>NC_089679.1:6882517-7508201 GCF_037042795.1 Molothrus aeneus | reverse complement strand
CTTTAGTCTTGCCATCTGTTCTGGTATATTTGCATTCCACTCAGGGTTTTCAAGGGGAAATATCTCATTGATAGTGTCTTGATACAGCCCACTGGCTATGATCCCCTCAATGAACGTTGTGATGGTCTTATTGACCATTCGTCTCTCAGTGGGGTCAAGTATTTTTTCTAACATAGACTTCAGATCAGCCCAATCAGGATTTTGCAGATCAATTGCTCTTTCTACCAACTGGGTCACTTTATCTGGATTTTCTTTATATTTTCCCACAGTAGCTTTCCACTGCTTTAACTCCATAAGGGAATATGGAACCCTCACATATATTGGCCCCTGGTTGTCAATAGCTTGTCATAGTGGGGTTTGTAAAACTGGTTATTTTCCTTTTCTTGACTGAGTATGTTTCGCCATGGGGTTAAGCTCTTTGATGACTTTTTTCGCTATCTTTCCCCTCTTTCGCTTGCTCAAGGCTGTAATGAGTTCATCAAGTTCATCTTCCTCGGAGCTACTCGAGCAGGAAGTCTCTGATTCAGTTGACTTTGTTGTACCATATAATCTACTTTGCCTACCCCCAATCCTGGAAAGTACTACGCAGGATTTGCTGCTTCTTGTAACCCAGGTTGGGTGTCTGCGTGCCTCAGTGACATCATCTCCTGAAGCTGCTCCTCAGCTTCAGGGTTGCTATGGTAACTCACAGGCCTGAGAGAAGAGAGACTACTCCCCCCATGGCAGGTTCTCTTTCCACCCTCTTTGTAGAGGGCTCTGCCCCTTGGCTCCTCCTCAAGGGGTACTGCTGTGGGCTGCACACGCCATCCATCCCCTTCCCCCTCCTGGTAGAAGAATCTGCCCCCCAGCTTCTTCTCCTGAGGAGGGGGCAGTGGTGGCAGTGGGGGTGGCGGCAGCATCCCTGTCTGCCAAAGCTCGCTTTTCTCCTCCTTCACTGACTGGGACCCTGTCTGAGTTGCACCTCCCCCCGCCCTACCTGATTGAGTCGGTGGTGACAGAGGCATTGGCGGGGGGGGAAGGGGGGGCAGGGAGGGCAGGGCAACTGCGCCCTGGCCAGGCTAGGGCCTGCGGTGGGACTGGGCCGACTGACCCCACCCTCAGGGTGGGAGCAACTAGATCTAAGTCTTCTTCCTCCTTTGTTTTACTTTTGTTGTCCCATATTGGCTCTTTTTCCTTTTCTCCCTCTTTTCCTTTAAGATCATGTTATGGTCTTCTTTTTGGTTTGTTGTTAGGCTCCATTGGCCTGCTAATACCATAAAGAGCCTTGCATACTCTAGTTCACCTAAGTACCTATAAAAGTACCTATAAAAGATAACCCTAAACTTATTCTAACTAATATTAACAAAACTATAATGGGATGACACAACATATTAAAGATCTCATTTTCAGTTGGTGACTACTTAAAGATTACATCCTACTAGTGATGATCTGCATTTTGTTTTATTCTTTGCAGAATTCTGGTTATTTTTTTTGTATCATGTTGGATAGTAATTTGAGTTTTCTCTCTGCTTTTTTGGATTTTCTTTAAGATCTCTAATAGGTCTTGGTGTTTAATTAATTGTTTTACTAATGTGAAGTCCATTCTAACAGGAGTAGGTGATAGTCTGTGATACATTGTGTAATTAGTGTTAATCAGTTGGCGGGATGTCATTGGGGCTAAATACGAAAAATCACACCCAATAATCTTAACAAAATTACAAATACAAAAATTAGAATGATTTCTATAAGACAAAATAACATCGTTGTCATTAATTTTTACAATAGCACAAGCAATTCTCAAGCATACACAACTTCTGTTTAGATGTACAAGTACAGTTTTCTGATCAGTGACTGGATGGATCTCAAAGTGGCAAATACTTTGTTTAGTGTCTAGACACATCTTGAGCATTAATAGTATTGTTTTCACAAATTAATTCTAGTTCTTTCCTAGTAACACAAGATTCTAAGTTTACTGTTTGCCACTTTTTATTCACTTTCCATGCCTATACCTTATGTTCTGAAGGGTAGAGCACAATTTTTTAATGATTTAATCCTAGTGCAATGATGGGGTGGATAACGTAAACAGTGGCATTACATATAGTAAGCACAAAGGTAGTGGCCACATTAGAAGCAGGATCATAGGTGAAATTTACTATAGTCCACTAGGATTGAAACTTTTTTAAAAAATCAATTGCATTATCTTAGACAATCTTTCTGAATTTCAGCTGGAAAATCACTTTCACCCTTTTCTCATATGATTAAAGCTGCTGTTGCTTGCATCCATAACTGTGCTTGTATGTGACCGTGTTCACAGGGGTTCTTGGATGAGGGAAGAGATGAGAATGTTGACTCCATGTTCAGAAGGCTTGATTTATTATTTTATGATATATATTATATTAAAACTATACTAAAAGAATAGAAGAAAATATTTCATCAGAAGGCTAGCTAAGAATAGAAAAAGAAAGAATGATAACAAAGGCAGCTCTCTCGGACTCTGTCCGAGATAGCTCGGTCCTTGATTGGCCATTAATTATAAACATCCAAGATGGGCCAATCACAGGTGGACCTGTTGCATTCCACAGCAGCAGATAACCATTGTTTACATTCTGTCTCTGAGGCCTTTTAGCTTCTCAGAAGGAAAAATCCTAATGAAAGGATTTTTAGTGAAAAGATGTCTACGACACTTGTATGAAACTGAAAGCTAAGGACACATTATGTTGAACCGTACTAAGCATTTCTACTATTAACTTGTGGTCTTGGTCCCCGGCCTATTTCTACTTTGGTAGTACTCTTGATATCTGCCACTGGCTAGTTCCTAATGCTAATAGAGATGACTGTAAAGGCTGCTTCAATTTTGCTAGGCCACCTGCTGTAGTGGCCAGCTTGTTCATCAGTATTTCTGAATCAATTCTATTTAAAACTCCTAATCTTGTCTTTAATATCTTAGTTAGATCTTTTTTTATTCTGTTCTTGAGGTATACTTATCTTTGTAACCACGTTGTCCAGCCCTCAAAGGATGTTCTTAGGAAAGAGGAGCAGGCTGGTTGGATTTTTGAGATGTTAATTTGCATTAGTAATTGAACACGTTTGAGAGACTACTCTGGATTGAACAACAGTTGTTGTTCACCTATATTCCTCACTACGTATGGGCCCATTTTATATACTTTAGGTTGAAGTTTGTGTTGCGTCTGAACTGCCTGAGTACTGGTGTGAGTTGTATAAGGTCTTGCCATTGTAAAAGATATAGTATCTATTTTAAATTTAAATGAGAGCTTGATAGCATCACGAGCCCAATGGTAAGTCTCTTCTACAGGGTGTATTAATGTGAAATTACACTAACAGTCTGATTCACTTGGGCTATGACAAACTTCTTGGTGTCTGTATACAGGATAGGCTGAGACACTAATTGCATCTGGTCCCTTATTGACTACTCGGCATCTTAATTTGATTTCTTCTCTTTTGATCTCTTGAAGTGTCTACACTTCCTGTTCCTGCTACTCTTGTTCTTCATATACCTGATTTCTGTGGATTACTACAGTGGATAGGTTTAAATCTTTTATCTCAGAAGGTTATCCCATGGATCCAGTATAATGATTAAAAGCTTGGGACTAAGGCCATTCAGCACTGGTTTGGATTTTAAGACTCTAGTTGTAATTATACACAAAACAATTTTGTAAATGAAATTACAAACGACCCCCGGCCACAATATACTCATTTTGCCCAAGTAAGTTTTAGTCTCAGTTCATTGTCTCCTGGTGTCACTCTCCAAGGGGCTTCTGGGGCCTTCTTCACTGGAGAGTGGTGGATCTAGGCATTCTGTTCCTTGATCTTGATTGCGGTGAAGGTGCTGAGAAGCACTTGGAATGGTCTTTCTCACTGTGGTTCTAAAGTCTTTTCTGTAAGAGACAACATACACATAATCCCCAGGATGTATGTAATGTACTGGTCTATCTAGTTCCTCGTTCTGAGTTCCAGCCACGAGTGTCTTAATTTCTCTGAGCTGTCTACTTAAAGCCACCATGTAGGTGGCCACTGTTACTTCCCTAATGTGGGTGGACGTTCCTTTTTGTGTTCTAAATGGTCTTCCATAAAGCATTTCAAAGGGACTCAGCTTTTCTTTAGCTCTAGGTTTAGTTCGAATTCACAACAGTGCCAGTGGAAGAGCTTGAGGCCAGGGTAAATTAACTTTTTGCCCTAGTCTTACAGTCTGCTGCTTAATCAAATGATTCATTTTCTACACTTGGCTGCTCGATTGGAGGCAGTATGGAGTGTGAAGTTCCCAATCTATGCCCAGGTGGCTATTAATCTGTTGCACTATTCTGGAAATGAAATGTGATCCTCTGTTCGAGGATATTGTGGCTGGAACTCTGAAGCATGGTATTATTTCTTGTAATAATACCCTGGTCACATCTCAAGCATTGACAGTTCTGGTGGGGACTATTTCTGGCTACCCTGAATATGTATCTGTCAGTACTAATAAATACTGGTACCTCCCTTTCTGTGGGAGTTCTGAAAAGTCAATTTGCCACTGCTGTCCAGGCCCATGGCCTCTCCCAATCTGACCAAGTTTTGGCCTGGGGGTATTTTTGGGGTTAGTCTGGAGGCAAAGATCACACTGTTGGGTCATTTGAGTAATAGTGGCATATAAATTCTAAGCAACGATTCTCTCAATCAAATAGGCATATAGGGTATCTATTCCCCAGTGTGCTTTCTGGTGCTCCTCCCTTACTAGTGACCACAGCAAATGGGAAGGGATTACTAGCTTTCCTTTAATGGTGGCCAACCTTTCTTGGTTGTATGTCCCTTTCTAATCTTCAAGTAGTTTTCTATCTTAGTATATTCTGGCTTACCTTCAAGGGAAATTTGTCCATCTGGAATTAGGGCTCCTTCAATAGTTACCTCACGTTTCGCTGCTTCCTTTGCCTCTCTATCTGCCAGTTCATATCCTTCTTCTAATTCTGAGCTCACTCTCTGGTGTGCTTTAATATGCATAATTGCTACCTTTTCAGGCAGCTGAACTGCTTCCAGTAGCCGGATTATCTCTTGAGCATGTTTGATATTCTTTCCTTGTGAGGTCAGCAGTCCCCTCTCTCTCCAGATGGCTCCATGTGCATGCACGACTCCGAATGCATACCTTGAGTCTGTATAGATATTTATTCTCTTTCCTTTTGCCATTTCCAAGGCACGGGTCAAGGCAATTATCTTGGCCTTCTGTGTAGAGGTGCCTGTTGGTAAGGGTCCAGACTCTATTACCTCTCTGCAGGTAGTTACTGTGTATCCAGCATGTCGCTTTCTACTGGCAAGGTAGCTTCTCCCATCAGTGAACCAGGTCTCTGTATCGTCCAAAGGAGTGTCCTTTAAGTCTGGGTGGCTGGAGTAGGTAGCTTCAATGGTCTCCAGGCAATCATAGTGTACTGCTTCTCTTTGATTTCCACTGAGAAGAGAAGCTGGGTTGACAATATTAGTCACCACTATCTCTACATCATCTTGCTCTACCATGATGGCCTGGTATTTCAGGAACTTCTGTGGTGAAAGCTAGTGGCTGCTTTTTACTTTTAGTACTGCAGACACTGTGTGGGACACTAGTACAGTCATTTTTTGTCCTAGGGTAAACTTGCATGCTTCTTGAATATTCAGCGTGACTGCTGCTACATCTCTGAGGTAACCTGGCCATCCTTTGGCTGTTGCATCTAGTTGCTTGGAGAAGTAAGCAACTGCCCTCCGGTATGGACTTGAGCCAATATTTTCAGGGCAATTCTCTGTCTTTTATGGGAAAATAGAAGGAATGGTGTACTTATATCTGGAAGTCTCTAACCTGGAGCTGACATGAGGACACTCTTTAGCTGGTGAAAGGCCCGTGTGGCTTCCTTTGTCCACTGGAGATTTCTATTTTTATTAGCAATAAGAGCATAGAGGGGTCTGATGAGCAGTCTGTAATTATAAACCCACAGACAGAACTACTCTGCTATGTTTAAGAATGTTCAGAGTTCTTTTATTGTTTGGGGTTTGGCATATTGCTTCTTTGCGAGCCTGCCCTAAAGTCTGTTGCTCAACACTAACTTTGTACTCCAGGTAGATTACCTTCTGTTTCACTACCTGTGCCTTTTTCTTTGATACTCTGTATCCTTGGAGTCCTAGGAAATTCAAAAGGCTTACCATCCAGGCCACACATGCTTCTCTTGTCTGAGTGGCTACTAGAAGATCATCTACATATTGCAATAGCTTTCTTTCTTCCTGTGGAGCTTCCCAGGACTCCAGATCTTTTGCTAGTTGTTCCCCAAACAGAGTGGGGGAATTTTTGAAACTCTGAGGCAACACGGCCCATGTGAGTTGGGTTTTGCGCTTGCTTTTAGGGCTTTCTCATTCAAATGCAAAAATTTTATGGCTGGCTTAGTGGATAGGGAGGTAAAAGAAGGCATCTTTTAGGTCTAAAATGGTAAACCAGGTTAGCTCAGGTGTTAGACAAGTTAGTAAAGTACATGGGTTTGCTACCACAGGATATAAATCTTCTGCTACTTTATTGACAGCCTTCAAATCCTGTACTATCTGATATGACTCATCAGGTTTCCGAATGGGTAAAATGGGAGTATTGAAATTAGATTGGCATTTTTTCAATAACCCTAACCACAGAAAATTTTCACTCATTGGCCTGATTCTTTCTCTGTTTTCTTTTTTCAGGGGGTACTGCTTAATTCTTACTGGTTGTGTCCTTTCCTTAGGTAAATTACTGTGGAGGAGGCATTTTTCCCTCTTCTTGGTACATCAGAGGCCCAAACTCCGGGAAATACTTGACTTTATAGCTCTTTATTAATTTCTTCTTTAATTTTAATGGCTGTTAAGCTTAAACTTAACACCTCTATGTACTTTAGATCATTCACCTTTAAAGTAACCTCCCCTTTTTTGAATGTAATGGTTGCTTGTAACTGCTCTAATAAATCTCTTCTTAAAAGTGCTTTTGGCGAATTGGGGATATACAAAAACCTATGAATATCCCATTGTTTTCCCAATTTGTACCTTAAAGGTTTGCAAAAATATGCTTTTTCAGGCTGTCTAGTTGCTCCCTGCACTGCAACATAATTATTTTCTACAGGTACTAAAGTTTTATTTAAAACTGAATATGTGGCCCCAGTATCAACTAAAAATTCCACCCTTTTTCCTTCTTCCCCCAGCTTCATTGTTATAACCAGTGGATCCGCTGGGGTGGAATCCCGTGGTCCTCTTGAGTTGTTTTGTACATGTGCGCAACTACTTGTTGGTCACCTCGTCTTCGTTCTGGGCATTGATTTTTCCAGTGACCAGCTCTTTTACAGATCGCACACTGGTTTTTGTCCAGCTGAGGTAGTCCTTGTCTGGGTGGTCCTTGATTGCATTTTCTTTGCCTTTCTTCTTGTACTACTGCCACCAGCTTTTTCATTCCTTGTTTATATCCTTCATCCTGGTTACTAAATACTCTCCATGCTTTTTCTAGCAAGACTACGAGGTTTCTCTCTTCCGGTCCCTGAATTTTCTGAAGTTTATGCTTAATATCTCTAGCAGACTGTCCCAAAAATGAGTTAACTAGCTGATTCATCTCTATCTCAGACCCCGGATCTAATGTTGTATGGCGACGCATAGCATCCCTTGAATGCTCTAGAAACTTGGACGGAGTCTCGGAAGGCCCTTGCTTAAGGGAATATAAGGCAGACTAATTTATGGTTTTTGAAATAGCTCTTTCCACTCTTGTTGCTATCCACTCTGGATAATCTGCTAATTTCTTTACTTCTGCTGATACACTGGGATCCCATTTTAGGTCTTGGAGGGGGAAATATTATTTTACATCTAGCTGCTTGCTCTTGCAGTGATACTCTGCCAAAGTCCCTACTGTCTTTAAGATCAGCTATTTATCTATTTCAGTGAAAGCATCTAGTAGTAACTGGATGTCAGCCCAATCTGGATTGTGTTGCTTGATAACATATTGTAGATGTTTGGCAGTAAGTATTGGATGAATGTGATAATTCTTATCAATCCTTTCTCATGCCTCTAAATCAAGAGTGGTAAATGGCACTTTAATCATTAATTTCCTTCCTTCTGGTCTCACTGCCTCTCGCAGAGGGGCCTGTAACACTGCTTGCCTCCTAGTTCTAGATGCAACTGGATTGTCAGGAGGGGGATGGGTTCTAGTGGATGTGCCTTCCCAGCCTGAGTCCTCCTCCCTTTTGGAGAAGTCCTCTTTATCCTCATCCTCAACCTCCCTTCTCTTAGGAGGAGCTTTTATCAAATTAAATGTATCTCGTTCTTGTCCCTTAGAATGATAAACTTTGTCTGATCTCATACACTGCTATCCTATACTGCATGCTGAACAACAACGTTTGATTTGCCCTCTCTTTGCTTTGTTTTCCTTTTCAAGAGCTAACACCAGTGGGTCAGAGGGAGCTCTGAGCTCACAGTCTCTTTGCCATTCTTGGTTATTTCTTAAAACAAAAAACATATCAGCATACGAATCCTCATCCCATTTACCTTCCCGTCTTAAAAACAGCATTAAATGCAATAAGGTATTACAACCTAAAGTTCCAGCGGGTGGCCACTTCGCTCTATCCTCTAACCTGTATAATGGCTACTAGCCTGTGCAGTATTGAATTAGATCTTTTTTATTCTCAGAGCTCCCCCTGCTGGCGGATTCCTTCCAGTGGGCTAAGATACACCCTAAGGGGCTAGCCCGGGGAACTTCTTTGCTCTGGTTAGTTCCCATTATCTCCTTCTCCTTGTCCTATCTCGTTTCTACTCAAACCTCTCTTCACAGAGCTTTACAGTCATTTCCCAGTCTTCCTCCCACACATACCCCCAGGTGGCAGGTATCAGATGTGATCTCCCACACACAGGCTTTAAGATCTTAGGTTCTGAATCAGCTTGATCAGGATTTGCAGAAAAAAGACGTCCACAACTTTTGTAAAAGTTGTAAAGCCGGTATGTTTATTACAGTGCTGGACACATGTGGAGATCGTTCTCCTTAAAAAGACATGCGTACCTCTGGGAACTCCAGATCCTTTTTTTATTTCCCTTGCTAATCTACATGCATGGAATTTCACAATAGGTTCATATATATTCATTTTACTGATTTCACGTTACACATGCATCTAGTTACCTTGCAGCTAGTGTTTTTAATCAGAAAGTATAGAAAGAACTCCTGGGTCACCCTGCCCTGCAAATCCTTTTGGCGAGCCAGTTAGGAGACTGTCTCTGTCCTTGCAGGGGCAGAGGGGAAGACAGACCTCCTGAGATGCCCCCCGGGATGTTCCCGGAGGAGCTCCTCTTGTCTCGGCTTGCCTCCTGTGGAGACAGACAACAACCTGCTGGTGTGCAGATAAACGGTATGTATATCAAAGGGCCCTGGGGGAGAGAGAGATAGGGCTGATTAGTCACTCAGAGACGTCTGAGCGCACAGTCTTGTCCCTGTGCTTGCAGGCAGCCATCGGTCGAAAGCACAGTCAGCAGCAGAGGTCCCTGGTTGATAGAGTGACTTGGGGAATGGGTTCATTCTTGAATAGAGCCGCTGCTAGCTACTCTAGGGGTGAGTCAAGTGAACCCAAACTTTGTGTACTTGTGGTGTCCGGATATGTGTTTGTAATCATGTGAGTGTGTGGCGTATAAAAGAGACCGAACAAGTAAGTGTACCTACGGTGTGCAGCTGGGAGCTTTACCCGTCTCTGAAGTGGCCGAGTAAGGCATGGGGCACCAGCTGAGGCAGGCTGTGGGGGCAGGGAGTGCCCTGCCGAGAAGTGGAACAAGTAGAGAAACATAGGTGAGGACATTTATTGTTTTTAAAAATGGTGATTTGTCTAGGTTGTGCACATTTTAACCGTGGCTAGATGAACTCAGGGGGTTCCTCTGCCCCAGTGGTTTGGACTTGATCTCTGGGAGTTTGTGAATCCTGTGAATTATTGGATAGATAGAGGAGACAAACGAGTTCATTTAGAGGGGCTTTATCGGACTTAAACTGGTACTATAGAAAGTCTGAACTAAGAATAAGCTGCCATAGAAGATTTAGAATTCCCTAGAGTGATAAACAGAATAGCGTGCCTTTGAGGGCAATTCCTGGGAGCCTTTAGTGTATCGAGAGGCTGGCACCCTGCGTGAGTACTATTGCAGTGCAGTGTTTGTGAGAGACGCTGGTATTGCTGTTCTAATAAGAGTCAGGGCATATGCCCCAAGTGTAAATTGAAGTTTCCTGATCAAGCTGATTCAGAACCTAAGATCTTAAAGCCTGTGTGTGGGAGATCACATCTGATACCTGCCACCTGGGGGTATGTGTGGGAGGAAGACTGGGAAATGACTGTAAAGCTCTGTGAAGAGAGGTTTGAGTAGAAACGAGATAGGACAAGGAGAAGGAGATAATGGGAACTAACCAGAGCAAAGAAGTTCCCCGGGCTAGCCCCTTAGGGTGTATCTTAGCCCACTGGAAGGAATCCGCCAGCAGGGGGAGCTCTGAGAATAAAAAAGATCTAATTCAATACTGCACAGGCTAGTAGCCATTATACAGGTTAGAGGATAGAGCGAAGTGGCCACCCGCTGGAACTTTAGGTTGTAATACCTTATTGCATTTAATGCTGTTTTTAAGACGGGAAGGTAAATGGGATGAGGATTCGTATGCTGATATGTTTTTTGTTTTAAGAAATAACCAAGAATGGCAAAGAGACTGTGAGCTCAGAGCTCCCTCTGACCCACTGGTGTTAGCTCTTGAAAAGGAAAACAAAGCAAAGAGAGGGCAAATCAAACGTTGTTGTTCAGCATGCAGTATAGGATAGCAGTGTATGAGATCAGACAAAGTTTATCATTCTAAGGGACAAGAACGAGATACATTTAATTTGATAAAAGCTCCTCCTAAGAGAAGGGAGGTTGAGGATGAGGATAAAGAGGACTTCTCCAAAAGGGAGGAGGACTCAGGCTGGGAAGGCACATCCACTAGAACCCATCCCCCTCCTGACAATCCAGTTGCATCTAGAACTAGGAGGCAAGCAGTGTTACAGGCCCCTCTGCGAGAGGCAGTGAGACCAGAAGGAAGGAAATTAATGATTAAAGTGCCATTTACCACTCTTGATTTAGAGGCATGAGAAAGGATTGATAAGAATTATCACATTCATCCAATACTTACTGCCAAACATCTACAATATGTTATCAAGCAACACAATCCAGATTGGGCTGACATCCAGTTACTACTAGATGCTTTCACTGAAATAGATAAATAGCTGATCTTAAAGACAGTAGGGACTTTGGCAGAGTATCACTGCAAGAGCAAGCAGCTAGATGTAAAATAATATTTCCCCCTCCAAGACCTAAAATGGGATCCCAGTGTATCAGCAGAAGTAAAGAAATTAGCAGATTATCCAGAGTGGATAGCAACAAGAGTGGAAAGAGCTATTTCAAAAACCATAAATTAGTCTGCCTTATATTCCCTTAAGCAAGGGCCTTCCGAGACTCCGTCCAAGTTTCTAGAGCATTCAAGGGATGCTATGCGTCGCCATACAACATTAGATCCGGGGTCTGAGATAGAGATGAATCAGCTAGTTAACTCATTTTTGGGACAGTCTGCTAGAGATATTAAGCATAAACTTCAGAAAATTCAGGGACCGGAAGAGAGAAACCTCGTAGTCTTGCTAGAAAAAGCATGGAGAGTATTTAGTAACCAGGATGAAGGATATAAACAAGGAATGAAAAAGCTGGTGGCAGTAGTACAAGAAGAAAGGCAAAGAAAATGCAATCAAGGACCACCCAGACAAGGACTACCTCAGCTGGACAAAAACCAGTGTGCGATCTGTAAAAGAGCTGGTCACTGGAAAAATCAATGCCCAGAACGAAGACGAGGTGACCAACAAGTAGTTGCGCACATGTACAAAACAACTCAAGAGGACCACGGGATTCCACCCCAGCGGATCCACTGGTTATAACAATGAAGCTGGGGGAAGAAGGAAAAAGGGTGGAATTTTTAGTTGATACTGGGGCCACATATTCAGTTTTAAATAAAACTTTAGTACCTGTAGAAAATAATTATGTTGCAGTGCAGGGAGCAACTAGACAGCCTGAAAAAGCATATTTTTGCAAACCTTTAAGGTACAAATTGGGAAAACAATGGGATATTCATAGGTTTTTGTATATCCCCAATTCGCCAAAAGCACTTTTAAGAAGAGATTTATTAGAGCAGTTACAAGCAACCATTACATTCAAAAAAGGGGAGGTTACTTTAAAGGTGAATGATCTAAAGTACATAGAGGTGTTAAGTTTAAGCTTAACAGCCATTAAAATTAAAGAAGAAATTAATAAAGAGCTATAAAGTCAAGTATTTCCCGGAGTTTGGGCCTCTGATGTACCAAGAAGAGGGAAAAATGCCTCCTCCACAGTAATTTACCTAAGGAAAGGACACAACCAGTAAGAATTAAGCAGTACCCCCTGAAAAAAGAAAACAGAGAAAGAATCAGGCCAATGAGTGAAAATTTTCTGTGGTTAGGGTTATTGAAAAAATGCCAATCTAATTTCAATACTCCCATTTTACCCATTCGGAAACCTGATGAGTCATATCAGATAGTACAGGATTTGAAGGCTGTCAATAAAGTAGCAGAAGATTTATATCCTGTGGTAGCAAACCCATGTACTTTACTAACTTGTCTAACACCTGAGCTAACCTGGTTTACCATTTTAGACCTAAAAGATGCCTTCTTTTACCTCCCTATCCACTAAGCCAGCCATAAAATTTTTGCATTTGAATGAGAAAGCCCTAAAAGCAAGCGCAAAACCCAACTCACATGGGCCGTGTTGCCTCAGAGTTTCAAAAATTCCCCCACTCTGTTTGGGGAACAACTAGCAAAAGATCTGGAGTCCTGGGAAGCTCCACAGGAAGAAAGAAAGCTATTGCAATATGTAGATGATCTTCTAGTAGCCACTCAGACAAGAGAAGCATGTGTGGCCTGGATGGTAAGCCTTTTGAATTTCCTAGGACTCCAAGGATACAGAGTATCAAAGAAAAAGGCACAGGTAGTGAAACAGAAGGTAATCTACCTGGAGTACAAAGTTAGTGTTGAGCAACAGACTTTAGGGCAGGCTCGCAAAGAAGCAATATGCCAAACCCCAAACAATAAAAGAACTCTGAACATTCTTAAACATAGCAGAGTAGTTCTGTCTGTGGGTTTATAATTACAGACTGCTCATCAGACCCCTCTATGCTCTTATTGCTAATAAAAATAGAAATCTCCAGTGGACAAAGGAAGCCACACGGGCCTTTCACCAGCTAAAGAGTGTCCTCATGTCAGCTCCAGGTTAGAGACTTCCAGATATAAGTACACCATTCCTTCTATTTTCCCATAAAAGACAGAGAATTGCCCTGAAAATATTGGCTCAAGTCCATACCGGAGGGCAGTTGCTTACTTCTCCAAGCAACTAGATGCAACAGCCAAAGGATGGCCAGGTTACCTCAGAGATGTAGCAGCAGTCACGCTGAATATTCAAGAAGCATGCAAGTTTACCCTAGGACAAAAAATGACTGTACTAGTGTCCCACACAGTGTCTGCAGTACTAAAAGTAAAAAGCAGCCACTAGCTTTCACCACAGAAGTTCCTGAAATACCAGGCCATCATGGTAGAGCAAGATGATGTAGAGATAGTGGTGACTAATATTGTCAACCCAGCTTCTCTTCTCAGTGGAAATCAAAGAGAAGCAGTACACTATGATTGCCTGGAGACCATTGAAGCTACCTACTCCAGCCACCCAGACTTAAAGGACACTCCTTTGGACGATACAGAGACCTGGTTCACTGATGGGAGAAGCTACCTTGCCAGTAGAAAGCGACATGCTGGATACACAGTAACTACCTGCAGAGAGGTAATAGAGTCTGGACCCTTACCAACAGGCACCTCTACACAGAAGGCCAAGATAATTGCCTTGACCCGTGCCTTGGAAATGGCAAAAGGAAAGAGAATAAATATCTATACAGACTCAAGGTATGCATTCGGAGTCGTGCATGCACATGGAGCCATCTGGAGAGAGAGGGGACTGCTGACCTCACAAGGAAAGAATATCAAACATGCTCAAGAGATAATCCGGCTACTGGAAGCAGTTCAGCTGCCTGAAAAGGTAGCAATTATGCATATTAAAGCACACCAGAGAGTGAGCTCAGAATTAGAAGAAGGATATGAACTGGCAGATAGAGAGGCAAAGGAAGCAGCGAAACGTGAGGTAACTATTGAAGGAGCCCTAATTCCAGATGGACAAATTTCCCTTGAAGGTAAGCCAGAATATACTAAGATAGAAAACTACTTGAAGATTAGAAAGGGACATACAACCAAGAAAGGTTGGCCACCATTAAAGGAAAGCTAGTAATCCCTTCCCATTTGCTGTGGTCACTAGTAAGGGAGGAGCACCAGAAAGCACACTGGGGAATAGATACCCTATATGCCTATTTGATTGAGAGAATCGTTGCTTAGAATTTATATGCCACTATTACTCAAATGACCCAACAGTGTGATCTTTGCCTCCAGACTAACCCCAAAAATACCCCCAGGCCAAAACTTGGTCAGATTGGGAGAGGCCATGGGCCTGGACAGCAGTGGCAAATTGACTTTTCAGAACTCCCACAGAAAGGGAGGTACCAGTATTTATTAGTACTGACAGATACATATTCAGGGTAGCCAGAAATAGTCCCCACCAGAACTGTCAATGCTTGAGATGTGACCAGGGTATTATTACAAGAAATAATACCATGCTTCAGAGTTCCAGCCACAATATCCTCGAACAGAGGATCACATTTCATTTCCAGAATAGTGCAACAGATTAATAGCCACCTGGGCATAGATTGGGAACTTCACACTCCATACTGCCTCCAATCGAGCAGCCAAGTGTAGAAAATGAATCATTTGATTAAGCAGCAGACTGTAAGACTAGGGCAAAAAGTTAATTTACCCTGGCCTCAAGCTCTTCCACTGGCACTGTTGTGAATTCGAACTAAACCTAGAGCTAAAGAAAAGCTGAGTCCCTTTGAAATGCTTTATGGAAGACCATTTAGAACACAAAAAGGAACGTCCACCCACATTAGGGAAGTAACAGTGGCCACCTACATGGTGGCTTTAAGTAGACAGCTCAGAGAAATTAAGACACTCGTGGCTGGAACTCAGAACGAGGAACTAGATAGACCAGTACATTACATACATCCTGGGGATTATGTGTATGTTGTCTCTTACAGAAAAGACTTTAGAACCACAGTGAGAAAGACCATTCCAAGTGCTTCTCAGCACCTTCACCGCAATCAAGATCAAGGAACAGAATGCCTAGATCCACCACTCTCCAGTGAAGAAGGCCCCAGAAGCCCCTTGGAGAGTGACACCAGGAGACAATGAACTGAGACTAAAACTTACTTGGGCAAAATGAGTATATTGTGGCCGGGGGTCGTTTGTAATTTCATTTACAAAATTGTTTTGTGTATAATTACAACTAGAGTCTTAAAATCCAAACCAGTGCTGAATGGCCTTAGTCCCAAGCTTTTAATCATTATACTGGATCCATGGGATAACCTTCTGAGATAAAAGATTTAAACCTATCCACTGTAGTAATCCACAGAAATCAGGTATATGAAGAACAAGAGTAGCAGGAACAGGAAGTGTAGACACTTCAAGAGATCAAAAGAGAAGAAATCAAATTAAGATGCCGAGTAGTCAATAAGGGACCAGATGCAATTAGTGTCTCAGCCTATCCTGTATACAGACACCAAGAAGTTTGTCATAGCCCAAGTGAATCAGACTGTTAGTGTAATTTCACATTAATACACCCTGTAGAAGAGACTTACCATTGGGCTCATGATGCTATCAAGCTCTCATTTAAATTTAAAATAGATACTATATCTTTTACAATGGCAAGACCTTATACAACTCACACCAGTACTCAGGCAGTTCAGACGCAACACAAACTTCAACCTAAAGTATATAAAATGGGCCCATATGTAGTGAGGAATATAGGTGAACAACAACTGTTGTTCAATCCAGAGTAGTCTCTCAAACGTGTTCAATTACTAATGCAAATTAACATCTCAAAAATCCAACCAGCCTGCTCCTCTTTCCTAAGAACATCCTTTGAGGGCTGGACAACGTGGTTACAAAGATAAGTATACCTCAAGAACAGAATAAAAAAAGATCTAACTAAGATATTAAAGACAAGATTAGGAGTTTTAAATAGAATTGATTCAGAAATACTGATGAACAAGCTGGCCACTACAGCAGGTGGCCTAGCAAAATTGAAGCAGCCTTTACAGTCATCTCTATTAGCATTAGGAACTAGCCAGTGGCAGATATCAAGAGTACTACCAAAGTAGAAATAGGCCGGGGACCAAGACCACAAGTTAATAGTAGAAATGCTTAGTACGGTTCAACATAATGTGTCCTTAGCTTTCAGTTTCATACAAGTGTCGTAGACATCTTTTCACTAAAAATCCTTTCATTAGGATTTTTCCTTCTGAGAAGCTAAAAGGCCTCAGAGACAGAATGTAAACAATGGTTATCTGCTGCTGTGGAATGCAACAGGTCCACCTGTGATTGGCCCATCTTGGATGTTTATAATTAATGGCCAATCAAGGACCGAGCTATCTCGGACAGAGTCCGAGAGAGCTGCCTTTGTTATCATTCTTTCTTTTTCTATTCTTAGCTAGCCTTCTGATGAAATATTTTCTTCTATTCTTTTAGTATAGTTTTAATATAATATATATCATAAAATAATAAATCAAGCCTTCTGAACATGGAGTCAACATTCTCATCTCTTCCCTCATCCAAGAACCCCTGTGAACACGGTCACATACAAGCACAGTTATGGATGCAAGCAACAGCAGCTTTAATCATATGAGAAAAGGGTGAAAGTGATTTTCCAGCTGAAATTCAGAAAGATTGTCTAAGATAATGCAATTGATTTTTTAAAAAAGTTTCAATCCTAGTGGACTATAGTAAATTTCACCTATGATCCTGCTTCTAATGTGGCCACTACCTTTGTGCTTACTATATGTAATGCCACTGTTTACGTTATCCACCCCATCATTGCACTAGGATTAAATCATTAAAAAATTGTGCTCTACCCTTCAGAACATAAGGTATAGGCATGGAAAGTGAATAAAAAGTGGCAAACAGTAAACTTAGAATCTTGTGTTACTAGGAAAGAACTAGAATTAATTTGTGAAAACAATACTATTAATGCTCAAGATGTGTCTAGACACTAAACAAAGTATTTGCCACTTTGAGATCCATCCAGTCACTGATCAGAAAACTGTACTTGTACATCTAAACAGAAGTTGTGTATGCTTGAGAATTGCTTGTGCTATTGTAAAAATTAATGACAACGATGTTATTTTGTCTTATAGAAATCATTCTAATTTTTGTATTTGTAATTTTGTTAAGATTATTGGGTGTGATTTTTCGTATTTAGCCCCAATGACATCCCGCCAACTGATTAACACTAATTACACAATGTATCACAGACTATCACCTACTCCTGTTAGAATGGACTTCACATTAGTAAAACAATTAATTAAACACCAAGACCTATTAGAGATCTTAAAGAAAATCCAAAAAAGCAGAGAGAAAACTCAAATTACTATCCAACATGATACAAAAAAAATAACCAGAATTCTGCAAAGAATAAAACAAAATGCAGATCATCACTAGTAGGATGTAATCTTTAAGTAGTCACCAACTGAAAATGAGATCTTTAATATGTTGTGTCATCCCATTATAGTTTTGTTAATATTAGTTAGAATAAGTTTAGGGTTATCTTTTATAGGTACTTTTATAGGTACTTAGGTGAACTAGAGTATGCAAGGCTCTTTATGGTATTAGCAGGCCAATGGAGCCTAACAACAAACCAAAAAGAAGACCATAACATGATCTTAAAGGAAAAGAGGGAGAAAAGGAAAAAGAGCCAATATGGGACAACAAAAGTAAAACAAAGGAGGAAGAAGACTTAGATCTAGTTGCTCCCACCCTGAGGGTGGGGTCAGTCGGCCCAGTCCCACCGCAGGCCCTAGCCTGGCCAGGGCGCAGTTGCCCTGCCCTCCCTGCCCCCCCTTCCCCCCCGCCAATGCCTCTGTCACCACCGACTCAATCAGGTAGGGCGGGGGGAGGTGCAACTCAGACAGGGTCCCAGTCAGTGAAGGAGGAGAAAAGCGAGCTTTGGCAGACAGGGATGCTGCCGCCACCCCCACTGCCACCACTGCCCCCTCCTCAGGAGAAGAAGCTGGGGGGCAGATTCTTCTACCAGGAGGGGGAAGGGGATGGATGGCGTGTGCAGCCCACAGCAGTACCCCTTGAGGAGGAGCCAAGGGGCAGAGCCCTCTACAAAGAGGGTGGAAAGAGAACCTGCCATGGGGGGAGTAGTCTCTCTTCTCTCAGGCCTGTGAGTTACCATAGCAACCCTGAAGCTGAGGAGCAGCTTCAGGAGATGATGTCACTGAGGCACGCAGACACCCAACCTGGGTTACAAGAAGCAGCAAATCCTGCGTAGTACTTTCCAGGATTGGGGGTAGGCAAAGTAGATTATATGGTACAACAAAGTCAACTGAATCAGAGACTTCCTGCTCGAGTAGCTCCGAGGAAGATGAACTTGATGAACTCATTACAGCCTTGAGCAAGCGAAAGAGGGGAAAGATAGCGAAAAAAGTCATCAAAGAGCTTAACCCCATGGCGAAACATACTCAGTCAAGAAAAGGAAAATAACCAGTTTTACAAACCCCACTATGACAAGCTATTGACAACCAGGGGCCAATATATGTGAGGGTTCCATATTCCCTTATGGAGTTAAAGCAGTGGAAAGCTACTGTGGGAAAATATAAAGAAAATCCAGATAAAGTGACCCAGTTGGTAGAAAGAGCAATTGATCTGCAAAATCCTGATTGGGCTGATCTGAAGTCTATGTTAGAAAAAATACTTGACCCCACTGAGAGACGAATGGTCAATAAGACCATCACAACGTTCATTGAGGGGATCATAGCCAGTGGGCTGTATCAAGACACTATCAATGAGATATTTCCCCTTGAAAACCCTGAGTGGAATGCAAATATACCAGAACAGATGGCAAGACTAAAGCGATATCAAAACCTTGTGGTCTATGGGTTAAAACATGGGGTCCCTAAAACTATAAACTGATCAAAGCTTTACAAAGTAAGGCAAAATTATAATGAAACACCTACTGCTTTTTAAAACAAGCTAAGAGAAACTGCCATCAAATATGCAGATCTACTGCCATAATGAAATAATGGTAAAGCACATTTAGTACTTTTATTTATAAGTCAGGCTTCAAATGATATAAGAAGAAAGCTGCAGAAGACAGAGGGAGTTCGAGACATAGATAAATTGCTAGAGGTTGCCTGGAAAGTGTTTCAAGACAAGGGCTCAACTGAAAGAGTTAAATCCCAACCTAGTAAGAAGGCTACTCAGGAAAAGTCATCCAAGAAAGTTTCCCCTACAGAGAAAGACCAGTGTACATACACTACAAGAATTTGGGACACTGGAGGAATGACTGTCTAGTGCTGAAAGAAAAATCCTCAATTCCCCAACTCCCAGTAGTACAAACCTCAAGTGGTTCAGGTTCTGAGTGATGGGGACCGAAGGCTACCCCCCCAGCGGAGCCTTTGGTTACAGCTAAGCTGAGGAAAAATAACATTGAGTTTTTAGTAGATACTGGAGCAGCATATTCTGTGTTCAAGACCTTAGAAGGGAAACTGAGTCAAGATACTGTACATTTCTCAATAGTGCCTGATAATTGTATAATGTCATCTGATGGATTTCTTATAGTTGTTAGTAACTTTCTTTAGCAGTTCTCCGTTTCAGGATTCAGCAGTTGTCTGTTTCAAGACCAAGAAGGACATTCAGGGATGTCAAAGATCAACATCTCCAGTCAATGAACCTTCTCCTTAAACTCAGCTGTTTGGACTTGAAACAATCAATGAGCATTCTTTGCATGGTTGTTTGGGTTTCTTATATTGTAAACCTTGTTTTAGTGATATAATAGAAGTAGATATTCTACAGGTAAAGAATCTCCCTGATCATTCTATGTCAGCATCTGCTTGAGGTTTGATTGGCAATGGATAAACCTCTTGAGATGTGTTTTTTCTCTCTTCTGCAAGGGCCCAGTAGAAGAATTGCACACGCAGCTCCTTTTTCTTTTTTTATTATAGTAAAAAGGGTGAATTGTGGCGGCAGCTCTCTTCAAAGAGAGCAGCAGGCACAACTTTCCCAAGGATTTCTCCTAGGGAAAGGCAGTGAGAAAGCTCAGAGAAAGAAGATGAAAACAATTCTTATCTCTACTTGCTGCGCCTGTTGTTTGGCACATGTGGAATGTGTTATGGAGATTGTTTACCCAGAGTGATTTGTTAATTGGACTCCCGTGATGGTTGTTTGGATTGATTGGCCAAATAGGTCAAAGCTGTGTTGTGACTGTTGGAGACAGTCACGGGTTTTTCTTTAGTATCGATAATATAGTATTAGTGTAATATAGTATAGCTTAATAAAGCAATTGTTCAGCATTCTGGAATCATTGGAGTCACTGCATATTATTCCCCAGATGGGGGTCACTCATCTACGATACTTCTTCTAAGGGGTTTTACAGTTTCTCTAAGCTGGGTTCTTCAGACAGTCCCAGCAGATTCTGTGTGTGGGTTAGATTCCCTAAATACCTATGGAAATCATGTCCTCAGGGAACTCAAATGTGTATTTGTTGTAAATGTTGTTTAAAGTGGAAAACCCTGTATAACTGCTAAGTTTCTGGAGAATTTTGTCATGTCTAATATGACTGTGGCTGTGCTAATTACCCATAGAAATCTCTGCCTTCTCACATAATAGAAAACTGATCTCTGGAGCTCACTGCCATAAGACAAAACAATTCATCTTTCTGAACAATAGCACTATAAAAATCAAATTGCATAAAAAGCCTCCATAAGGAACATAAAGTGAATAAGACTGGTCTGATCAGGAAGAAACCCTCCTCCATCAGGCTACCCACTGCTGGGAACTACCACTGAGCCACAAAGCTGTCTGCTCTGGGGGCCACAGCTCAGAGAAAGTTTCTGTTCTTCTGTCCATGACCACTATTGGGAGACCAGGGGGTTTTTAGAGACACACAGCCAGACATTTCTTCTCTAGTGGCTCCATGTGCCCAGGAATTGGCTGTAATGCAGCAGCAATCCAGTCTCTCATGTGCACCTTTTCAGGTCACTCCAGGGCTGAGCACAGGCTTAGAGTAAGCTGTGAGAAAGCAAAGAGGAAAACACTGAACTCACAAGAAGAAATGGGGGAAGGAATGAAGGAAGTGGAGCGCTTAAGGCAACATCAAAATCATGCCAGTTTGGGTGTCTAAGGCTGCTGTTTCAGCACAGAGTAGGTGAAGGGAATGTGAGCTGGTGGTTTGGAGACAGAGCCATGCAGGGCTTTCTCTCCTGTCTCTGATGTTTCCACAGGTGAAATGGGAGCATGTTTGGGATCTCCGTGCCTGCAGCACGTCCCACTTCAGCCTGGACAGCAGCAGAGATGAAGTGCAGTAGGCTGTCACCACTAATTTTGGCCACTTTACTGAAATGCCTGAATTGGGTGTGTGGTTGACCTGTGTTCAATGCAAAGTGTGGATCCATCTTCCCTGTCTCTCCTCTGAATGAAGGGTCCACTTAATCTCCTTCATCAGGTTGTTACAGGCAAACACAGGGAATCCAGGCCAGGGAGAAGAACAAGCTTGATCAAGACAAATGAAAGAATCAGGTTCCCAGGCCTCGCCTCCAACCAGTAGCTTCATTGTACAACAGGGCGGATTTTTAAAGTCGAAATCATTCCCAACTCTAGACAGAACTGAATGATTCAAGTTAAAAAAAAAAAAAAGGAAAAACTCCAGGTGTAGCAGCCACAGGGCCTGCAAGGCCTCCCTGGCAGTCTGTTACCTAAGATAAGAAATGCCTAGTCATGATGACTGGACCAAAAGACCCCTCTTCTGCCTCGGACCCTCGTTATCTCTCTGTGTAAGACCATTGGTCATATACACCTCAACCCTTACTATTGGACTGTTTCCCAAAACCCACCTACCCTATATAAACCCCTGCCTCTGCCCAGTTCGGCAGAAGAACTGTCCCTGACACCCTTCGCAGAGACTGACAATAAAGACACATCTGTGGAACCTCACACAGCTCTTCTCCTCTCTCATCCCTGCGTCTGCCGAGGCACTTAGCGAGCAAAAAGCTGAAATCGCTAAAGAGCTGAATTCACCAAAGAGCTGATCTCACTTAAAGAGCTGAGCTGCTTGCTAAGGTTGCCTGCAGCTGGGAGCCTGCCTGGGGCACCTGGACAGGTTGTGCTTAGCGGGACTTGGCCATCTGGGACACCTACGGCAGCCGGGGTCAGACAGACCTGGAGAACCCAGACCGTAATACGTGGCGCTCCGAACTGCGTGCTTGCACCCTAGCTCAGCAGAGAGCAGAATTCTTTTTAAATTGTCACTGCCTCGGTTCGCTACAACCCACTGAAGTTCTCCGTTATAGAAGAAGCTATCTGAAGAGGTGTCTGATGACCCTCCATATCGACATCTGGGACCAGGTCCTGAGGACTCGTGAAATGGAGATTTTTTGGAGTTCACTTGAGCTAGCAAAATGAATTAAGCATCTAAATTTTAGCTTGTAGAATTATGTGTTGAATTTTAACCTTTTACTTAAGAAACCTCTGCCATGGTACAAAGGGCATAGGAAAGTGCAAATTCTGGAAATTTCTTGCATAAAGAACAATACCGGGAGAAGACCAAGGGATGCAAGGAACCCAGATAAAGAGGCTCCTCTGTCTCCAAGCTCATCAAGACCGACAGACATACTCAGATAAGCACCAAGGGACCAAAAGCACATGCACAAAGGAGAAAAGTTCAAAAGTTCAGTCATGAGGAAGACCACAATCTTCGGCCTCAGAGACCACCAAAGACCCCCATGCAACCACCACGGCAAACAACACATGCCCAGAAGGGCGTGGATCTAATTACCATGCGAAGCGAGGACAGGTGTGGCCAGGGGTTGAATATGCATGGAAAGGTTGAGCAATGTATTGCATATGGAACACCTTTGGGAATAAAGATGTGGGTCAGACCAAGGCTCAGGGCACAAGTTTTCACGAGAGCTATCTAGCTTGTGCCGGGCGCTGACATACATACCCACTTCCTAACTACATCAGGTTGTGGCGTCTATTTATTCAGTATATCGCTTCATTTGGCGACCATGAAGGGACAACTCTGCTCCCCTGCTGGTCCAGTTGGGGGCAGATGCCCTCAGGTGCCATGGGGTTCTTCCCTGGGAGGGACTCTGCACCTCGGCTGTACACTGCGGAGAGCAGACCACAGCCCATTGCGACTGCGGACGTAAGCGGTATGTATTAATTTATTTTTTTTAAGGTTGGCATCTGGTAAGTTGCATCGAGATGTTTTTGCGCGCAGTTTTGCCCAGGGTGCTTGCAAGCAAACTGCCTGCCGGGGGTGAGACTGGTGGCGGGGGGTCCCCAACTGATAGAGCAGCTGGGGGAGGGAGAAATCCCGACTTTGGTTTGGTGTGTTTGTTACGTCCGGATGTGCATGCTTGTGTGTGGGTGGGTGGGTGTGAGTGAAATGGTGAAGCGCGCTGATCACTGCTCAGAGATCTCTGCTTTAAGGGGAAAGGCAGCAGAGGTGCGGTGCAAGTCCCTGCTAACAAACAGGGGCTCGCAGAGCGGGGCAGCGTTGTTGGGAAGCGCAGACGCGATGTGACGTTGCTAGGAAGTGCAGACACGTTGCAGTGTTGCTAGGAAGTGCAGGCACAGTGCAGTGTTGCTGGGAGGCACAGGTGCGGTGCGGCATTGCTGGAAAGCGCAGACACGACAGTGGCGCTAGCAAGCGGACGCGCGCGGCCCCGGGCACCCCTGGGCCTTAGCGCAGTGCGGGGGGGCATAAGCCGAGGCTTGAGGCGGCTAGTGGGAGCGGGCACAAACCATGGTTTTGTGAGGTTGCTTTGAACACCACTAGCTGAATAGCGCAGCTAGCAGGAGCGTAGTACAAGTTAGGATTTGCAAGCGCCGCATTGCTGGTTGTTAAGGGGCGGGAACCAGCTAAAGGTAGCCAGCAAGCCCGGCTGGGCTAAGAGCTAAGCGTTTGTTGTGTGATAACGCTGCCCTTCAGTGTCAAAAGCTGTTACTGGAAGATCCTTTGTGTGAAAAATGCGTATTTTATGATTGGCTTTTTGCAAATATTCAAATGAATATTATATGTGTTGTGTTAGAAAGTAATGCTGCATTAATTCTCTTAAGTAGCGTGTTAAATATAGTTTTAGGTAATAAAAATTGCTAAAATAGAAATTATGCTATGTAGGATACTTTTTTAAAGAAAGGACTCGTAGAGAGATAGCAGCCCCAGGACACCTAAATCTTTCAGAGAAGAAGAATTTATTGCCCTCTTATCAGAAGAAACGAACTTCTTCCTGCCTTGAAGGTGCCGTTAAGATTCAGAGGAAGAAGTTGACGATGACCAGACAGAATCCTGTATTTGAATGGAATTTATGCATCATGTATGAAGTGTATGAATATGCAACAGGCTATTGTTTTTAAGAGTTAATATTTTGTTAACAGGTGTCCTTTTTCGGGCTTGTGCTGCCCAGAAAAAGGTACCAGACGTCCGTAAGTCTTTGTTTCTATTGTCTCATATTGTCCAAATTATTATTATTTTAATTGTATTACTATTTTTATAACCATTTTATTACTATTAAACTTTTAAAATTTTAAAAACCAGTGATTGGTGTTTTTCACTCCTTTCATTACGGGGTTTGCTGCTTGGTTTTTGCTACAAGCGAGAGGTGATTTGCCCACGGTGGCTGCGGAACTTCAAGCCCAGGCCAAGAGAGCCCGGCCTCCCAGACAGGCTCTGCACAGGTGGTTTCAGCTTGAACCAAGTCAGTCTCTCCACCCAGCAGGGGACTGGGTAGTCATAGAACAAGAGGACGGAGGGATAGACAGAGTGTTCTTGAGAAGGATATACCAAAGTTCAACAAGTTGCTATCTAGCCGTTGACTGGGAACAACCACCAGTTGAACGGGCACTTAGAAACCCCTTGAGGTGGGGTCTGAAAAGGGTGATTCCCTGTTTCGTGTGCAGATTGACAGCTTTTTGCTGGGAGCCAGACTGGCACAACTTAGGTTCTCCTCCGATGTTTAAAGTGTCAGAGGAGGCAGTATTGTATTTCATATAGACGGAGATCCATGTGTCGTGCATGCACCCTTAAATTACCGAGATACTATAACCCAGGGGTTTAACAAGCAAGGTGTGAAATACTGAATTCAATCTGTGGAAAAAGCCACTTAGTCCCTGAAACCTGGGACATTTTTGGAGAAGATTGGGAAAGGATAAAGGAGTGGCACAGCCTTAGTATCAGAAAGAAGAACTAAGGAATTTTTTTCTTCTTTTCTGTCACGAACCGTCCTTACAAATGGTTTTCGTGATGGTTCCTGGGGTGATCTCAGAGTGCAAAAAACCAACAAGGTACAAGGGAGTTTGCAATGATAATCAAAACAAATGCATCTTTATTGAATAACCACAGCAAAATGCGTTGGGGAGGAATTGGGGAAAAAGGGAAAAATAAGGAAAAGAGGGAGGAGAAAAAGAAAGGTATACAGCTACCAAATGTAGAACGGTGAAGTCCTTCGATGTCCAGCCGATGGAGTTCACCAGGTCATGTCCGGGGAGATATCAGGGGTGCAGTTCATCTGGACTCTAATTATACTCTTTTTTGATGGGGGAAGGGGAATGAATTTTGAAACCGAATCCAAGGTAGTCTACTGTATCTTCGGGTGAAAGAATGGTGTTTAGAAAAGGGTACACACAGTCTATATTCTCAGCAGTGGGCAAGAGCCATTGGTCCACTGCCTGCACCTGCAACATCCATCTTGCTGTGGTCAGCTTGTCTCCCCCCACACACCTCCCCCGGGTTGGGAGTTTCAGTCCCAGTTCTTGGAAAGAGTGGGGAGGGGGCCTTTTCACATAAGGGTTTAATGTCTCGGTTTTTTTGATGAAGAGGCTTCTTATATCTCAGTTTGTCTGTCACGGTGGTTGCAAACGAGTGAGAGGGGTCTTCTTTGGGGAGCCACCCAGAACTCAGGAGAAGTCCGGCCAGGCCAGGAGGTGGGGAAAAATTCCAGAGCTATTGTTGCAAAAAGGGCAGAATGTCCTTCTCTTCTTTTCATTGAGCTCAGTGTAGCATACAGTAAACACACCTGTGAAACAATAGCTTAGCAATGCTCTCAGGTCTCGGGGCTCTTGGCGTGTGACTTTCTCCTACAGGGCCAGAGATTTAAGACAGGGGGGTCTTTTCTTTAGTGGTCCCCAATGACGATCGTGAGGCAGATGAGGGAAATTTCGGACAGAGTCTCACATTTTCTCCCCAGTGGTTTGGATTGAACCCTTAGGAGTTTGTAAATTTGTGTGGGACTGGGCAAACAACAAACGAATAGAAGTTAATGGTTGATTATGATCTATAAACTAATAAATTAATAGTTTAATATTAAAGGTAATTAATTAAAGTATTATAGATTATTAATTTGGCTATTAATATTTTAATTTGGTTATTTGATTAACTAATAAATCTTTATTAATATTTTTGGGGTTTATAACTATAACTTTAATATTTTTAATTTGGATATTAGCTTAATTATTAAATTTTTTTATCACAACTAGAAGAAAAAAAAAAGAAAGTTTTTAATTTGTGACTCATATTTGAACAATTAGAACTGAATAAGCTAAGCTTGCTCTAAAAAAGACATAATGGGAGCAAGGCAGAGTAAGGAAGTACCAAAGGCCAGCCCATTAGGGTGTGTCTTAGCACATTGGAGAGAAATAGAAGGCAAAGGGGGCACGGAAAATAAAAAAAGCCTAATTAAATATTGCTCCCATTGGCGACCATTATATTGCCTAGAGGAGGGGGCAAGATGGCCTCCTACAGGTACATCGGAATATAATACCCTGTTACAGCTAATGTTGTTTCTACGGAGGGAAGGGAAATGGGAGGAAGTTTCTTATTGTGATATGTTCTTATCCCTCCGAAATAACCCTGATTGGCAAAGGGACTGTGGCATCAGGGCCCCCTCTGACCCCCTCGTTCTGGCTCTTGAAAGAGAAAACAGAAGCAAAATGGGAGAACTTAAACGGTGCTGCTCGGCCTGTAGCATAAGACAGAGATGCACCAGGACAGATAAAGTTTATGAGGCAGCAATAGAGGAACAAGAACAAGATGTAGACAACCTATTTAGCCCTCACTTGGGAGGGCAGGGGGGAAGGGGTGGAGACTTGGGAGGGGCATCAGCACCACCTACTCTACCTACACCACCTACATCACCTACTCCACCTATTCCACCTATTCTTCCTACTACTCCTACTCCTACTCCTTCTCCTCCTTTGGAGGAGACACCAGGTCCAACCCCTCCAAGCAGCCCAATTGCATGACAAACCAGAGGACAAACACTACAGGCCCCTTTACGGGAGACTGTAATACCAGGCGTAGAAAAGATATTGGTTAAGGTGCCCTTCTCCACCCTTGATTTGGAAGCATGGGAAAGGGTTGCGGGAAATTACCAAAATGACCCAGTAAACACTGCTAAACGTCTACGATACATTATGAAGCAGCACAATCCAGACTGGGGTGATATTCAATTGTTATTAGACGCATTCACTGAAACAGAAAAACAGTTGGTTTTAACAACAGCAGGGGACCTGGTAGCAGACCACTTTAGACAACAAGTGGATCTAAAGGAATATTTTCCACATCAGGACCCAGGCTGGAACCCGAACCAACCAGCAGAAAGACAGAGGCTAAAGAATTATCAGGATTGGATTATATTGGGAGTGGAAAGAACAATGCCTAAAACTATAAATTGGTCAGCTTTATATGCTATTAAACAGGGACCCTTGGAATCCCCCACAGAGTTCCTAGACCGCCTGAGAAACGTAATGCGACACTATACACCACTGGACCCTGCATCTGATGTGGGGATACAACAACTAATTAACCTATTTTTGGTACAGTCCATGGGGGATATTAGGCGCTAAATCCAAAAAATCCGAGAAGAAGATGCACAGAATTTAGAAACTTTATTGGAGGAGGCTTGGAGAGTCTTTAGCAACAGAGAAGAGGGGTATGAACGAGGGATGAAAAGCTTAATAGCAACAGTGCAGGAGGAACGGAAAGAAAAACATGAAAGCGGGCAAGGACCACCCAGGCAGGGCCCTCCTCGATTAGGCAGAAATCAATGTGCAAACTGTAAGAAACAGGGCCATTGGAAGAAGGACTATCCAGGACAGAAACAGAATGGTCAAGGGAAGCAAAGGAGAGGGGTGGTTGCCCATGTGCAAGAAGATTAGGGGGGACCGGAGGAGACTACCCCAGCAGCCCCTCTGGTTGTAAATCTGAAGCTGGGGGAAATGGAAAAAGAAGTAAAATTTCTAGTCGACACTGGGGCAACGTACTCAGTTCTAAATACAGACTTGATGCCCATAGAGGATGATTATGCTATAGTTACGGGAGCGGCTGGTCAAACTGAAAAGGCATTTTTCTTTAGGCCGCTAAAATACAAACTGGGAAAGCAGTGGGGGATCCACAAATTTCTATATATGCCCAACTTCCCTGAGCCACTTTTGAGCAGAGATTTGCTGGGACAATTACAGGCAACTATTGCATTTAAAAATGGGGAGATGACTCTGGAGGTAAATGATCAAAAGTATGTAGAAATATTGAGTTTGATATTAACCACCAGCGAAGTCATGAGGGAAACTGAAATTGATGAAGAGATAATGAATCAGGTATTCCCTGAGGTATGGGCCTCTGATGTACCAGAGAGAGCAAAAAATGCTCCCCCTATACAGATCAGGCTAAAAGAGGGAAAGCAACCTGTCAGGGTTAAAGAGTAACCCTTAAAGAGGGAGGATAAGGAAGGAATTAACCCAGTAATTGAGAACTTTTTGTGTCTAGGATTATTAAAAGAATGTCAATCTGATTTGAATACCCCTATCCTACCAGTCCGCAAACCTGATTGGTCATACCGGTTAGTACAGGATCTGTGAGCCGTGAAAAAGGTAACTGAGGATCTGTATCCTGTGGTGGCAAATCCCCACACATTATTAACTTGCTTAACACCCGAACTAACTTGGTTTACCATTTTAGATTTAAAAGATGCCTTCTTTTGCCTTCCTATCCACAAAGCCAGCCAGAAAATTTTTGCATTTGAATTGGAAAGTCCTAAAAGTGGGCTAAGAACTCAACTTACATGGACAAGACTCCCATAATGATTTAAAAACTCACCCACTTTGTTTGGAGAACAACTTGCAAAGGAATTAGAGACCTGGGAAGCCCCTCCAGAGGAAGGGAAGCTGCTACAGTACGTAGATGACATCCTAATAGCCACACGGACAAGACAAGCGTGCGTGGCCTGGACAGTAAGCCTCTTAAACTTTCTGGGACTCCAAGGGTAACGGGTATCAAAGAAAAAGGCCCACGTAGTAAAACAGAAAGTAACTTATCTGGGTTACGAAGTCAGTGTTGGACAATGTACCCTGGGCCAAATCTGGAAGGAGGCAATATGCCAGACCCCAAAACCTCGGACTGCAAAAGAACTATGAACTTTCCTGGGGATGATGGGGTGGTGCAGGTTATGGATCTATAACTATGGACTGTTTGTTAAGCCCTCATATGAACTTATTGCAACTGAAAGCAGGGACATCCAATGGACAAAGGAAGCTACGCAGGCTTTCAACCAACTGAAAAAAGCTCTCATGTCAGCTCCAGCCCTGGGATTGCCAGACGTGAGTAAGCCTTTCCTTTTGTTCTCCCATGAGAAGCAAGGAATCGCCTTGGGAATATTAGCACAGGACCTTGGCCCATACTGTAGAGCAGCTGCTTACTTCTCTAAGCAATTGGATGCAGCAGCTAAAGGGTGGCCCGGATGCCTCAGAGCTGTTGCAGCAGTCATACTGAACATCCAAGAGGCATGTAAATTCACCCTGGGCCAGAAAATGACTGTGCTAGTGTCTCACACGGTGTCTGCAGTGCTAGAGGTGAAAGGTGGGCATTGGCTTTCCCCACAACAATTCCTGAGATACCAAGCTATTATGGTGGAGCAAGATGATGTGGAGATAGTGGTGACTAACATTGTCAATCCAGCCTCCTTCCTCAGTGGAAACCAAGGGGAGCCAGTGGAACATGACTGCCTGGAGACTATCGAGGCCACCTATTCCAGCCGCCCTGACTTGAAGGACACCCCTCTCGAGAATGCAGAAATCTGGTTCACTGATGGAAGCAGTTATGTCATCAATGGAAAACGACACGCCGGGTACGCAATTACTACCTGCAAGGAGGTAATAGAATCTGGGTCCCTGCCAACAAATACCTCTGCACAAAAGGCTGAGATAGTTGCTCTAACTCGGCCCTTGGAATTGGCAAAAGGGAAAGAAATAAACATATATATGGACTCAAAGTATGCATTTGGAGTAGTGCATGATTATGGAGCCATTTGGAAAGAGAGAGGACTGCCGAACTCTCAAGGGAAAAACATTAAACATGCATCAGAAATACTGCGACTTCTAGAAGCAGTCCAGTTGCCAGAGAAAGTAGCAATCATGGACATTAAGGCACATCAGAAGATAAACTCAGAATTGGAAGAAGGGAACGAGAGGGCAGATAGGGAAGCAAAAGAAGCGGCAAAAATTGCAGTAATAACTGAAACAGCCCTGATTCCAGATGGGCAAATTTCCCTTGAAGGTAAGCCAAAATGCAACAAATTAGACAAAAAATTGATCCATGAGCAGAAAGGAGACTATAACCAAGAGGGATGGGCCACCATAGAAGGAAAATTAGTTAACCCCTCCTATTTATTATGGTCCTTAATAAGGGAGGAACACCAGAAAACTCATTGGGGAATTGATGCTCTATATAAATATCTAAACGAAAGGATCATAGCTAGACATTTATGCGCCACTATCACCCAAGTGACTCGACAATGTGACCTGTGCCTCCAGACCAACCCCAAGAATATTCCCAAACCAAAACTTGGCCAGATTGGGAAGGGTCATGGGCCTGGGCAGCAATGGCAGATCGATTTCACGGAATTGCCAAGAAAAGGGGGTATAAGTTTTTACTGGTGCTAACAGATACCTTTTCAGGATGGCCAGAAGCATTCCCCACCAGGACTTCTAAAGCTCGGGAAGTAACTAAGGTATTGATACAGGAAATCATATCACGCTTTGGAGTCCCGGCCACAATCTCCTCAGACAGAGGACCACATTTTATCGCAAAATTAGTGCAACAAGTTAGCCAATACTTGGGTATAGACTGGGAACTTCACACCCCATATAACTCACAATCAAGTGGTCAGGTAGAGAAAATTAATCACTTGATCAAACAACAAATTGTACGATTGGGACAAGAGGCTAATTTGCCATGGCCTCAATCCCTCCCATTAGCGCTGCTGCAGATTTGAACCAAACCCAGGACTAAGGAAAAGCTGAGTCCCTTTGAATTGCTTTATGGGAGACCATATAGGGTGCAGAAGGGAATGTCTGCCCAGGACATATCGCTAACCTCCTATATGATCGCTCTAAATAAACAACTTAAAGCAAATGAAAAATATGTGGCTGGAACTAGGGGTACAGGGCTCGATGCACCAGTACATGATGTACAACCTAGAGACTATGTATATGTTAAGTCTCTTACAGAGAAGGCCCTGGAACCACAATGGGAGGGACCGTACTAAGTGCTCCTTACTACCTTCACTGCAATCAAGATTGAGGAACAAAGTGCTTGGATCCACCACAGCCAGGTTAAGAAAGCTCCAGAAGCCACTTGGAGAATAACACCAAGTGATGGTGAACTGAAACTGAAACTTACCCAGACAAAATGAATGCATCATGGTGGGTGGGGATTTTTGCTGAAGTGTTGTTTACAATCATAGTTGTAATCCAAGAATTAGAAAGTACTCCTAGCCAGAGCAATGCTGAATGGCCTTAGTCCCAAGCCTTTACTCAATACACCGGATCCATGGGAAAACCTTCAGATTTAAAAGGTTTAAACCTAACAACTGTGGTCATGCACAGTAACCAAATATATAAAAGGCAGGAGTGGCAGAAACAGAGGTTGTGGTCACTTCAAGGGACCATAGGGGAGGTAATTAAGATAGGGTGTCGAATGATTAATGAGACTACCTATAGTAAAGCAACCCAAATCAGTGTGAATAAGCGCCGGAAGATTTGCAATTGTCCAAATGAATTAGACTATTGGTACAACTTCACATTAAAACAAACTGTCAACGTGGTTTGCCTCTGGACCCGCAACACTACTGGGCTGTCTTTCAAATTTAAAATAAATGCTATAGCTAAGCCTGTTACAACCCACCCCAGCACTCAAGCACAAACCCAAAATACGCCATTTAAGCTTGAACCTAAGGTTTATGAAATCGGCCCATATGTAATAAGGAATACGGGTCAACAACAACTGTTATTTAACCCAGAATGGTCCCTTAAACGTGTTGAACTGTTAATGAAAACTAATATCTCAACAGTTCAGCCAGCTTGCTCCCCCTTCCTAAGGTCATCCTTCGAGGGATGGACAAAATAGCTACAAAAACAAGTACACTTCAGAGACAGAATGCGAAGGGATTTAACCAGGATGTTAGGAAGCGGGTTAAGGGTTTTGAATGGGATTGACTCAGAAATATTAATGAACAAATTAGCTGTAGCAACTAACGATCTGACAAAAGTAAAACAGCCTTTACAGTCATCTCTATTGGCATTGGGAAATAGTCAGTGGCAAGTCTCAAGGGTGCTGCCAAGATGGAGAGAAATTGAAGATCAAGATCATAGCTTACTAGTAGATGCATTAAAGGGGGAGCAGGATAACATATCTTTAGCCCTTAGCCGTATACAAACACAATTATGGATACAGTCAACAGCTGCTTTAATCATAAGAGAAGGAAGTGAAGGGGTGTTTCCAACTGAAGTGCAAAAGGTTGTCTGAGACAGTGCTATAGACTTCGAGAGAGATTTCCAATCTTGGTGGACCATGGTAAATTTTACATATAATCCCACCACTAACACAGCTACAGCCTTTGTGCTCACTATATGTAATGCCACAGTTCACGCTATTCACCCCATTGTTGCCTTAGGGTTAAGTCATGAGAAGTTGGTATTATACCCCTCAGAACATAGGGTATGGGCTTGGAAAATCCAAAGGAAATGGCAAACCGTAAACTTAGGGCCTTGCATTGCTTGGGAACAACAGGGATTCATCTGTGAGAGTAATTTGATTAGTGCTCAAGACATATGCCTTGACACTGACGAAGGCATTTGCCACTTTGAGATTCACCCAAATACCAACCAACAAACTGTACTAGTGTATGTAAGTGATGGCTGTGTGTGTTTAAGGACTGTGTGATGCCATAGAAATTGATAAAAACAAAGTCCCCTTATCCGTTAAGAATCACTCCAATTTTTGTATTTGCAGCTTTATTAAGGTTACTGGGTGTGACTTTGTATATTCAGCACCAGTCGTATCCCACCAGTTAATAAAATCAAACTACACAACATACAACGAGTTACCACCCACACCCATTGGAATGAATTTAACCCTAGTAAAACAATTAATGAAACATCAGGATCTAATCAAAATTGTAGAAGAGATTCAAAAGAATGGGCAGAGAACTCTGGTTACGGTCCTTCACGACATAACCAAAATAAACAGAGTCCTGCAAAGAATAAAACAATGTGGGAACCCAGGAAATTCCTCTAGCTGGAGGGCTCAAGACCCTGCCCAGGGGGCTCAGAGACCTTGGCACAGAGCCCAAGACCCCTGTGCCTTTGATTTAGCCCTTGGAAAAAAACAATTACCAACCTTTATATGAAGGATTACAAGGCACGATAGTTTAAGTAGAATGATAGTGAATTTATCACGGGGTGAAAAAGTAGATTTTGGGATTTTTTGAATGGGGATTCAGGGGGCAAGATGGAGGAATCTGGATGTGTCCAGCCTTTCTCCTTCTTCTTGGCCTCCATCTTCTGCTGTGATGTTGGCACTTTCAGCTTGGTTTAGAGTAGAAGCTCACTGTCTAACATAGATGATAGGTATTGGAAAGTAATTGTAAATATTGTACACGTAGTTTTTAGTATAAAAAGATAACACTGCCCCGGGGGCAGGCAGAGTGCCTCAGACTGTCTTGCTGAGCAGACCTCAGCAGGACAGGAGAAAGAATTTTATAGATAAGATACAACAAACAACCTTGAGACTGAGAAATTAAGAGCTCTGACTCCTTCTTGGACCGCCAGGCTGGGAAAAGAGACTTTCTAACATTTCTCGGGGTCACTCTGACCGGCTAGAGACTCTGAGACATTGGCGTTCCCTGGCTGGGCTCCAAGAGGGCACCCAGGTGGGCAGTTGGCAAGCAGCTATGCCACCAGCCATCAGCTGCTGAAACCCAGCCCGAGAAGAGGCACACTCAGAGAAGAGGTATCATCTCAAGGAAAAATCCAGAGAGAACATCTCGACCTTTGCCGAGAAGACTCGTTTCAAGCTCGACCCGGAAGGACGAAGACCAGAAGCCGGCCTGGAAATCCTCACCTGTGAGCTGCTGGACAGTGACCAGGGAAACCTCCGGACCGACCTTGCAGATGATTCAGCTTTTGGTAAGAAAGGTCAAAATTGAGAACATGGGAGGAACAACTCAGCATCTTGTCAGCCCTACAGGGCGTGGGAGCCACACACCCTGTGAAAATCTCTGAAAAAAAATAAAACAGCCTTGAAGCTTTTATCCCCAGCAAGGGTAATGCTAGAGGCAATTTAGCAGAATTCCGCGAGGTCTGCCAGCTATCAGCAGGCAGCAAGTATTCCCGCAAGGGTGGGGGGAATCGCCCTGCCATCAGCAGGCGGCAGTTGCTCTTACCAATCAGGGAGGGGCAGAAACAATCCCTACCAAACAGGTGTGGGGGGAATTGGCATCATCTCCAGAGTCCCTGGGGTCCCCAGTGTCTCCTGGATCCCCAGAATCACCCTCACCGGTCCTGGGAAAGCTTAAGCTAGAGATTTTCCCAAGCGAGTTGGAGGACTTGGATTTTGCCTTCTTTGAGGCGTGTTCTCCCGATTCGCAGAAACTAGTGCAGAGCCTCACCACGGAGGCAGCGGTGGAGTCGTGCGGGAGGGGGGCGGAGAAGGTTGCGGGACCCGGGGGAGAGCCGCTTCTTGGCAACTGGCAAACCCGTGCCACGGTGGTGCCAGCCGGTCAGCAGCCTGGGGGGGCCGCAGAGGTGGCCATGGGGGCCACGGGAGCAGTGGGGGGAGTCGCAGACACAGCAGCAGTGGAGGCGATAGCGTGCACGGCGATGGCGGTGGCAGTGCACGCGATCGCAGCAGCAGGCGGTCAGCAGCCATCCAGGGCATGCTCGGCAACTGCGATGGCAGGGCGGAGTGGGACCGGGCCAGGTGGAGCGGGAGGCACAGAAGCTGCGGCGGCGAGCACATGCGCGATGTCGGCAGCAGTGGCGGTTTCATGCGGGGCAGTGTCAAAGATGCGCGCGAAGGGGACAACTTGCGTGACTGCAATGGCACGTGATCTGCGACCACCTGAGGAACGCTCACGGGTCGTGGCACCTGTGCCGGGCGGGACTCTGGTAACTGTCCATCACGACATAACCGAAATAAACAGAGTCCTGCAAAGAGTAACACAAGACACAAGTCATAACTGGTGGGATGCAATATCTGGATGGTCACCAACAGCAACTGGGATCATGAACACTTTATGTCACCCCATTATAGTTTGATTAATTTTAGTTACTATAAGTTTAAAGATGTCTATTTTAGCACTCATGTGGAATTGGAGGATGTTGAGACACGTGGCCATTTTGACTTCACTCTCTAGAAATCATGGAATCCTGCTGAAGGAGAACTGTCATGATAGTAGGTCAGAATTTAGATCAGGACACCTGTAGTAAAAGAATTTACTAAATTTTAAGAAAAGGGGGGACTGAAATAGAGATTTTTGGCGTTCACTTGAGCTAGCAAAATGAATTAAGCATCTAAATTTTAGCTTGTAGAATTATGTGTTGAATTTTAACCTTTTACTTAAGAAACCTCTGCCATGGTACAAAGGGCATAGGAAAATGCAAAATTCGGAAATTTCTTGCATAAAGAACAATACCGGGAGAAGACCAAGGGATGCAAGGAACCCAGATAAAGAGGCTCCTCTGTCTCCAAGCTCATCAAGACCGACAGACGTACCCAGATAAGCACCAAGGGACCAAAAGCACACGCGCAAAGGAGAAAAGTTCAAAAGTTCAATCATGAGGAAGACCACAATCTTCGGCCTCGGAGACCACCAAAGACCCCCATGCAACCACCACGGCAAACAACACATGCCCAGAAGGGCGTGGATCTAATTACCATGCGAAGCGAGGACAGGTGTGGCCAGGGGTTGAATATGCATGGAAAGGTTGAGCAATGTATTGCATATGGAACACCTTTGGGAATAAAGATGTGGGTCAGACCAAGGCTCAGGGCACAAGTTTTCACGAGAGCTATCTAGCTTGTGCCGGGCGCTGACATACATACCCACTTCCTAACTACATCAGGTTGTGGCGTCTATTTATTCCGTATATCGCTTCACTCGGACAACGGCAGACCACCCCCAGCAGTTTTTATTTGACCCCCATTCGCTTGAAGAAGTGTAAGTTTTAGGACAGCCTTTTTTGTGTGTGCTTTTGCTTTGGGTCTTTTTTTTCTTTTTTTTCTCTTTTTACTGCTGGGAGTGAAATAAATAGGGCAGGAGATCTTTCTCCTTTTAATGCCTTTATTAAAAATCAGCTTGGGTAGGAAGAATTGACGGGTCAAACTCACACCGCCGCTGCTTCCAGGAGTGGCACGGAGGAGGAGGAAAAGTACAGCTGTGTCCGTTGGTCTGCAGGCAGAGCTGGGGCTTCCATCCTCACAAGAGCACCAGGAGATTCCTCAGTTTTTTGGTTTGACATTCGAGGTCCTCTTTCCAGCCGACATCTTTTTAGGTTAGGGTGAGGGGTAAAAAGGATCTTAGTGGACACTGGATTCTGTTCCTCACATCTAGACATCACTTCGATCCCTCAGTTCTGTGTTGGCTCATTGTTTTTAGGGGTTTTTTGCTAGGTTTGGTGAAGGGCTTCTTCATTTGCATGCCAACCCCGATGTCCCCTCCCCTTCACTGTCCCGGGTATCATCCTCCAGGCAGCAGCAGAGTGCCACTCGACAAAAAGGGGAATTCCCAACCATCAACAACAGGTAGTTAACGAAAAACTATTAACAACAGGTGATTACAACAACAAACAGAACTCCACCCTGGCAGCAACTGGCTCAACCTGTGAACTCTGCAACCTGTAAAAAAATGGCCAACTTTTCTACTCATAACAGAAGGGGAAAGGGAACGACACGGGAATGGGATCGAAACCTAGAAAATTAAAATGATCACAGAACGAGAGAGACTTATATTTACAAATCCAAGAAATCCTATCCGCTAACAGCTTTTCTTTCTCTATAGGCAATCTCTCAAAAACTAACTTGAAAAAATTAATAAAATGGATTACTTCCCAGTTTCCAGAAGTTAACACACACACTAACTCTCTAGATGCTTTTTGGGACATAGTAGGGACACGATTATATACTTTCCAAACTAATGAAGATTTTTCTGTTACTCGCTTTTTACCTCTTTTTCATTCTATAACCAAAGTGGTGGAAAAAACAAATATTAGGAGCTCATTTTCTTTGCAACCTTCCCCTGCTGAGTGCATTCCGACCTTATCTCTTCCACCAGAGAGCCTCTCTTCAAATGCTAATAAGGCAGATAACTGCACCTCTCTCAGAAAAACCAGTCTCTCAGCCCTACACCTGGCTCTCTCCAGGTCCTAGTGCTAGCTCGCCTACCTTGTCTTCCCTGCTAAATGCCGGCTCTGTGGGAGCCACTCCGCCCTCGGCCCCCCTTCCCGGGATGGGGAACACGGAATTCGCGCCGCGCCCACCCACCCTCTCCACCCCCGCGGGGTCCACGGGGCCCACCTATCCTTCAGCTCCCCCCCCCCCATACGCGGCGAGCACAGGGTCCGCTCTGCCAATTACACAATCCACGGCATGCTGCCTGCACCCTATCCCCATGCTACCTTCAGGCGTAACTGCGCCGGTTTCTATCGGGTTCACCCCCCCTTCACTCCAACCTCGCCGCGCAGCCTGCCGCGGCCCCCCCCCGCCGCTGCCGAGCCTCTCACCCCCGCCGCGGGTCCCCCCTTCCCCCGCAATCATTCCTGCCGCAGCAGGCGGTTTTCTCCCTGCCTGCCTGCCTGCCTGCCGCAGCTCCAGGAAACCTCGCTGCACACCCCCTCGTGCCCGCTGTGGCAGCGGCAGCCCCTGCCAATCCTACCGCCTCCTCTCCCCCACTTCTCCCTTGCCCGCATCCCCCGGCTTTGCAGCCACCTGCCCGCCCTCAGGGCCCCCCGAATGGCACCTCCGAGACCCCCCACGGTGACACCCCACTTCTCCACACGCCTCAGTCCTGCACAGGCTGCGCCACCCATTATGCCGCCTTTCTTCCAACCTTTAAAATTCAAACTGGGGAAGCATTGGGTAACCCATCAATTCCTCTATATGCCTAACTCCCCTAAACCATTGCTGGGGAGGAATTTATTAGAAAAAATTGGAAGCAGAAATTAAATTCAAAAAAGGGAAGGGTGTACGAAGTGTAATTCCTGAATCTAAATTTGTCCGAGTTGCTGCACTTTTTATACAGGAAAAATGTGGTGAAATCCCTACTGAAGTTGAAAATGTGGTCAATCCAATAGTGTGGGCCAGTGATATCCCGGGAAGATCCAAAGGAGCAGAACCAGTGAGTATTGCACTCAAACCAGGAGCTACACCAGTAACGCAAAACCAATACCCTCTGAAATTAGAGAACCGTAAGGGGTTAGTGTCTATTGTTGCAGTGGTTTCCTGTCTCACCTATCCCAACCCCCTCAGGTGCGCCAACCTTTCCCCCTCCCCCTTTTGCCCTCCTGCCTAAGAGCTGTCCATCAATCTTAACATTCCAGCAGGGCATCGTGTGGTTGGCAGATGCTCCTCAGGTCTGGACTCATTGGCTTGTCCAAGTGTCTGTATCCCAGGACCCTTCCCCTCCTCCCACCTGGTTGGCCCTCACCTGTCCCTCCCCTCCCCCTGTCCCCGGGGCTTAAAAGGACACGAGACCATGCGGCTGGGTCGCCTGTCTGGGAGCTGTTACCACATTCAGAGGTCTACCATGCTGAAATAAAACTCTGGATTTAAGACTCTATGACAGAACCCGCTCCTTTTCTCTTCACTGCTGCTTGAACCTTTTCCACCAAAGGTAAACTGAGTTCCTACTTTGCCTGGATTTGTTCTGAGTGCCTAGCTGCAGCATCCAGCCGGCCAAAGGTATCTCTGCAGTGAAAACACCACAGCTGCAGCCTTTGGTCCAGCTGCGAGGCCAGACGAAGCCAGGCAGGACACACCCGGAAACATTCGGGGTCTAATATTTAATATAGTCTATAATTAAAAGATTCCTACAACATGGTTTATTAGTACATTGTGAATCTAAATTCAACACCCCCATTTTAGCTGTTAAAAAGCAGATGGCAAGAGTTATCGATTAGTACAGGATTTGAGAGCAATTAACAAAATTACAGAGGATAAACACCCAGTAGTAGCCAATCCCTACACCCTTCTGACCGCACTGAGAGACGAATTAGGGTGGTTTACTGTTGTAGACCTGAAGGAAGCCTTTTCCTGCATTCCTGTGCACAAAAACAACCAAGAGCTTTTTGCTTTTGAGTGGGAAAATCCTGAGACAGGAAGAAAGAGTCAACTTGTATGGGCAGTTTTACCACAAGGATTCAAAACCAGCTCTTCAATATTTGGAAACCAGCTAGCAAAGGAATTAGAGCATTGGAAAAGAGCCAGAAGGAGCTATTCTTCAATATGTGGATGACATCCTGATTGCCGCCAGAACCAAAGATGACTGTATACGATGCACTGTAAGTCTATTAAACTTTTTGGGACTGAGTAGGTACAGAGTTTCTAGAGAAAAATCACAGATTGCTAAGGAAGCAGTAGTTTACTTGGGGCTTGAGATCTTCCCTGGACACTGACAGCTCAGCAAAAAATGGAAAGAAGCCATCTACCATCTTCCAGAGCCCCATACTGTGAGAGAGATGCAAGCTTTCCTGGGGATGGTAGGTTGGTGTCTTTTGTGGATAGCAAATTATGGACTGCTGGTAAAACCCCTATATAGAGCATTAAAAGCAGCTAAAAAGGGAATTATCATATCGACTGAAAACACCAGTGCAGCTTTTAAACAGCTGAAACACTCTCTGATATCAGCTCCAGCACTAGGACTGCCAGACTTAACTAAACGTTTTGAACTTTTCACACATGAGAGACTGAATGTAACTCTGAGGGTACTAGCACAGCACCTTGGGAACCAACAGAGGGCTGTGGCATACTTTTCTAAACATCTAGACAGTGTTGCCCAAGGCTGGCCAGGGTGCCTCAAGGCTGTGGCAGCCACTATCATCTTGATCTAGGAGGCCTGAAAACTCACCCTTGGGCGACACTCTGTAGTGTATGTACCCCATGGAGTAGTGGCCATACTCGAACAAAAGGGGGGACATTGGCTGTCCAGCAACCGGATGCTTAAATATCAATCGCTATTATTAGAACAAGATAATGTTACCCTGAAAACAACTGTTGTTAACCCTGCCATGTTTTTATCCTCCACCTTAATTGACAATGAGCCTGAACATGATTGTTTGCAGACTATCAAAGAGGTCTATTCCAGCCGACCAGACCTGAAAGACATACCCCTAGAAAATCCAGGTTAGGAACATTTTACAGATGGAAGCAGCTTTATGAAAAATGGCAAAAGGATGATAGACTATGCAGTGATCACGCAGGATAACATGATTGAGGCTAAGGCCCTGCCAGCAGATGTGTCATCACAGAAAGCTGAACCAATTGCACTGATGAGAGCCCTAGACCTGAGCGAAGGGAAAAAGGTAAATATATGGACTGACTCTAAATATGCCTTTAGTGTTATCCACACCCATGGAGCCATCTAGAAGGAGAGAGGACTTCTGAACGCTCAAGGTAATCAAATCAAACGTGCTGAACGAATACTTGCCCACTTAGAGAGCATTAGAAAGCCCACAGAAGTAACTATCATGCATTGTAGAGGTCATCAAAAAGGGAAAACCACTCCAGAATTAGGAAATTGCTTTGCTAACAAAACAACAAGAGGGATTGCAGAAAAAGGGATTTTTGCAGTAATTCCACAAAAAGAGGTTGATTTGTCAGGGTTCACCCCAAAATATGACCAAGCAGACCACAAACTAAGTTCCTTAAAGCTGAGGTAACAGAGAGTGGATGGGCTGTTGCCCCAGCAAAACAGGTGGTAGCCCCACCCCTGATCCTTCAGGAGCTGGCTCAGAGACAACATGAAAACACACATTTCAGAGTTGAAAATCTTCTGAAACATTTGAAAAAGATAGTAATAGGAAAGGGAATGACCGATATTATACAATCAATAGTGAGCAAATGTAAGATCTGCTGTAAAAACAACCCTGACACGAAAAAAAGAGTTGTGTTAGGAGTTACAAAAGCAGGGGATCTTCCTGGAGATTACTGGCAAATAGATTTTGCGGAGTTACCCCACAAAGAGGGATACCAGTACATACTGGTATAAGTTGACACCTTCAGTGGATGGCCAGAAGCTTACCCCTGTCGCACTAACACAGCCAAGGAAGCGGTGAAAGTTTTGCTCAATCATATAATTCCAAGGTTCGGGGTTCATTTGGGGATGTCGTCAGATAGGGGACCACAATTTGTTGCAACAGTGGTTAAGGAAATTAGCTGGATTTTGGGAATTTCTTGAGATCTGCATACACCTTATAAACCCCAAGCGAGTGGTAAAGTTGAACGTATGAATGAGACTCTCAAAACACAAATTATCAAAATTTGTCAGGAAACATCCATGACATAGGTTCAGGCCTTGCTGTCGTGGTTTAGGGCAAATTTGGAGGAGAATTTCCAAATTAGGGCCCCTCCAGTAAGCAAACCCACACAGCCCCTCCCCCCAACCGGTTCAGGAAGGATTCCTTGGAGAGGAGTGGAAAGAACCTGTTTATTTAACAAGCACAGCACCCCCCAGCACACAAAATGAACAATACCGGATGACACCGCTCTGAAAAAAGATGACAAATTCAGAAAGTCTCTCTTGGGGGTGGTCACTCTGTTCTCAGTCCCTCCGGTGCTGGGGCAGCTGCTGCAGGCCAGAAGGTGCAGGATCTTGGTGTTTCCCAGGTCCCAGCCCGGAGCAGGTTCGAAATGGTCAGAAAAAGGAAAGGAGAAACAGTCCAGGAAGAAATTTGGACAGTTTAGCTAAACTAGCTAATGAGCAAAAGCAAGCAGAAGCGAAGCAAGCAAGAGCAAGAGAGAGCAAAAAGCGAAAAGCAAAAGCAGAAAAAGCAAAAGCTGCAGTCTCTGTGTCCCGCCAGGCTGATAAGAAAACCAAAACAAAACTTTCCCTCTTCAGAGCCGGTCTTAAAGGTACAGAACATAATATCCAACATTAACAGAACACATGAATGGGGATACAAGCATCATAACGTCACCCTAGGACACTTTACTGACAATCCGCATACAACCAAAGCAAAGGGATAACATCAGTCCCTATGAAATACTGTATGGTAGGCCATATCAGATTCCACGTATTCCAGGTGAAATTCACATAAAGGGGAAACTTAATTTGCAGAAATATCTAATGACTTTAAGTTCCACTTTGCAGAAGCTCCAGAATTACATTGTACTATCCAGACCCATAGGACTGGACACACCTGCACATCCGTTCCAGCCTGGAGACTCGGTCTATGTTAAGTGGTGGGACAGTGATCCTCTACAAGCCAAGTGGAGAGGACCATTCCAAGTTCTACTGACCACCCTCACCGCAGTCAAAGTCGCTGGCAAAGGACCCTGGATTCACTACTCCAGAGTTAAGAAAACTTCTGTTCCTGAAACAACTGTAAAAACAGGGACTAATGCAGATGAAAGCCTGTTTTAAATGATTCCTCTTCTGTGCCCAAAGAACTGTTCACAATAATCATTATTCTTCTTCGCACGATACCCAACTGTGCAAGACATTACTGTTGTTAAACATGTACTGTTAGATATTTATCTGTTATTAGATGTCTATTATTAGATGTTTGTGTTAATAGTTGTTTATTATTGTTCAATACTCCTCTGTTATTAAATACCTATTATTAGTTAATGTTTAGAGTAGAGACTCGACAAGATAAAGGCCTTCTCGAGCCTCTAAAGGGGGGAAATGATGCCTCAGGTTTTAGCTTTTATATTTTTCAGATTCTATTCTGCTTTAGTGTGTAAATCTAGGCTTCATATTAGGGGATAGTAAGCTCTCTCCACAGAACAGGTAAACAAAACAATTCCTTCTCTAGCTGGGGACCCAAGAACAACTGATCCAGTTCTCAGGCCCAAGAGCATAAACAACGGTGGACTGAAGAGAGAAAACAAGAAAGATGGGACTTCATAGGCTAAAGCTGTAATTGGACAATTAGTTCCAATATGCTAATGGACCAAAACTTATAAAAGTGTGAGACCCCGTGACCCGTCGTCCATTTTGTGGCCATTTTGGGTTGTGCTGCCCAAGGTGGATCTATTTGAGACCTTTTAATAAATACCTTCTTTATTCTTTAGCTCCGTCCAGTCTCTGTTCTAGGTCAGCCCTCACAAGGCATCAGTGGGACAAAAATGCATCTTGTGAGGGTCTTCCCAGTGGTTTTTGGCATTGAGGTCACCAATTTGAGATAACGGAGCAAGAGTGAGCCCCCTTTTAACTCTGGCTGCTGGTATGTGGGTTCACACCTAGGGCACCGCTCCAGAGGTCGTGGAAAGACAGAGCTGGCAGGAAACCTCCTCTCCATGCAGCACGTGCAGTTCTAAAACCTTGACCGTTATGTATCAAGACATAGCTCAGCTGAACCCTACAGATGCTCTGCTCTCTCCATCTTGTGCAAATTGGGAGCAGCCTCACCAGAACCAGTGGGAGCAGGATGGCCCAAAGCCAGCAGGGATTCCCAAGAATGCCCAGTCCATATGGATCCCCGCCCGCCCGTGGAGCAGAGGGAGGGAGCTGTTTACCAAAACACACAGAGCTCAGTTGCTCAGCAATCAGTTGTGCTTCCTACTCTTGTGCTACTGATTGTGCAAACATGCATGTAATTAGTCAAAATAATCACCAAAGATTCAATAGGAGCTAGATGACCCAGAGGCCAAATAGATGGCAGTGGAGCAGGGAAGGTTTGTTCACTGTTTTTTGTAACACTTTCTAAATAAGTGAGGTCAGACAGTAAAACAAACACCCTCCACTAGCACATCCCCTGGGAATGCCGTATGTTGTGGGAAGCCCCATGTCCCTTGAAGCCAAGATCAGTTCTCTCAGGACAGGCAACGTGCTACTACCATCACTGCTTTTATCGCTGCCTGGAAAGCTCCCCTGAAGGAATATGAAACCAAGCTCTGAGCCCCAAAATAAGCTCCCATCCCAACCAACCCTGACTGGAAATGCTACTCTCACATGGCAAACAGCTATAGCCACTGAGCTTGTGACTGAGAGCTGGTGGGGAAAAAGTTCACCCACACATCGGGGTGAACCTGCCTGCTTGGAGTGTTCAGCCACTTCCAGAGGCATGAAGCAACACAGCATTGTATCCTGCCTTTCTCCCTGCTCACCCACCATTTGTTGCATCTCCCTGGCTAATTATAGAGCTGACAACCACACCCAGCTGGGGACAGGCAAGTTATTGGGAGCAGCATTGTGGCAGGAGCATCAGTTCTTCTGGATAAACAGAATTTCCTCAGCTGGGGTGGTCACTTAAGCTGCTAATGGCACCAACTGCCTCAAAACCATGTTGTGACAATGGAGCAAGATCTGAGATTCCCTAAGACAGGTCTGTGTTGCAGTCAGAGAGCTGAGAGAAGGTGCTTATTTCTCCAAAATGCAGAGGAGTGGTTATTTCTGTTGACTTAGGGGTAGGAGTGCAGCAGACACATCCCCTCCCCTTCCTGGGGAGACAGGGACAGCCTTTGGAAATCCCTGCTGGACCCAACAGCAGCCCCTCAGTTCCAAGTTCCTTTCTTTAGGCCTTGAATTCTCGGCCATAGTCTCTGAAAAGGTTTGGATAACTCGCCTATCTTTCAGATAAGCAAAGATTTGGATGAATCCCACATGGCTCTCTACCTACCACGAGTCCTCGTTTGTTTTCCAGGTTGCGTGCAAAGAACTGAACAGAGATTCTCACACTAAAAGTACTGTCTTAACTCTGCAATAAACAGATTAATTTGCTCTCAGCTTGTGAGTCTCGCATTCATACGCCACAAATGGCTCACTAGTAACAGGGACTTCATTACTTCTGATGTGATCCAGTTCAGTGGTGTACTCTAACTGAATCAAGTGTGCGTGTGTTCAGCTGATAACCAAGGAGCGCCTTTCATCGCTGGCTATAGAACAGGTTAGCCTTTGCAAATGGTAGGGGAACATTTCTTATAATTGGGCAAAGTGCAACAAAATCCCAAAAACTGCATAAAGACTGTCTGTTGCACATCACTGGGGAACAAGGATATAAACTTGTCCTGGTTCAGGGCAAATTTGGGAGAGAACCCCCAAAGGGGTTCCTCTAGAAAGCAGATTCAATCGGCCTCTCCCCCAATCGGTTCAGGAAAAATACCTCCTTGAAGAAAAGTGGAAAATCCTGTTTATTAAACAATAAAACCTGAACAGTATTAAACAAAAGAGAGACAAACTTAGAAAGTCCCCTTCATGGGCTGTAGCTTGGCTCACTCAGTCTCTTATGAGTCCCTCCGGCGCTGGAAATGCCACGGCCCAGGCCCAGCCCAGTGGGCCACAGGTGCGAGCTGCCAGTGTTCTGCTGGTGTTCAGCCCAGAAGAGGTTTAAGCTTCTTCTCTCCCCCCTTCACTCTTGGAACAAGTCTCAAAGGTGCAAAACTTATTATTCAGCATAAACAGAACAGACGATTGGGGATGCAAGCATCATATAGTCAATTCAGGACAAAATTCCAATCCCAAGCCTCATCCAATTGTAGCAGGCTCTGAGTTTGCTATGGCCCGGTGGCGTGCTGAGACTTAACAGTAGGAACTGCTGAGTCATGATGAGACAGCAAAATAAGCTCCTGTCTTCTGCCTCTCGAACCATAGCTTATCTCTGTAACCCCATAGGTCACTTTTTCCGTAACCCTTACTATTGGACAAGTTTGGATCCCCCTATACCCTATAAAAAGGGGCTGTTTTAGCCCATTCGGTAGAAGAAGAGCTGTTGCTGGAACCCTTCACAGACCCCCCAATAAACCATCGCTGTGGAACCGCCAGGACCTCTCCTTCTCCTCTCTCTCGCGTCTGCTTCTACCCCTAGCCCTCTGGCTCCTTGGCAAGCACGAGCTGAAATCCTAAGACAGCTGATAATCACTAGCTGAAATCCACTTAGCTTGCCAAAGGTAGCCACGGCTTCAAGCGGCGTGGGTAGTCGGGCACTCTGTCTCCAAGAGGGGCTGAGTTATCCGGACCGGTCTGCCTTGCTCGGGGATAAGCATAATCTGAGGACCAGGGGGACCTTTTCAAGTGGCTCATCGAACAGGAGGAGAAAACCCTCAGGAGAGGAGCGTTCCCCTTGGGAAACAGTAACTGCCCTCGAGATGCCGCTCCTCTTGCGAAGAGGGCTTTTCGTTGTAGAAAACGTTCTCAGCAGGAGGTGTCAGTTCGACACTCAGAAATTTACATCTGAATGACAGTTCCGAGGAGACCTGACTTAAGCAGACAGCCCCTCCAGCAGACTCCCGGACCCCACTCGGCTGAAGAAGTGTAAGTTTCAAATCAGCCACTATTGCGTGCCTTTTTCTCTGGGTCCTAATCCCCTTTTTGCTTTTTTTCCTTTTTCTTTTTCTTGTTTTTATCTGCTGGAAGGGATACCATAATATGGGATCAAAACTTAGTACTTCAAAATGATCCCAGAATGAGAGAGATTTATACTTACTAACCCTAAAAATCTTATCTTCTAACAACTTTTCTTTCTCTAATGGCAAACTCTCTAAGACTAACCTAAAAAATTTATAAAATAGATTCTTTCGCAATCTCTCAAAACTGATAAAGAAACTTTCACTGAAAATTCATTTTGGTATAAAATTGGAACCAGGATATATAACTTGCAAGCTAACCAAGACTTCTCTGTAACTCAGTATATGCCTTTGTTTCACATAGTAACTAAAACCATAGAGAAGCTTAACAGAGATAAAAAGCTATCTTTCACAACAGACACTCCATTTTCAAATGCTAATTTCACTGATAACAATGCCCAGGAATCTAGCTCACAGACGTCACCTTCCCTGGGTCCTAAAGCCGCAGCTGCCTCTGCCTCTCTCAAGGCAAAGGCTGCGCCATCCCCCCCGCCTTGCCTGCGGGGACTGCGCTGTCCTTTCCTCCCCCGCCCAACCATCCGAACGCTGCCTCCCTCTTATCTGAGAGTGCAGCCATGCCCTTTCCTGCTGGCTCGGGTTCACACACACCACACCACTCTGGTCCCGCACCCACCCCCCCCCCAACCCTATTGCCGTTTCCCCCGCACCCGCAGGAGCTCCCCCCGCGGTGACTATGCCTCCCTCCGCCGCAGCCTCCCTCACCACCCCTCCCACCTCTCCCGTCCCCGCTCCGGTCCTCCCCACCTCCGCTGTCGGTTCCCCGATCCCAGCCCCGAGCCCTGCCACTGCCCCTCTCGTGCCCACGTGTACCCCCGCCCCCATCCCTTGAAGCCTGCCTGCCATAGCAGGAGCTCTCCCTGCATGCCCTCACGTCCCAACCCCAGCACATCACCCTGTACCCGCGACATCCCAGACCGGTCTCACTGCCCCCTCACCTCTGCTCCCCCCCTGCCCCCACCCCCAGTCCTCCCAGCCCCCCACCCACCCCCAATGTCACCCGAACGGAATCCCAGACAACCCCCACAGTACCACCCCTCTCCCCCAGTCCTGTGCATGCTGTGCTGCCATCCCAGTTCCAATGGTGCCTCCCTCTGGTCAAACTATGCCATGTGCCCCCCCACAGCCCCTAAAACCCTTGAAAAATGCCACTTCTACACGCCGCAAAAAGCATATATCACGAGCTGCTCCCCCTCAGTCCTCCTCCTCGAATGACAGCAGTTCCAGTGACTCTGATTCTGATACAGTGGACATTGATCCATGGGCTCTAATTAAGATAAAAGCGACTAAGGCGGGTGATTGGCAGCTGGCACAGAAAATTAATGCTTTCCCTGTAGAGTATAGACAGGGAAGGAATGGTGGGGAATCTGCTATATACACATGGAAACCAAACTCAAATAAGGAACTCGTACAATTAAGAAATATAGCCAAAGAACATGGCAGAGGCTCACAGGTTTTTAGGAATTTCTTAGAAGCTCTGTTCTCAGCACATGTCTTACTTCCCCACGATATTAAAAATATTTCACATTGCCTCCTATCCCCAGCAGAATATATGTTATGGGAAAGGCATTGGAAAAAACAAATAAAAACATTATCAGACTTGTATTCTGCAGATGCTGATAAGGCAAATTTTACAGTAGAACAGCTGGCTGGGGAAGGGGATTTACAGAAACCTAGGGACCAAATGGAAAATGTGAATAAAGAGGCACTGCAAGATGTGGCACTTGCAGCAAAAACCTCCTTACATCTCATGCATGATGATTCAGTGCCAACAATGCATTTTTCTACTATTAAACAAGGTATAGATGAAAGCTTTATCAAATTTGTGGACAGAGTTAGAGATGCTCTAGAAAAACAGACAGAGAGCTCAGAGGCAAGGAAGGAACTCTTATGTAAGCTTGCCTTGAGTAACTCAAACGAACAATGCAAAGCAATTCTGAGGTCTCTACCCGTGGATACAGACCCTACCATAGAGCAAATGCTGGAATGCTGTACACGTCACATGTCCACTGAAAATACAGTGGCCCAAGCAGTTGCTAAGGGTGTGGAGAGCTAGGAATCTGCGTGCGGAAGATCTCGGGCTGTACGGGTAGATAAGAAGGCCCCCCTCACCCTGCAGTCTTACCGTTGCTCCATACCCGGCCACACCCGGCCGGACGTGAGCAGAGGGAAGTGACACAGACTGCCCAAGCCATAAATACCCCTGAGACCCCTCAATAAACGCCATTTGCTGTCCACCACATTGGTGTATGTAGCATTGGACCGAGTGACCCTGGGCCTTGGGTCACCGTGCCGGACCTCCCGAACCAGGTTGCCACGCCGTAACGGCAACATAAGGGTATTGCTGAAGGAGTTTCTGGTACATATGCAGTAATAGCTTCTAAAGAACAGACCTGCTGTTATCACTGTGGGGATCTTGGACATTATATAAAAGACTGTCCAGACAGGTGACCTACCCGATACCCCCGCAATACCTATCAAAGACCCCAGAATCAGCAGTGTTACCAGCAGCGTCCGGGAAATGCCTCGCGCAGCCCGGTGGAGCCCGGGGCTACGACAACAAATCAAAGGCCACCCAGACCCAACCACGCACCATCCCAGGAGGTTCTGGACCACAAAAAGAGGATACAACACACGGGGCAATACAGATGGGAACCCGCCGCCAATTGGTAACTGTCCGGTTCGGCTGTCTGTCTCTGCCCGGACACAGGTAGGGTGGTTCTTGGGTGGCACGCGTTTCAAAGGACGAGTCTGGACTCTTCAGTTTTTCGATCTTCAGATTGTTTATTGTTTCTTATCTACAAAATTTTCTGTCTGCCCAACAGAGGTCTGACCTGCAAGGCAGCCAAGGGCACTCTGACCACCCACGGGGCGGTCGTGTCTTTTTATACTAAAATCTACGTACATGATATTTACCTTTATTTCCCAATACCTTTCACCCATATTAGCAAGTGCACCTTCACCATGAACCAATCCCCAAGTGCCAACATCACCACAGAAAATGGATGACAAGAAGAAGAAAGAAGAAGGACGAGACACGCCCTGATCCCTCCATCTTGTCTCCATAACCCCCCTGTACCAAAAACCCTAAAACCTATATTTCACCCTATAAATGTGTCTTTTTTACACCCTTCACTCCCAAGTGATTCTCACGTCCTCAAACTGCTGTCACTTTCGTGGATGGATCAAAATCAAGCCACCAAACACTCCTGGCAACATTCCAGGATTTCTGAGCCCCCCCCCCAAGGGTTCTCTCGGTAACTCTGGACATCCGGAGTGATGTGCTGAGTTCCCACATCTCCCCCTTCTGTTTGCACCAAGAGTACTTCTTTGGCAACCTGACTCATGACACGTCGCACGCATAAAAAGATGCATGGGACAATGAGCATGAGGACTAAGAGTATTATTAGAATATAAAATCCCATTTTTAAAAACCCTCTCCTCAAAGGAGAAAGATCAAAAAACCCCGCCACGTCATCAATCCATGACCCAGTGATTTCGCCAAGTTTCTTTATACTGTCTTTCATTTTTTGAATACTTTCATGAATTGATCTTGAATGATCTGAGAGATTCATGCAGCACATTCCCTCAAACTCTTCACACCCATGTCCATGAGCAAGCAATAGATAATCGATCGCTGCTCTATTTTGAAGAGTTGCCTGTCTCACACTACTTATGTCTTTTAACATATCACTCAATGCGAGAGAGACTGATTGAGCATGCTTGCTCAACCAACAACCCATGTGGTCCAGTTGAGTCAAGGCCACCCCTGACCCTGTCTGAGGTGAGAAAATTGCTGCCGCAATTCTCCTTGCCTTGTCCCAGGTGTATACTTCATCATCGCAATCTGCACTGTAACGTTGCAAGGACCTTTTCTCTTTATGTTTTTGCTCTCTCAATACTTTCAAATCTGGTGACAACATTGAAATCCTTCCAATGCTGCATGGACCTCCCTTGGCATTTGCAGGAATGCCGTGTCAAATTCTGTCCCCACAAATTAAAAACAATCCACGTGGCAATTGCACTGGGACCTGGATTGATCCTTTGGCTGTTGTCTCGGTGTGATTGCACCAAGCTGATGCATTTCTATAAAATTCATGATTTGGAGTGACATCAATGCTTTTGTTTGTCTTTGACACATTCAAAATTTCGAATTTCATGCATAGTTCCATTGTCGTGGACCCGAAAATTTCCAATTCCTGCGGTTCAGTAGAAGCCACAGGTAAAAGATGTGTCCAAGCATGTCGCAGACATCTTTCATGAAAAATCCTTTCTTAGGATTTTTCCTTGTGACAAGCTGCAGTTCAGCAACCAAAGTAAACAATGGTTATCTGCTGCTGTGGAATGCAACAGGTGATTGGTCTCCTGTGGGTGTTTGGATTTCTTGACCACTCATGGCAGAGCTGGCTCTTGCTCTGTCTGAGACACAGATCCTTGTTATTCATTCTTTTCTATTCTTAGCTTAGCTAGCATCTGAAGAAACTTTTCCTTTCTATTGCTTTTTAGTATAGTCTTAATGTAACATATATCATAAAATAATAAATCAAGCCTTCTGATCATGGAGTCAACATTCTCGTCTCTTCTTCATCCTGAAAACCCTTGTGACCACAGTCACAATTGGTGACCCCCGACTGAGGAGGACAATCATCACTTGGTGAGACCACCAGAGGAGCATTGCTGCACTGGGTAAACCCTGAATGTGTGGCATTGATGGTTGCTTCACAAGTGACCACAGAAGTGGATTCTAGCCAGGAGCTGAAGAACTGAAGATCCGAATTTGGACAGAGTTCACAGCAAGGCTGACCACAAAGAGAACCTTCTGAAAAGCCTCCAGGAAGATGTTCGGAAAGCTCAGCAGAACCATGCAGATAGCCAGAGAGTCCTGGACACTGTCACAAGGTACTGTTGGTTTTTCCCCTCCTAAAGATGAGGCCATTCGCAGTTTGTGGCTGCTCACCTGGAGGACTCCTCCCCTAGAGGATGAGGTTCCATTCTCCCCTTCAGAGGAGAAACTTATTGCCCTCTGGCAAAAATGGGGTGAAGAGGACAGAATTCTCCTGTTGGAGGCAGATCTCTATGAGTTTTTTCGATGGGCGAAGCTCTTTGGGTTTTTTACGAATGTGCTATATGCCCTCGATGTGTTTGTCTGGGAGTGTATGGGCTCCATTTTCCAATTCTTTTTATACCGGGGGTTCGGATGCCCCTCGATTTATCCAACCTTTTTGAAGCTCTTTCTAGTCTTGAAACGGAGAGCAGCTGTTTTTCCCTGGATTGCTAACTGCAAGGGGAAAGCCCCGTTCCCCCCAATTCCGGGGGAAGACCCTTTGGAGGGGGACGCTCTGCTGCTTTCCAGCCCCCCTGAACCACAGTGGGGGGGCGAAGTTTCGCCCGCAGCCGAAGTTTTTTTTACTGCGTCTTCGGAGCATGCTCAGACGGAGCCGTTTGTTCCCCCCTCCCGTTGCTCTCAGGGGGGATGGGAGTGGGCGGCGCCGCCCCGGCCAGCGCCGCGAGCACCACCCCGGCCAGCGCCACGGGCACCGCCCCGGCCAGCGCCACGGGCACCGCCCCAACCCGCCCCGCGGGTGCGGGCGGTTCGTCCCGCGGCCCGTCCCGCGGCCGCCCCTCCGGGGGAGCCTGTGGGCGCTCCAGCCGCGGTTCCACCGGCTTCCCTGCCTGCATCTATCTCAGAGACACCGCTTCCCGCGGCTGCGCCGATGTTGCTGGGCAACAGCGATCCACCGCTCCCCCCGGCCGTCCCGCCGCCTTCTGCGACTGCGGTTCCGCGGCCGATGTCAGAGTCCGGCGCAGAAGAAGCTGCCGACCCCGTGCCGCCCCCGCCGCCCCCGCCGCCTCCCCAGGCGGCCCCGCTGCCCGCCCCTGCGGGGACTCCGTTCTCCATGTCTGCGTCAGAGGCTGCCTTGGAGCCGGCGGCAGCAGCAGAGGCGCCTCCTGCATCCAGCGTGACTTCCTCCCCGAGTTTTTCGGGTTGTCCCGGGGCTGCCCCTACGGGGGGAGCTGGGACAGGGGAAGAGGGCGTCAGCCTGTCCTTCCGTGGAGGAGGCATGGCCCGACAGCTGGCTGTGGGCGCAGCGCGACTGCCTGTTTTCAAGATCAGCATACTTGGCGGGTTGGGGGGTGTTTGGTCCGGGGTTTCCCCCTGGGGGATGCGAATCTCTCTGCCGCCCCTCGCGCGCCCCAGCGGCGAGGGGAAGGTGGGTCCCGAAAGTTCTGCCCCTGGTCCCCAGCCCAGAGGGGGTGGCGGTGGTGCCGTGAGGCAGATGGGAGGAACACCTGGTGCATTTGCATTGCAGAGGCAGAGGGCACAGCAGGAAGCGAGCATCGCTTGTCTGCTGTGGGGAAAGGACATCCCCAGACCCGAGACGAAGTTTCTCGGGACAGCTTCTGTCTTCCCATTGCCGGCATGCCTCGGTGATTTTGGGGAAAGGAAGCGTTTGGTCACCCCTTCTGCCATTGTACTGGCAAAAGGGTGCGGGTCTGTGCCAATGCAGAGCCTGCCTCGGGGGCTGGGCCTGGGCTGTCTGGCTTGGTTGCTTGGGCCAGGGCCACCTCCCAGCCTCCTGTTGAGTTTGGGGGCTTTGCTTCCCCCTTCTGGTCCTGGGCCACCTTTCAGTGGGCCAGGTCTGGGGTTCCTGATCCTTCCACATGGGCCAGGGCCCCCAAGGGCCTCTCTCTGGCTCCTCTGCTGCTGCTGCTGCTCTTTCCGACAAGACAAAAAAAAAAAAAAAAAAAAAAAAAAAAAAAAATTAAATTGAATAAAAAAGGGTGAAAGAGCTGGCAGCAGCTCAGAGGCATTGAGGAGCCAGGGATTGGCTTCAGCCCAAGTTGTTCAATGAAGGGCTGTGGCAAGACATTTCAGAAATTTTCTAATTTTCTCAAAATTGTTTGAAGACTGTCAATGGACTTTTGATAAATATTGATGGACCTTTCTGTAGCAAGCCTGTTTCAGGACCAAAAGAAACTTTCAGATATGGCAAAGAGGAACATCTTCAAGCCATGGACTTTTCCTGAAACTCAGCTGCTTGGACTTGAATTTTCTTTGCATTGTTTTTGCATTTTCTTATATTATAGAATTGTTTTAGTAATATGATAGAATTTTATGTTCTACAGGTGAAGAAATTCCCAGTGCATTCCACAGGAGCACTTGAGTGGAGTTTGATTGGCAACAGATAACCTGTCAAGTGTTTGTCTTTTTCTTCGGCATGAGTACAGCAGAGAAAATTACAAACACTTTTTCCTTTTAATTTAACTAAATAAAAAAAGGTGACATGTCGCAGACATCTTTCATGAAAAATCCTTTCTTAGGATTTTTCCTTGTGAGAAGCTGCAGTTCAGCAACCAAAGTAAACAATGGTTATCTGCTGCTGTGGAATGCAACAGGTGATTGGTCTCCTGTGGGTGTTTGGATTTCTTGACCACTCATGGCAGAGCTGGCTCTTGCTCTGTCTGAGACACAGATCCTTGTTATTCATTCTTTTCTATTCTTAGCTTAGCTAGCATCTGAAGAAACTTTTCCTTTCTATTGCTTTTTAGTATAGTCTTAATGTAACATATATCATAAAATAATAAATCAAGCCTTCTGATCATGGAGTCAACATTCTCGTCTCTTCTTCATCCTGAAAACCCTTGTGACCACAGTCACACAAGCACACCATTCATTCACAGGATCTCTGATGACCTGCGAAATCTCCATTGGAGAGTGCCCTGGAATTGGCCATTCGTCCACTGGCAATCCAACCATGCATGCTGTGAATGGTTTTCCTGGTTTCAAATGTGTCAGGCAGATACTTTCTAAATTCGCTGCCTGGGCTAAAGTTTCCCAAACATTTTGTTTTGGTTGATTGATGGGTAAATTTACTCCATTGCTTAAAGCAACAGATGAAAGAATGAGCATCATGAAGCTCATGACTTCATCCCTTTGAAAAATCATTGTCATGTTCTCACTCAAAGCCCCAAAGGAAAAACCCCCAAAGTCTTTATTCTTTTTGTTTCTCTTCTGAGTCGTTGTTCACAGCTTGAGTTTCTTCCTCCGCCTGTGTGCTCGTTTCTCTGCTTTTGGGATCAGAGCTCTCTTGCTCTCTTGTCCGAAATGGCTTCACGTGTGGCGCTGACACCCACTTCAGACCTCGCCCTGTGGAAACACAAGCGAAACCCTTGCCCCAAGTGATTAGTTTGAAAGAACCCTCTATTTGTCCTGTCTCTGGGTTTCTGATCAAAACTAAAGGATTCTCCCTTAGTTTTGCCTGAGAGCTATTTGAAAAATGTCTCACGATTGGTGGATTGGGTTCTGAAGACGAACTGTTAAGAAAATTCAACACATACAATGCTTTGTTTAATTTCATGTGAGGTGTCACCTCTGGCTCCCCCCTTTTTTGCCTATCCAAAAGGGATTTCAGGGTATGATGTGTTCTTTCAATGATTGCTTGACCTGTGGGTGAATGTGGAATACCAAATGTGTGTCTGACACCCCATCTTTTCAGGAATCTGTCAAGCACCCTGCCTGTATATGTTGGACCATTATCTGTTTTTATTTCTTGAGGTACACCTAATGATGCAAATGCTTGCAGGAAATGTCGACAAGCGTGTTCTGCTGTTTCCCCTGCATGTGCTGAAGCAAAGACTGCCCCTGAGAATGTATCTACTGAAACATGAACATTTTTGAGTCTCCCGAATGATGGATATTTTGTGACATCTGTTTGCCACAGCTGAAGACTCTGCAGTCCTCGTGGGTTGACTGCTCCTGTTGAAGCAGGTGGTTGCACGAGTTGACAATCTGGACAAGCACTAATGATTTCCCTCGCCTGAGTTTTTGTGAGACGAAAGGATTCCATCAGCGCCTGCGCATTCTGATGAAAAAATGCATGACTCAGTCGTGCCTGCTCAAAAATGTCCAGAAGTGTTTGTGAAATGGGCATTGTCAATCTGTCTGCCTGAGCATTCCCTTCCGCTAGAAATCCCGGAAGCGTTGTGTGGGCTCTGATGTGAGTGATGAAATATTCTTGTTCCCTGCTTTCTAGCAATGTTTTCATGCTTGCCAGATAGGAATATAAAACTTCGCTGCTGACTTGTTTCAAGAGCGAACCTTCCAATCGTTTGACCACACCTGCAACATATGCAGAGTCCGTGACCAAATTGAGCGGTTGTTGGAACAAATGAAATGCTCGGACAACAGCTGCCAACTCCACAATTTGTGGAGAGCCTTGAACCGTCTTCACGTTTGATTCCCATTCCCCTGTCGTTGAGTTCATCCACGTGATCACTGACTTGTGTGTCTTCCCTGAGCCATCAGTGAACACTGCGATCCCGTCCAGAGGTTCTTCGCTTATTTTTGGCTTTGCTCTGTAACATATCTGTGACTGCAACATTTTGTGTTGCGGAAAGTTGATTGTGCAAGCTCCTGGAAAAGCTAACAACGCAATTAACAAATCTTTTGATTTCTGCATCGCCCAATCGAAATAATCTTTCTTCAAAGGTAAATAAATCTTTGAAAATTCTCGTCCCGCCATTGTCAGCAATCTTGTTCTCCCCTTTATGATGATTTGTGCTGCCATCTCCAAATCTGTCAGGATTGTCTTTGAAGGCCTATACGGTAAGAAAATCCACTCTATGATTATCAAAGGATCTCTCTGGGATGAATCCCATTGGAAGATCAAACCATGGAATTGTGCTTTCTTTCCCAACACTGCCAGCTGAAAAGGCAATGACTCAACGAATCGATGTGCTTGTCTCTTCTGAATAGCATCTGTAACTTTCTCCAACTCTTTCTTCGCTTCCCATGTGAGTGTTCTGGGAGATCGAATGTCTGTGTCTCCTCTCAAGAGATCAAGCAACGCTGGAATGTCATTGTTCGTGATTCCCAAAATCAACCTCATCCAGTTGATTTCTCCTAGAAGTTGCTGTAAATCATGCAGATTGTTGACTTTTGTGCTGATCTCCATCTTTTGAGGCCTTATCGTTTTCTCTGAGATCTTCCACCCTAGATATTTCCAAGGTGCGACTTCCTGAATCTTTGAAACACTGATTTCCAGACCTGCCTTTTGCACTTCTGCAATCACACAGTCACGAGCCTTTTGCAGCTCTTGTTGTGTTGATGCCGCAATGAGCAAATAATCCATATAATGAATGATTTTCACCCTCGGGAATTTCTTCCGCGCTGGTGACAAAGCTCGTGCCAGGTACCATTGGCAGATTGTTGGCGAGTTCTTGAGACCTTGAGGAAGAACCACCCAATGGTACGGCTGCAGAGGCGTTTCCTTGTTGATACTTGGAACTGAAAAGGCAAGCCTTGGAGCATCATCTGGATGAAGCGGAATGCTGAAGAAACAGTCCTTGAGGTCAATGACCACAAGCAGCCAATCTCTGGGAATCATCGAAACAGATGGAAGGCCCAGCTGAAGCGGTCCCATGTCTTCGAGAACTTCATTGGTCTTCCTGAGATCGTGCAACAGCCTCCATTTGCCTGATAGCTTCTTTTTGATGACAAACACTGGAGAGTTCCAAGGGCTGTTTGTTGGCTTGATGTGTCCCTTCTGCAACTGTTCTTGGACCAGGGTTTTCAATGCACTCAACTTCTTTCGCTCCAGGGGCCACTGATCCACCCAGACTGGATCATCCGTTCTCCAAGTCAACTTCAATGTGGCGAGTGCCGCAGTGACCCCGACTAAAAATCCACCTCGATCTTCGTGCCCCATTGTGCCAAAAGATCTCATCCCCAAACTGTGATTGGCTTTTGCACAACAAAAGGACGAACGATCGTCATCTTGTTTCCTGGTCCCGTGACAACGATGGAATTCTCACTCTGCAGACACAGAGAATCTACCCCTATGCTTGAGAGAGATCCCAAGGGCGCAATCAAGCTCCAATTGCGGGGCCAAAAGATGTAGGATATTACTGTGACATCTGCCCCTGTGTCGAGCATGCCTCTGACCGCTATTTTTCTGTCTCCACAAGTCAACTGACAAGTGAGTGTGGGTCGATCTCGACCTATGTGCTTTATCCATGTAGTGTGTATTTCAACATGCTCCTTCAAAGCAAGCCCTTCCTCATTGAAAATTGACATGACTTCTTCAATGGCGTGTGGTGGCAAGGCGAAAGCTCTTGCGATCTGAGTGTTTTCTGCCACGGTCAATGGTGGACAAAGGGCTTTTGCCAAAACTGTCAGCTCTGTATTCTTGTCTGCAGAAACAACTGAAGGATAAACAATGAGTCCAAGGATGCTACTTCCATCTTGTCCTACTATTAAGAAATCTTGTCTCTTATATGAATCTCCACGGATACCTGTTGGAATCTCTGCATGACTTTCATCCAGAAAGCATATTAACTTTGAAGCTGCCAGTGTGCACTGTGCTCCTGGTGGAAGGAGGTCTGGGTCACTTGGGAATCGACTGAGGAGTTTGCTGAGGGCGTCTGCTTGACGTTCCCCGATGACTGTCCTGTTGGCTGTTGTGTCACCGCCATCACTTGTGTCGACACACGCTGACGGTTTGTGGGCGCGCTCCTTCTCCCGTTTCCCGGAAGTGGTAAAGGATTCCCTTCCACGTCTTTCTGGGAATAACATTCTTTCGCAGAGTGTCTTCCTCTTCCACATCGTGCACAGAGTGGCTTTTCAGGTTTTTGTGTCTGCACTTGTGCGTGCGTTTGTGGACAGTTCTTCTTCAAGTGTCCAAACGCTCCACATTTGTAGCATTGTCCTCCCGATGGATTGTTCATTTTCTGGATGGTTCCAAGAACTTTATTCGTGTTTTCATTCTGTTGTTGGAGTACCTTTTCCAGCATCTTTTCCAATACGTTGTCCTTGTCTTCCGAGTGTCTTTTCATCTGTTCTTCCCATTCTCCTCTCAGCTCATCTGTCACGATCGACGCGACGTGCTGAGGTGTTCCCACCCTGCTGCATGCCTCCACCATCTCTGCCAAGGATGGCCGTCCTGGCATTGCGCTGATGACCCGTTGACAATCCGGGTTGGCATTGCCAAAGGCTAGACTTTCCATGAGAGGTCGCTTCGCCTCGTCAATTGTCACTTGTCGATCCACAGCTTGCGTGAGTCGAGCTATGAATGATGAGAATGGTTCTGTGGGACCTTGCCTGACGCATGAGAATGGAACATCCGGAACTCCCGCCGGAGCAATCTGCAAGATCGCTTTGCGTGCTGCTTCCTTGATGTCATTCAACACCCGTCGTGGAAGCCGTGCTGCTTGCTCTACTGGATTGTCATCTGGAGGATCTCCTGCCAACTGTGCCTCTGTGAGATTTGTGTTTGGCCCACCTTGATAACTGGTTCTCAACTCTGTGAGATACCTTCGCCATGTTCTTTCCCAGATGAGACTTTGTGTGTCAGTGAGAATCATTGACACAAGACATCGGATGTCACATGGTGTGAGATCGTACATATTGAATGTCCCCCCAGGAGTTGTTTGAAGAATTGTGAATTCAGACCATTGTTCTGAATGGCCTTTGCTAAGTCTTTGACTACTTCATGACCCAACCTTTCCCACCTTGGATTTTGACCTTGTGCATCATATGTCACTGGCATTATCATGTCTCCTGATCCTCTGATCAAACCCTTTTCTTTTGATAACACATTTCTAATTTCCTTCCAGTCTATTGGTTCCATTGGCTGTTCTTCTTCCTCCTCTGAAAACTCCATTGGCCATTGCCTGCACAATGGAATCATGGAAGGCCCTTGGTGATTCTTTGCTCCATGTTTTTTGTTTTGAAGTTTTCAGTCTTGCTCCTAAATCTGAAAAAGAAACTTGAGGTTCTCGTGAACACGTTCTTCTTGCTGCATCAAAAGACTGCAGAAGATTTCTTGCTGCTTCTGCTGCCGAAAACATCCATGCCGGAATTCCCTCTGATGCTGTAATTTGTATTGTTTCTTCTCCTTGGGGTTGAGCTTCATCTGAATTGTCCTCAACTTCATGAGATCCTGAAGTTGATGGAGAATTATCCTTTTGTTGTGTTGTTGTTGTTGTTTTCTTTAATGTGGTTTTCTTTTTGTACGTTGTTGGAAAAAATTGTTGCATTGTTGCAGTTTGGCCAACAGGTGATGTGGTGGCGCTGTCAAACAGGTCTGGCATGTCCTGCATTGCGGTCATCCCTCCACGAGGTGGCGCTGTCGTCTGCCTGGACGACCGTGATGACGACACAAACTCGATCGGTTCCTGCTCAGCAGACTGCAACGTTTGCGATCGTGTTTGAGACCAAGTTTGCATGGCTGTTGACTGAGCTGACATTGGAGGCTGAATACTTGAACGTTTCTTTTGAGTGGAAGAGGTTTGAACCACAGGGATTGAGGCTGAAGACATCGGGACCGGAGAGGGGGTGGAGCCCCGGGATGTCGAACCCGGAGCATGGCCCCTCCTCCTAGCCCGAGACGTCACAGGGGATCGGACCCGCCTCCGACCGCGGTCCGTCCGCACCTCCCGCACATGCGCGCCCTCGGGAACGCCCCCTGTCTCCCCTGAACTGACGTCACTGTCTCCGTCCCGCTCCACCTCCGAAATCTCCTCCCTAGTGTCTGTTCCTGTCCCTCTCTCCTCCGACGCTGTATTCACGCCCCCCCGCTGAAGCGCGTGGCCCTCCCCCTGGCGGTACCCCCTTTCGTGCCGCGATCCGAGCCGATCTCCGCGTCCCGACCTCCGGGTCTGACACTATCACCGCGCGTCCCTTGCGTCTCCCCATGGTAGCTTGCTGGAGCCCTGCAGCTGCTCCACCCTCACTGCCCGTGTCTGACACTGCCGCATCAGTTTGAGAGCCCTCCCCGGCTGTCCCGCGAGCCTTGCCCCTCGTGCGCACTTTTGGCACCGCGCCAGTCGAGACTGCTGCCGCTTTCGACGCAGCGCTCGCAAAAGCCACACCACAACCCGTGTCCCCCTTTGCCTCCATGCCCCTCCCGCCAGCTAGTGCCGCCGCCGCGCCGCTGCGCCCACCGCGAGAGAGCGCATCCCCCCTTCCCTCTTGTTCCCCTTCAATCCCCTTCCCTGACTCCGCCACCTTTGCCACCCCATCTCCCTCTGACTCCTGCGAATCGCGACCGTGCGCTCTTAAAGAGCGACCTGTCTCCTCGATGTCGCTGGGAGAAAACCTCATTTCATCTGGGAGTGGAATGGTGTTGTCTGTGCCTGAGTCGGAGCCTGAAGCCCCTGCACTCTCTGGGGTCTCAGGACGTTTTGGAGGTCCCTTGGGTCTTTGGGATGGTGGGACTGAAGGCAATGACATTTTTCCTTGTCTCCCTTCCTCGGGCGCTTTTTCCCCTGGGCCAATCGGGATCAGAGCCAATCTCCGTTTCGAGCCTTGGTCTCGTCCCTCCGTCCCTGTGGGATTTGTAACAAGTTGTTGCCTGGCCGACCCCCTAGATTGAGTCGAGGTGGCTTCTAACATAATTCTTGCAGAAGACAGCAATCTCAAGGCCGTCTTATCATCATTCGTGGCTAAAAAATATAGGTGTCTATTAATATTAACTTCTTGCCAAAAACCCACTTCAAATAACAAACGTGTCTCTGAGTACGGGAAATTACACCACACCCACAACAACAGCTCTCTAAGCTTTTTCTTTGGGATCCCCCTAGTGTGTGTGTCTGCCACACCCTGTAGGTCGGACAGAATCTCTATTTGTTCCCGGGAGAGTGTACCCCCCATGTTCTTAATTTTTGACCTTCTCACCGAATTTGTCGTCAGAGCAGTCTGAAGGCTCCTGGTCACCGGCCCGCAGATCACAGGAGATGGATTCGGAGGCGCCTTTCCGATTCCGATCCGGGCTGTTCTGCTACGAACTTTCTTCGGCCGAAGAGGAGTGCGATGTTCTCAGTGGCTGCTGCGTCTTCAGACTCTCCTGGCTGCTTTCTGGCTGTTTTCCCAAGGAGTTATCAGTGCTCTCCTGGGAACGAGTCCAGCTCGGGAGCTGCCCACTCGGTGCTTCAAGGCTGCCCCACTGCGAGAGGTGCGCACCAGAGCTCACCGTGGCTCAACGGGTGCCCGCCGGATGCTGCTGGGTCGCTGGTCGCCGCCGGGTAGCCCCCCGGGTTGCCCACCGGGTGCCCACCCAGGGACGCCAAATGTCCGGTTCGGTTGTCTGTCTCTGCCCGGACACGGGTAGGGTGGTTCTTGGGTGGCACGCGTTTCAAAGGACGAGTCTGGACTCTTCAGTTTTTCGATCTTCAGATTGTTTATTGTTTCTTATCTACAAAATTTTCTGTCTGCCCAACAGAGGTCTGACCTGCAAGGCAGCCAAGGGCACTCTGACCACCCACGGGGCGGTCGTGTCTTTTTATACTAAAATCTACGTACATGATATTTACCTTTATTTCCCAATACCTTTCACCCATATTAGCAAGTGCACCTTCACCATGAACCAATCCCCAAGTGCCAACATCACCACAGAAAATGGATGACAAGAAGAAGAAAGAAGGACAAGACACGCCCTGATCCCTCCATCTTGTCTCCATAACCCCCCTGTACCAAAAACCCTAAAACCTATATTTCACCCTATAAATGTGTCTTTTTTACACCCTTCACTCCCAAGTGATTCTCACGTCCTCAAACTGCTGTCACTTTCGTGGATGGATCAAAATCAAGCCACCAAACACTCCTGGCAACATTCCAGGATTTCCGAGCCCCCCAAGGGTTCTCTCGGTAACTCTGGACATCCGGAGTGATGTGCTGAGTTCCCACAGGTAACTGCTCTGTCCATTGACTTTAATAATGAGAATGTTTATCGTGTTCCAACAGGCAAATATGGGCCAAAAGGCGGTCCTTCGGACATTTTAATTATAGGTGACTCCCTCCATAGCCCAAAGGAAATTTATGTTGTGCCAGAAGTGCAAACAGTGCTCCTGGGACAAGAGATTCTTGTCCAGTTGTACTGCATGGACTTACCATTTTTCCTTTCAAAGGGAACTCCGATCGCACAAGCCTTTCTACTCCCAAAGAATCACAGGGAACAGATTCCTCTCAACCCTACAGCAATGTGGGCACAAGTCGTGGGACCAACCAAGCCTACCATCGAGTGCGGCCTTACCTGCAGAGGGGAGAAGATCCACCTACCGGGGATGCTGGACACTTGTGCTGACGTGACCATCATCGCCCGCTCAGAATGGCCAGCATGCTGGGATCTACAACCTGTTGCAGGCATGATTTCTGGGATTGGTGGAGCTACAGTATCAATGCAAAGCAAGAACAACATCCTCGTCAAAGGGCCTGAAGGCAAGCTGGCAACCATCCACCCATTCATGGTAAGGGCCCCCATCACCCTTTGGGGCAGGGATGTTCTATCCCAATGGAGGGCTTCCCTACGTATTCCCACTCGGGATTTCTAATTGGGGCCACTGAGGCACGAGCACTGCCAGATACACCTCGTCTCACCTGGAAACGCCACAAGCCGATCTGGATTGAACAGTGGCCCCTCTCTAAAGCCAAGCTGCGCGTACTACATACCCTGGTGGAAGAACAGCTCACCAAAGGCCACATTGTAGAGTCCTCCAGCCCTTGGAACTCTCCAGTCTTCATACTACCAAAGCCTGGGATGAACAGGTGGAGGCTCCTCCACGACCTTCGCAGAATCAACGAGGTCATCGAGGACATGGGCCCCCTCCAGCCTGGCCTGCCCTCCCCATCAATGCTGCCTAGAGACTGGACAATTGCTATCATAGATATTGACTGTTTCTTCAGCATTCCACTGCACCCTGAGGGCGCTCCACAGTTTGCTTTCTCCGTTCCCTCTCTTAACAAACAGGCTCCACTCAAAAGATATCATTGGTATTATCTTCCTCAAGGCATGAAAAACTCACCCACTATTTGCCAGTGGTACGTGTCTCACATCCTGTCTCCCGTTTGGAAATTATTTCCAAATGCTATCATCCACCACTATATGGATGATATCCTGGTTTGTGCTTCAGATAAAGCTTACTTGGACAAAACAGTTTAAAGGACTATTGAAACCATAGAAAAGGCAGGAATGGAGATTTGTGAGGATAAAATACAGTACACCAACCCATGGACTTACCGTGGAGTCAAGATCCGGGAAAGGACCATCGTACCCCAGCAGCTCACCATAAATGATGACCCAAAAAACCTGAGAGACTTACACAGCCTGTGCGGATCTATCAACTGGGTACATCCACTACTAGGAATTACAACAGAGGACCTTTCTCCCCCGTTCAATCTTCTTTGTGGCCCCAAAGACCTGGACTCTCCATGCGCTCTCACAAAAGAAGCCCGAGGTGCCATCACCAAGGTCCAGGAAGCCCTGTCTTCATGCAAAGCCCATTGCTTCGAGCCCAGCCTGCCTTTCCAGTTCGTCATCCTGGGAAAAGCACCTAGATTCTATGGACTGATTTTCCAATGGGACTTTCAGCTTTGAGACCCTTTATTGATACTGGAATGGATTTTTACAAACAGCCAACCTACACTTACCACCTACCAGGAGATCATGGCACATTTAATAAAAAAGGCTAGAACTCACCTCTGCTCTCTTGCAGGGTGTGAGTTCACATACATATATTTGCCAATAACCCTTGCGGACATGGAGGATTTGCTCCAGACCGATGAAAACCTCCAGTTTGCCCTAGATAGCCATACAGGCCAAATTTCAGTTCATATCCCAAAACACAAACTTTTTAACCCTGATGTAACCTTTCATTTGACCCCAAAATTAATCCAAAGTAGAAAACCTCTCAAAGCTCTAACCATCTTTACAGATGGCTCAGGGTCTTCCCACAAGTCAGTAATGACATGGAAAGACCCCCAAACACAAAATTGGGAATCTGACATACAAATAGTGGAGGGATCTCCACAGATTGCAGAATTAGCAGCTGTTGTCAGAGCCTTTGAAAAGTTCAAAAAATGAACCTTTCAATCTGGTCACAGATTCAGCTTATGTTGCTGGTATAGCTATGAGAGCAGAACATGCTTTTCTCAAAGAGGTTTCCAATCCAAAGGTGTACCAATTGATCTCCAAATTAATACTCCTAATCTCCCACAGAAAGCAACCCTACCATATAATGCATGTGCAGTCACCCACTGACCTCCCAGGTTTTGTTGCAGAAGGTAACAGGAAAGCGGATGCATTAGCCATGGCAGTAGAAACTGCTAATGCTCCTAACATCTTTGCCCAGTGTGGTGGTTTGACAGGAAATGTGTTTTTTGGGATGCTGTGGTTGGGCCAATGGATATTCAGATTTTAATATTGGCATTTAACCTGGCCATTTAGGACATGGATCCGCCTCTGAGAACACGGGGTTAAAAGCAGAGCTCTCCCCTGGGAGGGTCCTTTTGGGTTTCCGGCGGGAAAGAGTTCGGGTCTCTCCCCCGTCCAGCTGCTGGCTGGGCAGGGGGAGGGGAAAAGCCATGTGGCCGGGGGAGGTAGGCCTGAGCCCGGGGGTGGAAGGGTTGAAGAGAGAGAGAGAGACACCGGGAGCCATCGGGCAGCCCCCCCTGAGAGACACAGAGAGAGAGGGAGAGAGCCGCTGCCTGAGACTGTAACCTTGAAACTTGATAAACATGGGCCTGTGCCGGCAGCACGGCTGGGACGGAGAAGAAGGGGGGGGGGTTCAGCCAGCCGCTTGTAGGAGCTTTTAACCCCTTTTCGGAGAATGAGAACTTTACAGAACATTGACCTCTCCTAGAAGATAGAGTGGAAGATGAGGAAGGAATGTGCAAGTGTGAGAGAGGTCTGGGCGAGTGAGAAATAGTGGAAGAATAGAGAAGAATCCTAGTGGGAAGAGATGATGGAGTGGCTTTTGCTGGACTCTTTTTGTATAGCCATGGACAGAACCATGTTCCTTGTGACACAGAGACTGCATTCTAGGAGGAGGCAATGGCCACAGAACCAAGAGGGTTCAGTGTTGGTGCCCCTCGGCCCCAGGGGGTGAAAAAATATGGGGGGGACAGGTGTCCCAAAGGAGAGACTGTGGGGACAGGTGTCCCAAAGGAGAGACTGTGCCTTTTTTGGATCGGGACAGAGCATCCTTAGATTTGGCTCAAATTCAGGCATTGAATAATGGTAATCAACAACCTCCCATTAATATAGCTGCATCACAGCTCTCTGGCACAGAAATGTACGCTTACTGTTCAGGCACAGTTAAGACTCCCTCCCAAGCATGGGATCAGTCTACTGTTATTACCATGCAGGCACTACAAAAAGTATCTGATACAAAAAAGAGTCTGGTGTTGCTGCTGTGAGGCAGGGGCATCAGGAACCATATATTACCTTTATTGATCGATTACAATCCTCTGTTAGGCGGCAAATTGATATGCAGGAAACAGCTAATGCTATCTTAAAATGTTTTACTTATGAAAATGCTAAAAATGACTGTAAAAAAGCCCTGGACCCAATTCATAACTGTGTTGACATTGAACTTTCTGATTATATCAAGGCATGTGCTAATATCGGCTTGGAACAATTTAAAGCAGAACTAATTGCTACTGTGATTGACCAACAACTGCAAGTGGCCAGGGGAGCTATTAAGTGCTTTGAATGTGGGGAGTGAGGCAGAATGGAAATTCTCCAGGGTAGAAATCTATTTTAATTTAGGTGAAATGTACATCTTTGAGTTAAGTATGTAGCTTGCTGTTTAGTCTGACTGCCTGTTCTCTCGAAGAGCCTGTGCTTAGCAGCTGAAAGACAAGAGATAAGGGAGGAAGAGGAGAGCAGACAGAACAAAGCAACCTGACCCAAGAGTTCCTTCTGAAGAATTAGTAGCATCACGCAAAATCAGTAGAACGAATATGTATGAACCTATTGTGAAATTGCATGCATATATATTTGAAAGAGAGATAAAAGAAGATCTAGAGTTCCCAGAGGTACGCATGTCATTTTAGAAGAACGATTCCCACATGCATCCAGCACTGTAATAAACATACCGGCTTTACAACTTTCACAAAAGTTGTAGAGTTTTTTTTATCTCCACAAAACATTCTGGCGACCACAAAGGGACCGTCTCTGTCCCTGCAGGGGCAGAAGGGATAGACGGACTCCGAGGCGCGCCCCGGGATTCTCCCGGAGGAGCTCCGCTCGTCTCAGCTTGTCTCCTGCGGAGGCAGACAAAGACCTGCTGGTGTGCAGAAGATACGGTATGTATATCAAAGGGCCCCAGGAGAGAGAGATAGGACTGCTGAGTAAGTCTGAGCAAGTCACTCAGAGACGTCTGAGTGAGACGTTCCTGTACCCGCAAGCAGACCGGCCAATAGACTGGCTGGACTAGAGACGGGGGATCCCTGTTTGATAGAGCGACCGCTAGCAACCCTGGGGGTGGGTCGAGTGAACCTGTGTGTGTGTGTGTGTGTGTGTGTGTGTGTGTGGTGTCCAGACACTGTATCATTGCATAGTTTATGCATTGTGTGGTTAATGTTAATGTGTTTGTAATCGTGCGAGTGTGTAGCGTATGAAAGAGAGAGCGAACAAGTGAGTTCACCCATGGTGCAGGGGGTAAGTTCTACCCGAGTTTGAAGCAGCCAGGTGAGGCTTGAGGCGCCGGCTGAGGCAGGCTGTGGAGGCAGAGAGTGCCCTGCGGAGAAGTAGAACAAGTGGAGAAATGTCGGTGAAGATATTTATTGTGTTTAAAGGTGGTGATTTGTGTAGATTTTGCACATTTTAACCGTGAGTACGAGCTCAAGGAGTTCCTTTGCCCTGGTAGTTTGGCCTTGATCTCTGGAAATTTACTGTGTGCTGTTATTTTGATTGTGTCCAGAGTGTGTGAAGACCAGAGAAAGCTGATGTGGGTAAAGGCTGAATTATTGTATGCTGTGTTGCAGTGAGAAAAGTAGGCACTTTGAGAGATATGCCCTTTCCTGGTGAGTTTGTGTAGTTCTTCCCCCACATTGTGGTAATGTGATTCTCAGATTGTATGGTAGCATTTGTAGAGAGTTTAAGATTTTGTTTGCAACAAGTGTAGCATTTTACACGGAAGAACTACAGTATGGTGATTTATGTTTAACTGTAGTAAAACAAATTACAAGAATTCCAAGAATTTCCCCCCCCCCCCAACAATTCAAGCCCTGACTCTCGTGAATTTGAGATAAGGGGGGGGTGGGGGGAGGGGTGTGTGTGTGTGTGTCTTTGTAGGCATATCAGAGTTTTTGCTGTAACAAGCGCAGCCTTTTGCAAGGCAGTAAAGTGAGTGTCAGTAGAAACAATGCTTTAATTAGATTGTGCAAGAAGAGAACTGGAAAAGACTGAGATTTTGTAAAATAGGGTTTCGATAGAAGAGAGGAATGAGCTTATGAGACTTCAGCTGGTAATATAGTAAGTTTAGACTGAAAACAACCCGCCGTAGAGGTTAAATGATAAACGCCGAAGTGATAAACACCGAAGCGATAAACGAAATAGCCTAGTGCATTGAGAAGCTGGCATGTTATGTGCAATGCAGAGTTTGTGAGAAGCGCTAGTATTGCTGTTCTGTGTCTTAAGTGTAAATAGAAAGTTCCCGATCAAGCCAATTCAGAACCGGAGATCTTAAAGCTTATGTGTGGAAGATCACATCTGATACCTGCCACCTGGAGGTCTGTGTGTGAGGGAAAACTGAGAAAAGACACTGTGAGGCTTGGGTGGAAACAAGATAGTATAAGAAGAAGGAGATAATGAGAACTAACCAGAGCAAAGAGGTTCCTGAACTAGCCCCTTTGGGAGGGGCTCACTAGGAGAAAGCTGCCAGTAGGAGTGGCTCAGAAAATAAAAAGATTTATAATCCCTTATTGCAGTTAATGCTGTTTTAAAACAAAAAAGTAAATGGGATTAGGTACCGTATGCTGATTTGCTTTTTTTGCTTTAAGAAATCACCCAGAATGGCAGAGTAACTGTGAGTTCAGAGCTCTCTCTGACCTACTAGTGTTACCTCTTGAAAAAGAAAAAGCAAAGAGAAAGCAAATCAAACGTGTTGTTCAGCATGCAGCATAAGATAGCAATGTATGAAATCAGACAAAGTTTATCATGCTGAAACGCAAAGCGATTACAACTCGCAAAATGAGTACGTATGATTTGTTAAAAGCTCCTCCTAAAGTAAGGGAAGTAAGGAAAGATAAGGAAGATAAAAAAAGAAGAAGACTCAGGCTGCAAAAGTATACCCATTTGCACCCATCCCCCTCCTGGCAGTCCAATTTCATCCAGAACTAAGAGGTAACAGACCGCTCTGCAAGAGGCAGTGAGACCAGAAGAAAAGAAAAGGGTGGAATTTTAGTTGATACAGGGGCCATATATTCAGTTTTAAATAAAGCTTTAGTACCTGTGGAGAATAATTATGCTGTAGTGTAGAGAACAACTGGCCAGTCTGAGAAAACATACTTTTGCAAACCTTTAAAGTAACATGTGTACTTAGAAGCTTTTGTATATGCCAAATTCGCTAAACATTCTCAAATACAGAGGTTACTCTGAAGGCAAATGATATAAAGATGTTAAGCTTAACATTAACAGCCATTGAAATTAAGAAAGAAATTAGTAAAGAGATATTAGAACAAGTATTTTCAGAGGTATGGGCCTCTGCTATACCAGGGAAAGTGAAGAATGCCCACCCCCATAGCAATCAAGCTTAAGGAAGAACACAACCAGTAAGAATTAAGCAGTACCTCCTAAAAAGAAGATAGGGAAGAAATCAGCCCAATAATTTATAGTACTGGATTGAAAGCTGTCAATAAGATAACAAAGAATTCATACCCTGTGGTAGCAAATCCATACACTTTACTAACTTGTTTAACACCTGAACTAACCTGGTTTACTGTTTTAGACCTGAAAGATGCCTTCTTTTGCCTCCCTATCCACTAAGCCAGCCAGAAAATTTTTGCATTCGAATGGGAAAGCCCTAAAAGCAGTGCAAAACACAGCTCACGTGGTCCATGTGCCTCAAGGCTACAAAAAGTTCCCCCATTCTGTTTGAAGAACAACTTGCAAAGACCCAGAGTCCTGAGACGCTCCACAAGAAGAAAGAAAGCTAATGCAGTACGTAGATAATCTTCTAGTAACCCCTCAGACGAGGGAAGCATGTGTAGCCTAGACAGTAAGCCTTTCAAATTTCCTAAAACTCCAAAGATACAGAGTATCAAAGAAAAAAGCACAAGTAGTGAAACAGAAAATAATCTACCTAAAGTATGAAGTGAGTGCTGAGCAACAGACTTTAAGGCAGGCTTGCAAAGAAGCCATATGCCAAACCCCAAAACCCCAAACAACAAAGAAACTCTGAACCTTCTTAAGCATGGCAGGGTAGTCCCAGCTGTAGGTTTATAATTATGGACTGCTCATAAGACACCTCTATGCTCCTATTGCCAATAGAAACAGAGATCTCCAGTAGACAAAAGAAGCCACACAAGCCTTTCACCAGCTAAAAAGTGCCCTCATGTCAGCTCCAGCTTTGAGACTTCCAGATGTAAGTAAACCATTCTTTCTATCTTCCCATGAAAGACAAAGAATTGCCCTGAAAATACTAGCTCAGGACTTGAGTCCATACAAGAGGGCAGTTGCTTACTTCTCTAAGCAACTAGATGCAACAGGCAAAAGATGGCCAGGTTGCCTCAGAGCTGTAGCAGCAGTCATGCTGAATGTTTAAGAAGCACGCAAGTTTACCCTTGGACAAAATGACTCTGCTAGTGTCCCACACAGTGTCCGCAGTACTGGCAGTAAAGAGCAGCCACTAGCTTTCACCACAGAAGTTCCTGAAATACAAAGCCATCATAGTAGAGCAAGATGATGTAGAGATAGTAGTGACTAATATTGTCAACCCAGTTTCTTTTCTTAGTAGAAATCAAGGAGAAGCAGTACACCACGATTGCCTAGAGACCATTGAAGCTACCTACTCCAGCCGCCCAGACCTAAAGGATACTCCTTTAGATGCTGCAGACACCTAGTTCACTAACAAGAGTAGCGACATGCTAAGTACGCAGTGATTAGATGCAGAGAGACTCTAGGTATGCATTCGGAGTCGTGCATGCACATAGAGACATCTAGAGAGAGGACTGCTGACCTCACAAGGAAAGAAGAGATAATCCAGCTGCTAGAAGCAGTTCAGCTGCCTGAAAAGGCATATTAAGGCACACCAAAAAGTGAGCTCAGAATTAGAAGAAAGAAATGAGCTAGCAGATGGAGAGTCAAAAAAAGCAGCAAAGAGTGAAGTAATTATAGAGAGATTTCCCTTGAAGGTAAGCCAGAATATAATAATTCTAATCAAAAGAGACATACAACCACAAGGGGTGGGCTACCATTGAAAGGGAGCTAGTAATCCCTTCCCATTGTTGTGATCACTAGTGAAAGTCGAGCACCAGAAAACACACTGAAGCCTAACTAGTTAAAAGCTTTTATAAAGTGTGGCTCCTTTCCCAGAATGACCAAAGCTGCCAGTGTTACAGAATGCCTCGAAATGAAGTGTTGACTTTTAAGTAGTAGTTTCCACAAGCTTTCTAGAACACATATCTAATAGAAAGAATCGTTGCCAAAGATTTATATGCCACTATTACTCAGGTAAACCGACAGTGTGATCCTTGCCTCCAGACTAACCCCAAGAATACCCCCAGACCAAAACTAAGTCAGATTGGGAAGAGTCATATATCCAGACAGCAGTAGGAAATTGACTTTTCAGAACTCCCATGGAAAGGGGGGTGTCAGTATTTATGAGTATTAATGCTTCTCACCACCTTAACTGCAATCAAGATCAAAATGCCTAGATCCACCACTCTCGAGTGAAGAAGGCCCCAGAAGCCCCTTAGAGAGTGACATCAAGAGACAATGAACTGAGACTAAAACTTAATTGTTGTTTTCATCCAGTGCCTGGATCTTCCCATTCAAAAGCAAAAATATTTCAACTATCCCCTGCTAGCAGACAAGCCCAAAATGCATCTTTCAGATCCACAACACTAAACCACTCATGTTGAGGTGGGACTTTATTTAAAAGGGTATAGGGATTAGGTACCATTGGGTCTCAAGTCCTAGTTCTTTTGTTAACCTCCCTTAAATCCTGAACTAATCCATAAATCCCATCTGGCTTCTTTACTGGGAGTATAAGGGTATTATGAGGAGACATACAAGGTTCCAATGTCCCATCCTTTATCAATTCCTTTCTTACTGGCTTTAAGTAGTCTTGTCCTTCTAATGATATGGGGTACCGATGTGCACATATAGGACATTCTTCCTTTTCAATTGTTATTTTTATGCAGTCAATGTCCAATCCTCCCCTATTCCCCTCTCCAGCCTAGACTTCTTTGTTAATTCTTTCCTCATTTTCTTGGCAGAGTTGTAGTACTTTGCCTGTCATTTTTCCTTCTTCAGGTATTATCCCTATTCCTAATTGTATCTGCATGTCTCTTCCTTATAAGTTACAACCTGCTCCAGGGACTAATATAATATCTCCCATCCCTATTCTATTTTCCCCTTCAATTACTATGTTTTTGATTACAGGAGCCTTAAACCTTTCTCCTTTTGCTCCCGTTACTTTTATAGTGTCATTACTTACATTACACCCCTTTGGAACAGTAAACACACAAGTTCTTTCTGCCCCAGTAATAACTATAAATTCTAATGTCTCTTCCTGGGAACTTACTTTTAATGTTATCAAGGGCTCTCAATGATATTTATCCCCCAGGAGGTAGAGCCCTTCTTTGGGCTATGTCTTCCTTGGGACTTAACTTACTAGTCTTTTGTCCCGTGGTATTTCTTGAGGGGCTTTCTGACTTCTGTATTTACATCTTTATCAAAATTTAACTCTTACAACTTTAACTCTTTATTTCCTTACTTATTCTTGTCTCTACACCTTTTACACACTTGCTCTGCACCTTCTGTACACTAGGACTATCCCCTCTCTCCCTCCTCCCTTTATTACGAAAACCCCAATACAATTTTATACTCTTTCTCTACTGGCTACTCACTTCTTTTACTCCCAGTTATTTCACCACAGTAAGTCAGTCCCCCAATAGCAGCACCTGGGATAAAATTTAGATAACTGAGTCTCTTCTACGCACCAAAATAACTTTCTCATTTGCTGTCACGGTTGCAGCTGGCTTGTAGCTGTCAAATAACAGGTTCTCAAATGAGGCAGGGATAGGTTGGATTCAAATCTACACAAAGACTTCACCAATCACGTTCCATCCTAAGCTGCAGACATCTCACTCGTCAGGAAGCTGGGCTGTGTGGGTATTAGACCAATCAGTGTTTTAGACCCTTTGTATAAACTAACCTTGAACAATAAAGTTCACTGCTGTTCTGCTGTTGCATGAAGTTCTGAGGTGTGTGTCGTCCCCATCTCTGACCACCGACCACACGAAACACGTGGCCCCCCACGTAATAGTTTACTACTACAATAACTCTATTAAACTCCTCTTATATACTACACCTAAACAACTTCTTGTTTTACACCCCCCCCGCATAATTTCATTTCACATCAAAACAACAATCCTTTTTTAGATGTAACTTCCACTTTTGTAAATAGCAGTTTCTTGGTTCCAACCACTTGTTAACATTTACCTTTGGGCTTTTCTACTTATCAGACAAAGGTACTTTTTTCTGGGGCATATGATCCTTTTCTGTTCTAACTGAGGGCCAAGGGACAGCAGAACTCCTCCTGAAAATTCAGGGTCGCGACCTAGGGGTTTGGCCTCCCTGGACGCGGCAGTCGAACAGCAAATCTCATTAATAAAAAAATCCCAAATGCCATTGGCCAACTCCAGATATTTTGGGTACAGGATCTCTAGGATAATTTGGAACTTGAGGACCCTTAACCTTGTCCCATATTTCCTAGTGGACTGTTGTCGCTGTTGAGTTAGAAACAGCTGAAGGAAGGTGACAATGACTCCATGCTCAGAAGGCATAAAGCGAGGTTTATTAGGAACTCCACATATTTTATAGACAGGATCGTTCACCCAGAACTTGATTGGTTCTTAAACAACACCCCTCACACCATTGGTTAATTAGGAACAACACCTTTTGTAAATATCTTTCCATAAACATCACTCACAAACATTCCACATGTACACAAACACCAGGTGCAGAGATTAAGATAAGAATTATTTTCATTCTTTCTCTGAGCTTTTTCACAACTTCCCTAGGACGATGCCTGGGAAAGTTATCTGTTTCTCTCTCTGACTAAACTGTTGCATCTACAGACTGTCTAGGAAATCTTTTGCTCCCTTATTATTGTTGTCCAAGACTACTCTTGTCTCTATTAGGGATCCTATTCAGTACCCCTGAGGACCCTTAACCTTGTCCCAATTACCCCAGGGGATCGCTTACTCTTTTATCTTTCGCTTAATTCGTTCGCCAGATCCACAGCTAGAAGGACTCCACTCTCACTTCGCAGATCTGGACTGTCCAGTCCAAGTCTCATACACACACCAATCAATCCGCCATCTGCCCCCCTGTACAGTTCTTACAGTCCTCTTTCCTGTCAGGGTCTTTGTGCACAAGAATTGTGGGTTGATTTTACCATGGTTGTTAGGGAGCCTTTGAGGATCCTTTAAAAAGGGGGGACCTTTCAATCTCTGCTTTTACTTTAAGAGTCCCTTCTTGTCTTCAGGGTGTTAACCTGCAATCACAGATAGCTCTAGGAAAAGCTGAGCAAGTCATGGAAACCCTCACTCACAACCCCCCAGGATCACAGACACGAGGTGTTCATTCCCATACAGGCCACCAAAACGTGAGAAATGAAGTCCACTCCTTTTTTTTCAATAAAGCAAAAGCAGCAGCACTGGGTGCGTGGCCATGGCCAGAGGCACACAAACTTACACAAACTTCCCATCTTTATGCTTCAACATTATGTATATTAATAAACCACAATTCATATGCATAGTTTTTCCAAGAACTAATTTACATTTTCTTAGAAGGGATTAACATAGTTCCTCCCCGATCTGCCTTTTTAGAGCATGCGTGGTGTAATTGTGAGGGTCTTCAAGGGTGGCCTCAGGGATGAAGTCAGAACTCTTCATCACAGTAAACTTTTGACTTGTGATTTTTATGGATGGTAGGCAAGGTTTCAACAGTTGGTGAGTGGAGTTTCAGCAAAAAGGAATCTTTATTATGCTTGTTTCTTAATAATAACAAGCAGTTTGGTTATCTCCATTTTGGCAAGCCACAAATACATTGATACAGCAATGGTAGCTATTACACAATTAATATCTGCATAGCAAAGTTAGTGTTAGCATATTTGCATATGATATTTCCTAATATATTCTGGTACATTATATTTCCTACATTTTACTACCTGTGAAAGCCAATGCTATAATAGCTGTTTATCACACCCAGCTAAGAACTGCCAAACCCTGGTTCCCCTCCCCTCCCAAACCATTTCAGTGGTATGTCAGACTGCTTGGCTACGGCTTTTGTTTCTTAATCGCTGTCTATTCACCTAGAAAGTCGCCCTCTCATCCCTTTACAGTGTCTCTCCCAAAAACTATGGGAAGAAATTCACTTGAGAAACCTAACCCACAACTGGTGTTTAGAGGGATGCTAAGTGGTTGAGCTGCTATGCCCATGTTATGCAGAGCCTACTAAATTACACTTGTTAAAATATTATTTTCATGACATAGTTATTAATCCATTTGGCATTTCATAGAAGCCCTAAGACATCCTACAGACTATTACTGATTTCTACAGTTGAATAAGTGTCCTCCAGATGAAGGATGGTGATGTGCTATGACCAATATCCAGAAATATTCAATGACTAAACCTGTAAACATCAGCAAGTATAATTTGACATAGCAACACTCAGAAATCACAGATTAGCATCTGCTGGAGATCTTATCCTGTTAAATTTAACCAATATATGTGACAGTGTCTGTCACATATATCTTCTGTCCTTATGTATTGAGTTTGCATGGCCTGGTTTTGGCAGATGAGTGGCTACAGGGGTGGCTCCCGTGAGAACCTGCTAGAAGCTTCCACCATATCTGGCAGAGCCAATCACTGGTGGCTCCAAAGATGAATGTGCTACTGGCCAAGGCTGGGCCAATAAGAAATGGTGGTAACGCCTCTGTGATAACATATTTAAGAAGAAATCCAAACAAAGTTGTGGGCAGTCTGAATTCCAGCCAGAGAAGAGCAGATTGAGAACATGTGAGACAAAGGATTATGCAGACACCAAGGTCAGTGAAGAAGGAGGAGGAGGAGGTCCTCCAGGTACCAGAGCCGAGATTCCTCTGCGACCCATGGTGAAGACCATGGTGAAGCAGGCTGTTCCCCTGCAGACCATAGAGGAGCCCATGCCAGAGTGGTTGGATGCCTTGGAGGAGGCTTTGATCCTGTGGGAGACCTGTGGATTGAGGGACCCTGCTCCCAGGCTGGAGCAGCCTGTCCTTGAAGGACTGGACCCCGTGGAAGTGACCCATACTGCAGCAGTTTTGGGAGAGGTGTTTGCCCCTGGGATGGACTCATGTTGCAGCAGTTCTCAGGAAGCTGCTACTTGTGAGGTGGAGCCATGTCAGAGAAGTTAGCAGAGAACTGTCTCTTGTGGGAGGCACCCCAAATTGCAGCAGGGAAATGACTATTCTCCCTGAGCAGCAGCAGAAGTCATGGGTGATGAATGGACCATAACTCCCATTCCCTGTTTCCTTGTACCACTGGGATAGGCGGTAGAGCTGGGAAGAGGGGAGGGGTGGGGTGGAGGAAAGGTGTTTTTAAAGGCTTATTTTACTTCTCATTATCCTGCTCTGATTGTGTTAGCAATAAACTCACCTTATATCTCTAACTTTAGCCTGTTTTGCCCTTGATGGTCTTTAGTGAGTGATCTTTCATGGTCCTTAACTCATGAAACCTTCATTAAATTTTCTCCCCTCTGTCCAGCGGCAGAGGGGAGTGAGTGAGTGGCTTTTGTGGGTGCCTGGCATCTGGCCAGCATCAACCTATGACACCTTACAACAGCATGCAATATATATAACTGCCTTTATCTCACTGCACATTGGGCACCAAAAATGCTCAGGGGGTGCTGTGCCTGTTAAATAAGCAGGTTCTTTCCACTTCTCTCCCAGGAATCCTTCCTGAGCTGGTTGGGGGGAGGGGCCGTGTGGGTTTTCTTTCTGGAGGGGCCCCCTTTTGGAGGTTTTCTCCCAAATTTGCCCTAAACCAGGACAAAATTATATTTGCTTTTGAATGGGACAACCCTAGCACAGGCAAAAAAAACACAACTTGCCTGGATGGTGTTACCTCAGGGGTTTAAAAAAAGCCCCACAATTTCTGGGAATCAATTGGCTAAAGAATTAGAACAATGGCAGTCTACGCCTGGGGAGGGGACACTCCTACAATATGTAGATGATCTACTAATTGCTACAAAAGCTATCAAAGAGTGCCTTGTATGGGCAATAAGTCTGTTGAATTTTCTTGGACTAAATGGTTATCAAGTGTCTCAACAGAAAGCTCAGCTGGTGCAACAACTAGTGACCTATCTTAGATATTAAGTCTCTGGAGGACAACGATCCCTGGGAACTGCACAAAAGGAGGCAATCTGCCAAACACCTAAGTCACACACTGTAAGAGAACTCTTCACTTTTCTTGGGATGACAGGCTAATGCCAGTATTGGATATACAACTATAGACTGATTGTGAAACCTTTATATGAGATAGTGAAAATTTCTAAAAATATTGTGGTGTGGACCCCTGAAACAAATCACGCCTTTGGAGAGTTAAAACACGAGCTCATGAGGGCCCTGGCCTTGGGACTTCCTGACATGAGTAAACCATTTTGGTTATTCTCACATGAGAGAAAAGAAATAGCCTTAGGGGCTCTGGCACAACACATGTATCCTTACAAAAGGGCAGTAGCCCATTTTTCTAAACAACTCAATACTGTGAGCAAGGGCTGGCCCACCTGCCTTAAGGCAGTAGCATCAGTGATTGTGAACATTGAAGAGGCACAGAAGTTTACACTAGGACAAAAGATGACAGTGTTGCACATGGTCGCAGCTGTTTTAGAACAGAAAGGGAGCCATTGGCTGTCTCCTTCAAGGTTCTTAAAATTCCAAGCAGTCCTGGCCAAATCTAATGATATTGAAATTCAAATGACCAATATTGTTAACCCTGCCTCTTTCCTGCAAGAAAAGTCTGAAGCTGAACTTGTAGTACACGACTGCCTAGAGACCATGGAAGCTGTGTACTCTAGCTGTCCAGACCTAAAGGAGGAGCCACTCCCAGATGCCATAAACTGGTTCACTGATGGCTGCAGTTTTATGAGACAGGGAGTGCGAAGGGCGAGGTATGCTGTGACTACACTCGGAGGTAGTCAAGTCAAACCCATTACCAGCAGGAACCTCAGCACAAAAGGCTAAGCTGATAGCACTCACTCGAGCATTAGAACTGGCAAAAAGAAAAAAAGCTAATATTTGGACTGATTCCAAATATGCTTATGGAATTGTTCATGCTATATGGAAGCTATTTGGAAGAACAGAGAACTCCTAACTGCACAAAAGAAGATTGTCAAATATGCAACCAAAATCCTTAGGCTCCTCGAGGCGGTGAAGCTCCCATTGCAAGTGGCAATTATACATTGCCAAGGGCACTCTAAAGGTAACATCCTCCTGGAAGCAGGTAACAAATTTGCAGATTATGAAGCTAAAATCACTGCTGAAAGAAATTAACCAATTGTGGCAGCTTTAATACCTACTGTAGTATCAACTAAGCAGCCTGTAAAATACCAACCCTCTGATTATAAATGGATTAATGAAACGAAAGGAAAACTTTTAGAGAATGGTTGAGGACAATTAGAAACAAGTAAACTAATAATATCAGAAAAGTTGATGAGACATTATGTAAAATCTGAACATGTTAAGACCTACTGGGGGACAGAACCCTTACACCAATACCTTAAGGGAATGAATTGCAGGCCAAGGCTTGCAAGACATTGTTAAAGAAGTAACATCACAATATGTGATTTGTTTAAAAAATAATCCAAATACAACAGTTAGGCTAGAACAAGGAGTTATTAGCAGAGGAGCTTTTCCTGAAGACTTGTGGCAGATAGACTTTTCTGAACTCCCAAGAAAGGGGAGTTTTCGATATTTACTGGTACTTACTGATACTTTCTCTGAGTGGCCAGAAGAATTCCCTTGTAGGACAAATAAATCTAGAGAAGTAATAAAAGTACTGTTCAATGAGATCATACCTAGATTTGGTGTACCTAGGGAAATATCCTCTCATAGAGGATCACATTTTTGTGCACAAATTGTACAAGCTGTCAGCAAGGCCTTGGGAATTGAGTGACAACGCCATATTCCTTACAAGCCACAAGCTAGTGGTCAAGTATTGGGATACACAAGACAGGTGATGGACCTTGGACCTGGTTAGCATAAGAGATTTGATAACAGGATGCCTTGGCAAGAACAAACAGCTTTTAAGATTGCAAGAAGATTAAATCAGACTGACTTACCGGAAAAAGAAAATTGCATCAAACTCTGCAAGAAAGAGATTGTAAAATGTATAAGTTTGTTTATGTGATGATTAACCCAATCATTGTAGTAAAACATTACTAGTCTTCCTAGAATAAGTATATAAGCAGTTGTACTTCACAATAAATTTGGATTCTTTGACCATCTCACTGAGTCCCTGTCTCTCTTCATCGCCAATAGTCAAGTAGAGAAAATTAAACACATCCTTAAACAACAAATAGCTAAGATCTATCAGGAGACAAATTTGTACTGGTACCAGGCATTACCCTTTGCCCTCATCAGAATCAGGGTAATGCCAAGGTCAAAAGAAAAGATTAGCCTATTTGAAATTTGGTATGGTAGACCTTATGGGTTAAATGCCACTCACGATGAAAACCTGATCCAGGTTGGTAATGAATATATTTCCGAATACTTCAAAACCATTAACACTCAGTTCATCAGAAGTATAACACTGTATTTGAAAACCAACCTAAGCAACCACATCATAAATTGCACACAATTGATCCTGGTGACTGGGTGTATGTTAAGAATTTTTCAGGTAATCCTCTACAGGAGAAGTGGGAGGGACCATTTCAAGTCCTCCTGAAAACCTTCACTGCAATTTGCATGAGAGAAAACCTACCTGGATTCACTATATTCCAGTGAAGAAACCTCTTGTTGCACCTTGGACAGTAACAACCATTGATAACGACAGACTGAAGCTGAAACTCAGCCGTAACTCCTGAATACTTTGTTATGCTTTGTTGCTTTTTGACAGACTGTAGAAACTTTTGATGTCAATAAGTACGTAGTTTTGCTTGAGGCAATAGCTAATCATACTGGAATAAGAGATTGTTGGCTGTATGGAGAGGTACAACAATTACACACTGTTGTTGGGGTACCCTCTAGTGATGCCTTTTCCTTGGTCTTAAAACTAAGAGCCAGACACAGTTAAGGGATAAAGGGTTTTTACCTCAGTATTTAATAAAGGATCCTTATGGTGCAACAATTCTCCAAGGTAGATAAGCCGAAATGCACACCCATGGTAGATCGTGTATACAATTTTAGAGACTTTGCAATTAGCATATCTAACAAAGATGCCCCAATGAGAGGCTTGAATGAATAGCATGTGTATTAGGTCTGACTGAGGTAAAGTTCACAGCCCTTACAGTGCTGTGCTTTGCATTGGTAACTAAATGGGTGTTGATAACAGACCAGTGTTTTGGCTACTGCCGAGCAGAGCTGTCCCTCTGACATTCCTTCTCCCACCAAAGGGGATGGGAGTGGGCAAGATCCAGGGAGGGGATGCCGAAGCCCACTGGAACCCAGACTAGCTCTGTACACTCCGGTAACTACAACAGGAGTGGGGAACAGCTGGGGACTGGGGTTTGCCCACAGCTGAACCTGAAGAGCTGCAAGCTCTACAGTGCATGCTGTTACAGCCACAGCAGGGACCAGGCAAAGGAGAAAGGAGGAGGCTCTTTGTCTTGAGGTTCCACGGGGAAAGTTTATTCCGGCTGAAAGGAGCAGGACAAAAAGCCCTTTGTTCTTGTATGCAAAGGGTTTTGTCCAGATACAAGTCAGGGGGTGGATACAAACAGCTAACCAATAGGGAATCCTCAGGGGAGGAGTGAGGGGGATCACATCAACACTGTGGGACCAATCAGGATAGGGGGAGGAGAGGCAAAGGTCACATGGGCCAATAGGGTGTCATGGATTATGGGATTTTTAAGTGGGTGTTTCAATCAGACATTGGCCCAGGGGGTGAGTGGCAGGGAACATTCAGGAAAAAGGGGCAGGGTTGCCTTGACAGGCAGGGAAGGGACTAGAATAAAGGGAGGGGAATAGGTTGAGAGACAGCTTTAAGGGAGGTTACAACTTAGGGGAAAAACAACTTGGGGAAAACATGGGGGTATAACAGAATGAACCATTTAACAATAACCTAATGAAATAAACATGAACCGCAACAAGGGGACACAACCAGCCCAGCTAACCCCAATTAGCCAAAGGGATATTTCAAACCATATGACAACAGTTCAGATATATAAGCTAAGGGAGAGAGGAGGAAGGGAGGGCGTTTGTGAGTTTTCAGTGTTTGCCTTCCAGAGGAACCGTTATGCATGCTGAAGCCCTACTTCCCAGGAAGTGTCTGAACATCACTGCTGATGGGAAGTAGAGACTGATCTCTTTTTCCTCTTTAGCTCTTGTGTGCACAGATCTCTGCTTGTTTCTTTCTTTTTTGCTGTAATATAACTGCTTTATCTCACCCTGCTGGTTGTTCTCCATCTTATTCTCTCCCCTGTCCCAGTGGGAGTGATAGAGCAACTAAGTGGGCACCTATCACTCAGCCAGGGTTAACCCACTACAGCGTGACATCTCCCTATCTCAAAGTATTCCCCCCTAGATGGGACTAATCCTATTTTACAGGATGTGTTGTAGAGGGGGCCTTGGTTTCTCAAGGTAGCATAAGGTTTTTTGGCCTCCAGCTGCGAGGACTTTAGGATGTTTGGGCTTCTGGCCTAACAGAATACCAGGACTATGTTAAGATATCAGACTTAAGGAATTACAAGTTTTCATGCTAAGGGTACTGAGAATACATAAGAGGTATATAAAAGAAAAAGCAAAAAATCATCATGGCATCATTTCCCTCCTTTTAGAGACTAACAAGACTTTACCTTTTCTAGTCTCTACTCTGCATTACCCACAGCTGACAGGTGTAGGCACAGGCTCTATCATCCACGACCCTGGACTGCTGTAAAGTCTTGGATACAATAAACTGCATTTTGAAGAGCTGCCTGAAGTCCTGCATCTCTCATTCAGGCTCTTACTGTTGACTTCCTCCTGTAAGGCTGAAATTGTATCTGTAGTATGCTGTTGAGTATGTTCAATGACAACTGAGATGTTTACAATTGCTGTCTCCAGTTCAACCCCTCCGTAAAAGGGAAGGAGAGCTCTGACTATACCACGGAAAAGTGTGGGACATTTTATGAGGGCATGAAGAGATATTTTCGTCCTCCCATTTGGTTTTCCAAGATGATCAAATATTGTTATATTCAGAACCACAGCCCCAAGGGCACAAGCCTGATCTTTATTCACAGGCAGGACTTTCCAGGCTTTATCGTCATATATCCAATACAACACTGTCCCAAATGGTAGAGCTAGTCTCCATCCTGTCAATTTCATCTTCACTGCAACTTCTGGGCTTATCATTTCCCTGAAGTTGGTCTTATGGAAATATGAAGGAAGAATGGCCTTTTCTGTGGTGCTTACAAGCGTGCAGGCAACTGCATAATTTCCCTGTTCTATCAGGCCGCTCGGGGTATTGGAGGGAGAAGGGAACTACTGATTGGTTTCCACCTTTCAGTACAGTTCTATTCCATTAAAATATCAATCAATGGCCAGTGACCACCCCCATCTAGAGGTGGTAACTGGGAACAGATTTTGCAATTGTTATTATTAAGAACTTTGGACACATTTTTGGCTACAGTCTTATGCAAATCATGGGGCAAACCTTGAATCATGGTTGCCAGTTGGGCAGACGACAGACATGTAAAGAACAGTTTAAACTACACCCTCCTGATTTGTATGTCTCTGTTTTCTTAATGGTTTGGGAGCAGAAGCTTTCTTCCCTCCGGAGTAGTGGATCCAGGGTTCCTTGCCAGCAACTTTGACCGCAGTGAGGGTGGTCAGCAAAACTTGGAATGGTCCCTTCCACTTGGCTTGCAGGTGTGTCCAATCTTATTGGTTTGGATAACACAATGAATCTCTGGAGCTTTTTCAAAGTGAAACTTAAAGTCATTAAGTACTTCTGCAAATCATTTCTACTTTTTATATTAATTTTCCCTGGGATATGTGTAATCTGATATGGCCTGCCATATAATATTTCATAGGGACTTATGTTGTCCCTCTGCCTTGGTTGTATGGGGACTCTCAGTAAGGCAATAAGTATGGCTTGAACCAATGTCAAAACCTCAAAAAGCCTAGGGACCAGAAATACATCAAGGCCTCTACCCTGAGAGACATTATGAATTCAAGCAACATGGTTACTGACTGCTTTATCCCAATACAGAGTAAGTACAACCCAAATGCAATCTGTACAGGTTTTTTCCACTTTCTTGAGCCCCACATTGGGTGCCAAAAATGTATTTGTCCTGGTTTAGGGCAAATTTAGGGAGAAAATCTCTGAAGGGGTCCCTCTAGAAAGAAAATTCAAGCAGCCCCTCCCCCACCTGGTTTGGGAGAAAAAAATCCCTTTCGAGAAAAGTGGAAAAAACCTGTTTATTTAACAAGCAAATATTCACAAATATGGAACAATTAATAATCCCAAACAATTGAACGTCTCATTGTTCTGAAGAGATGGCAAATTCACAGAGAGTCTTTTTTGTGGGGTGTAGCTCAGCTCATTCAGTCTCTTATCAGTCCTTTCTGCGCTGGAAAATGACTTGTCCTTGGCCCCGGTAGGCCACAGGTGTAAGCTCACGGTGGTTTTCTGGGTTATTGGTCCAAAGCAGGGTTGAACAGTTTCAAGAAAAAGAAAAGCCACAGTCTGGGGAACTTATCTGCTTCAGCTAGCAAAAAAATTAACTAAAAGCAAAGGAGAGCTCTCTCCTGCTGTCTGTGCTGCAGACAACGCAGTCTGTGAGAAGGAATGCAGGGGAGCAAGTGCAGTTTCTGAAAACAAACTGCGTGCTTCTTTCCCCCCCCTTCACTGTCAGAACCAGTCTTTAAGGTGCAGAACTTAATATTCAGCATAAACAGAACAAGATGATTGGGGATGCAAGCATCATAAAGTCACCCTGGGACCATGTCTCTTGACAAATCCTACTAATCTGCATTTTAAGGGTTCCGTTCATACGTTCAACTTAGCCACTTGCCTGGGGCCTGTATGGTATATGTGATGCCTTTTGGTTTTTGCCTTTTTTTCTTTTATATGTTCCCTGTATTCTTCCCAGATATATTTGTAGCTTTGCAGCCTATTGTATTAGTGGCTACTTTTCCCAGTAATTTTTCATGGCCTTTCCCTAGACGGAAAGACAAAACAAATTCCAGAGCTCCAAGCCCCGGGGGGTATAAGGCCCCTATGCTATCTTGGTTCTTCCTGGGAGCCAAGGCTGAGAACAACTTTTTGAGACACTTTTTATGGACAAAGCACAGCTAGTGCCAAGGGGGGGGGCTACAGAGAAGGGGCTTGACCTGGGGGGGAAATTGCATCACCACTTGTCCTCCTAACTGTTGCTTTTTATCAATTATGCTGATTTCCTAAAACCTATAAAAATGTTCTCACCCCTGGGGGGGGCGGGCTTTTGTGGACATTTTTCCATAACTGCCCCTGAAGGCCTTCAAATAAAGATTCACTTTTGTATTATGTCCTTACTAAAATTATCTCAAGTTTCATTTCCAGGTTAGGAAAAAGGCAGCATATGCAAGTTCCAGGTAAGTCCCAGAATCCTGCTAACTTCCCTGATCACCATCGCAACAAAATGTGGTCTCTTACCTGGTGACATTCCCAAATGAACCTCAAACCTTGGAATTATGAGATTGAGCAAGGCTTTCACCATTTCCTTTGCTGTATTGGTGTGTCCTGGATTGCCAAGCAATGTGTATTCTATTTGCCATCTGTTAGAGGTGTGGCAGTTATCTTCTGTTAATTAGGCAGTTTTCCTTATCTCTTCCACAACCCATCCTCCCTTCAGGGAGATATCATCTGTTAAGGGGCTATCAAATGTCACTGCATGACTGATAAGAACTATAGCATCCCACTGTGAGATGCTCCACCCAGAGGGAGGAGCCAAGCATTCCTATCCAGATATAATCTGAAATTCTGGGACAGCAGAACAGCCTTTCCACTGGATTCCCAGAGGAGCAGATGCCTCTTCCACTGGATCTTCAGAGGAAGACTACACCCTTCCACAGGATCACTGCTCCAACAGAACCACACCTACTACTCCAGGAGGACTGTAGCCACAATCCCAATTGGACTGCTACCGACACCCTGACCCACAGGTTGTCAGGTTGTATTCTGACTCTGTCAGTGTTGTTTTGATTTACTGCATTGTTTGTTTTTTTTAATTTTCTTCCCTAATAAATGTCACCATGATATTTTATGAAAAATCCCTTCTCCAGGATTTTTCTCCTGAGAAGCCTCAGAAAAGAAATGTAAACAATAATTATCTGATTGCTTGGAATGTGGTTTGGAGGTTGCTTACCAACAGGTGCATCTTTGATTGGTTCCATGTGAATTGTTTTTACTTAATGACCAATCCCAGCCCAGCTGTGTCGGACTCTCTGGTCAGTCACGAGTTTTTATTATCATTCTTGTCTAGCTTTCTGATGTCTCCTTTCTTTTTCTTTAGTATAGTTTGAGTATATAATTTTCTTTTAATATAATATAATATCATAAAATAATAAATCAGCCTTCTGAGAACTTGGAGTCAATTCTCATCTCTCCCCTTGTCCTGGGGACCCTCAAAACACTGCAACAATTGGTGACCACAAATAGAGAACTGTTATTCCTGCTCCCATATTTTTGCCTGAGAGCCCCCCTTAATTTCTAATTTATAGCAATTTGGAGGGAGGGAGGGTTTACATTTTCCATTTCAGGGGAGCTTCTTGCCTTCCTTAGCAGACACCTGTCTTTCCAAACCAAGACAGGTATGACAGGGATAAGTTTCAGGCCATCTACTGAAGGTATCAACCAATACCAGTATATACCTGTGTCCTGGTTTAGGGCAAATTTGGAGAATTTCCAAATTAGGGCCCCTCCAGTAAGCAAACCCACACGGCCCCTCCCCCCAACAGGTTCAGGAAGGATTCCTCAGAGAGAAGTGGAAAGAACCTGTTTATTTAATAGGCACAGCACCCCCCAGCACACAAAATGAACAATACCGGATGACGCCGCTCTGAAAAAAGATGACAAATTCAGAAAGTCTCTCTTGGGGGTGGTCACTCTGTTCTCAGTCCCTCTGGCGCTGGGGCAGCTGCTGCAGGCCACAAGGTGCAGAATCTTGGTGTTTCCCAGGTCCCAGCCCGGAGCAGGTTCGAAATGGTCAGAAAAAGGAAAGGAGAAACAGTCCAGGAAGAAATTTGGACAGTTTAGCTAAACTAGCTAATGAGCAAAAGCAAGCAGAAGTGAAGCAAGCAAGAGCGAGAGAGAGCAAAAAGCAAAAGCAGCAAAAGCAAAAGCTGCAGTCTCTGTGTCCCGCCAGGCTGATAAGAAAACCAAAACAAAACTTTCCCTCTTCAGAGCCGGTCTTAAAGGTACAGAACATAATATCCAACATTAACAGAACACATGAATGGGGATACAAGCATCATAACGTCACCCTAGGGCAACCTGTATTCCTTCTTGTGTGGCATCTCAGCAAAATCTATTTGCCAGTAATCTCCCAGGAGATCTCTTCTTTTTATCATCTCTAATATAACTCTCTTGCTTGTGTCAGGGTTGTTCTTACAACAGGTTTCACACTTGCTCATTATAGATTGTATGATATCAGTCATCCCTCTCCCTATCACTACCTTCTTGAGATGTTTTAAAATTTTTTCTGTTCCCCAGTGGATACTCTCATGCTCTCACTGAGCTATTTCTCAAAGGTGCAGGGGTTGAACTACAACTTGTCCTGCTAGGGTAACAGCTTGCAATAATCCGTGGTTCTCTGGGCTTTGTATGGGTCCAATCCGGCTAGCTGGAACCCAAGCCCACACGGACCTGCAGGGACTGAAGATAAAAGACAAGGAGCGCTCTTCCACCATGTGGGGACGAGTATCCTGTTTATTGTCTTGTGATGGGACACTGCTGGCCGCAGCAACCACCCAGGTAGCAAAAGAGGCTGAACCTTTACCAGCAGTGGGGTTTTATCCCCCTGGGGAAAGAGGACCGTGGCCAATGGGATGCCATTGGGGAGGGGCATCCATGGGGCAGACCACCAGGTGTGTAGAAAGGAGTGCATGGGGAGAAACCATGTGATGAGGAAGGGAGAATAATCTACATGACATACCACACTCAGTACAGAATTCCCGTTACCCAGTGCAGAACAACTACTAAATAAACTATTTAGTGCAATACAACGCCTCCACCTTTTCTGTTAACTAAAATTAAAAGGAAATGCATCGGACTATTTCTGCTGCTGATTATGAATTTGTCCACTACTCATGGTTTGCGGGCCTGCCCATTTGCTTTAGTTCCACAAACTCTGTGTGGTTGACTTCTGCGGTACTGGAGACCAAACCGTTGATAGCCTTTAAAAGCATGCGACGTAGAATACCAAATGCTAACATGACTAGGAAAAGAACAACAAAAAACAATAAAATTGTCCTAATTATAGAGGTCCACCACCCCAAGAGTCCCCAGTCCTTGAACAATCCGCTGAACCAGTCCTCGGATTCCTGCTTGACTCGTCCGATCAGACTTTTCAATTTCGGAGAGTTGTGTGGACGTTGGGTGCTTTTGATGTTAGGTTCATGCAGCACAGTCCTTCAAATTCCTGGCACTAGTGTCCATGCAGCAGCAGGAGGAAATCTATGGCTGCACGATTTTGGAGTGTGGCCTGCCTGGTAATCTCCTCGTCTTCTAGGAGGGAGCTGATGGCCGTGGATGTCAAGTTTGCCTGTTTGACTACCCAGCACTCTAGGTGGCCCAATTCACCTAGAGCTTTTGCTGCTGCAACCCATGGAAGGAACAGGGATACAGCGATTTGCTTTAACTTGGCCCAATGAAAGATGTCTGCATCACAATTTGGGTCCAAATTGTCTATGCTTCTCTTATGAATTTTGCTGACCAAATTGTTCTTATGAGTCCACTCGCCAATCATGGTTTGGTTGGGTGCCAACAGGGACAACTGCCCGATGGTACATGGCCCTCCCAAAAGCCGAGAAGGGATTCCTGCCCATGCCTGATCCCCACAAATTAAAAACAAACCTTTGGGGAGGCTCTTGGGATGTGAATGGTCTGGATTGTCTGCTGCAACATGGCTTAAAACCTTACACCACCTTTTGGCAGTGAATTCCTCTCAATACTGTTTTATGTTGTTAAAAGGTTTGGTGTTGGGACATGGGATAAAGAAGAAGTGTATGGTGCAGGAGAGGAGCCCAACAGCTCTAACTCTTGAGGCTCCTGAGCAGCTCTGGGTAGCTTTGGCAGCCACTCCTCTATAGGGTTTTTAATCATTACAGCTCGCTGGTGACGGATATTGTGAGGTTATGTGTGATTTGGTTTGGGACTTGGGTGAGGTATAGGTGTATCTAACTTGTCTGTGAACTCTCCAGCTTGCAATGGACTCCCTACCAGGCAGGTAGACATTGGGTCTTTCGCTGCTGCTGTGGACAAGCATATATTTTCCTGTTGGAGCGTCTGTGCCAGGGTCACCCAGATGTTTTGGCGTGGCTGAGGAACGATCCACGCAGCTGTGAGACTGCTCAGCGTGAACGGGATGACAACTCGGACAGGGCTCATCATGAGGTTAGGTAGGAAGTAGATTTTCTGTTCTACAAAGGAAAACAAACATTTTTGTAAAAAACACATACAAGTTCATGGGTCTGCCAGAATGCAGCTAACTCTCTTAGGAAGATTCTTCCTTCTTTCTCCGGTGGCGTCTTCTCTTGGAAGCAACAGCTGCTGGCTTCTTATCCCCATCTGCTGGAGCCGGATTTTTGGGGACGAAAGGTTTTACCCACTTTTGGGGTATCCATTGAGGGCCTGAGGGGGTGGATACACATGCGTAACCACGCCCCAGGTGACGAGCTCATAAGGACCCTTGGTTTCCCAGGTTTCTGGGTCCTTAATGAGAACTGGTGGACGCTGTGAGAACTTAAACCGATTGTTATTATTGAAATGACGTATTACCAGAGGGTATACGTTTTCAAATGAAGAATTCAGAAAATTGATGGTAAACAAGGCCTTGCAGAGCTTTGGTTGTGCAGTCATCCACGCTGCAGTATTGCCCTGCCTAGCCAGGACCTCTTTGAGCGTGTGGTGGGCATGCTCAATCACAGCTTGACCTGTCTGTGTGCCTGTCTTATGCTCCACTCCCCACTGCTGGACAAACTCTAGGAACTCCTTGGAGGCATACGCTGGGCCATTGTCAGTTTTAATTTCCCTAGGGACCCCCAATACTGGAAAGGCTTGCACCAAGTGTTGTTTGGCATGCGCAGCCCTTTCTCCTGCGTGGGCAGAGGCATAAACCGCACCTGAGTATGTGTCTATGCTGACATGTACGTATTTCATACGACCAAAACTGGGAATGTGTGTGATGTCTGTCTGCCACATTTCACAGCTCCCAAGGCCTCGGGGGTTAACCCCAACACCCAGGGATGGCACTGCCTGAAGCTGGCAATTGGGACAGGTGGCCACAATGGCTCGAGCCTGACTGTGTGTTAACTGGAACTGACAGATTAGACCTGGAACATTTTGATGGTATTGTTGGTGACTTAGCTTTGCCTGTTGAAAGATGTCTGGACGTGCCATTTCTGCTGGAGCGGCAAGGGAATCTGCTTTGCGATTACCTTCTGCAACCTCGCCAGGCAAATCGGTGTGTGACCTCACGTGCATCACATAGAAAGGGTGCTCGTGCTGTGAAACCAAATGAATTAGTTTTCAGAGTAACCTGTGGAGATGCCCATCCTCGATGTCTTTGAGAACTGCCTGCTCTGCCCTGGACACTACCCCCACCACATAGGCTGAATCGGTAACTAAATTAATTGGCTCCGAAAACTTCTCAAAGGCTCTTACAACTGTGGCTAGTTCAGCAATCTGGGGCGACCCCTCCACAAACTCAACATCAGCTTCCCAATGCTGGGTCTGGGGATTTCTCCAAGTCATCACCGACTTGTGGGATGCTCCGGATGCATCAGTGTACACTGTAAGCGCCTTGAGTGGCCTATGACTTCTTTTCTCAGGAGCAATGAGGTGAAATTCCTCGTTGAACAGCTTGTGTGACGGGGCCTGGACTGATACCTGTCTACTGTAGCTGTCCAGGGATAGCTGGAGACTGGCATTGCTCTGGAGCAGGTCGTTGAACCTCTTTTTGGTCAACCTCTCGGGAGAGCTCTTTCCCTCCTTAGCAAGGTGGACTGGAAGGTGAATACACTGAAAGTCACAACCGGCCAGCTCACGCAATCTGAACCTGGCCTTCCTGATCAGCTGAGCTATTAGCTCCTGTGGCTGTGCGATGGTTTTAGATTGCTGATGGGAGAGGAAAACCCACTCTATGAATAGAAGTGGATATTTGGTACTTCAAACCACTGAAATATCAACCCAAGTATGTGTGGTAACTTCCCTAAAACAATGAATTCAAAAGGCAGCTCGGGCTTATAACAATGAGCCTGCCTCTCAGCCAAAGCCTTCTGCACTTTTTGGAGGGCGGTTTTTGCCTCTGGGGTCAGTTCCCTGGGAGAGGCTAGCTCTCTCTCTCCCTTCAGTAAATTGAGAAGGGGAGCTAGGTCCTTGTTGGTGGGACCCAGCCAAGGCCTGATCCAGTTAAAAGACCCACACAAGGAATGGAGATCTGCTAGGGTTTTGGGATCACTCTTAATTTCCAATTTCTGCAGAACAATGGTCCGCGCAGTTATTTGCAAGCCCAGGTAATTCCAAGGTGGCATCTTCTGAACCTTGTTTTCCTGCAGCTGGAATCCAGCAGAAGTTAAAACTTTAACCACTAGGTCAAGTGTGTCTTGGAGTATTATGTCATTGGGGGCACACACAAACACATCATCCATGTAGTGTAGGATGATTGCCTCTTTTGTCTGGGCGTGCACTGGGGACAGCAATGAAGCCACGTACCACTGGCAGATGGATGGACTGCATTTCAGCCCCTGAGGCAATACTTTCCAGTGGTAGTGCTTGATTGGGGCTTTTCAGTTGGTGGTGGGAAGAGAGAAAGCAAACCGTGGTGCATCCTGCGGGTGTAGGGGAATATGGAATAAACAGTCCTTGATGTCTAAGACAGCCAATTGCCAATTTTGGGGGAGCATTGATGGGGAGGGCATCCCTGGTTGGAGAGACCCCATGTCCACAATTCTTTTGTTCATTTCTCTTAAATCATGGAGGAGCCGCCACTTATCCTTCCCTGGCTTTTTTATTACAAAGACTGGGGAATTCCAGCAGCTAGATGTCTCTTCAATGTGTCCTTTAGCCAATTGTTCTGCCACAAGCTCCTCGAGCACCTCTATCTTTTCATTACTGAGTGGCCACTGTTTTACCCAGACTGGGTCATTATTCAGCCATGTTAACTTGTGAGCAGGGCACTCGACAGTGGCTCATTCAAAAAAATCCTGGGGTGTCTTAGGGATGACCAATTTGACCCCCCCATTGGGACATGGTGTCTCTACCCCACAAGGGAGCTTTGAAATTAGTAACAAATGGACAGACACTGGCCAATTTTCCGTCTGGTCCCTTAATTTGCACAATGCTCTTTGATATCTTTGCCAAGGTGAATCCTCCTACACCTTGGATTTGACCAGCCACGGGCTGCAAATCCCAATGTGATGGCCACAACCTTTCAGGTATGATTGTCACATCTGCTCCTGTGTCAAGCAACCCTTCCACGTGGAGATGTTCTGTTCCACACATTAGGTTGCATCCCATAATGGGTTTGTCCACGCCAACCACTTCTGCCCAGTATACACCTGGTGCCTTGTCATCTACTGAAATTTCTGCTGGAACAGGAATGGCCTGGGCGATGATTTGCCCCTTGGCCAAATAGAAGGGTGGCTGTGGACAGCGCGCCAGGAGAATGAGGTTAGGTATGTTCCCCTTGATGGTCATGGGAGCCACCTCAATCTCCATGGGTGTGTGTGCAGTGTCCCCAATAACAAAGTACTCACTGTCCAATCTTGTGCAATCTTTTGTCAAGTTCTGCAAGTCCTCTGGCAGGTCCACTCCAATGACCATCCACTGGGTAGACCTAGTGATCACAAGCTTGAAACGCTTGTGAGACCACCAGATTTTATCCTGTAAATGGTTATTTTGTTTTCCTGCACCCCGTTTCCCTTCCACCCCCTTTTCTGTTTTGAGGGACGTTTCCCCTTCAGGGAAGGCCGCTGCATTTATGTCGTGGCACTGGGCGGGTGGGTGCTGGCATCGGGGTTTTTTGGTGTGAAGGGTGTCTTTTGTTGCTGGCTTTGGGGGCAGTCCTGGGCAAAGTGTCCTGGTTTTTTGCATATGAAGCATATGACATGTTGAAGTTGTTCTGGTGACATTTGTTGCCTCCTCACTCCTGGAGATACAGCTGCCACCATCTCTGGGTTTGTCGGCCTTGACCACGCCTCCCATGCAGCAAATAGTTCTGCCTTCCTAGCACAGGCTTCCATCATCTCTGCCAGTGCAGGTGGGGGGTTGAGAGGCAGTCCCAGGAGCACCCTGCTGCAGACTTCATTGTCATTCCTCTGTGCCATCTCTTTCACTATCTCCATCTGTGTCTTAGGGTCCCGTACTTGTCTCTCAACCTGTGCACGGAGCTGGTCGACAAACTGCAAGAAACTTTCTGAAGGAGACTGTTTAATGTCAAGGAAACTACCACTAGCTTCAGCAGTTGGTAGCTGGTTAAAAGCCTTATCTGCAGTGTTTGAAATCTTATCTAGAATGAATTTTGACAACACCCGAGCTTGGTCCTCAGGCTTAGCCCACTCCCCCTCACCGCACAGATGTTCATAAGTAATGTTATTATTCTCTAAATCTTTGGCACCCTGAGGGGTTTTCTTGAGTTCTTCCACGAGATCCCTGAGAGATCTCTTCCAGGAGCTTTCCCATAGATCGAACTCTGACTGGGTAAGCAGGCACCGGAAAAGGTCAACAATGTCAGCAAGAACAAATTCAAGGGATATTAATGTAGCTCTCATTATGCTTCTATAAATTTCACTATTTCTCCCAAATTCTAATTTACTTTTACTTAACTCACGCTTTGAGTGATACGAGAAGGGCTGGTAGGATCTAGAACCAGCCCTACCACCCGTGTATTGAACAGGGGCTGCCAAGGGGATGACTTTTTCCTCCCTGTTTTGGACGCTAGGATTTCTCCCTTCAGCCCCAACCCCGTGGGACCCGACGGGGGGACCACCCCCTCCCCCAGTCCCACTGCATTGTGAACCGGGAAGGGGACCACCCCCTCCCCCAGCACCACTGCATTGGGAAGCAGATGGGGAAACACCCTTCACCCCACCCCCATGGAGACTGGGAGGGGGTACACCCCCTGCCTCTGCCCCTCCCACCCCAGCACCTTGGTAACTTGGAGGAGGGACATCCCCTCCCCCTGCCCCACCCCCGTGGGACCCGGGCAGGGGCCTACCCCCCCAGCCCTCGGCCCCCACCCTCTTGGGACCCAGGCAAGGGGGCGTGGGGAACAGGCAGGGGGCGGGGCAACCATGGGAACCAGGGGCAGGGTTACAGGATGACATAACAGGGGGCGGGGACACAAAGGAAGGGGGAGGAGCATCCAAGGGAAGGAAGGGGTTGTGGGACCGGAAGGGGTTGGGGGAGGGGACAGGTGGGTGAAAGGGATTGTGGGGAGAAGAAGGGTAGGTGGAGGGCTGAAATACGTGGATGCCACCATTTTGGGCTCTGGCCATGCGGTCAGCAGTATCCTGAATGCCAACCATGTGGTCGCAGCCATTTTGGGAATGGGAGCGGGTCAGAACATGAAAACGAGGTAACAGGGACTAGGTTAGAGGGGTGCAGGGAAGTTTCTCTGTCAGCCTGCGCACAACTGCCAGGGCCAGGGTACTGGGAGAGAGGTGGGAAGCCAGGGGAGCATTGGCAGTGCCAGGTACCCTGAAATTGCCGGGGTGCCTTCTCTCAGTTCAGGGGCAGAGGGTTTGGGGGGAGGGGTAGGGGAAGCCGCAGGAGGGGAGATTTGTTCTGGCTGTCCTTTCAAATCCCTCTTTAGCACTTCTTTCCGAATCACTAGGAACACGGGAAAAAATTGAGACACCGTCCCATCTCCCTGTTCCGCTTTAGGTGTTAACAAGGCTCTAATTTTATCCCAGGCAGAGACAGAATTAACATTCTGCTGGGTAAACTGACGGAAATGAAAATATATCCAGCGAACAAACCATTTCAAAACTGCTTTGGAAACCGTAATATTTCCACTACTTAGGGTTTCTAAAATTAGGGTATAAACGCTCCTCTGTGCCGCAGAAAACTTAGCACCCGTATCTGCTTCCTGCAGCACGTCAATCTACCTTCTTTACAGTGAGCACAAACAAAACTGAAAGCACTGAGTCCACAGCCAATCCGGGAAAATCAGGGCAGCCTCTCCCCCCCCCTTCTCCCCGGAGGAGAGACAAGCTGCTTGCGTAAGGCCGCGAAGCTTTTAAAATGGCGAACAACAGCTGCCGGGCCCCCCCACCACGTGGATGCCGCGTGGGCGGCTGGAGTGGGTCCGCGCCGCCTGCCGGGTCCTGCCGCTGCCCAGGGACGTCCGCTCTCGGCAAAAACACAAGCCGCAGACACTCTGCCACCGCCCGCGCTGCCGCAGCGCTGGAACTCGCGCGCAGCACCGGGTTTAGCGCGAAACCCGCCTGCGCTGCAAAATCGCGCTGCCCGCAACTTGGCCGCCGTTCCCCGAGGGCCGCGCGCCGTGGGAACACGCCACTGGGACCCCGCACCCCCGGAAACAGCGCACAGGCACTGCCAGAGCGCTGGAGCCGCTCCGCCCGCGCTGCCGCGCGGGAAACACAAACCGTTTTCAGGACTGGAGTTTTTTCCTGCACCGGGAGCTAACCCCACTCTCTGAGGGCCCCCCCCGGGGTTCCCCTAAGAAACGTAGGGAATACTCACCCCACTTGGGGACTTGGTTGGCTGGGACAACTGTAAAGAAGTCCTCATCCGGGATCGGCCCACCTTCGGCTCAGCGGGGTCCCAATCCCACCCTCTAGTCTTCTTGCCGACAAAAACGCGATGAAGAAGTCAGAGGAAGGTGGAAATCCAAAAGCTAACGTAATCCACGCGTAGATATATCAGCTACTTCATGGCCGTCGTGGGAGACGAACATGTGGGTGCCACCTGCAGTAATCCGTGGTTCTCTGGGCTTTGTATGGGTCCAATCCGGCTAGCTGGAACCCAAGCCCACACGGACCTACATGGACTGAAGATAGAAGACAGGTGCGCTCTTCCACCGCGTGGGGACGAGTATCCTGTTTATTGGCTCGTGATGGGATACTGCTGGCCGCAGCAACCACCCAGGTAGCAAAAGAGGCTGAACTTTTACCAGCAGTGGGGTTTTATCCCCCTGGGGAAAGAGGACCGTGGCCAATGGGATGCCATTGGGGAGGGGCATCCATGGGGCAGACCACCAGGTGTGTAGAAAGGAGTGCATGGGGAGAAACCATGTGATGAGGAAGGGAGAATAATCTACATGACATACCACACTCAGTACAGAATTCCCGTTACCCAGTGCAGAACAACTACTAAATAAACTATTTAGTGCAATACAACAACAGCTCATCCATCTTCTTTGATCTTCTTTAAGAAAATTAATTGGTGGTCCCTCTGATCATATTTTAGGGTAAACTGACAAATCTATTTCTTTCTTTGGCACCACTGTAGGAATGCCCTTTTTTCCAACCCCTCTTGCTGTTTGGTCAGCAAAGCAATTTCACAGTTTGGGGGATGTTTTTTGGTGACCTCTGCAATGCATAATAACTACCTCTGAAGGCTTCTAAATACTCTGCAGGAGTTCAAGCATCTGTTTAGCATGCTAAACCTCATTACCCTGAGCAGTTAGCAGGCCACGTTCCTTCCAAATAGCTCCGTGGGCATGAACAACACTGAAGGCATATTTGGAATCAGTCCATACATTCACCTTCTTTTCCTTGCTCAGTTCTAGAGCTCTAGTCAGCACAATGAGTTCAGCTTTCTGTGATGATACATCTGAAGGCATGTTTTTTGCCTCAATTACTTTATCTGTGGTGGCTATCAAGTAGCCTGTCATTCTCTTACCATTTCTCATGAAGCTGCCACCATCAGTATACAATTCCCAGTCTGGTCTCTCCAAAGGAACATCCTTCAGGTCTGGCCTTCTGCAACAGGTCTCCTCTATTGTCTGTAAACAATCATGTTCAGGCACGCTGTCAAGTAATGTGGATGATAAAAACATTGCAAGGTGTTATAGATGAGCAATGCAATGCTTGGCTCTCACAATTAAGGGATGAATATTATGTGCGTGTTAAGAGAAGTTTTATTGATGTGTAGATATGTTATTGTGATATGTTCTTCCCATAACCCTCTTTCCCCTCCCCCTCGTATTGTTGTCACTGGACAGCCTTGATAGCCAGGGCATTTGGGAGAGGGCAGGCTCATTACTATGGCAGCACTTAACCTTCAATCAAGATGTAAGAAAGTGATCTCTACCAATGGATGGCAAAGAAGGAGTTGACTGACAAGAATTTGGGAGGGGTTAGGGTAATAAAAGGCAGAGCATCCATTTTGTAGTTGATCAGGTGGCTGCTAGTCATGGGGACTCTCAGTGCTGGTCTTTCTCTTTATTCAGTCCTTTGTTGTATTTTGTTTAAGTATTTAATAAACCTTTGAATTTTTTAAAAGTGAGTGTTGTTTCTCACACAAGGTTTACCACAGAAGTTGTTTTTAGAGTAACATAATTCTGTTCCACCAATACAGACTGATATTCAAGCATTCTGCTAGGGGATAGCCAGTGTCCCCCCTTTTGTTCCAGCACAGATATCACTGCATGGGGTACATACACGACAATGTGCTGCCCAAGGGTGAACTTACCGGCCTCCTGTATTAGGAGGACAGTTGCTGCCACAGATTTAAACACCCAGGCTACCCTTGGCTAACATTCTCTAGCTGTTTTGAAAAGTCGGCCACAGTTCTCCACTGGTCCCCAAGATGCTGTGCCAGTATCCCCAGAGCAACATTCAGTTGCTCATATGTAAAAAGTTCAAAAGGCTTAGTTAAGTCTGGCAGCCCCATAGTTGGGGCTGACATCAAGGAATGTTTCAGCTGTTTAAATGCAGCCCTTGCACTCTCTTTTTACATGACTGTTCCTTTTCTGTCTGCTTTAAGGGCCTCATACAGAGGTTTTACTAATAGTCCATAGTTCGATATCCATAGGTGACACTGACCTACCATTCGCAGAAAGGCCTATATATCTCTCACAGTGTGGGGCTCTGAAAGATGGCAGATGCCTTCTTTCTGTTCTCTGCTGAGTTGTCCATGTCCATGGAAAATTTCCAGCCTCAGGTAAATTACTGTTTCCCTGCCAACCTGTGCCTTCCCTATCAAGACTCAATACCCACTTTGGCCCAGAAAGTTCAACAGACTTACAGTGAGCTGGATGCAATTGGTGCCTTGAGAAGGTTGACCTAGAACAGAGGCTAGACAGAGTTAAAGAATAAAGTAGATATTTATTAAAAGGCCTTAATGGATACACTTTGGGCAGTACAAGAGCCTGGCCAGGGCTACACCCAGGTGGAATCCAAGATGGTCACAAAATGGATGACAGGTCACGAGGTCTCACACTTTTATAAGTTTTGGTCCATTTGCATTGGGGTTAATTGTCCGATTATAGCTTTAAATTATGAAGTTCCATCCTCCTTGTTTTTCTCTCTTCAATTCGCTGTTGTTTATACTTTTTGGGCCTGGAGCTTGTAACGGTTGTCCTTGGTCAAGCTGGAAAAGGATTGTTTTGTCTACCTACCCTGTGAAGAGAACTTGCACACTTAATATGAAGCTCAGAGCTACACACTAAGGCAGTACAGAATCTGAAAAATATGAAAGCTAAACTTTAGGTATCACAGTCATACGGTGTTTTGGCTGCAATTAAGATGTCATCAACATACTGAAGAATAACTCCTCCTGTTTTCTGTCTCCTCCAGTCTTCCAGCTCCTTTGCCAGTTGGTTTCTGAATATTGTTGGGCTGCTCTTGAATCCCTGCAGTAAAACTGTCCAGGTGAGCTGAGTCTTCCCCATCTCAGGATTTTCCCACACAAAAGCAGAGTTCTTGGCTATTCTTGTGCACAGGAATGCAGAAAAAGGCATCCTTGAGATCTAAAACAGCGAACTACCTTAATTCATTTGTCAATGTGGTCAAAAGATGTGGGAGACAAGAAATCCTATTCACTCTAGCTCAACAGAAAGCACTCTGGGAAAGGTTTATCTAACAGCTAGGTAAAAACCAGATCCTGTAGCTAGAGATTGGGCTGTATAGCTGGCATGCACTTGCCTTGTGTTTGAGGCAGTGATTGGTTGGGGAGACACATGGACACCACATGATCAGAGAGCTGATTGGGTTAAGGAACACGTGAACAGCGACCCTGCAGTGGCAGGCAGCCAATGCGTGCTTGTTTGGGTTAAGTTTAGAACATAAAAGGGATCAGTTTGTTACAATAAACAATTTTCTTCGAAGCAAGCAAAGTCTGTGTGTCTTTGTTCCCCATTGGTACAAAAAGAGTGTAGGGATTTGCCACCACTGGGTGTATGCCCTCTGTTATTTTGTTAATTTCCCTTAAATCCTTCACTAATCGATAACTCTTATCATCAGCCTTCTTTACTGGCAGGATGGGTGTGTTGTATCTGGACTCGCATTCCACTAATAACCCAAATTTGAGAAACTTTTCAACTACAGGTGCTAATCCCTTATGGCCTTTATATTTCGAAGGGTATTGTTTCTGCATTACCAGTGTAGCCCCTACTTTGAGTGCAATACTCACGGGTTCAGCTATTTTTGATCTCCTAGGAGAATCATTGGCTCACACTATCAGAATGACAGCATCTTCAATTTCTTTGGGAACTTTCCCATAGTATTCCTGTATGAGAATAGCAGCTGCTTTGACAAATTTAGATTCTGGAATTATGACTTTCACTCTTCCTTTTTTTTTAAATTAAACTTCCACTTCTAATTTCTCTAATAAATCGTTACCTAGTAATGGCTTTGGGGAATTTGGCATATTCAGGAATTGGTGAGTCACTCAGTGTTTTCCCAATTTAAATTTTAAAGGTTGGAAGAAAGGCCTTGTTTCACTTACCCTGGTGGCTCTGACCACATCCATAGTATCCTGGCTCAGTTTACTTTTTAAAGTATTTAACATAGACTATGTTGCCCCTGTATCCACCAGAAATTCAACATCATCGTTCCCCAGCTTAACTGTTGCATTGCAAGCTGATTTGTACTAAACATTAATCCTGTCAGAAATAGGAAGTCCAGCTCAGCCCCATGAACTAGCCTCTGGGCTGACTGACAGAAGCTCACAACCAATGGGAGCTCTCCTAGGATGCAGACATTGTATTGGTTCAGGGTCTGGGAGCACACAGATAGACCAATGAGCTGTCTTGACCTGCGAGTTTTGAATTGACCATTGATTTGCGTAAGCAAACAAACTCCACAACTTCTGTGAAAGTTGTAAAGCCGGTATGTTTATTTCAACACTGGACGCATGTGGGAATCGTTCCCCTTAAATTGACATGCGTACCTCTGGGAAAGCCAGATCCTTTTTTATCTCCTCTCAAATACATATGCATGCAATTTCACAATAGGTTCATGCATATTCATTCTACTGATTTTGCGTAACATTTGCCACTAATTTTTCTTTATCAGAAAAAATTCCTGGGTCATTTTGCCCTGCTCTCCACAGCAGCCTCTCTGTCTGTTTCAGAGTTCAAGGGCCCCCCCTCCCCCCCTATCTCTGTCCTTTGGCTGAAGCAATTTCTTAGTTTCTTTGAGCATAGGCTTTTTGCAAGAACAGTCAGTCAGACTAAACAGCTATGTTTGCAAGCTACAGACTTAATTCAAAGATGTACATTTCACCTAAATCAAAATGGATTTCTACTCTGGAAAATTTCCACTCTGTCTCATTCCCCCCTTTCCTAAAAGGAATAAGTAAATTTTTTTACTTAATGCAAATTCCTATGACAATAAGCGTGCCTTAATGCTCTACCCTGTACATTTGATAAGGATGTTTCTCAAGCATACACAACCTTTACCAGTATATACAAGCACAGTTTTCTGATTAGTGCCTGGATGAATTTCCAAGTGGCAAATACTTTTTTCAGTGTCAAGACACACATCTTGAGCATTATTAGTATTGCTTCCTAGTTGTTTCCTAGTAACACAAGATTTTAAGTTTACTGTTTGCCACTTCTAATTTACTTTTTGTGCCTACACTCTATGTTCTGAAGGGTAGAGCACCGTTTTTTCATTATTTAATTCTAGTGCAATGATGGGGTGGATAACATAAACAGTGGCATAACTTATAGTAAGCACAAAGGCAGTGGTCACATTAGAAACAGGATCATAAGTGAAATTTACCACAGTCCACCAGGATTGAAACTTCCTTTCAAAATCAATTGCATTATCCCAGACAACATTCCGAATTTCAGCTGGAAAATTACATTCACTACCTACCTGTATGGTCAAAGCTGCTGTTGCCTGCATCCATAACAGTGCTTGTATACAACTGAAAGCTAAAGACACATTATCTTGAACTGTACTAAGCCCTTCTACTTTTAGCTTGTGGTCTTGGTCCCCGGTCTTTTCCACTTTGGCAGTACTTTTGAAATCTGCCACTGGCTAGTTCCTAATGCCAATAGAGATGACTGTAAAGTCTGCTTCAATTTTGTTAGGCTACCTGCTGCAGTGGCCAGCTCTCTCATAGATCTAGTATACCGATTAAAACCTGGTACTAAGGCCATTCAGCATTGTTTTGCATAGAAGTACTCCAGGACTTCAATTATAATTATACACAAAACAATTCTATAAATAAAATTACAAACTACCCTCGGCCACAATATATTCATTTTGCTTCAGTAAGTTTTAGTCTCAGTTTATTGTCTCCTGGTGTCACTCTCCAAGGGGCTTCTGGGGCCTTCTTCACCTGAGAGTGGTGGATCTAGGCATTCTGCACCTTGATCTTGATTGCGGTGAAGGTGGTGAGAAGCACCTAGAATGATCCTTCCCACTGTGGTTCTAAAGTCTTTTCTGTAGGAGACTTAACATATACATAATCCCCAGGCTGTATGTTATGTACTGGCCCATCTAGCTCCCTGCTCCGAGTTCCAGCCACATGTTTCTCAATTTCTCTGAGCTGTTTGCTTAAAGCCACCATGTAGGTGGCCACTGTTACCTCCCCAGTGTGGGTGGACGTTCTCTTTTGTATTCCATATGGTCTTCCAGAAAGCATTTCAAAGGGACTCAGCTTTTCTTTAGCCCGAGGTTTAGTTCAAATTCACAAAAGTGCCAGTGGAAGAGCTTGGGACCAGGGTAGATTAACTTCCTGTCCCAGTCTTACAATCTGATGCTTAATCAAATGATTCATTTTCTCCACCTGGTCACTCAATTGGGGGAGGTATGGAGTGTGACGTTCCCAATCTATGCTCAGGTGGCTATTAATCTGTTGCACTATTTTGGAAATGAAATGTGATCCTCTATCTGAGGATATTGTGGCTGGAACTCTGTCGCGTGGTATTATTTCTTGTAATAATACCCTGGTCACCTCTCGAGGCTTGACAGTTCTGGTGGGGAACGCTTCTGGGTACCCTGAAAATGTATCTGTCAGTACTAATAAATACTGGTACCTCCCTTTCTGTGGGAGTTCTGAAAAGTCAATTTGCCACTGCTGTCTAGGCTTATGGCCCCTCCCAGTCTGACTGAGTTTTGGTCTGGGGGTATTTTTGGGGTTATTCTGGAGGCAAAGATCACACTGTCGGGTCACTTGAGTAATAGTGGCATATAAATTCCTGGCAACGATTGTCTCAATCAAGTAGGTGTATAGGGCATCTATTCCCCAGTGTGTTTTCTGGTGTTCTTCCCTTACTAGTGACCGCAACAAATGGGAAGGGATTACCAGCTTCCCTTCAATGGTAGCCCACCCTTCTTGGTTGTATGTCCCTTTTTGATCTTCAATTAGTTTTCTATCTTATATTCTGGCTTACCTTCAAGGGAAATTTGTCCATCTGGAATTAGGGCTCCTTCAATAGTTACCTCACCTTTTGCTGCTTCCTTTGCCTCTCTATCTGCCAGCTCATTTCCTTCTTCCAATTCTGAGCTCACTCTTGTTGTGGTGAGGGAAACTTGGACACTCAATATGAGTGTTTAGCAAGCTTCGTTTATTGAAGAGAGAATCAGACTTTTATGCACAACAAGTAATAAGCTCATACATGTTCTGCAAGCTAAGCAATCTATTGGCTATACTACAATATCAGCTCTTCCTCATACCTTAGGGGTTACATCTTTCTTTTCTCATGTCTCTCTCACTACTTGTTATTGGACCACAGCTATGCTCAAGGACACAGTGTTTTGCAGGTGCAGGGACCCAGATTAGCTGCATCCTCCCGATTCTTGGTCCAGAACGTGGCCCCTGTCACGTAGCCATTCTTCCACACACTCTCTAGTGTGCCTTAATAAGCATAATTGCTACATTTTCAGGCAGCTGAACTGCTTCCAGTAGCCAAATTATCTCTTGTGCATGTTTGATGTTCTTTCCCTGTGAGGTCAGCAGTCCCCTCTCTGTCCAGATAGCTCCATGTGCATGCACGACTCCGAATCCATACTTTGAGTCTGTGTAGATGTTTATTCTCTTTCCTTTTGCCATTTCCAAGGCACAGGTCAAGGCAATTATCTTGGCCTTCTGTGTAGAGGTGCCTGTTGGTAAGGGTCCAGACTCTATTACCTCTCTGCAGGTAGTCACTGCATATCCAGCATGTCGCTTTCCACTGGCAACATAGCTTCTCCCATCAGTGAACCAGGTCTCTGTATCGTCCAAAGGAGTGTCCTTTAAGTCTGGGTGGCTGGAGTAGGTAGCTTCAATGGTCTCCAGGCAATCGTAGTGTACTGCTTCTCTTTGATTTCCACTGAGAAAAGAAGCTGGGTTGACAATATTAGTTACCACTATCTCTACACCATCTTGCTGTACTATGATGGACTGGTATTTCAGGAACCTCTGTGGTGAAAGCCAGTGGCCGCCCTTTGCTTCCAGTACTGTGGACACTGTAGGGGACACCAGCACAGTCATTTTCTGTCCCCGGCTAAACTTGTGTGCCTCTTGAATATTCAGCATGACTGCTGCTGCAGGTCTGAGGCAACCTGGCCATCCTTTGGCTGTTGCATCTAGTTGCTTGGAGAAGTAAGCAACTGCCCTCCGGTATGGACTCAAGTCCTGAGCCAATATTCCCAGGGCAATTCCCTGTTTTTCATGGGAAAATAGAAGGAATGGTTTACTTACATCTGGAAGTCTCAAAGCTGGAACTGACATGAGGACACGCTTTAGCTGTTGAAAGGCCCGTGTAGCTTCCTTTGTCTACTGGAGATCTCTATCTGATGAACAGTCCATAATTATAAACCCACAGCCAGCACTACCCTGCCATGCCAAAGAAAGTTTGGAGATCCTTTGTTGTCTGGGGTTTTGGGGTTTGGCATATGACTTCCTTGCGAGCCTGCCCTAAAGTCTGTTGCCCAGCACTGACCTTGTACCCCAGGTAGATTACTTTCTGTTTCACTACCTGTGCCTTTTTCTTTGATACTCTGTATCCTTGGAGCCCTAGGAAATTTGAAAGGCTTACCATCCAGGCCACACATGCTTCTCTTGTCTGAGTGGTTACTAGAAGACCATCCACATACTGCAATAGCCTTCTTTCTTCCTGTGGAGCTTCCCAGTACTCCAGATCTTTTGCAAGTTGTTCTTCAAACAGAGTGGGGGAATTTTTGAAGCCTTGAGGAAGCATGGACCATGTGAGCTGGGTTTTGCGCCCACTTTTAGGGCTTTCCCATTCGAATGCAAAAATTTTCTGGCTGGCTTTGTGGATAGGGAGGCAAAAGAAGGCATCTTTCAGGTCTAAAACAGTAAACCAGGTTAGCTCAGGTGTTAAACAAGTTAGTAAAGTATATGGATTGGCTACCACAGGATATAATTTTTTTGTTATCTTATTGACAACCCTCAATCCTGTACTATCAATTATTGGGCTGATTTCTGCCCTATCTTCTTTTTCAGGGGGTACTGCTTAATTCTCACTGGTTATGTCCCTTCCTTAAGCTTGATTACTATGGGGGGCATTCTTCATCCTCCCTAGTACATCAGAGGCCCATACCCCCAAAAATACTTGTCCTAATATCTCTTTACTAATTTCCTTCTTAATTTTAATGGCTGTTAATGTTAAGCCTAACACCTTTATATTCTTTTGATCATTTACCTCCAGAGTAACCTCTGTATTTGAGAATGTTTAGCGAATTTGGCATATACAAAAACTTGTAAACATGTTACTTTAAAGGTTTGCAAAAGTATGCCTTCTCAGACTGGCCAGTTGTTCTCTACACTACAGCATAATTATTCTCCACAGGTACTAAAGCTTTATTTAAAACTGAATATATGGCCCCAGTATCAACCAAAATTCCACCCTTTTCTTTTCTTCTGGTCTCACTGCCTCTTGCAGAGTGGTCTGTTACCTCCTAGTTCTGGATGAAATTGGACTGCCAGGAGGGAGATGGGTGCAAGTGGGTATACCTTTGGAGCCTGAGTCCTCTTCCCTTTTGAGGAGATCCTCCTGATCCTCCCTTACCTTAGGAGGAGCCTTTAACAAATCATATGTACTAATTTTGCGAGTTGTAATCGCTTTGCGTTTCAGCATGATAAACTTTGTCTGATTTCATACATTGCTATCTTACACTGCATGCTGAACAACACGTTTGATTTGGCTTCTCTTTGCTTTGTTTTCTTTATCAAGAGCTAACACCAGTGGGTCAGAGGGAGCTCTGAACCCACAGTTACTCTGCCATTCTGGGTGATTCTTTAAGGTGAAAAACATATCAGCATACGAGACCTCATCTTATTTGCTTTCCAGTCTTAAAACAGTATTAACTGCAATAAGGGATTATAAATCTTTTTATTTTCTGAGCCACCCCTACTGGCGGCTTTCTCCTCGTGAGCCCCTCCCAAAGGGGCTAGTTCACGAACCTCTTTGCTCTGGTTTGTTTTCTTTATCTCCTTCTCCTTATACTATCTTGTTTCCACCCAAGCCTCACAATGTCTTTTCTCAGTTTTCCTCACACACAGACCTCCAGGTGGTAGGTATCAGATGTGATCCTCCACACATAAGCTTCAAGATCTCAGGTTCTGAATCGGCTTGATCAGGACCCTTCAATTTACACTTGGGGCATAGAAAAGCAATACCAGCCCCTCTCACAAACTCTGCATTGCACACAAGGTCCCAGCCTCTCAATGCACCAAAACTCCCAGGAGTTGCCTGCAGGCTATTCCGTTTATCACTTCGGCATTTATTACTTAACCTCTACAGCGGGCTGTTTTCAGTGCAGACTTACTATATTACCAGCTGAAGTCTGATAAAGCTCCTCTAAATGAACTAATTCGTCTCCTCTATCTAAACTCTGTTTTACAAAATCTCAGTCTTTTCCAGTTCTCTTCCCGCACAATCTAATTAAAGCATTCTTTCTACTGGCACTCACTTTACTGCCTTACAAAAGGCTGTGCCTGTTACAGCAAAAACTCTGATATGCCCACAAACACAGACCCCCCCCTCCACCCTTCCTCATATCTCAAATCTACGAGAGTCAGGGCTTAAATTGCTGTGGGAGGGGAATTCCTGGAATTCCTTTAATTTGTTTTACTACAGTTAAACATAAATCACCATACTGTAGTTCTTCTGCGTAAAATGCTACACTTGTTGCAAACAAAATCCTAAAGTCTCTACAAACACAAGCATACAATCCCGAGAATCAAATTACCACAATGTGAGGGAGGAACCACACAAACTCACTGGGAGAGGGGTATCTCTCAAAGCACCCACTTTTCTCAACACAACACAGCATACAATACTGCAGTATTTACCCACATCAGCTTTCTCTGGTCCTCACACACTCTGGACACAATCAAAATAACAGCACGCACTAAAATTCCAGGGATCAAGTCCAAACTACTAGGGCAGAGGAACCTCCTGAGTTCGTCTAGTCACAGTTAAAATGTGCAAAATCTACACAAATCGCCACCTTTAAACACAATAAATGTCCTCACCCACGTTTCTCTACTTGTTCCACTTCTTTGCAAGGTACTCCCTGCCCCCACAGCCTGCCCCAGCTGGTGCCTCCGGCGTCACTCAGCTGCATCAGACGCAGGTAGAAGTCCCCCCCTGTGCCATGGGTATGCTCACTTGTTTGCTCTCTCTTTCATACACCACGCACTCATGCAAACACATTTCTGGACACCACAAACACACATGGGTTCACTCGACCCACCCCCAGGGTCCCTAGTGGTCGCTCTATCAAACAATGAACCCCTGTTTCTAGTCCAGCCACTCCATCGGCCAGTCTGCCTGCAGGTACAGGAACGAGGCTGCACACTCAGATGTCTCTGAGTGACTTACCCAGCAGTCCTATCTCTCTCTCCCCCCAGGGCCCTCTTTTGATATACATACTGTATCCTCTGCACACCAGCAGGTCCTTGTCTGTCTCCACAGGAGGCAAGCTGAGACGAGCGGAGGTCCTCCAGGAAAATACTGGGGCGCACTTCAGGAGGTTCGTCTTCCTCTCTGCCCCTGCGAGGACAGAGACGGTCTCCTGGCTGGCGTCGCCAAAATGATTTCCAGAGCAAAAAAACTCCACAATTTTTGTGAAAGTTGTAAAGCCAGGATGCTTATTACAACGCTGGACGCATGTGGGAATCGTTCCCCTTTAATGACATGTGTACCTCTGGGAAGGCCAGATCCATTTTTATCTCCCTCTCAAATACATATGCATGCAATTTCACAATAGGTTCATGCATATTCATTCTACTGATTTTGTGTAACATTTGCCACTAATTTTTCTTTATCAGAAAAAATTCCTGGGTCATTTTGCCCTGCTCTCCATAGCAGCCTCTCTGTCTGTTTCAGAGTTCAAGGCCCCCCCCCCTTATCTCTGTCCTTCGGCTGAAGCAGTTTCTTTGAGCATAGGCTTTTTGCGAAAACAGGCAGTCAGACCAAACAGCTATGTTTGCAAGCTACAGACTTAATTCAAAGATGTACATTTCACCTAAATCAAAATAGATTTCTACTCTGGAAAATTTCCAATCTGTCTCGCTATGAAAGGAAGCTCCAGACAAAAAACGAGGCTGTTTGTCTGAGGACCCATGAGAGGTTTGTCTTATGTTAAGTCTCATACATAGGAACACCAAAGTAACACTTAACTACAACTGAAGGCTCTTCTGGGGGTGATGCCTTCAGTCCTTGTCAGTCCTTCTTCACAGTTAGTTCTGGGACTGGGGGCATCTTTTTCGCCCATGTTGGACACTTTTTCTTCCAGGGTCCCCTTTTCTTGCAGATAGCATGCTGATCATCAGCCAGAGGAGGGGAAGGGGCGCTCCTTTTTTGTGTGTTAGATGACTTTCCCTTATGATACCTTTTATTGTGGTGGGTGTCCTAGATTGCAAGGCAATATGCATTCTGTTTGCCATCTGTTAGAGGTGTGGCTGTTATCTTCTGTTAATTGGGCAGTTTTCTTTATCTCCTCCACAAACCAATCCTCCCTCCTGGAGATGTCTGCTGTTAATGGGCTATTGAGTGTCACTGCATGACTGATAAAAATACGTCATCCCATTGTGAGATGCTCTGCCCAGAGGGAGGAACCATGCATTCCTAACTGCGTATAGTATGAGATTTTGGGACACCAGAACAGACTTTCCACTGGATTCCCAGAGGAAGACCAGGCCCATCTACACCACCAGTGGACCTTCAGAGGAAGACTACACCCTTCAACAGGATTACTGCTTCAACAGAACCACATCTGTCACTCCAGGAGGACTGCAGCCACCATTTCAATTGGACTACTACCAACACCCTGACCAACAGGGTGTCAGGTCGTATTCTGACTCTGTCAGTCTTGTTTTGTATAACTGCATTGTTTATTTTATTTTTATTTTCTTCCCTAATAAATAACTGATATTCCTGCTCCCATATCTTTGCCTGAGAGCCCCCCTTAATTTCAAAATTATAACAATTTGGAGGGAGGGCATTTACATTTTCCATTTCAGGGGAGGCTCCTGCCTTCCTTAGCAGACATCTGTCTTTTCAAACCAAGACAGTGGGGTTTATCATGTCTATCCCTATTTGTTGAATCTCTATTTTGGTATACTTTCCAGGCTGCTTTCAACAACTTACTTATGTCATACATCTCATCCATCTTTTGCAGCTTTCTCCTTATATACCCTTTGCAGATTGGCCTGAAAACAGGAAGGCCAGGTGAGATTGCTGTTCGGGTGAGTTGAGGTCCAGATTAGTGTATTTTTGTGCAGCTTCTTTGAGCCTATTCAGGAAGTCTGTAGGGGTCTCATTTGCATTTTGTCTGACTTTGTATAACTTAGACCAATTTATTGTTTTAGGAATGACACATTTCCACCCAAAGACCACCCATTTCTGGTACTGCTTTAAATTTGCTATTTGTTCTGGTACATTGGGATCCCAGCTGGGATCTGCTAAAGGGAAAATATCATTAACTGGCCCTTGGAGACTCCCAGCTGCAATTTGAGCTTCTATAGCAGATATAGCAGCCTTATTAACCATTTCCTTTTCTGTGCTATCTAATAATTAATCTAGCATAACATTCAGATCACCCCAGTCTGGGTTTTGGGCTCTAATAGCCATTTTTACATGTATAGCTACCTTCTCTGGGTTGTCTCTGTACCTCCCAAATGAGTTTTTCCACTGCTGTAGTTCTCAGAGGGAGAACGGTGTCTTTATATAAACCATTTCTTGATTTCCCACAACTTGTCTCAAAGGTGCCTCTAATGTAGGCCCTTCCCCCCCCCCCCCACTTCATCTTTCTTCAATCTCATGCATTTGGTGATTGGATTGGCTGCTCTTATGGCCTCTTGGGCTACTTTTCCCCTTTATCTACCACCCCCTTCGGAGGAACTGATTCGCGGAGAAAATCCACAACTCGTAAAAGTTGAAAAGTAGGTATGTATTTATTCAGCACCAGGCACATGAGGGATCACTCCACAAAGGCATGTGCACCTCCCGAAAATTCAAACCCTCTTTTATCCTCTAAAATGTTGCATTTACATTGAGTTTTGCAATAGGTCCATGTATATTCATTTCCTAGCCCCGCCCAGCCGCACTTCGTATTAAAATTAGTTTATCAGTCCTTCTGCGCTTGCGCAGAGCTCTCTGGTGGTCGTCTGGTGGTTGCACAGGATGAAGTAAGGCATCTTCCTCAGGGATAAACTTCTCACCCCGCCTTTCTATGCACGCTCTTTAGCTCTCTTGGCTGTAGCCAAACCTTGATACTGGTCAGTGCTGGTCTCAAGGTCTGAGGAGCCTGTCTTCTCTCCCTCCAGCCTGGAAGTTCACATTCCTTTCACTTTGTTTTGGGGTAGAAGACTGTCTTTATCAGGGACTTGTATTCCTTTGTCCATCTTTGCAGGCCTTTGAGAGTACAGTTACAGGCTAAACAAGTTAAACAACACACTTCATCTAAAACAGATATCCTAAATCCAAAATTATTTTGTAACCCAAATTAATTTCTAGTTCCCATGTCTCAGGAACCATCTGTATTGGAATCATCTCATTCGCTTTTAATCGGGGCTGCTTTATTAGTATTAGGGGTTGTCTCAGCCAAACGCCAGTCAGGGACCGCTTTGTCCTTAGCCCTGGCACTGATGGCCGAGTGGAGTGGGAGCCGTGTTTGGCCCTCCCCCATCCCCAGCCCCGGAGGGGCCGAGGGCAGTGGTGAGCCCACCTCCATCTCCACCCTTGTTACCGCACTGGATGCGGCAAGGGGGGTGACCCCCCCCCACCTCCAGGGAAGAGCAGGAGCCACCATATCCACGTCTGTCATGTCCATTTCTCCAGTTCCAACTGGATCAGCCAACGGCTGTTTTGCCCTCTCTCTCTCCCTTTTCCTCCCTCATAAAATCATTTCCAAACACCCTTTCTCCACTTTGTATGCCTCCTCCCTATTTAGAAATACAGAAAAGAGTTACGTGTATCTCAACTCATCAAATTTGCGCAGGGACTGAAGTTCTACTAATAATTCTATGACTAATTCATTTTATAGACTGCCAAAGCAAGGCCACTTTCCCTGCTCCCTTAAAGTTGGCCAGACCCGCATCAAGAGTCTGATCAACTCTCATGTGTCAAGGGGGGTTCTTCTCCCCCTTAGATACCACAAGTGTCTTAATGTTAAATCTGATGGGGAATCACGGGGTATTTGTACATTCTCAGCAGAGTACATGCAACCCATGCCTTATTTATAAACAGGAAAAATCCGCTGGAAAAGAGCTATTAGCCCTGGAATTCAGCCTGGGATGTGACACCGATATTCCCACTCCCCAGGCAAATTATCTAACCTACAAGCCACAGCACCTAGCCAGAACTACCAGCATAAGTAGACTCTAAAAAGTGAACCCTAACCCTAACCCAAAACCTTCCTTTGCTAGGATCCAAAACCCTCACCTCCCAGCTACGCAACCAGCGCTTTAAGCCTCTGAGCCACTCTACAGCTGCACAATTGCAGCCTTCAGGCTCTATGAATTCAACAGAGGGCATACACCACTCTCCACAACTTCTTTGCAGGAACAGGAGTTAAATTCCCCTCCTTTTATTTAACTTCCCTGGAGATGTCCCCTACCTGATGCTAGCCCAATACCGTTCCCTTTTTAACTAACCTCCTATCCATGCTTCCATTTTGAGTCCTGGAGCCCCAATCACAGTCCTGGACTGCCACCTCAGTCTCCATAGTATGCTGGTAAAGGGGGTGAAGCAAGGATGTTCCTCAATTCAAGGACTGCAGGTTTCGGGGTCCTTCCAGTCGCATCTGAGTCACCAGAAACTGATGCCTTTTCCTTGGTCCTAAAATTAGGAGCCAGACATGTTTAAGGGATAAAGGGTTTTTACCTCGGTATTTAATAAGGATCCTTATGGTGCAACAATTCGCCAAGGTGGATAAGCTGAAATGCACACCCACAGTAGATCGCATATACAATTTTATAGACCTTGCAATTAGCATATCTAACAAAGGTGCCCCAGTGAGAGCCTTGAATGAATGGCATGACATCTCCCTATCTCAAAGTATTTCCCCCTAGATGGGTCTAATCCTATATTACAGGATGTGTTCTAGAGGGGGCCTTGGTTTCTCAAGATAGTGTAAGGTTTTCCGTCCTCCAACTGCGAGGACCTTAGGATGTTTGGGCTTCTGGCTTAACAGAATACCAGGACTATGTTAAGATATCAGACTTAAGGAATTATAAGTATACATGCTAAGGGTACTGACAATACATAAGAGGTATATAAAAGAAAAGGCAAAAAATCATCATGGCATCACTAGTAATTGGACTGAATTAAGCCAGCATACCTTGTATAATATTAGTATGCAATGTAAACAAATAGGCTCCCCTTTAGGAAAACCCCTCTTCCAGTTATCACTCATCAATCAATCCATTATTTATGTGGAGTCAAACTTTACAGGACCAAACTTTGTCCAGTTTAATAACTGTACCAATTGGACCAGAATTATCACCATTCTACAAAACATGTCAGATGTAAATTCACCACATATCTCCCAGATTTTAAAGTTCAATTTTCTCAGTGACATGACTGTTTGCAAGGCATACTAACAATTCCAACATGAGCATCACAACTAGCTGTGATATGCCAGATGGCTTTTGGTGGTTGTGTGGAAATGGAATAGCCCTTAAGCAACTGCCTGGAAATTGGACAGGTCAGTGCACTATGGGGTATCTCATTCCACCTTTAACAAGTTATAAATCACACCAGTTTAATTACAGGAATCATTAGAGGAATTTGGAGAAACTGATTTAGTCGAAGTATAACTTCTAATCCTCTGCCTAGGTATAATGCAGGCTTTCAAAGCTTTGTCAGAGATTTATTCCCAACTTTAGGAAATGTACAATTAGAAAAAGCAATAGTGAACATCTCAGCAGAGATGGAAATATTTGCAAACTCAATGGCAGGTGCCATTGGATGGTTGCAAACTGAAATGAATTCTATAAGAGAAGTAGTATGTCAAAACCGTATGGAATTAGATACGATCACACCACAAATGGAAGGCATCTGTATGTTGATAAATACCAGTTGTACTTATATGAAGCAGTGTGGGGCGTGGGGTTTGGATGGTGGTTTCTGCTACCTATATCTTATTTCCCAATAAGCATCTCCCAATAAGCATCTCCTGTAGAAAGGCTGCTTGGGTAAGCATTCAGGCAAGGCAGTCAAGTCCACACACACCACACTCACCACGGCAAGCTCAGCAAAGAGGGGCAGAAGGGCCTTTTGTATGGTTGATTCCAGTGAGGTTTATTGTTACATGCCAGAGGGAAACCAGAGACAAAACATCAGGCCATGTGCTCTGCACAAAGCTTTTATAAGGGGGACTATAGGGGCAGTACCAAGGGAAGAAGGGGCCAGCCACCAGGGGTACCACAACCAATGAGGAAACAGGGAAAGGAGAAACCAGGGGAAGTTGAGACATGGAGAAAGGAACTGGGATGGATCAATGTTATGCAAGACTCCTTGGGGAAGTCTTTTCCATCCGCCCAGGTGAAGAGAGACTCTCTGGTAAGTCTCTCCAGGCGAGGGCTCTGGGAAATTCCCTGAGGGGGAAAGATCCTGAGGATTCCACACTTATATAGACCAATCAGGGCAAATAACAACAGATATTTATACAATCTGGCAACATACAAAGATACTCCATGAAGTAACTGCCATGGTTTGACACTGGCGCAATGCCAGTGCACCTATGAAAATATATTTTTCTCAAATGAGTGCTGTGAGATGCGACCAGAAGCACAGCAGAGCAGGCTCAAGCTTAGAAATAAAGGAAAAAAAACTTTATTAACCTACAGCTATAACAAAAGGAACACATACAAAATTCAAAATGAAAACCTTCTGAAACATTCCTCCTCCCCCCACCCAGTTTCCACGCAAGCACAGTAAGACAAAACCTTAGATCCTCAGTCAAGTTACCACCCCTCAGATAATCAATTCTCAGTTTATCAAGGGAGAGAGGAGCCTCTCTTGTACCATAGTCTTCCCCAGGAAACACATTTGAAACCTCTTGTGTTTCCATGTCACACATGGCACCGCCTGGAGAAAATCTGCCATCGTGACATCTTCCTTCCTTCCATGTACAGTGCTCTCACCACCGTTCATGGACCAAAACTGCTTATAGAGTTTCATTTTAAGGATGCTTTGCCCAGTTCCAAAAAAGCAACAGTTTCTCATTTTTGGGACAAAGGTCCCCCCCATTTTCACTCCCCTGGGGCCGAGGGTCTTGAGAACAGAGATTCTTCTTCTTCCCTGAAGACAGAGGGTACCACCACAGCCTCCTAATCTTTCTCTGTTCTCTTCACTCCTGCACTCAGCGTCACTGCAGCAGGTCACTTTCTTAGCTCAAGCCATTGCCTCCCCCTAAATGCAGGCTCTTTGTTACAGGAAATTGGTTCCATCTATGGTTATGCAAGAAAAGTCCAGCCAAAGGCCACTCCATCATCTCCTTGCACCTAGGATTTTTCCCCATCTTCTTCTGACATCCTTCACTTGCTCAGACCTTCACCACACTTGCCCATTTCCTTCTATTTCATGTCTGTCTTTCTTTTCATTCAAATCAAGGAGGGTTAATGTTCCACAAAGTTTTCATTGTCCAAGAAAAAGGTTAAAATCTCGAGCTCTGCCTGCCCAGAACTCCCACAGTGGCCGGACACCTTCTTGCCGCACCCCCCCCCCCTTCTCCTTCTCAGCCATGCTGCCAGCACATGATATCAAATTTCAAGGTGGCACAGGCACAGGCTCTCTCCCTCTCCCGGGGGGGGGCTGCCCGATGCCTCTCAGTGTTCCTCCACCCCTCCGTCCTGCAGGGGCTCCAGCCTATCTCAACCCAGGCCACATGGCTTCCCCCCCACACCCAGCCCGTGGCTGGGCAGGGGAGGCCTGACCTCTTTCACCGACCCCCTGGGAGTTCTCTGCTTTTTAACCCCCTGTGTTCTCAGAGGCATATCCATGTCTTCAGTGGCCACACCAGGTGCCAATATTCAAATCTGAGCACTGATTGGTTTGACCACAACTTCCCAAAAACTCACTTCCTTGTCAACCCAGGACAGTAACAAAGGATGATACATCTTGGTCAACTCACTTATGGGAGACATATTTTGGCTCCCTAATCTAAATTGGTTAAAACAATTATTCATGGGAATCCTGTTGTTAGGAATAATCATTTTGTGTACATGCATATTTAGCCAGTGCTTTTTGTGGTGCTGTCAGCAAACCACAATATCTTATGATGATTGGAAGAGATATGAATTGAGACATAGAGCAGAAAGAGGAGCATATTTCTGGAGAATAAACACACAATTATTTGTGAAAGAATTCACAAAAGTAAAAAGGGGTATTTGAATCCTAAGAGGTATGTAAAAAAAGGTTAACCACAAGTAATATTGTAACAAGATGTGCAAGTAAAGCAAGCCAGATAGCAGAGCAAGTGAGACAAGTGCCATCAAAAGCAAGATAGCAAGTTTTAACAGAACTTGCAAGCTGCAAAATTAGCTAAGAACAAGTTAGACTGAAAAGAAGAAGCGCCAGGCATGCACTGAAGATAGAGGTAAAAAGTTCAAACATGAAGAAGACTACAGAAGCCTTCATCAAAAGACCACCAGAAAGTTGATGACCACCACAGAAAGAACTGATGCATGCGCAAAACCAACAAACTGCTGTAAAACCATGACACAGCTTTATGCAAATATGAGTATGCTAATGATATGTTGTAATTGTGATGTTGCGCAGAAGGACTTTTAAAATGTAACTGAAGGCAAAAGAAGATTGAGTGAGTTTTTGGTAGAGAGATCCTTCTCACTCCCAGTGCTGAATAAACAAATACTTACTCTGTAGCCGTCTGACTATAGATATTTATTTTCTTGCCTAGTTTTGGGCAACAGATCCTTCAAGGGATTATGACTGCTTTGAAAATTCAGTGGAACCTCAATACCCCCTGGCAACCTAAGAATTCAGGTCAAGTAGAAAGGATGAATGTAGGAATAAATAAACACCCTTTGAAGCTGATGACAGAAACTAAGATGCCATGGTACGGCTTTTGCAATTTGCTTTGGCAAGAATAATAGCCAAACCCTGAGGAAATAATTTCCCTTTGAATTAATTTTCAATGTGACAGGGAGGTGAAAATGTATATTTAAACCAGTACTTGGCCAAGATACTGTGTGTCATTAAATCTCTTAGACAGGAAGCCCAGTCAGCCTAGACGCTGCCTTTGGACTTTGCTCTTCCTAACATCCAACCAGGATGGCAGGAACAGCAGTCAGGACAGCTGAACATGGGTGGGCCCATCATACTCAGGTCAAGGTCTCAAAAGCCCTGGAGATTTAGACTTCTCAACTGGAAAAAAAGGATGGGAGACTGCGGCTATCTGTAGCCACGGACAAGGACCCCTAGTGATTAATGGGCTAATATGAACTGTCATTGTCTATTTTATTCTCTGTATTTACTTGCCCCACCTGGTGCAGGGATGAGGCATGAAAAAATCTGGAGGGGATGTTTCAAATGTTCCAGGTCGTTAAAAAAGGGTTAATAATAACTAGGGTTTGTGAGGACAAATTGAGAAATAAGAAGAGGAGGGATTGAGAGGAAAGCTAATGTCTTTACAAACAATTTGATGGGTGAAGGTATGGGTGTTAACGTCTTTGAAATGGGTCTTAATATCTCTACTAACTTTGGGTAGCAGGTTGGTTACAGAGCCCAGAGAGTTCCTGAAACTGACAAGGGTCTGCACAAGCCTGAATTTCTGAACTTTTGTGTAAAATAGTAGGTTCAAGGGGGGAGAATATGTGGTAGGTGGTTCAGGAAGGATGTACCTTCTTAGTAACTCATCCAATGGGGAAAGGAAGAGGGCAACATGCAGCCGTGAGTTTAGGATTAAAGGAGGCTGTGACCTCAGAAACCCCGAGAGAGAAAACCCCGTGGGCGTGTGACCCCAGTGCACTCTCTCCCTTTATTCGAATAAAGTTGCAGGACTCCTCTGTCTCCTTTTTGGACATAAACCTCTGGTGGAATTTTCCTGACAAGATGATTTCTGTTGTGCATACTGGCCAGAACAACATCCTGGTCAGAATAAAGTAATGCCTTGATTCTCTAACACTAAAAATGTTGTTGGAGGGTTTTTGTTTTTCCTGTAGTTGTGGTGACAGTATGATTACTTCTTTCTCTCAGCTGTGCCTCGTCAATGGAGGTAAAGGCATTATGAATTGTTATACAATACTCAGTTTCTGTCAAATTTAACATTCCACAAATTCCTTGTTCCTTTAACAATATAATACCTATGGTTAATCTATTTTGCAAAGTCATTTTAGTAGTTTGCTGGACTTGGGTTTTTTAATTCTCCACATGCATATTGTGTCCAATTGCTTAATACACTTAATTGCCAGGTAATATCTTCTAATACAAATTGGTCTCTTTTTAAGGTGTCATAGGGACCAAAGACTTTTTCCAGGAATAGGGATATTTTTTGTCCAGTGGTATAGTAATCTGGAAAGTCAATTCCCTCAACTGCCCATTCTGGTCTTTGTGTTGCCTTTGAAAAGGGAACACTGTGACACTGATGTTCTCTAGACACTTTAGTGAAAGTAAAGACACGTCTGGGGCAAAGGGAGGGAATTCCAATTCCACACCTAAGTCCAACATGTTGTTCTAATGACAAATGCAAATAAAATTTCCCATCAGAGAATCTCCAAGCCATTCCAAGAGGGCCTATATATTTTGCAAGTTTACAATTAGTTTTATCTACGTAGTCAAGGATGGTGATTTTTGGCTTAGTATTCATTGTGGTACTGTGGACTGGGTAATGGGTGATGGGAGCTCCACATTGGCTGAGAAGGTATTTGTAGGTGGAGTTACAGGACTCATCTTGATTTCTCTAGCCTTTTGGGGGTATCCCCAACAAGTACACATATCCCTTACTGATGTTCAAACTCTAGGTGAAAGCCACATTTCTGGAGGATCTCCAGGTCCTTCTTTGCATGCTCTAACCTTTGAGCAGCTGAAGAGAGGGCTATCTTCTACATGAGGCACAGTAAATTTGGATTTTCTATATTTGCCTTTAAGAAATGTTTGTACAGACCATGCCCACATTAAATTTTGTCAATTGATTGGAATTATATTTGTTATGTTAGGAAGTTGCACACACCAGGAGGGGCTAAAAACTGTGGTATATTTTCCTTCATATACATCTGGTGTGTATAATGGGTCTAACAGTGGATCCCACGAGTAAACAAGGCAGGGTTGTTTAGCATTATATTCCTCAAAGGTTATTGTCTCAGGACCAAATTTACCTTTACTCAATATGATGGTTGGATGAGGGGATTCAATTGGAGATAAGATGATTGCATTTCTCTTTAGACATATAGTTCTAGAATATTTAGTGTGTAACCACCCTTCATGAGGTGCATTGGAAGGTGGGTCATAAGTTTGGTAGACCTTATGCACTATAAGAGTACCTTTCCACTGAATTTGGGCCCCATTTGTCTTAGTTGTCCAATGTTCAGGTAGAGGTAACAGAGCTGTCACACTAGCCATATTAAGAACGAAAGATAAATTCAAGGGTATTATAAAAAAATCGCAATCCTTGTTCAAGAGACTTGGGTAATGTTACACATACACCTTGATCAGTATGATGACATATTTCTTCAAACCCTTTTACCAGTTTCCAGGCTAGGTTCCTTTGACTCTCATGTCACCCAGTACACCTTTGAACACAGAAAAATAATCAGTGTAAATATATACGGAGTCAGAGGTTTCAGATTCATGGCTAAATACACTCCAGACTGCTACTAATTCTCCTGCTTGGGCACTACTTTCCCCTTCTGTTACAATTTTGTTTCCTGTATTTATTTGTAAGGCTACAGCACAATATTTCCAAACCTTACCTTCTCGCTTTGCTGATGCATCAATAAACCATGTCTTCTGCAATTGTTCTGAATACGGGGAGTGGAGCGGTCAAGCTGGGGAAGGATTGCAGTAAAGGTGGTGAGGAGCACTTGGAATGGTCCTTCCCACTGCAGTTCCAGCTTCTTCTCTGCAAAAGACTTGACATATACATAATCGCCAGGCTGTACATCATGCACTGGTCCATCTAATTCTCTGGTACTCAGAGGTACTCAGTTTTTCCTTTACTCTTGGTTTGGTCCAGATTCATAATAATGCTAATGGAAAAGCCTGAGGCCAGGGTAACTTCGCCTCTTGTCCCAGTCTTATTATTTGCTGCTTAATCAAGTGATTAATTTTCTCCACTTGACCCCTTGACTGAGGATTATATGGAGTATGAAGTTCCCAGTCTATGCCTAAATGGTGGCTATTTTGCAGCACAATTTTTGAAATAAAATGTGGCCCTCTTTCTGAAGACACTGGGGCTGGGACTCCAAAACACGGTAATATTTCTTGCAACAATGCTTTGGTTACCTCCCATGCTTTAGCAGTCCTCATAGGGAAAGCTTCTGGCCACCCTGAAAAGGTATCTGTTAACACCAATAGGTATCGGTACCCCCCCTTTCTTGGGTAGTTCTGAAAAATCAATTTGCCATTGCTGCCCAGGTCCATATCCTTTTCCAATTTGCCCAAGTTTTGGTTTGGAAATATTTTTGGGATTAGTTTGGAGGCAAAGGGTACATTGATGAGTCACCTGAATCACTGCACTTTGCAAGTTTCTGGCTAGGATTCTGTATTTTAATTAATTATACAAGGCATTTATTGTGTTTTCTCATGTTCATCCTCCACTAATGACCATAGCATGTAAGAGGGGATCATAAGCCTTCCTTTCCCTTTATCTGTAACAGCCCATCCTTCTTGATTATCACTTCCATTTTCTTTCTCATTAAGGCTTTTTTCTTTTTTACTATACCTTGGCTTACCTTCAATAGAAATTTGTCCATCTGGGATTAAGACTGCCTCAACAACCTCACCTTTAGCTGCTTCTTCTGCCTTTCTGTCCGCCAGCTTATTTCCTTCCTCCAGTTCAGAGCTCACTTTTTGGTGTGCCTTGATGTGCATGATGGCTACCTTTTCAGGTAGCTGGACTGCCTCCAACAGTTTTATTACCTCTTGTGCATGTTTAATGCTTTTTCCTTGTGAGTTCAACAGTCCTCTTTCTTTCCTGATGGCTCCATGTGCATGGACTGCCCCAAATGCATACCTCAAGTCTGTGTAAATATTGATTTTCTTTCCTTTTGCCAGCTCTAAAGCCCGGGTTAAGGCAATTATTTCAGCCTTCTGTGCCGAGGTGTTGGTTGGTAATGATCCAGACTCTATTACCTCTCAGCTTGTGGTAACCGCATACCCAGTATGCCTTTTTTCACTGATGACATAGCTGCTTCCATCAGTAAACCAGGTCTCAGTGTTCTCAAGAGGGGTGTCCTTCAGATCCGGGTGACTGGAGTCAGTAGCTTCAATAGTCTCCAGGCAATCATGGATCACCAGTTCTCCCATACTACCATTGAGGAAAGAAGCTGGGTTCACAATGTTAGCTACCACAATTTCTACATCATCTTGTTCCACCATTATGGCTTGGTATTTCAGGAATCTCTGTGGGGAGAGCCAATGTCCCCCCCCTTTACTTCCAGCACTGCAGACACTGTGTGGGACACCAGCACAGTCATCTTCTGGCCCAGGGTGCCTCCTGGATGTTCACTGCCACTGCCGCAACTGCTCTGAGGCATCCTGGCCATCCCTTAGCCACTGCATCCAGCTGCTTAGAGAGGTAGGCCACTGCCCTGCGGTACGGGCCCAGATCTTGTGCTAGTATTCCCAGGGCAATTCCCTGTTTTTTGTGAGAAAATAGAAACAATGGTTTACTCACATCTAGAAGTCCCAGAGCTGGAGCTGACATGAGGGCCTTCTTCAGTTGGCCGAAGGCTTGTGTTGTTTCTTTCGTCCATTGGAGGTCTCTGTTTCCTTCCTTAATCAAGGCATATAGGGGTTTGACTAACAGTCTGTAATTATAAACCCACAGCCTGCACTACCCGGTCATACCTAAAAAGGTTGTCAGTTCTTTTACTGTCTGGGGCTTTGGGGTCTGGCATATTGCTTCTTTGCGATTCCATCCTAAAGTTCTTTGTCCAGCACTAACTTCATAGCCCAAATAAACAACTGTTTGATTCAACATTTGGGCTTTCTTCTGGGATACTCGATACCCCTGTAGGCCCAAGAAGTTTAAGAGGCTTACCGTCCACTCCATACATGCCTCTTGGGTTTTGGTAGCTACCAGAAGGTCGTCCACATACTGTAACAGCTATCCTTCTTCTGATGGAGCTTCCCAAGATTCTACATATTTTGCTAGTTGTTCTCCAAATATCATGGGGGAGTTCTTGAATCTTTGAGGCAGAACTAACCATGTGAGCTGGGTTTTGCATCCAGTTTTGGGGTTTTCCCATTCAAATGCAAAAATTTTCTGGCTAGCCTCATGGAGAGGAAGGCAAAAGAAAGCATCCTTCAAATCTAAAACAGTAAACCATGTTAGTTCAGATGTTAAACGAGTTAACAGAGTGTAGGGGTTGGCAACCAATGGGTATAAATCCTCAGTTATCTTATTAAGAGCTCTTAAATCTTGTACTATTTGGTATGATCCATCAGGCTTTTTAACAGGTAAAGTAGGAGTATTGATCTCAGACTGACACTCTTTTAATAGCCCTATCTGTAAAAAGTGTTTGATTACTGGGCTAATCCCTTCCATGTCTTCCTTTCTCAAAGGGTACTGCTTGACCCTAACTGGTTGTTTTCCTTCTTTAAGCCTAATTTGCACTGGGGGTGCATTCTTTGCTCTCCCTGATATGTTAGAAGCCCACACCCCAGGAAATACTTGATCCAGTATTTTCCTGTGAATCTCATCTTCACTTTCAATTTTAGTCTCATTGGTTATTAGCATTAGGCTTAACAATTCCACATATTGTTGGTCCTTAACCTCCAAGGTAATCTCTCTATTTTTGAATATTATTTTTGCTTCTAATTGTTCCAATAAATCTCTACCCAAAAGTGCTGATGGGGCATTGGGCATATATAAGAACTTGTGAATTCCCCATTGTTTCCCAAGTTTATATTTCAATGGCTTACAAAAATAAGCTCTTTCAGATTGGCCAGTTGCCTCCTTTACCATGACATAATAATCTGTTATTGGTATTAAAGCTTTATTTAACACCGAATATGTTGCCCCTGTGTCTATCAGAAATTCCATTTCCTTTTCCTTGTTCCCGAGTTTCATTATAACTAGGCGTCCTAGGATAAGATCCTCCAGTCCACATCAGTCTTCTTTAACATGGACAACCACTGCCTCTCCTTTTTGATCTCCTCTTCTTTGTTCATTGCCTTTTCTTCATCCCGGGAAGTGGTTCTTCCAGTGTCCAACTCTGTTGAAGAATGCACATTGATCTCTCCTTAGCCGAGGTGGTCCCTGCCTTAGTGGCCCTTGTCCACATTTCCCTTATTCTTCTTCCCTTACTATTGCTAATAATTTTTTCATCCCTGCTTTGCACTTTTCTTCCCGGTTACTAAATACTCTCCATGCGTCTTCTAGCAAAGTCTCTAAATCTCATGCTGTCGGACCCTGTATCTTCTGAAGTTTGCATCTAATGTCCCTTGTAGATTGTCCTAAGAATAAACCCACTAAATGTTGTATCCCTTCCTCAGATTCAGGATCTAAAGTTGTATAATGACGCATTGCATCCCACAAATGTTCTAGAAATTCAGAAGGTGCTTCACAGGGACCTTGCTTAATTGTCTAAAGGGCTGACCAGTTTATTGTTTTAGGGATTGCCCTTTCTAACCCCCTTACTATGAAGTCCTGATAATCCTCTAGCCTTTCCTTATCACTAACATCACTGGCATTCCAATGTGGATCCTGAGGAGGAAAGACATCTCTTATATCACTCTGTTATTCTACAAGCATCTTCTGCTAAGCCCCCTGTTACCTTTAAAACCAATTGTTTTTCTGTTTCAGTTAAGGCATCCAATAACAACTGGAGATCTGACCAATCAGGTCGATGCTGCTTAATCAAAAACTTTAATTTCTTTACAACACCTATTAGGTCACTCCAATAACATTTAGCAATCTTTTCCCAAACCTCTAAATCCATTGTAGAAAAAGGAATTTCAACTAACATTGTCTTCCCTTCAGGACTTACTGCCTCCTTCAAAGGTGCTTGTATAATTTTCTTAGTTCATTTCAGAGTCCAGGATGCTATAGGACCCTCTGGAGGGGGCTCCTCTAGTTCGCTGTCACTGCTGGGTAGTTGGAAAAATTTAGGAGTAGTTGTAGTGGGGAATAGAATAGAAGCTGGAGTTAAACTTGAGATAGAAACTGGAGTGAATTCAGCTGAGCTTAAAACCGGAGCTGGAGTTGAAATAGAAATAGCTCTGTTTAAAGCTGGAGTTGGGGATGAAATAGTACTGGATTTAACTGAAGTGGGAGATGGAATATAAGCTGGAGTTTGGACAGGGATGTCAGGGGGTGGAACAAAAGCTGGGGTTGGACTTGAGGGTGAAGTCTTGGGAGGTAAATAAGAGTTGGAGCTGGAGTTGAGGTTGTTCCCAAATTTGCTGCCCCTCTCTGCCCCCCTTGCCTTCCAGGGGGTGGTTCAAACAAATCCCCCAACTCTTGCTCCAATGAGTCATCTGGGTATACCTTGTCTGGGTGTGTATAGCGTTGGTTTATGAAGCATGCACTACAACACCATTTCAGCCTTCCCTTACGAGCCTCATTATCTTTCTCCAGGGCAAACACAAAGAGGTCAGACAGAGCCCTGAGTCCACAATCCCTCTGCCACTCAGGGTGATTCCGGAGGGAGAAAAACATGTCAGCATACGTCACCTCTTCCCATTTTTGCTCCTGTCTCAAAAACAACATAAGCTGAAACAGAGTCTCATAATGTAGGGTTCCAGTTGGGGGCCACCTGACCCCCTCTTCAAGCCTATAGAGTGGCCACCACTGTATGGAAAATTTCACAAGGGTCCTTTTATTTTCTATCCCCCCATACCCTACTAGTTCCATCCAGTGTGCTAAAATACACCCTAAAGGACTACTTTTAGGGATCTCTTTACTCTGGTTGCTTCCTATGGCTCCCCTTGTCCTTAACAAAACCAGCACTCTGCTCCAATCCTTATTACCTCCTCCTTTGCTTCTTGTCTTGCTTCCACCCAAACCTGGCTTCACAGATTTGTACAGTCCTTTCCCCATCTTCTTCTCACACAGCCCACCACTCAGGTACTAAATGTGACTTTCCACACACCAGCTTTAAAATCCTTTATTCTAAATCAGCTCTATCAGAGAGCTGTTGACACTGGGCACACTCTCTGTACCAGTTAGCAGAAGAACAGTAATAACATCCTGCACAAATCTTGCACTGCAGTAACACCCACGCACAATGCCAACCTCGAGATGTACCAAAAGCTGCAGGAAAATTCCCACAAATGCAAGCTATTCCATTTGCCTCTTCTCGACTCTCTAAATTCTCCACAGCTGGTTGCTCCCAATCCAAAGCCACTAGTCTCCCAGCAGATGTCTGATATAAACCTTCTAAATATACTTTCTCATTTCCCCTGTCTATCCACCAGTTATTCACAAACGCCCACAAGTCAAGCCCAAACTACTGAAGCAAAGGAGTTCCGCTTATCCATCTGGCCACATTGGATTCTCAGACCAAAACCACTCCTATTATAATTACGAACACAATCCCCGTACCTAAAACGGCAAGAGAGCCTTTATCAAAGGCTCCAAACAAACCAGTTTTACTACTTCACAACTCCACATGTGCTACACTTTGACACAAGCTATATTTCAAATTCTACAAACATAAATACCTGAACAGAAAAGCCCTGCTCCTATAATTTTTCAGAGTCCGAACACTTTTAACATAAACACCGGATGTTCCCCCATAACCAAAACACACACACACACACACACAGTCAGAGCAGGGAGGGGATTTTATTAAGGATTATGCACCCCACTTGCTTTGTTTTTCCCCGGCCATTTCAGTCTCCTGAAAATGGAACCGCAGGTCCAAACTCTCACTTGCATTGTGCTAAGAGCATGTCTCAACAAATGCCCTCACAATTGTTCTCACAGTCAGGACACATTCACAATAGCATAAAAACTTTAGACCAGAATTTGCCCTTATGACTGGTAGCCCCAATTGCTACCAGACTTAGCCCTCTACGGCAAAACAAATGGCAAAATCCCCTTCTGACAGCAGTAAAAGCCTGAGCTCGGTAAAACAGTTCAACAAATCTTTCTGCTAACAACCAAATTTCAACTACAACTTCAGCTTGCAAGCACACTACAGAGGCACAAGTTGCCTGTGGGACATCTCCCACGACTTACCAAATGGCCTTTCCTGACCACGCATACACCTTACAGGTCGCTACTTAAAACTGTTTTAATTTTTAAACATACCGTTTTGTCCAGAGTTTTAGTAGTCAGGGGTCCTTGTCTGCTGCTGGCTGATCAGTCCAGGCAGTGGAGCCCACTCTTCCAGGAATATCCCAGGGGCGCCCCAAGGGGGTCCATGTCTCGAGCTGGTCTCACAGCTGAGCAGAGTCTCCTCCTGGCTTGGCTCGCCAATTGAATTGTTAAAACCGAAAATCACAGACAAAGGCTCTCCAACTAGTCAAAGTTAGGAAGTGGTATGTTTATTACACTGGCAGGTGGCATGGGGGGGTTGTTCCTGAAATGTGTGACAGCGCCGTACAAGAATTTTTGCCCTCTATTTATTTCCCAAAATAGTACATATGCACAACACCAGCACCTACCATCCCCGCTTTGTATTAAAATGAAGTTATTAGTCTTTTATGCGTGTGCAATTCTTCTCTTGGATTGGGTTGGTGGTCTTTTATTGGGTCAGTGGTCTCAGGGATGAAGTCAGGAATGTTTTTGTCAGGTCTCTGTGACCCTCTGGCATGATCCAAGGCCCCTGCTTCATGATGGATTGACATAGAGTCCAGGTGCTGGGCACTGTTCTACTGGTTTCAATATGTTCCTATAATGGTTCACTTGCTCTGTTTCTTTCTACATATGAGCTCATAATATAACAATTAGCTTTAGCTTAAGCATCAAATAATCATTAACCTATCAGTGGTATACCTAACTTCTATATGAATTGGTTCTAACCCTCAGCTAAAATCTTAACCCTTTAAAATCATGATTCAGAAGGACTTTCCATTGATATCTTTCATTGGACTCAGCATAATTTAAAGAGGGCACAGTAAAAGCAAATTTTTCCTTATCTTGTTCAGCCAATGGAATGGTAAAAAAGCAATATTTTAATTCAATACTTATCTCCCATCACTGTGGAATCATTGTAAGTGTTGAAAGACCTGGTTATAAAGGTCCCATGGTGGCCATTACAGCATTTATCTGCTGTAGATCATGCAAAAGTCTCAATTTTCCTGATTTCTTTTTTATCACAAAAACAGGGGTATTCCATGGGCTAAATGACTTCAATATGTCCAACTTGCAGCTGTTCTGCTACTTATGCTTGCAGGGCAGTAAGCTTTTCAATACAAAGGGGCCACTGGTCAATCGAGACAGGTTTATCTGTCAGCCATGCCAGGGTTACAACTGGATGCTTAAGGCCCCACATCACAGTGGCCCCTATTAAAAATCCGTAGTAATTTTAACACCCCATTGGGATAAACAATCTCATCCACATAAATTATATGGGGCATTGGCAACATAAGGCCTGATGTTAGCTTGTTGGCCAACAGCATTTTTTACATTTATCACAATATCAGACAGACCACCTGTAGTCGAGCCACCCAACCCAATGATTCCAAAACCTGCTTGAGTCAGAGGCCATGACTGAGGCCAAGAAAGTTCTGAAATTATAGTTACATCTGCTGCTGTGTCAATCAAACATTTTGTTGATGTGGTTTCTGGATGATGTCCCTTGGCTGTAATGGTGCATTCCTTTTCCGGGCGTTGATCTGTCACTTTTTGAGTCCAAAATACTTGAGGTGGTCCTGTAGATCCAAAACCTCCTGTGGCATGACTTCACTGCATTTGGAACACAACTCCCAAAGGGAACAAGTTGTGCAATGCAAGTTGCTTTCTGAATAATAACAGGGGATTCACTAACTGATACCATAGTATGAATTTTCCCCAAATAATCAGCATCAATAATCCCTAAAGGTACATGGATACCTTTAATAGCTATTACTAGATCTCCCCACTAAAAAAGCATGCAGTGCCCATCCAATGGGACCATAGACAACGAGAGGTACTTTACATGTTTGCCTTGTCAAGATAATTACTGTGTCAGCTGTGGGTATATCAATCCCTGCAGAGCCACTTGTGGCCTCTGAGTATTGTTCACAAATGCATAGCTTTGCAGTGCCAGGAGTGCTTGTGGTTGTCATTGAGGTGTTTGTGTCCCCACACACCCCTTCGCATTCTTCTTCACATTTCCCTGCAATTGCTGTCCATTTGCATGATATTTGATCTGCATTGTTGTCCTGGATTGCGAGATAAGTGTGTATTCTATTTGCTGTCTCTTAAAGGTGCAGCAGTTATCTTCTGTTAACTGGGCAGTTTTTCTTTATCTCTTCCACAAACCAATCCTCCCTCCGGGAAATATCTTCTGTTAATGGGCCATTGAGTCCCACTGCATGACTGATAAAAATTGCATCATCCCATTGTGAGATGCTTCCCCCAGGGGGAGGAGCCAATCATTCCTACCTGGATATTATCTGAGAATTTGTGACACCAGGGCAGCCTTCTCCATTGGATTTCCAGAGGAGCAGCCCTTTCCCACTGGATTCCCAGAGGAAGACCAGGCCCATCTACACCACCAGTGGACCTTCAGAGGAAGACTACACCCTTCAACAGGATTACTGCTTCAACAGAACCACATCTGTCACTCCAGGAGGACTGCAGCCACCATTTCAATTGGACTACTACCAACACCCTGACCAACAGGGTGTCAGGTCGTATTCTGACTCTGTCAGTCTTGTTTTGTATTACTGCATTGTTTATTTTATTTTTATTTTCTTCCCTAATAAATAACTGTCATTCCTGCTCCCATATCTTTGCCTGAGAGCCCCTTAATTTCAAAATTATAAGAATTCAGAGGGAGGGGGTTTACATTTTCCATTTCAGGGGAGGCTCCTGCCTTCCTTAGAAGACACCTTTCTTTTCAAACCAAGACAATTGTTTTGCATAATGTCCAAATTTACCACAACGATTGCAATTCACTTTATTGCCTGGATTTATCTTAGATTTTACTTTTGGTTCATCATTTTGTGGGCGTTGTGCCTTTAAATGCCCTTGTTGTCCAAAATTGAAGCGTTTTGGTGGAAGCTTTAGGATCACTGCCAAAGCAGCCATTTTGTGTTCAACTGTCCCGACCTTGGAACAAGCAGTTAGAATGTCAGCTAATGAGGGATCTCCAGGCAAAGTTTCAATAATTTTTCTGCAATCTTCGTTTGTGTTATCTTTTGCTAATTGCTTGCATAAAATTTGCTGTACATTTTCATCATCCACTTGCTTTTCAATAGCTGCAGCAACCTTTTCCACAAATTGCAAAAAAGGTTCCTTTGTCCCTTGTTGTATAGTAACATATCTTTGGTTTGGAGCTGACATTCCCATTGTTTTTAATTAAAGCACTCATACCTAATTGTTAAGCCTGTGCCAAAACTAGAGGGGGCCACCTTGCCTGTAAATCTGGGTAAGAAAAAGGTCCATTGCCTAACAAGGCATCAACTCCTACAGCATGACAAGGGTCCTGCTGAATTAATTGCATGTTATTCAAAGCTGTTCGTTTGGCTAATTGTATTCAGGTATTTTGAAATACACTATATTGTACTGGCTGAAACAAAATTGTAGCAAGATGCATGATATCATAAGAAGCAAGCACATCAGCATTAATAACATGAATTAATTGATTACTTCTGGAGAATTAATACTATATTTAGCCACCTTTGCTTGGAGGTCTTGCATGACCTTCCATGGAAAAACTCGATGATTATAATTTTTTCCTGAATTAGGAACCGCTTTGAAAATAGGAAAACCCATAGACTCATTACGAGAAACATTCATATCAACGCTCTGCATATCCAACATTTTTGGTGGATCTATTTTTTCTAATAAATCCCAATCCCCCACTTCAGCTGCTTTCTTTTTAACATGCTCCCAAAATTGTAAAGGTTGTCGGACGGTTACAGTCACTTGACAGGGGGGTAAAGTCAAAGGGGGTAGCAGGCTTAGATCTGTTACGGGGTTTGCAACAGACAGATCCATGCACCGGTTCAGGTTTCCTTGTCACTGGCATTTCATCATCCTCACTATCACTATCAGGTAAGGGAGGATACAGCATTGATGGTATCATTTGCTCATGCAGGTCGGAGGGGAGTGGAGGGGCAGACGGCTCAGTTTGCTGTTCTTTTAAAGTAATTTCAGCTAACTGCTGTGCAGGGGAGGGATACACAGGCTTAACATTGATTTTTCACTCTCTTTCTCCACCCCTTGCTCTCTCCCGTCCTGCTCCGTTCTCCACTCTTTCAAAGTCTCATAAAGCAGTCTCCAGGTGGTAGCCAACTCAGCATCTGTCCTGTCCTACTTCGACAGCACATCCCACAGACTCTCCCCAACTTCTTTCCACACTCTCACACTAAAAGCTGTACTTATATCAGTTTCAAAATCTTGAGACCTGGCCCACAATAGCACACTACAAAGAGCATAATCAGTAGTCTTAATATCTTTTCAACAAAGTCTTCCAAGTAGACAAAACAATCTGTTTTTCTCTTGATAAGTTATTCCCATAATGTCCCCAGTGGCTCACCTGTACTCCAGGTGTCAAAATCAGTCTGGTCTGGACCTGGCAGCATCCCCCTGCTGCTCTGAATGCTACACTGGGCCCCATCTCCGGCTGTACCTCGCCCCACAGCCCAATCCTAATCACATTTGGCATCACCAGATGTCGCTGTTGAGATGGTCACGACACGCAGAACACTATACAATTTCAGAAGGCTTCTATGTTTATTATAACAGCATGCTGTCTTTTATAGATTCCAAACAAAGTTTATACTTATTCATTGGTTACAATAAGTCAACACAGTGTTCATTGGTACAGCTCAGTCTCCACCACTGTTTTCAACTAACATCCAACTGCAGGTTTCTTTTATTTATCTTTTTCTTCTTTTCGGTCTCCATGTCGATGACCTTGGCAGAATTCCTTTCAGGGGTAAACACAACTCTTATCAGCTGCTTCTTCAACTAATTCTTCCTAGCTCACAAACCAGATGTCAGCACCTTCCACACATGATTTTTTTTTCTGTGCTCTTTGGCCGTTCATCAAAAGCACCCCAGCGCTGGAAATATTGTCCTTCTTTTATCCTATTATTATTAAACTTTAAAAAATTCTAAGGAGTGAACTCGGTTTTTCACAGGGTCATATTTTCCATTCCAAGAAGGTTCCCGCCTTCTGTGGCAGACACCTGTCTTTTAAACCGGGACACCCACAAAGCCCTCTCCTCCAGGATCCTCCTTCAAAAAGCACCACACAGTAGCGGGACAGTAACAAGCCCAACAGAGTTCGCTGAAGCCAGCCCTGTGACAAGGACCTCTTCAGTCCAATGCATCACTGAAGCACAGTAAATCATGTCTACTCAGCTCTCCTGGCATCATAGTTATTCTCCCAGTCTGGGGAATGCTACCACCATCCTCACATTCTTCCTCTCTGGCACATTTGCAAAGCAAAGGGAGCACTGTGGAACATTTCTTGGCAACAAATAGCTGAGAAGCAGCTGCCAGATGCAAAGCTGGCTTTATTTTCCAAGTCAGGTTTGATACCTATGTGGGATTTCTATATTTAACAGCACTATGCCAGATAACACACTAATGATGCTGGGTGAGCCCGGTGTTTGCACTTTACCCCGCTCATTCCATAACACATAGGAGCCCCAAACCAGAAGCCTGCATTTCCTGGGGCCCACACATCTTTCCCTCATCCTGCAAGATAGGAGCTGCTTCCCAGGCATCATCTAGGAAAACCCAAGTGCCACTCCATCTTGGTTTGGAATGAGAGGAAATTCAGGGAAGTGATGCAAAGTTTTTTGTGTAACTGACAGTTTGTTGAACTACTGAGAAGCTGGACACGCTTCTGTGAAACATGTGACTGTGGTCACAAGGGTTTTCAGGATGAAGAAGAGACGAGAATGTTGACTCCATGATCAGAAGGCTTGATTTATTATTTTATGATATAGGTTACATTAAGACTATACTAAAAAGCCATAGAAAGGAAAGGCTTCTTGAGAAGCTAGCTAAGCTAAGAATAGACAAGAATGAATAACAAAGATCTGTGTCTCAGACAGAGCAAGAGCCAGCTCTGCCATGAGTGGTCAAGAAATCCAAACACCCACAGGAGACCAATCACCTGTTGCATTCCACAGCAGCAGATAACCATTGTTTACTTTGGTTGCTGAACTGCAGCTTCTCACAAGGAAAAATCCTAAGAAAGGATTTTTCATGAAAGATGTCTGCGACATGTCACCTTTTTTTATTTAGTTAAATTAAAAGGAAAAAGTGTTTGTAATTTTCTCTGCTGTACTCATGCCGAAGAAAAAGACAAACACTTGACAGGTTATCTGTTGCCAATCAAACTCCACTCAAGTGCTCCTGTGGAATGCACTGGGAATTTCTTCACCTGTAGAACATAAAATTCTATCATATTACTAAAACAATTCTATAATATAAGAAAATGCAAAAACAATGCAAAGAAAATTCAAGTCCAAGCAGCTGAGTTTCAGGAAAAGTCCATGGCTTGAAGATGTTCCTCTTTGCCATATCTGAAAGTTTCTTTTGGTCCTGAAACAGGCTTGCTACAGAAAGGTCCATCAATATTTATCAAAAGTCCATTGACAGTCTTCAAACAATTTTGAGAAAATTAGAAAATTTCTGAAATGTCTTGCCACAGCCCTTCATTGAACAACTTGGGCTGAAGCCAATCCCTGGCTCCTCAATGCCTCTGAGCTGCTGCCAGCTCTTTCACCCTTTTTTATTCAATTAATTTTTTTTTTTTTTTTTTTTTTTTTTTTTTTTTTTTTTTTTGTTGGAAAGAGCAGCAGCAGAGGAGCCAGAGAGAGGCCCTTGGGGGCCCTGGCCCATGTGGAAGGATCAGGAACCCCAGACCTGGCCCACAGAAAGGTGCCCCAGGACCTGAAGGGGGAAGCAACGCCCCCAAACCCAACAGGAGGCCGGGAGGTGGCCCTGGCCCAAGCAACCAAGGCAGACAGCCCAGGCCCAGCCCCCGAGGCAGGCTCTGCATTGGCACAGACCCGCACCCTGCTGCCAGTACAATGGCAGAAGGAGTGACCAAACGCTTCCTTTCCCCAAAATCACCGAGGCATGCCGGCAATGGGAAGACAGAAACTGTCCCGAGAAACTTCGTCTCGGGTCTGGGGATGTCCTTTCCCCACAGCAGACAAGCGATGCTCGCTTCCTGCTGTGCCCTCTGCCTCTGCAATGCAAATGCACCAGGTGTTCCTCCCATCTGCCTCACGGCACTACCTCCACCCCCTCTGGGCTGGGGACCAGGGGCAGAACTTTCGGGACCCACCTCCCCCTCGCCGCTGGGGCGCGGCAGAGAGATTCGCATCCCCCAGGGGGAAACCCCGGACCAAACACCCCCCAACCAACCAAGAATGCTGATCTTGAAAACAGGCAGTCACGCTGCGCCCACAGCCAGCTGTCGGGCCATGCCTCCTCCACGGAAGGACAGGCTGACGCCCTCTTCCCCTGTCCCAGCTCCCCCCGTAGGGGCAGCCCCGGGACAACCCGAAAAACTCGGGGAGGAAGTCACGCTGGATGCAGGAGGCACTGCTGCTGCTGCCGCCGGCTCCAGGGCAGCCTCTGACGCGGACATGGAGAACGGAGTCCCCGCAGGGGCGGGCAGCAGGGCCGCCTGGGGAGGCGGCGGGGGCGGCGGGGGCGGCACGGGGTCGGCAGCATCTTCTGCGCCGGACATCGGCCGCAGAGGCGCAGTCGCAGAAGGCGGCACAGTCCGCACGGGAGGCAGCGGGACGGCCGGGGGGAGCGGTGGATCGCTGTTGCCCAGCAACATTGGCGCAGCCACGGGAAGCGGTGTCTCTGAGATAGATGCAGGCAGGGAAGCCGGCGGAACCGCGGCCGGAGCCCCCACAGGCTCTGCCGGAGGGACGGCCGCGGGACGGGCCGCGCGGGGAACTGCCCGCACCCGCGGGGCGGGTTGAGGCGGTGCCCGTGGCGCTGGCTGGGGCGGTGCCCGTGCCACTGGCCGGGGCGGCGCCGCCCACTCCCATCCCTCCCAAGAGCAACAGGAGGGGGGAGAAAACGGCTCCGTCTGAGCATGCTCCGAAGACGCAGTAAAAAAAACTTCGGCTGCGGGCGAAACTTCGCCCCCCCACTGTGGTTCGGGGGGGCTGGAAAGCAGCAGATCGTCCCCCTCCAAAGGGTCTTCCCCCGGAATCGGGGGGAACGGGGCTTTGCCCTTGCAGTTAGCAATCCAGGGAAAAACAGCTGCTCTCCGTTTCAAGACTAGAAAGAGCTTCAAAAAGGTTGGATAAATCGAGAGGCATCCGAACCCCCGATATAAAAAGAATTGGAAAATGGAGCCCATACACTCCCAAACACATCGAGGGCATATAGCACATTTGTAAAAAAACCAAAGAGCTTTGCCCATCGAAAAAACTCATAGAGATCTGTCTCCAACAGGAGAATTCTGTCCTCTTCACCCCATTTTTGCCAGAGGGCAATAAGTTTCTCCTCTGAAGGGGAGAATGGAACCTCATCCTCTAGGGGAGGAGTCCTCCAGGTGAGCAGCCACAAACTGCGAATGGCCTCATCTTTAGGAGGGGAAAAACCAACAGTACCTTGTGACAGTGTCCAGGACTCTCTGGCTATCTGCATGGTTCTGCTGAGCTTTCCGAACATCTTCCTGGAGGCTTTTCAGAAGGTTCTCTTTGTGGTCAGCCTTGCTGTGAACTCTGTCCAAATTCGGATCTTCAGTTCTTCAGCTCCTGGCTAGAATCCACTTCTGTGGTCACTTGTGAAGCAACCATCAATGCCACACATTTGGGGCTCACCCAGTGCAGCAATGCTCCTCTGGTGGTCTCACCAAGTGATGATTGTCCTCCTCAGTCGGGGGTCACCAATTGTGACTGTGGTCACAAGGGTTTTCAGGATGAAGAAGAGACGAGAATGTTGACTCCATGATCAGAAGGCTTGATTTATTATTTTATGATATAGGTTACATTAAGACTATACTAAAAAGCCATAGAAAGGAAAGGTTTCTTGAGAAGCTAGCTAAGCTAAGAATAGACAAGAATGAATAACAAAGATCTGTGTCTCAGACAGAGCAAGAGCCAGCTCTGCCATGAGTGGTCAAGAAATCCAAACACCCACAGGAGACCAATCACCTGTTGCATTCCACAGCAGCAGATAACCATTGTTTACTTTGGTTGCTGAACTGCAGCTTCTCACAAGGAAAAATCCTAAGAAAGGATTTTTCATGAAAGATGTCTGCGACAGAAACACACGTTAGAGACGGAAAAAACTTGAGAACTGTCTCTTTCCTTTCTGGTTGGTGAGGAGGTGGCAGGCCCTGGCCCCAGGTCCCCATCTCAGCCAGACCAGGCTGGGCAGTTCTGCCCCAGGCTGAGTCCCTTTCCCCCTCTCCAGGTCGCCTGCTGCCCCCCCACCACCACCTATTGGCTCTGGTCTGGCCGGGACAGGGTCCAGCAGCTGCCAGGCAGAAAGGCGGGAGAGGCTGTGGAGCCCTGGCCAGAGCAGGACTGGCTGCGGCTGTGAAGATCTTTCATCAAATCCCCTCCCCCCAGTGTGGCTGAGACCAGAGACCCCAGCAGCCCGTGCAGAAAACCAAAGACCAACCATGAGGCCAATACTGACACAGCTTATAAACAGTAACTACATGCATATTACAATTTGCTCATTACCGTAAAACCCTCCCAGGTTCACAGATTCAGTCCTTGTTTTGGCTGTGCCTGTATTCCTGAACCAGATGTCCCCCCTTATCTGCCCACCCTCCTTGCTGGGAAAGCAGATTTTTCATGCCTTGTTGTCACATTCACATTTTCTGAAAAATCCCTTCACCCAGGATTTTTCTCCTGGGAAGCTGAGAAGCCTCAGAGAAAAATGAAAACAATAATTATCTCATTTGTTTCTTCTCTGCTTTGCTCCTTTGGAATGTGTTTGGAGATTGTTTATCCAACAGGTGATTGTTTGATTGGTTTCTGCTGTGAGTTGTTTTGACTCAATGGCCAATTGGGGCCAAGCTGTGTCGAGACTCTGGAGAGAGTCACGAGTTTTCATTATTATCTTTTTAGCCTTCTGAAAGTATCCTTTCTGTATTCTTTAGTATAGTTTAGTTTAGTATTCTTTTATATAATATAATATCATAAAATAATAAATTAGCCTTCTGAGAACATGGAGTCAGATTCATCATTCCTTCCTTTGTATGGGCACCCTGCAAATACAATACCTTGTTTCTCTGCTAAAAGTTCACAGGCACAGTAGAAATTGAATTAAACTTTTTGGTTTTAATTCCCCCCTTTAAACTTCTCCAATTCTTTAAGGCGATTTGATAAGTTTCAACTTGATTTCTATCTGTAGTTGCATGCATTCTCGTAAGATCGCAATTGATCATTTTGCGAACAGCCAATAGCAAGACCAACAATTACTACAATAATTACTACAATTACAATTATGATGGTTTCCAGTATTTCATCCAACCATCCTCTCGGGGACCATTCCCCTATTTCTTGAAGAATTTTATTAAACCAATTAGTTTCAGAGGCTTTTTGGATAGCATTGCTATCTTCAGCAACTTGCTGCATTGTCAAATTGTTTTGGCGACCTTCTGTTACATTTAGGATGTGCACGCAACAGTGTTCTCTATCCAATTTTAAATACCCACACAGCCCTTGTTCTTAGGCCAGCAATAGATCTAAGGCCAGTCAATTTTGCAATGTCAGTTTAGGTATTTGTCTGTATTTGTCTATTTCTAATTTGAAATCCCCTTTCTGAAGCTTTGGATAGTTTCCTTACTTGCCAAGTTAGATTGTCTAACAAAATTCTGTTCTCTAGAGCCATGGCTTCCAGTAAAAGAAAATTCTGTAGGCCCCATTCAAACTGTGTAGAAGCTGAAGGCCCTGTCCCTTCCTCCTCAGTGTCTCATTTTACTTTACTCCAATACTGGGCTTTTATGGGGCTGCTTCTCCAAGATGGCCATAAGGTTAATAACCCTAAAGTAATGTGCCAGGTGATCAGTTTGAGCAGGAGTTGGGTGGTCTAATATCTGAAGTAGCCCAGATAGTGTAAACTGGGGAATGAAATTCCAGAGATTTAACACAATTTAAATGTTGGTTACTGCAATTTAGAACCAATTCGTCCATCTAGCTTATGGTGCTGGACTGACTTTCATTGTTTTGTTTTTCTCCACACTTCCATTGATTCTTACTTAAAATATATATACATGTGTTTTTTAGTAACACATAAATCTAACAACCTGGCTGCTCCACCTCCTGAAACTGCTAAGGCAAAATCCAGAAAATATTGGTCGAGACTATGGGACCATGTTGGACATTCCTTACCTTTTTCCTTCCCAAAAATAATTCTATTATCCCCTGGCCTCCAAGGTATTGTATCCTCAAGAAAACCATCTCCTCGTCACCTACCTCTCTCCTTCTCATCCAAATAGTGGGTGATATTTGCTTTTTGCTATGGTCTGCTTATTAAAATTATTAGAAATGCCTCTGCCCAAATTCAGGTGCAAACAAGATAATATACCAAAGTCATTAGTATGGATTTTATTTGATAGTAAATGAGAGAGAGAGAAAAAAAGGAAGAGAAATCAATAGAAAAGAGGTGGGGGGACAGAAAGATTAAAGAAACTATCTCCACTCTGTGGATCCTGATGGGGTCCTGTTGATCCTCTTGAGATGGTCTTCTTGGTGGTGAAGGTTATTTTTTTTTCCCAAAAAACATAAAATCCAGTGGATTAATATACACTCAGGCCAGGTGGGAATGCCCAGGTACCTCCCTTTGGAGGTGTTACAGTCCAATCTTTAAAGTTATTAGGAATGCCTCTGCCCAAATTAAAGTGAAAACAAGACCATTTGCCAAAGCAAATAGTATGGGTTTTATTTAATAGTAAATATGGGAGACACAGAGAAAGAGAGAGAGAGAGAGAAAGGAAGAGAAATAAATAGAAAGGAAGTAGAGGGACAAAAAGAAAGAGAGACAGAATAAAGAAAATATCACCACTCCACGGATCCCACCAGCATCCCGATAATCCTCTCCAGCTGGTCTTCTTGGTGGTGAAGGTCCTCCCAAAAGCATAGAATCCGATGGATTAATATATGCTCATGTAAGGTGGGAATGCCCCAGTACCTCCCCTGAGGAAGGAGCCAGTCTCTTGCAGCAGACTCTGGATTGGTTAAATCATGTCACATCACATGCAGTCCTGTGGTGCAAGGCCTCTGGGGAGCTCTCTGGGGGGGGTTGGTGGATTATGACACCCCCTCAGCTGCCTCTCACATAAATGTCCCATGGATGTGGCCTTTCTGGGATTGGGGGTTCCATAGCTGGGCCAATTTGTGTTAAGGGAGAATGAGTGTTCAGTGCCCCTGACCAGATGTTGTGCCACACACCCAAAACCTTGTCCTTCTCCCCCTAGTTTCAGGGAGAGTCTGTGTAAACCTGGCCTCTGTGGGCTGTGGTCTCCCCTGTAGGAATGTGCCCCCTGTTGACAGAGTGAGCAAATTACCCTTTGTCTCCTTAAATAGGAAAAAAGCCCAGAAGTTTCTCTCTTCAATTTGGTAAAAAGACACCTCATAGGACTTTGGGGACTTTGCCTCAAACTTAAGGATAGCCAATTGGACAGAAGCCAAAAAGTTCTGCCTAAGCAATTTACTAGAAAAAGAAGAGAACAAAGGAACTAATCGCTTTTGTGGGGCGTTTTACCAGGAGCAAGAGTCTCTTGCCCCTGGCTCGGCTTTTCTCTGTAAAGAGCTTTGTTATTTCGCCTTTTACTAAAACCTTTCTGTTTCCAACACTACCACACAAGCCATCTTGCTGATTTTATACCATGTGAGGTAGCAGAGCTATCTCGGGTGTGATACATTTTTCCAAGAGCTCATAAGACCTGGCTCGAGGAGATCATTTGTATCACTCCCCCACCCCAAACCCAGCCAGGGATGATTCTCTGCTGTGTTTGGCTTTCTTGTGGATGCATTCCTTTCCCTCAGCCTTGTTTACTTCTCCCTAGACCTGAGATAATCGAACAATAGTGTCCCCTTTATCTTATCTAGGCGGCTTAACTCACAGTCCAAAGTTCCAGTCAGGCATCTTCAAGGAGGGGCGGGCTCCTGTGGTGGTAGCTTATTTTTACAGTTTTTGCTATAATGGGCAAAACTCCTTCATAACAATGTTTAAGGCATGAACCATTTCAGTCTCTGAAACCTTTGCTATCACATTAGTCAGATTATTGTATTGAATCTCCATTTACACATCTATAGGGATAATTCCCCAAGGAATAGGTTCCCCTGCTGAACCGGGGATAGGGAGGCAGGCTGTAATGCTGGACAGATTGCACATCTTACCAAACCCTTGGATTAAAGTCAATATCAAATTTTCTTCAACACCTCCACCCAAAGATAAAAAGATTCCCCTAAACATTAGTCTGTTTATTTCAATACTTGCCTACAGATATCTTTGACATTTTCAGCTGCAAAGGTCTGTTTTTTTCTCTGTTCACTCAAGAGCCTTCTTAATTCAGGTGCAACGAATCCCGCAGTTAAGTCCTTTTACCTTCACTGCCATTCTTGTAGTCAAGAGAACTAGATAAGGTCCTTTCCACTGCTCCTGAAGGGGCTCAGATTGTCAGGTCTGGATGTATATGTGATCCTCACGCTGAAATAAATGAACTGCAGTGTCTAGGGTAAGAGGTTCTGAAAGGATGAAAAACCTTTTTAATTCATTCAAGGATTTCCCCAATGAAACTAAATATTGTTTTATTTCTTGATTCCAAATTTGTTCCTCAAATCCAGGGAAAGTTGCAATAGAATATATTCTCCTAAACATCATCAACTCATACAGGCTCACCTTCAGGTTAGTTGGGGCTGTACTCTAACTCGTAACAAAGCTAATGTTAATACCTGTGGAGATTTCAAGGAAGTTTCCTGACACATTTTGCTAATTTGTCTCTTTACAGTTTGATTCATTTACTCAACCCTTCTGCTAGATTGCAGTCTCCAAGGAGTGTGTAGATCCCAACCAATACCTAGCTGCTTACTAAGTTGCTTTAACACTTCAGATATAAAATGGGGTCCCCTATCAGATGACATCCCTATAGGCACCCCTAAACCTGGGTATGATCTCTTTGAGGAGTACCTTGGTGGCTTCCCTAGCCTTGTTGGTGCAGCAGGGAAAAGCTTCTGGCCATCTGGGAAAGGTATCTACCGATACCAGGAAATAACTATGTCCTTGTTAGCATGGTAGCTCAGAAAAATGAATTTGCCAGTAATCTCCAGAAGTGTTTCCTCTTTTAGTGATCCCTGGAGATGATGCCTTAGAGACCTAGAAATAAAACAACACACTTTTGAGACAATATTATTATAGAAGGTAATACAAAGGCTGGTCTTTATTTGAGGCCTCCAGGGGCAGATATGGAAAAATACCCACCCACACATGGGATGAATACAGTTTTATGTTTAGCAAATTAGCATAATTGACAAAAATTCCCAACAAGAGACATAAGGGGTGAGGTAATTCCCCCCTTCCTTAGATAGGAACTAAACTTGGTTTATGAAAATGTGTCTTGAAGAGCTGGTTTCATTTTCAACCTTGGCTCCCAGGAATAACCAAGATAGGATAGGGGCTTTGGACCCCCTGGGGTTTGGAGCCTGTTTTGACATTGGCCAAACGCCAGGCACCCACAAAAGTCTTTTATTTATTCTCTCCTGCTACAGTTGAGCAGAGAAGGAAAAATATTAATGAAGGGCTCATGAGTTAAAGACTGGGAGAAAAGACACTCTAAGGGCAAAACAGGTTCAAATTTAAAGGTATAAAGTAAATTTATTATTAACAGAGTCAGAGGAGGATAATGAGAAGTAAAATAAGCTTTTAAAACACCCTTTTTCCCCCAGCCCCTCCCTCCTTCCCACTGAACTAAGGGAGACAGGGTGTGGAGGTTTTGGTCAGTTTATCACTCAAGACCTTTTTCTGTTCACCCAGGGAGAGAAGTCATCTTCTTTTTCTCCTATGCCGTGAGGTCCCTTCCCACGGACAGTCATCCCAAAACTGTTGTGGAGTGGGTCACTCATGCATGGGATGGTTTTATAAGGATAGCTGCTCTAGTTTGGAAGTAAGGGCTCTCACTCTCTTTCTCTGGAAGCAGGGTTCCTCTCTTTATTCGGGTCTCTCACTAGACCACAGTTTTCTCTAACATCCACTTGCTCCGGTGTGAGCACTTTTCCCACGGGCTGTGAGCATCCCCCATGGACTTCATGCATTACAAGGAGACAGTATGTTTTACTATAGCCCTCACCATGGCTTGCAGAGGAATCTTGGCTCCGACACTTGAAGCACCTCCTCCCCCTCTTTCTTTTCCACTGACCTTGCTGTTGCCATGTTGTTTTCCCTCACATGTCCTTGATGCCTTGAGAGGCTACCTAGAACAGAGGCTAGACAGTGTTAAAGGAATAAAGTAGGTATTTATTAAAAGGCTTTCAGAGGATACACCTTGGGCAGTACAAGAGCCTGGCTGTGGCTCCACCCAAGATGGACTCCTGGTCACGAGTTTTCACACTTTTATAAGTTTTGGTCCATTTACATATTGGGGTTCATTGTCCAATTACAGCTTCAGGTTATGAAGTCCCATCCTCCTAGATTGCTCTCTTCAATTTGCTGTTGTTTAGACTTCTTGGGCCCGAAGCTGCAATGGTGTCCTTGGTTCTCGGGCTAGAAAAGGATTGTTTTGTCTAACTCAACTGTGAAGAGAACTTGCTAACTGTCATGGTTTGATGCTGGCGCAATGCCAGTGCCCCCATGAAAATATATTCTCACTGGTATCTGCTGTGAGATGTGACCAGGAATAGAGCAAAGCAGGTTCCAACTTAGGAACAAAGAAGAAAAACTTTATTAAACTACAACTATATATAAAAAGAAACACACACAGAACTCAGAATGAAAACCTTCCAAAAACATTCCTCCTCCCCCTACCAAATTTCCAATACATCACAGTAGTACAAAACCTTGGATTCTCAATTCAGTTACCACCCCTCAGATCACCAACTCTCAGTCCATCACCACCCTTCAGATAATCAATTCTCAGTTCATCAAGAAGAGAGGAGTCCCTCTTGTACCATAATCTTCCCCTGGAAACACAGTTGAGACCTCTTGTTTCCATGTCACATGTGGCACCACCCAAAGAACATTTGCCATTGTGACATCTTCCTTCCATGTACAGTGCTCTCACCACTGCACATGGACCAGAGCTGCTTCTAGGGTTCCCCTTTTAAGGATGCTTTGCCGAGTTCCAAAAAAGCCACAGTCTCTCACTTTTGGGACACCCGTCCCCCCGCAAAATTCACCCCCTGGGGCCGAGGGGTCTCGTGAACAGAGGTCTTCTTCTTCCCTGAAGACAGAGGGCACCACCACCCTCCTCACCTGTCGTCTCTGTTCACGCCACTCCTTCACATAACATCACTGCACTCTCTTGGCTCCAAGCCATTGCCTCCCCCTAAATGCAGTCTCTGTGTCACAGGAAAAATGGTTCTGTCCATGGCTATTCAAGAAAAGTCCAGCCAAAGGCCACTCCATCATCTCCTCCCACCTAGGATTCTTCTCAACTTCTCTTGGACATCTTTCACTTGCACAAACTTGCATCTCACTGGCCCATTTCCTCCTATTTCATCTCTATCTCTCTTCTCATTCAGCTCCAGGAGGATCAGTATTTGTAAGGTTTCCATCATCCAAGAAAAGGGTTAAAATCTCAGGCTCTGCCTACCCAGAAGTCCCACGATGGCCCCGCTGGGCACCTTCTTGCCGCACCCCCTCCTTCTCCTTCTCGGTCGGCTGTGCTATCAAATTTCAAGGTGGCAGACACCAGCTTGCTCTCTCTCTCTCCTGGGGGGGGGGGGGGCGAGGTGGCTGCCCGATGCCTCTTGGTGCTCCTCCACCCTTCCATCCTGCAGGGGCCTTCACCTCCCTTCCCTGTCCAAGGCCCTGGCCTACCTCACCCGGCCGCATGGCTTCCCCTCCCCCGCCCAGCCCGCAGCTGGGCGGGGGAGGTCTGACCTCTTTCAGGGACAGAACCCAAGAGAGCTGCCCCCTGGGAGTTCTCTGCTTTTAACCCCCTGTGTTCTCAGAGGCATATCCATGTCTTCAGTGGCCACACCAGGTGCCAATATTCAAATCTCAGCACCTATTGGTTTGACCACCAAACTCCCAGAAAACTCACTTCCTTTTCAAACCAGGACACTAACATTTTATATGAAGTTCAGAGTTATATACTAATGAAGTACAGAATCTGGAAAATATAAAAGCTAAACTTAAGGCATCATCCTCACTTCTTCCTCTTCTCTGACTAGAAGAAAAACTGCTGCTTGTAGGTACCATTGTCAACAAGTTCCATTAGTTCAAAGATTCTTGCAAGATCCCACAGCACCAAGAAGTTGATCTTGTCTAGGTTCCATGTTGGGGAATTGCTCATCATGCTTCTGCTGCTGGCCAGGCAGTCCTGCTGCCGTGGTGCTAGCAGTATTTAATGATTCTCTTCATGTGAGGCACCGGGAAAGCCGCCACCCCTTGCCCTTGCAGTGCGGTTGGCTAGGGGCATCCAGGCAGGCAAGGCTCACCACGGGCCACACCGAGATGGCAGCAGCCACGGAGACACCTTGCCATGAGCTGCTCTGGCATGGTGGCAGCTGCAGCAGCCACCACTGCACCTTCCCACCCCAGGGTAAAACTGCACATGTGCTGTTTTGCTTTTCTTCTTAAATATGTCATCATAAAGGCGTTACCATCTTCTCTAATTGGGCCAGCAGCATGTCCATCTTCAGAGCCATCAGAGATTGGGTCTTTCGGACATGGTGGGAGCTTCTAGCAGCTTCTCACAGAAGCTACCCCTGTGACTCATCACCATAGCATTGATTCCACAGTGTGTTTGCTGGTGTTTCTCTATCAGAGTTTGTAACATCAGCTGTGGTGGGACTATGACCTGATTGTTGGGAGTTACTAGCCATCTACCCTCTTTATTCTGGGCTTTTAGGTAAGTAGCTAAATTTAAATCTGCTTGACTAGATGCAGGGCTAACTTCTGAAAGTGAAATCGCTTTCTCAGGTATTAACAGTAAGATGTCTTTTTGAGCAACCTCTTGTGCATCTTTATCTGCAAGTTTATTTCCTAAATGAATTTGAGAATCTCCACAGTGGTGTGTTTTGCAATGTAGTACAGCCACTTCTTTGGGCAGTTGGATAGCATTGAGGAGGGAGTGTATTTTTTGTTTGTATTTAATCAGAGATCCCTGTCCTGTTAATAGACTTCTCTCTTTCCAAATAACTCCATGGACATGAACAATGCTAAAAGCATATTTCGAGTCAGCCCATATTGTAAGGAACTGAAAATAAGAAAAATGCCTCAAAAATTGCTTTGTCATTGTGTCTGCTTATTATAATCTCTTTGAACACGACCACTACATGTGGGATGTACTGTGATCAGCCACCTTGAGATCCATAAAAAGGAGGGCAAAAACTGTGAAATCAGGAGAAGGGAGAAAGAGGGACAAAAACTCTGGCCTTCACTGTGGCCTGCTAAGCCTTTTACAGCTTCAAAAACAACCTGAAGCCTCCAGGAGCTGAGATGCCACTAGCCTGGGTGTCACGGTTACAGGAGAAAGAGTGCCGACATGGGTGTAACCAAACTATGTATTCCACACCCATCTATGTTATTCCTGATGAACTGTTAATAGTGGGTCATATGCAACAGCTGTCCAGTGCATACCCCACTGATGAGCTGGGTGTAGAGTTTTTTTTTGTTTTCATGTGATAACTACACCCAGCCTAAGAGGGATCATGTCTGCCAATGGGCCATCAAGGACTCCCAAAAATATCCTATGACTCATAGGATTACATAATTCCATTGTGAAACTCCCCACCCTGAGGGAGGTACAGAATATTCCTGCCTGTATATAACCTGGGAATTGGGAGACCACAACCACAGGACATCTGGAGGGGGACCAGACCTTCCAGAATATCCACTGCTTTTGACAAGACCGCAACCATCACTTCAACAGCACTGCAATAACTGCTTAATTGGACTGCTACCACCCCCCCTCACAAGCAGGGTATCAGACTGTACTCTGACTTTGTGGTTTTAAGCCAGTTTTTCTGCATTGTTTATTGTAATCTTTCTATTAAATTGTAACTCTGTGAAGGAATCTGAAAGATAAAAATCTTCACAGACACAAGAGGGTTTGATTTGTAGCCTTAGAAGAAGCCTAGATTGATGTTTGAGTGTCACCCTGGTTTTTTAAGATTTTCTAAGCCTTCTGATGTTGACATTCTTGTAGTGAACTTTCTCACACATTTTCTGTAAATAATTCATTGTTTTGCATTCCTTTATGGAGGAGGAGAGAGTTGATGGACTGTTGGTTTGACCAGTGTCATTGGAGAGGTGGCACTGTCACCCTCCAATCCACTGTCACTTTTGCAAAACTATAAATGTTTGAGTCAGAAAATAAACTTCCCTTTTTTCTTCACCTTGAGAACAGCGGTGTGAGCTTGTGTTCTTTCGTGTCCTATAGTGACATCTGGTGACGCCAAAGTGTATTGCAGCCTAGGCTGAGACACAGAGTCCAGATTACCGGTGAGGTTGTATTGTCCCCTTCTCTTTGGTGCTTTGCCTGCTGTTCTTGTGGTGATGGAAACTTCTGCGGGTTTCGAGGAGGATTCCCCCGTTTTGGACCTCTGGAGGGGGGTCCTGGAGTGGAAACAGGTTTCTGTTTCCTGGAGTGATTTTGAGAGATTGTTTTTGTGGGCCCGAGAAAGGGGGTTCTTTTCGGACCCTGCGAAGGCGTTCTCCAGGGAGGCGTGGTCTCTCGTGGGGGTCCGCCTCATGGAGGCCCTCTTTGATGATTGTACCGTAGACGTGGGATCGCTGCTGGTGCAGTGGAAAAAGTGTGAGGAGCTTTGGCAGGGGTCTGGTTCTTGTACCCCTCGGAGTTCCCAGGGGAGCCCTTCTGTCTCGGACGTGGACGAGGGGGAGTTTGAGTTTCTGTGCAATGTGGAGTCCCCCCCCCCCCGCCCCAGGACGGTGTGCTGGGGGGTGGCGATTGTTCCCCCGGGGTGGATTGGACTCCTGGCCAGCTGGTCCCGGGGGCGAAGCCCCGTAGATTTCTGGGGGCTCTGTGGATTCAGCAGGCCATCCTCGCCCCGCCCCACCCCGCGCGGGCGGCGGGGAGGGGGAGAGGTTGCCCTCTCTTTGTGCCTTCCCAGCCTTTGAGGGTCAGCCTCCGCCTCGGCTTGAGTCTGATTCGGTGACGACTTTTTGTCCGAACTGCGGTGTTTCCACGACTTTCCCCCTGAGCGCGGCAGGGGCACTTAGCAAGCTAAAGAGCTGAAATCACTAATGAGCTGATAATCACTAGGAGCTGATCTCACTTAAGAGCTGAGCTTGCTAAGACCGCTTGCAGCTCTGGAGTCTGCCTGAGGGGCCCGGACAGGTCGTGCTGAATTGGACTTCTATGTCTTGGGCAACCACGGCAGCCGGGGTCGGGGAGACCCTGAAAATACCAAAGCCGCCTCATGGGGCCAATGTCACCTCTCTAATGTGGGTAGACATTGTCTTTTGCACTCCATATGGTCTTCCATAAAGCATTTCAAAGGGATTCAACCTTTCTTTGGCTCTAGGTTTAGTCCAAATCTGCAACAATGCCAGTGGAAGAGCTTGGGGCCAGGGTAAATTAACTTCCTGCCCCAGCCTTACAATTTGCTGCTTAATCAAATGATTAATTTTCTCCACCTGGCCACTCGATTGGGGGTGGTATGGAATATGAAGCTCCTAATCTATGTCTAGGTGGCTGCTAATCTGCTGCACTATTTTAGAAATAAAATGTGACCCTCTGTCTGAAGATATTGCGGCTGGAACTCTGAAGTGTGGTATTATTTCTTGTAATAGCACCTTGGTTACCTCCTGAGCTTTGGCAGTCCTGATGGGAAAGGCTTCTGGCCACCCTGAAAATGTATCTGTTAATATTAATAAATAGCAATACCTCCCTTTTCTTGGGAGTTCTATAAAGTCAATTTGCCACTGCTGCCCATGTCCATGGCCCCTCCCAATTTGGCTATGTTTTGGTTTGGGGATATTTTTAGGATTAGTCTTGAGGCAAAGGTCACACTGCTGGGTCACCTGGGTGATGGTGGTATATAAATTCCTGGCAACAATTCTTTCAGCTAAATAGGTGTTCAGGGCATCAATCCCCTAGTCAGTTTTCTGGTGTTCCTCCTTCACCAGTGACTACAACTAATGAGAAAGAATAACTAGATTCTTGTTAATAGTAGCCCACCCCTAATGCTGTTGAGTCAGGGATGGACAAAATGACTCCATGGTTCAGAAGGCGAAAAAGAGAAAGATCCTTTATTAAGAGGCAGCGTCCTTTTATAACCAGGATCGCTAAGGTGAAATCTGATTGGTCTCAAAGTAAAAACCTTTCACACTATTGGTGAACTATGAATAGTACACTCTGAAGGTACATATCTATAAACAACATGAACAGAAAGAGAGATAATAATTGTTTTCATTCTTCCTCTCTAAGTTTCCCAGGCCTGAAGCTTGGGAAAATTCTCTTCGACTGAACTGAGAATCTCCACACACCCTTCTTTGTCCTATGTCCCTTCCTGATCTTGGATTAACTTTGTCTTTCTTATTATATTCTGGCTTATTTTCAAAGGAAATTTGTCCATCTAGAATTAGTGTTCCCTCAGTGGGAACCTCACTTTTTACTATTTCTTTTGCCTCTGTCTGCTAGCTCATTTTCTTCTTTCAATTCAGAGCTCACTTTCTGGTGTGCCTTAATGTGCATAATTGCTACCTTCTTAGGCAGCTGATCTGCTTCTAATAGTCGTATTATCTCCTGTGCATGTTTAATGTTTTTTCCCTTGAGAGGTCAGCAGTCCTCTCTCCAAATGGCTCCATGTCCATGCACAACCCCAAATGCATATCTTGAGTCTGTGTATATGTTTCTTTTCTTCTTTTCTGCCATTTCTAAGGCACGAGTCAGGGTAATTATCTCAGCCTTTGGTGTAGAGGTCCCTGTTGGCAAGGGTCTAGTTTCTATTACCTTTCTGCAGGTAGTGACTGCCTACCTAGCATGTTGTTTTCTACTGACGACATAGCTGCTTCTATCAGTAAACCAGATCTCTGCATCATCTAAAGGAGTGTCCTTTAAGTCTGGGCGGCTGGAGTGAGTAGCTTCAATAGTCTCTAGGCAGTCATGGTGTACTGCTTCTCCCTGGTTTCCACTGAGAGAAGAAGCTGGATTGATAATATTAGTTACTACTATTTTGACATCATCTTGTTCTACTATGATGGCCTGGTACTTCAAAAACCTTTGTGGTAAAAGCCAGTGCCCACCCTTTACTTCTAGTACTGTGGACACTGTATGAGACACTAGCACAGTCATTTTCTGTCCCAGGGTAAACTTGCATGCTTCTTGGATATTTAGTACAACTGCTGCCACAGCTCTGAGGCAACCTGGACATCCTTTGGCTGTTGCATCTAGTTACTTGGAAAAGTAGGCAACTGCCCTTTGATATGGATCCAAGTCCTGGGCCAATATTCTCAAGACAATCCCCTGTTTCTCATGGGAAAATACAAAGAATGGTTTACTTACATCTGGAAGTCCCAAAGTCGGAACTGACATGAGGGCACTCTTTAGCTGATGAAAAGCCAGTGTGGCCTCTTTTGTCTACTGGAGATCTCTATTTTTATTAGTAATAAGAGCATATAGGGGTTTTATGAGCAGCCCATAGTTATAGATTTACAGACGGCACCGTCCTGCCATTCCTAGAAGGACTCGGAGTTTTTTTACTGTCTGAGGTTTCAGGGTTTGGCATATTGCTTTCTTACAATCTTGCCCTTAAGTCTGTTGTCGAGCACTAACCTTGTATCCCAGGTAGATTATGTTTTGTTTCACTATCTGGGCCCTTTTTTTTTATACTCTGTATTCTTGGAGTCCTAGGAAATTTAAAAGGCTTACCATCCCGGCCACACGCGCTTCCCTCATCTGAGTGGATATTAAAAGATCATCTACATACTGTAATTGCCTTCCTTCTTCTGGTGGAGCTTCCTAGGACTCTAGGTCTTTTGCAAGTTGTTCGCTAAACAGAGTGGGAGAATTTTTAAAACTTTGAGGTAATATGGTCCATGTGAACTGAGTTTTGTGCCCACTTTTAGGGCTTTCCCTTTTGAATGCAAAGATTTTCTGGCTGGCTTCATGGATAGGGAGGCAAAAGAAGGAACCTTTCAGATCTAAAACAGGAAACCAAGTTAGCTCAGGTGTTAAACGGGTTAGCAAAGTATACGGATTTGCCACCACAGGATATAAATCCTCTGTTATCTTGCTGACAGCCCTTAAATCCTGTACTACTCTATATGACCCATCAGGCTTTCCAACAGGTAAAATGGAAGTATTGAAATCAGATTGGCATTCCTTTAGCAAGCCTAACTGCAAAAAGTTCCCAATTATCAGGCTGATCCCTTCCCTGACTTCTTTTTTAAGGGGGTGCTGTTTGATCTTAACTGGTAGTTTCCCTTCTTTAAGTTTGATCACTGTGGGAGGGGCATTTTTCACCCTCCCTGGTACATTGGATGCTCATATTCCAGGAAACACTTGGCTCAATAAATCTTCACTAATTTCTTCCTCGAGTTCAATAGCTGTCAGTATTAAACTTAACACCTCTATGTACTTTTGATCATTTACCTCTAGAGTAACCTCTCCATTCTTGAATGTGATGGTTGCTTGTAATTGTTCCAATAAGTCTTTCCCTAAAAGTGCCTTTGGCGAATTGGGCATGTATAAAAACTTGTGGATGCCCCACTGTTTCTCGAGTCTATATTTTAGAGGTTTGCAAAAATATGCCTTTTCAGATTGGCCAGTTGCACCCTGCACCACAACATAATCATTCCTCACAGGCACTAAAGCTTTATTTAAAACTGAATATGTTGCTCTCGTGTCAACCAAAATTGTCACCTTCTTTCCTTCTTCTCTCAGTCTCATTGTTATAACTAGTGGATCTGCTGGGGTGGAGTCCCCTGGTCTTCTTCAGTCATCCTGCACATGAGCGACCACTAACCCCTTCTCCTGATGGTCACCTCATCTCCACTCTGGGCATTGGTTTTTCCAGTTACCGGTCCTCCTGCAAATTGCACACTGGTTTCTGCCCAACCAGGGTGGGCCTTGTCTGGGTGGTCCCTGTCTGCGTTTCTCGTTTTTCCTCCTGTACTACTGCCACTAGCTTTTTCATTGTTTGTTTGTATCTTTCTTCCTGATTACTGAATACTCTCTATGCCTCTTCTAGCAAGACCTCAAGGTTCCTCCCTTCCGGCCCCTGGATTTTCTGAAGTTTACGCCTGATATCTCCAGTAGACTGTCCCAAAAATTAATTAACTAGCTGATTCATCCCTCTCTCAGACCCCAGGTCTAATGATGTATGATGACGCATAGCATCTCTTAGACACTCTAGAAACTCGGACAGAGTCTCAGAAGGCCCCTGCTTAATAGAATATAGGGCAGACCAATTTATGATCTTTAGAATAGCTCACTCTCATAGTTATCCAATCTTGATAATTTGCTGATTTCTTTGATTCTGCTGATATATTTCAATCCTGTTTTGGGTCTTGGAGAGGGAAAAATTCTCTTACATCTAGTTGCCAGCTTTTACAGTGCTCCTCTGCCAAAGTCCCTGCCGTTTTTAAGATCAACTGCTTTTCTGTTGCAGTAAAAGCATCCAGTAGTAACTGGATATCTCCCCAATCTGGGTTGTGTTGTTTGATAACATATCGTAAACATTTGGCAGTAATTATCGGATCACTGCGATAATTTTTTGTAATATTTTCCCATGCCTCTAGATTAAATGTGAAGAATGGTACTTTATCATTAATCTCTCCCCTTCTGGTCCCACTGCCTCTTGCAGAGGGGCCTGTAACACTGCTTGCTTCCTGGTTCTGGATGAAACCAGACTGCCAGGAGGGGAGTGTGTTTGAGCAGATGTGCCTTCCAAGCCTGTGCCCTGTTTTTTTTTAGGAAAGTTCACCTCATCCTCCTCCTCCTGTCTCCTAGGAGGAGCTTTCAACAAATCTATTGTATCTTGTTCTTGAGCTGCAGCATGATAGACTTTATCTGATTTTGTACACCACTGTCCTATACTGCATGCTGAGCAACATAGCTTAATTTGCCCTCTCTTTGCTTTGTTTTCCTTTTCAAGGGCTAACACTATTGGGTCACAAGGAGCTCTGATTCCACAACCTCTCTTCCATTCAGGATGCTTCCGTAGGGAGAAAAACAGCAGCATAGGAGACCTCATCTCACTTGCCTTCCCGTCTTAAAAACAGCATCAGCTGTAATAAGGTGTTATAATCTAAAGTTCCAGCAGGTGGCCACTTTGCTCTATCCTCTAACTTATATAGAGGCCACTACATTTGTCAATAATTCAATAAACTTTTCTTATTTTCTGCCCCCCTCCTGCCAGTAATTTCTTTCCAGTGTGCTAAGATACACGCCAAAGCGCTGGGGACCTCTTCCTTGCTCTGGTTAGTTCCCATTATCTCCTTCTCCTTGTTCTATCTCATTTCCACCAACACATTTCTTCACAAAGCCTCACAGTCCTTTCCCAATCCTCCTCCCACATGCAGCCCCAGGTTACGGGTACCAGATGTGATTTTCCACACACAAACTTTAGGATCTTAGGATCAAAATCAGCTTGATCAGGAAACCTCAATCCACACTCGGGGCATATGCCCTGCTGCTCACTAGAACAGCAATACTAATGCCTCTCACAAACTCCCCACTGTAATAGTACCCAAGCAGGGTGCCAGCCTCTTGAGGTGCCAAAGGCTCCTGGGAACCACCCGCAAAGGCAAGCTATTCCATTTATCCCTTCTTGAAGTTCTAAACCCTCTACCGCGGGCTGCTCCTAATCTATAGATACTAGATAACTAGCTGAAGTCCAAAAAAGTTCCTCTAGATAAACTCGTTCATCTCCTCTATCTATCTAGTGATTTACTGGATGCACAAACTCCCAGGGATCAAGCCCAAACCACTGGGGCAGAGGAATCCCCTCAGTCTGTCTAGCCACGGTTAAAACATGCACAATCCACACAATCAGCACAAGTCACCACATTCAAACACAGTACATGTTCTCACTCACACTTCTCCACTTGCTCAGCTTCTCCCTAGCCGTTATCTGCCCCCACAGCCGTCTAGTTGGCGCACCCCACACACCACCCCGGGCCCCACTCAGCTGCCTCAGTCACGGGTAGAGCTTCCCCCTCGCACCGTGGGTATGCTGACTCACTCCGTCTTTCACATAACTGAGCCCACAAAGCCACTCACTCACACAATACAAAACCCACTAACAACCACAATGTCCGGACACCACAAGCACACAATAACAGTAATAAGGAAAACTAAAATAGCAGTGATAAGGTCCAGATTCACTTGACTCACTCCCAGATTCACTAGTGGTCGCATAATTGATCAATGAATCCCTCCACCAGTCGCTCTATCAACTAGTGGACCCTTCTGCCACCATCAGCCACACTTGTGGCTGGTGGCTGCTTGCAAGCCCCAAACCTTTACTCGCACAGGGACAAATCTGTGTGCCAGATGTCTCTGAGTGGTTTACCAGCATCCCTTTTGGCCAAGGCTCCCTTTTCTCCCTTTTAAGCTTGATGCATACTCTTTATTCGCATACCAGCAGGTCATTGTCTGTCCCAGCAGTGAGCAAGCCAGGACCCAGAGCTCCTCCAGGGAAAGTCCCCCAGGGCGTGCCAAGGAGGTCTGCCTCCCTGCTGGTCCTGTGTGGACTGAGGACTTCTCCTGGCTGGCTCACCACAATGATTTGCAGAAAATCTCCAAAACTAGTAAAAGCTGTAAAGTAATGTCCTGGGTTGAAAAGGAAGTGAGTTTTTCGGGAAGTTGTGGTCAAATCAGTCAGTGGCCAGATTTGAATATTGGCACCTGGTGTGGCTACTGAAGACATGGACACACCTCTGAGAAGACAGGGGGTTAAAAAGCAGAGAACTCCCAGGGGAACTCTCTCTTGGTTCCAGTCAATTGAAGAGGTTGGATCTCCCCTGCCCAGCCTTGGCTGAGGTAGGCCGGAGCCTTGGACAGAGAAGGGGAGTGAAGGCCCCTGCAGAACGGAGGGGTGGAGAACCACTGAGATGTCCTGGGCAGCCCCAGAGAGAAAGAGAGCTCGCCACCTTGAAATTTGATACCATGTGCTGGCAGCATGGCTGGTCAAGAAGAAGGGGGGCGGGGTGCAGCGAGAAGGTGCCTGGCCTCGTGGGAGTTCTGGGCAGGCAGAGCTCGAGATTTTAACTCTTTTCTTGGACAATGAAAACTTTGTGGAACATTAACCCTCTGAGAAGAGAGACAGACATGAAATAGAAGGAAATGGGCAAGTGTGGTGAAGATCTGAGCAAGTGAAGGATGTCAGAAGAAGATGGGGAAGAATCCTAGGTGCGAGGAGATGATGGAGTGGCCTTTGGATGGACTTTTCTTGCATAGCCGTTGACGGAACCAATTTCCTGTAACACAGAGACTGCATTTAGGGGGAGGCAATAGCTTGAGCCAAGAGAGTGACCTGCTGCAGTGATGCCAAGTGCAGGAGTGAAGAGAACAGAGAAAGATGGGGAGGCTGTGGTGGTGCCCTCTGTCTTCAGGGAAGAAGATCTCTGTTCTCAAGACCCTTGGCCCCAGGGGGAGTGAAAATGGGGGGGACCTTTGCCCCAAAAGTGAGAAACTGTTGCTTTCTTGGTACTTGGCAAAGCATCCTTAAAAGGGGAACCCTATAAGCAGTTTTGGTCCATGAACAGTGGTGAGAGCACTGTACATGGGAGGAAGATGTCACAATGGCAGATTTTCTCTGGGCGGTGCCATGTGTGACATGGAAACACAAGAGGTTTCAAATGTGTTTCCTGGGGAAGCCTATGGTACAAGAGGGACACCTCTCTCCCTTGATGAACTGAGAATTGATTATCTGAGGGGTGGTAACTTGACTGAGGATCTAAGGTTTTGTCTTACTGTGCTTGTGTGGAAACTGGGTGGGGGGAGGAGGAATGTTTCAGAAGGTTTTAATTTTGAATTTTGTATGTGTTCCTTTTGTTATAGTTGTAGGTTAATAAAGTTTTTTCTTCCTTTATTCCTAAGCTTGAGCCTGTTTTGTTCTGTTTCCGGTCACATCTCACAGCAGCCATTTGACAAAATATATTTTCATGGGTGCACTGGCCCTGTGCCAGCGTCAAACCATGACAAGTAGGTATGCATCTTTATTCAGCACCGGACACATGCAGGATCTCTCCTCAAAGTGCATGCGCACTCCTCTAGAGTCCAGACCCCCCTTTGTCCCCTAACCTGTTGCATATGCATTAAGTTCAATAGGTCCATGCATATTAATCTACTAGCCCTGCTTCACATTAAAATTAGTCCTTATCAGTCCTTCTGAGCCTGAGCAGAGAGCTCTCTGGTCATCTATCTGTCTCCCCAGTATCTTGGCAGCCTCAGTTTTTCTCCGTCTGTCTCCCCGGTATCTTGGCAGACTCAGTTTTTGTCTGCTTCTAGTTTCAAGGTCCAAGGCAAGGTCCAAGGGGCCCCTCTTATCTCCCTCCAGCTTGGAAGCTCACATTCCTTCCACCTTGTTTGGAAAAACTGTTCTTATCAGAGCCTTGCATTATTTTGTCCATCTCTGCAGGCCTTTGCGAGCACAGCAAGTTAGAGATGCAACAAAAACATCCCAGCACTGCATATTGTCCCTTTTATCCCTTATTAAACTTTTAAAAATTTCAGAGAATGAGCATTGTTTCTAACAAAAGTCTCCCCCCCCAAAAAGGGGTCCCCAGACCCTGCGCCAGAGCACTGCAACATGATGCAACAAATCCACAGTGTTGCAAGGACAGTATCAAACTTGCCCTCCCCAGGGGAGGCATGTGGGTGTTCTCACCTGGCCCAAACATATATTAATCCATTAGATTCTATAGTTTTTGGTGGTGGGGTACCTTCACCACCAAGAAAACTAGATGGAGGGGAGCAACGAGATGTCAGTAGGACCCTCGGGTGATATGTTTCTACCTAACTCCTGTCACTCTCTCCCTGTCCCCCCACCCATGCACACCTCTTTTTCTATTTCTTTCCCTCCTTCTTTGTTTTTGTCTCTCTTACTATTAAATAAAATATATCAACTTTTTTGGCTCAACATCTAACCTCATTTGGTTTTAATCAAGTTTTCGGGTGTCAGGAAAATTAATCCACAAACACCAGAGGTTTATGTCCAAAATTGAGACAGATGAGTCCCGTTACTTTATTCGAATAAAGGGAGAGGTTATGGGGCATTTCCCCTGGGGTCTCTCAAATTTTTGGTAGATGCAGCCTCCTTTTTATCCTAATTTCCCGACCGCATGTCCCTTTCTCTTTCCCCATTGGCTGAGGTACTTGAGAGGTACAGACTCCCCGAAACACCTAAGACCCCCTTTTAATGTATACTCCTCCCTCCATTGGTCTTTTCCTTGTGTCAACCAGTGGAATTCCTTATGGAATTTTTGGTTCTTGCCATTTTTTCTTTAATTTCTCAGGATCCAATTTTATTTATCAGCAGACCTACAGTTTGTTTTGTAATGCAAAAAATGCGTATTTTATGATTGGTTTTTTGCAAATATTCAAATGAATATTATATGTGTTATGTTAGAAAGTTATGCTGTAATAATTTTCTTAAGTAGTGTGTTAAATATAGTTTTAGGTTATAATATAATGTTAAAATAGAAACTATGCTATGTAAGATACTTTTTTTAAAGAGAGGACTCACACGAGATAGCAGCCACAGGACATCTAGATCTTTCAGAGAAAGAGAATTTATTGCTCTCTTATCGAGTTCTTCCCGCCTCGCTCAGCCCTGAAGACGGCGTCAGGATTCAGAGGAAGAAGTTGACACTGACCAGACAGACTCCTGTGTTTGAATGGAATTTATGCATCATGTATGAGATGTATGAATATGCAATGGGCTATTGCTTTTAAGGGTTAATCCTCTGTTTTAAGGGTTAATCCTCTGCCCAGAAAAAGGTACTCGGACTGTCCATAATTCTTTGTTTTTATTGTCTTGTATTGTCCTAAATCCTAATTGTCCAAATTTTATTTACTTTAATTATATTACTATTTTTATAACCATTTTATTACTATTAATCTTTTAAAATTTTAAAAACAAGTGATTGGCATTTTTCACATGTAAAGACAAATCTCTCTCATTCCATTCATCAATCAGTGGAATCCTTCCCTTTGTTTTGAATCAGGATTTTAAAGGGTTAAGATTTTAGCTGAGAGTTAGAACCAATTAATATTGAAGTTAGATACACCAACAATAAGTTAATGATTATTAGATGTTTATGCTAAAGCTAATTGTTATATTATGAGCTTATTTGTAGAAAGAAGTGGAGCAAGTGAACCATTAGAGGAGCATATTGAAACCAGTAGAACAATCCCCATCACCTGGACTCTATGTTAATCCATCACAAAGTAGGGGGCCTTGGATCATGCCAGAGGGTCACAGAGACCTGACGAAGAATTCCTGACTTCATCCCTGGGACCACTGACCCAATTCAAGACCACTGATCCAATTCAAGAGAAGAATTGCGCATCCGTGAAGGACTATGTCCTGGTTTAGGGCAAATTTGGGAGAGAATCTCCAAAGGGGGGCCCCTCCAGAAAGCAAACCCACACGGCCCCTCCCCCCAATCAGTTCAGGAAGAATTTCTAGGAGAGAAGTGGAAAGAACCTGTTTATTTAACAGGCACAGCACCCCCCTCCCCCCCCCCCCCCCAGCACACAAAATGAACAATACCAGATGACACCACTCTTTCACCGCTCTGAAAAAAGATGACAAATTCAGAAAGTCTCTCTTGGGGGTGGTCACTCTGTTATCAGTCCCTCCGGAGCTGGGGCAGCTGCTGCAGGCCACAAGGTGCAAACTCTTGGTGTACCCAGGTCCCAGCCCAGAGCAGGTTCTAGTTGGTTCAAAAACAAAAGGAGAAACAGTCCAGGAAGAAATTTGGACTGTTTAGCTAAACTAGCTAATGAGCAGAAGCAAGGGCGAGCAGAAGCAAGGGCGAGCAGAAGCAAGGGCAAGCAGAAGCAAAGCAGAAGCAAGAGCAAGAGAGCAAAGCGAAAAGCAAAAGCAAAAAAGCAAAAGCAGTACTATGTACTGCCCCGTCTCTGTGTCCCGCCAGCCATGGGGGAGCAGGTTGATAACAAAATCCAAACAAAACTTTCACTCTTCAGAGCCAGTCTTAAAGGCACAGAACATAATATCCAGCATAAACAGAACACGTGAATGGGGATACAAGCATCATAATGTCACCCTAGGACAATGAGGATAACCTCATTTTAATCCAAAGCAGCGATGGGAGGTGCTGGGGTTATGCATATGTATTATTTTGGGAAATAAATAGAAGGCAAAGAACCTCGTGCGGCACGGTCACACCTTTCGAGGACGACCCCCCCATGCTGCCCACTGCCATAATAAACATACTACTTTCTAACTTTAACTAGAGTCTTTGTCCACGATTTTTGGTTTTAAAGATTCAGTTTCTTTTATCTCTCAGTGCTAGTTTTATCTACCAGCAGACCCAGAGTTTGTTTGTAAAGACAAGTCCTTCATTCCTTTCAGGAGTATATTTCAAACCTTTCTGGGTTCGATCCATTTTATTCACAGAGACTTAATTTTCCTTGTTCTTCTGTGTTTTAACCAGTTCATAACAACATCAAAAGACCCTTTTTGGCCATGGTATCTCCAAAGTTCACCAGTGGTCCCTTAATATTACTAAACTTCCAGCCTGGCACTGACATTCTTCAGCACAGCAGCAGCCACTTGCCAGGATGTATTTTGGCTGCACAGGGCAGGTTGCAAAGACACAGCTCTCAGGACGTGTGGAGGGGGAGTGCCTGCCAGGGCATCATAGAATCATAGAAGGATTTGGGTTGGAAGAGACCTTTAAACACCATGTAGTCCAACTCCCCTGCACTGAGCTGGGACATCTTCAACTAGATCAGCTGGCTCAGCACCATGGTCAACCCAGTCTTGAATGTTTCCAGGGATGGAACACCCACCATCTCTCTGTGCAGCCACTTGCCAGGGTTTCACCATCACAGGATGCTCAGAGAGTTCAGCAATGGCACCCCAGGACCACGGTTGTAGGCAGCTTTGGAGCCAACTCTGACCAGAGAGGGGTAACCCCCATCTCTGGTTGTCTCTGACCCCACTGCCCCCATCCCATTGTGCACCCACTCACCCAGAAGTGGGCCCTGAGCCATGCTTCCCACATTCTGCCACTGCACTCTGCCACCAGCTTGCCCAGCAGGTCCCACTCTGAGGCAGTGTCCCCACTCACACATGGTTACATTCACTCCACTTGCCGTGTAGGCCTTCACTGTGTGCTCCTGGGTCTCCATGGGTTGAGGGAACAAGGTGCACTGTAGGAATACAGCTAGAAAGCCAAGCTGGGAGCACTGTCCAGCTCATGACAGAAGTGGATATGTTAGCATTAGTAGGCCGCAAGCCTTGGCAACAGAAAGCAGAACTTTGAAGAAGGAGTGAAGAAGTTAGCGGTGTGCTTGGTACAATGTACTTAGTAAACAGAAATTATGTAAGATTTCACATACCTGCGCTAGTCTGTATGAGGCTTTGAATTAAGCAATGTTACCTAGTTACATAAATGTTATAGTTGTGATATTTTTAGTTACAGCTGAAAAGGTATATCAGCTCAGCTTTGCAAATTAATAAATGGCTTCATGTGTGCAAACCACGTAGACCCCGTCTCTTTATCAATCACTGTCAAATGGTGCCCTCATGTTGAGGAAGTGATGATCGCCTAGCTGAGTGACTGAGGACGTGCCCTGCAGAACTAAGTGCTGCTGAGAGGAAGCAGGAAAGCCGGCCAGCGACGAACCCCTCTGGGATAAAGGAGGTGAGATACCCCTCCAAGATATAGGAGGTTAGCTGCTGCAGGGGACAATGGGTCAGGGAATATCTGCCCAGAAAATAGACGTTTTTGAACTTGTGTCTAGGCTGTTGTGACAGCATGACAAAACTTTACCCTTGCATGACTTAAAAGTCCTATTATGATGGGCACCTGCTGAATCCCAGGAGCAACTGAGTCCACAGTCTTTACAACAGATCTGTGGAACAAAGAGGGAATTAAGCTATGGGATTCTGCTACCAAGGTAAATAAAGCAGCTGCAGAAATGCTACCCTCCTGGCAAGTGATTTTTGAGGCCTTAAAGGCTCCAGAAAACTCCCAGGCTGCAGGGAATGCCTGCTCTCCCTCTACAGCAGAAGCTCAATGCTCTTAAAAATCTGAATATACTGCTGCTAAATTTGTTTGCCCCCCCCTTTATGGTGGAATCTCAGAATTCCTTACATTCTGAAGAGACTGCATGTCTGTCTCCCATATCACAGCAAACATGACCCACAGCCTTGGTATCATCTCTTGTGAGTGAAAGGGAGGGGGGCCCTTCACCCTCTGTAAGGGCTTTCGCTGCCAGCTACTGCCCAGAAAACAGTGAGGAAAACAAACAGAAGGGTCCCAAGGAGGATCCCTTTGATCCTGGACACATTGATCCTGACAATGAACCTGATTTATATCCCCCCGACCCTCATGACAACTGGGTGCACTTAAAACAACAAGCATTAAGGGAGGGAGATTTTGACATTGCTGAAATAATTGTGGCACCTGTAATATATTTGGGTGAACTGCCCATTGGGAATAGCTGTCTTTCCCAGAAATTAAAAAGCTCCCACGAACAGTTACAGAGCACGGTATCGGCTCACTGCATTTTCCAGACATGCTAGTTTCTGTGTTTGCTGCTCACATAATGACCCCGCACTATTTAAAAGCTCTCGCTTGGCTACTGCTATCTCCCATTCAATACAGCTTATGGGACAAGGAGTAGGAGAAGGGTCTGCAAAGACTTCTTATAACTTATGTGAGTCATGCTAATCAGACCCTGGCAGCCCTCACAATCAGGCAGCTTATGGGAACGGGACCTTAGACAGATCCTGTCACCCAGGTGTGAGACTGCCCAAGGAAAGCCCTTGATGGAGTCCAGGATGCAGCTCACCAAGCCTTTCTTAAGGTCCCCAATGCAAAAACACCTCAGAAAGCATTCACAACCATTGTCCAGGGCCTTCAGGAGCCCTACATGCAGTTTATTGACCGCCTTAAGCAAGCACTCGAATGCCAAATTGATAATGTAGACGCTCATGAAATTTTGCTTTTAAAGCTTGCTGTTGAAAATGCAAACACAGACTGTATAAAACTCTTTAAGTCCCTACCTAACCACGAACCAACTCTTATTGAAATGGTTGAAGTGTGCAACCACGTTGGGACAATAGAACATCAATATGAAGCCATGGCCGCAGCTTTTGCAGCCATCAAAGGTGGCTTTGGAACTCCGGCAGTTTGTTTCAGCTGTGGCAAACATGACCACCTTAAAAAAGACTGCTTTGCTCAGAAAGGAACTAAGCTAAAAACCCTTGATGTATGTTCACGGTGTCATAAAGGTCGTCATTTTGCTAACCAATGTCACTCTAAGTATGATTCTGAAGGTTGCCTGATCCAGGGAAACTGGAACCTCAGTGCGGGCCAGCACCGCACTCCAACACAAATACCTCCGCCGCCGCCGCAGATGCTGCCAACACAGATGCCGACTCCGCAAGCACAGCCACCAAGGATACCCAGCAGAGGATCAGCTCAGGTCTTTGCCCAGCAACTGCAGGCAGTACCGGACTGGACCTGGCAACCTCAATCACAGTAACATTGCTCGACTCTTCTGTTCATTTAGTCCCTACAGGAATTTTTGGCCCACCAGGACCCCAGAAAAGTGCTTTGCTGGTGGGGAGGTCTTCAACTACCCTTTTAGGGCTTTTTGTCCTCCTGGGAGTTATAGACTAAGACTCTGTTGGGGAAATTAAAACCATGGCTTGGACCCCCTTTCCACCCTGTACTGTCCTTCAAGGTACACGTATCACACAATTGATTCCTTTTTCACACAATTTGTGATCCCCTTTAACAGAATGCAATAAAAGGGTGGGAGGATTTGTCTCTACAGGAACCCCACAAATATGGGCGCAGACAATTTCTGATGCAGGTCCCACTTGCAAATGTACCCTGTCATCACAGGGGGAACAGATAACACTCACTGGTATTTTAGATACCAGAGCAGATGTCACTGTTATCTCTCAAGCCAAGTGGCCCCCCACTTGGCCCCTCACAGAGGTACCCCAAGCTCTTACTGGTATTGGGGGGATCAGAATGTCCTAGGTTGACTATATGATACTTTTATCCCTAATCGTCTTGTTCTGTTTATGCTGAAAAATAAGTTTTGCACCTTAAGACTTGTTCCAGGGAGTGAAGGGGGGAGAAAAGAAGTGTGCAGTTTGGTTTCAGACACTGCACTCACTCCTCCACATTCCTGCTCCTGGACTGTGTTGTCTGCGGATGGACAGACAGCAAGACAGAGCTCTCCTTTGCTTTTAGTTAGTTTAGCTAGCTGAGGCAAAGAAGTTCCCTGGACTGTGGGTTTTTTTTTTTCCTTTTTTCCCTTTTCTTTGGACCTGTTTAAACCTGCTCTGGAATGAACACCCAGAAGAGAACCAGCAGCTCGCATCTGTGGCCCACCGGGCCAGGCCTGGGCCATGGCATTTCCAGCACCGGAGTGACAGATAAGAAACTGAGTGAGCCAAGCTGCAACCTGGGGAGGGGACTTTCTGAGTTTGTCATCTCTTTTGGAGCAGCAAGGGGTTTTATTGTTTAATGTTATTTAGGTTTTATTGTTTAATAAACAGTTTTTTTCCACTTTTCTCCAAGAAGGTATTTTTCTCCCAGACTGGTTGGGGGGAGGGGCCGATTGAATATGTTTTCCTAGAGGAGCCCCTTTGGGGGTTCTCTCCAAAATTTGCCCTGAACCAGGACACAGTCACAGTTACCAAAGTCGCTATCTAATTCAGGTGACGGGACGTGAAGGTCATATAGCCTCTGTAAAGCCGTTTGTTCTGCCTATGCTCACGGTATTATGGGGACAAGGTGTACTTTCTCAATGGGGTCTCAAAATTCAGTCTGATTTTTAACAGTGGCCATTGTGGCATGTGACACCCTGAAATTAATCTGGGAAACTGAAACACCTCTCTGGGTGAACCAATGGCCCCTCCCACTACCTAAATTACACACACTCACTGACCTTGTCCATGAACAACTTCAAAAGGGACATATAGTCCCCTCTACCAGTCCCTGGAATTCGCCTGTGTTTGTAGTTAAAAAACAAACTGGCAAGTGGAGCTTGGTCTAAGACCTCTGCAAAATTAATGATGTCATGGAGGACATGGCAGCCCTTCAGCTTGATCTCACATCCCCCACCATGATCCCTCAAGATTGGCACTTGACAGTCATTGACTTAAAATACTGCTTTTTTGACATTCCTTTGCATCCTGATGCTCCTAAATTTGCCTTTTCTGTTCCAAGCATTAACATGCAAGCACTCTTGCAAAGATATCACTGGGTGGTCCTTCCTCAAGGCATGAAATGCAGTCCCACTATTTGCCAGTGGTTTATTGCGAGGGTCCTCAGCCCCATTCGCCAAAAAATGCCTGCTGCCTTATTATATCATTACATGGATGGCATTCTTATTGCAGCAGAAAAACAGGAAATCATGGAGGAAGCCTTAGCCCTTGTCATTGCTGCTGCAACCCAAGCAGGGCTTTGTGTTTCTTCTGAAAAAATCCAGCGTCAACCCCCTTGGAAATAACTTGGCTGGCACATTAGGACCCAGAGTATTTCTCCTCAGCCTTTGCAGATTCAAACAGACATTTTTACTTTGCATGATGCTCAAAAACTTTTAGGTTCAATTAATTGAGTTTGTTCCTTTTTAGGAATTTCAAATGCTGACCTGAGCCCTTTGTTTGATCTGCTAAAAGGGGAACCAGATCTCCTGTCACCTTGACAGCTCACACCAGAAGCCTGCCAGGCACTGTAGCTGGTAGCCGATGCTATTTCAAATCGGTAAGTGGCCCGATGGGCCCCTGAGTTTCCCCTTTCTTTAATAATTCTGCTTTGATATTTCAGTGGGATCCTAAAGTTCCTGACCCCTTGCTGATCATAGAGTAGATTTTTTTGCCACACCAGATGTCTAAAATGTAAGCACACAACATGAGATGTTTGCTTTGCTTATTGCAAGAGCTAGACAGACTTACCACACTTCCAGGTGTGGATTTTTGTTTGATCCGTTTGCTTATTACTACTGTCTATTTACACTGGCTGTTGCAACAATCTGAAGTTTTTCAAATGGCCCTCACTGACTTCTCTGGACAGCTTTCTACACATCCCCTGAAGCACAAGCTTGTGGCAACCAGCTTTAATCTCTTAATGCAACCCAAGAGAAGTGAGGTCCCATTACAAGCTTTGACTGTCTTTACAGATGGATCTGGTTGCACCCACAAGTCAGTACTGCTTTGGTGGAACATCGATCTCAATTGATGGGATTTGGATGTCACTACTGTTTCAGGTTCCCCTCAGATTGCTGAACTGGCAGCTGTTATCGGAGCCTTTCAGCGATTTGTCACCCCTTTTAACTTAATAACAGATTCTGCTTACGTTGCAGGACTTGTGGAGAGAGCTAAAGCTGCTGTACTAAAGGATGTGCCCAACAAGGAATAGTTTCAGTGGTTACAACAACTTGTTTTCCTTTTAGATACTAGACAGTGTTGTCGCAGTGGGCCCCCGGCCAGGTAATAATTAGCATTGACTCCATGATTCACAGAAGGCTGATCAATCTCTATCGTTATTAGGAAACCCATACTTTTATAGACAGTTATGATACAGCTGGACTTGATTGGTCCTTCAATCAAAACCCATCACTATTGGCTAATTAGGAAACCACCCTTTGGTAAACAAATCTCCATAACACATTCCACATGTTCACGACAACAGGTACAGCAGGTTAAGATAAGAATTGTTTCTCATTCTTTCCTTGATCTTCTCACAGCCTTCCCCAGGACGATGCCTGGGAAAGTTGTGTGTTTCTCTCTGTGGCCAGAGAGCTGCTGCCACAAGAGAGCACCCCTACTTTGTTATGCATGTCAGGTCTCACACAACTTTACCTGGTTTCATTGCAGAGGGGAACTGGCAAGTAGATTTACTTGCCTTACCTTTTCAGCTGCCAGACCACTTTTCCCAGGCAAAACTCAGTCACTCATTTCTTCACCAGAATGCTGCTGTGCTCGCCTGTGCCTTTGACTTAACCACATGCCAAGCTGCTGGTATCATGGCTGTGTGCCCAGAGTGCCAAAGACACCCCTTCCCCTCCATTGCAGGAGGTGTTAACCCTAGAGGACTCGAAAGCCTTCAAATTTGGCAAACAGATGTTACTCATTTTCCCGAGTTTGGCAGACTTAAGTACATTTATTCCTCTATTGACACCTTTTCAGGTGCTTTGTTTGCATCCTGTCATACAGGGGAATCAGCAAAAGACATTTGCCATCACTTTACGAGTGCCTTTGCAGTCCTGGGAATCCTCTCACAAATCAAAACTGATAATGGCCCAGCATATATTTCCCAGAGGGTTGCAAATTTCCTTGCCCTCTTGGGGGTGACACACAAAATGGAGATTCCTCATTCCTCAATGGGCCAAGCCATAATTGAAAGGGCCCATGCTTCACTGAAGCGTCTTTTGTTACAAAAGAAAGGGGGAATGACGAATGCTACCCTGGCAAAGCAATTACAGAAGGCATTGTATGTTTTTAACTTTTTTAATTGTTCCCTCATGGATCCTAACCTTCCAATTGTAAGACATTTTGGCAATAACTCTCAGTTAGAAGTCAAACAGAAAGCCCCAGTCCTTATTAAGGACCCAGAAACAGGTAAAATCATGGGACCTTATCCCCTTGTCACATGGGGAAGAGGTTTTGCTTGTGTCTCCACAGAAAATGGCCCGAGGTGGATGCCAGCCAAGAACATGAGACTTTTCAGAGAATTCTTGCATACCTCTCCTGAGGATCCTGATCACCCTGGCACTTCCCCCCTGTTTTTGCCCACTTCACCCCCATCTTTGCCTTCTCAGACAGCTGAGTCCAGATCCACTGAGAGACCGCAACCACCCTAACCAGCTTCTACCTGACCCAAGGGGACTCATTGACTTCTCACCACTTCACAAGCTGCAGGGTCAACTCGTTCCAGAGATAGTAGAAGCTCTAACATAAGAACAAGTCTCTCTCTGAGAAAAACGGCAGAGACAGAATGAAAGGAGGCTTGGACTTACATGTGAAAATAACCCTATTCCTTGTTTTATTTGCAGAGACTCTTCCCACCAAGCATGGACTTTGTGTTTGTCATAAGTGCCAGAAGAAGCGGCATTGCAAATCAGAATACCAGCATGGTGATTGCCCACAGTGTGATCCTTTGCGCTATTCTTTTGGTGATTGTGTAATTTTAAAATTGGTTTGTGAGAAGGAGCATGGCTGGCTTCCACATCAGTATTTTTGGGAGCCGGATCTGCCTTCTCACACTGGTCCTTCTGGTAGGACTCCTTCTTGATGAAGGAGAGGTGGTCACAATGCCACCCCTTCCAGAAGGTAATGTGTGGCTTACACTCTCTTAAGCTTTAAATGAATCTATGTTGTGCCTATCTATGACTTCCCCAGGTGATCCTTTCTAGACTTGCCTAGGAGCCATGCCTTTAGGAAAAAGTGAATGGGATGCTGCCATAGTTGAGACGATCATGGCTGAGACAGAGACAATACAAAACAACACACTCCATTTTCAGAAGGCTTCAAACCTGGTTTTATTATAGCATGCATGCTTTTTATACATTCTTAAAAAACTCCTAAATTTACACTTTACTCATTGGTCAGAAGAGACAAACAAAGTGCTTATTGTAATAGAGAGCTGCAGGTTTCTCTTATTTATCCTTCTCTCTTTCTTGGTTTCTATGTCAACAACCTTGGTAGGAAATTCTTTCAGGGGTAAACATGGATCCTCTTATCAGACTTCTCTCTGGCTCACAGAAGTCGCTGTAAAACCTCTTCCACAGGATGCCTTATACAACGAGACAACGCACAGGGATTGTACCACCCCAGGTCAAATTGAGCCAGTGTGGTGGTGCAATGATAAGTATCACAAAAAGACTAATAGGCCAGCTAGATGGTATTTTGCTAATGACAGAGGGTTAGGGGTAAATAAAGTTTCTGACTTTTTTACTCTTTCCCTACCACCTCAAGAATTGGACATTTTTGGATAAACACAGTCTTTTGCGTGTTTCTTTCTAAATCATGCTAGTGGACCCTTTGCTGATAAAAGATTCAGCCTTGATGTTTCAGGCATGGGAATTTATGCCAATGCTTCTGCCTAGTGTAATCATACCCTGCCTCAGCCAATTTTACCTGGAGTGGCTTCTATTGGATTAATAGACAATATATTTTTGATATGTGGAAATAGAGCCTGGAAAGGAATACCAGGAAGGGCTATGGGAGGCCCTTGCACTTTTGTGCGACTGACCATGTTTCACTCCTTCCGGGAAAACTTACCATTTTTACACAGATTGGTGCGAGGAAAGCGTAGCACACACACATATAGCCCAGGTTGCGATAACATCAAATCCTGGAACACTGGAGCCTGAGTGTTTGCCTCAATTATTCCATCTATAGGCACGGCACATGCATTAAAAACCTTAGATAACTTTGGCTGCTGGCTTGCAAAGCAAACTAATGCTACTAGCTCTGCTTTAACAGGCTTATTAACAGATGTTGATAGTGTGAGACATGCTACACTGCAGAATAGAGCTGCAATAGATTTTTTGCTTTTGGCGCATGGACACGGTTGCAAGGGTTTTGAAGGCTTATGCGGCATGAACCTTTCTGACAACTTTTGGTCTATTCATGCTTACAGGCTCTTTGAGATAGTGTAACCAAATTAAAAGTAATAGATTATAGCAATTGGCTTGGGCACATACTTGGGTGATGGGGGCTTACTGGCTGGTTTAAACACTTAGCTAAAAAAGGAATTTATATTTTAGCCATATTATTACTTATGATGATCTGTTTGCCATGTGTCTTGCAATGTGTTCAGAGACTGATCAATCCACAAAGAAAATTTTAATGGTGGAAAATAAAGGGGGAAATGTTGGAATACAGCTAGAAAGTCGAGCTGGGAGCACTGTCCAGCTCATGACAGAAGTGGATATGTTAGCATTAGTAGGCCGCAAGCCTTGGCAACAGAAAGCAGAACTTTGAAGAAGGAGTGAAGAAGTTAGCGGTGTGCTTGGTACAATGTACTTAGTAAACAGAAATTATGTAAGATTTCACATACCTGTGCTAGTCTGTACGAGGCTTTGAATTAAGCAGTGTTACCTAGTTACATAAATGTTATAGTTGTGATATTTTTAGTTACAGCTGAAAAGGTATATCAGCTCAGCTTTGCAAATCAATAAATGGCTTCATGTGTGCAAACCATGGAGTCCACATCTCTTTCGTCAATTGCCGTCAGTGCACTGTTGCAGATGGGTGAGATCAGGAGGAACACAATGTACCAGCATTGGCATGCCATGGGAGAAACTGACTAGTGATAGCTGAACTCAATTAACCAACACAGTTTCTCAAAGGAAATGCAGAGCAGAGGATGAGCAACACAGCCAGCAGCTGCACGGCCATGCCCATACAACCTGCAGTGCTTTCCCCAGCTGGCTTGGCATGGGGTTGCCAGATTATTTTAGAAAGGTTTCATGGAATTGCAGAATTGTTTAGGTTGGAAAAGACCTCTAAGATCATTAAGTCCAACCATTAACCCAGCACAGCCAAGCCCACCACTAAACCATGTCAAGTGCCACATCTAAACATCTTTTAAATCCCTACAGGGATGGTGACTCCACCACTTCCCTGGGCAGCCTGTTCCAATGCCTGACCACCTATTCAGTGAAGAAATTTATCTAATATCCACTCTAAACCTTCCCTGGCGCACCTGGAGGCCATTTCCTCTTGTCCTGTCACTTGTTACTTAGGAGAAGGGACCAACTCCCACCTTGCTACAACCTCCTTTCAGGTGGTTGAAGAGCACAAAAAGGTGCCCCTGAGCCTCCTTTGCTCCAGGCTAAACACCCCCAGCTCCCTCAGCTACTTCTCATAAGACACAACCCTCCTTCACAATACAGATCCTGCTCTTACTCATAGCTTATTATGGGCTGCTGACCAAGAGAAGAGGCCTGGTAAACAACCACTAAACAGTGCTAAAAGATGAAAGCAGCTGAGATAGGATACTGTGCTGGAAAGCCTGAGTCACACTTGCTGTCCATTTTAACATGTGGATAGCTAAAACAGTACAGTAATCTAAAAAATAAAGCATTTTCCACTTACTGAAACAAATCTGCTTAATTGTAACCTGAGGCTAATTTAAACCAGACTAACCCTGTCCACACTCCCAAGAAGGCACAAGCCATCAATACGAATCCACACCATCATGGCCTAAAGGGCTTACAACAGCTGACTTCCCATGGCCTGCCTACTCTACCATGCCAGCTCTCCCCAGAAAGATGTCTGACACTCCTGGGCTAAAAATAAGTTCTTTTGTTTCCTGTACTGAAGAGCTCACACTCCAAACTCTCAGGCCATTAACAGATTGTCCTGGTTCAGGGCAAATTTTGGAGAGAACCCCCCCCAAAGGGGCTCCTGTAGGAAAGCAGATTCAATCGGCCCCTCTCCCCAACCAGTCCAGGAGAAAAATACCTTCTTGGAGAAAAGTGGAAAAACCTGTTTATTAAACAATAAAAGCCCTTGCTGCTCCAAAAGAGATGACAAACTCAGAAAGTCCCCTCCCCAGGTTGCAGCTTGGCTCACTCAGTTTCTTATCCGTCACTCCGGTGCTGGAAATGCCATGGCCCAGGCCTGGCCCGGTGGGCCACAGATGTGAGCTGCTGGTTCTCTTCTGGGTGTTCATTCCAGAGCAGGTTTAAACAGGTCCAAAGAAAAGGGGAAAAAAACCCCACAGTCCAGGGAACTTCTTTACCTCAGCTAGATAAAACTAACTAAAAGCAAAGGAGAGCTCTGTCCCGCTGTCTGTTCATCCGCAGACAACACGGTCCAGGAGCAGGAACGTGGAGGAGTGAGTGCAGTGTCTGAAACCAAACTGCATGCTTCTTTTCTCCCCCCTTCACTCCGTGGAGCAAGTCTTAAAGGTGCAAAACTTATTATTCAGCATAAACAGAACAAGATGATTGGGGATAAAAGCATCATATAGTCAACCTAGGACACAGATGTAGCAGGTTGACCTTGGCTGCCTGCCAGGTGCCCACTAAGCTGCTATATCACTCCCTTTTCTTAATGGGACAGGGGAGAGAATAAGATGGAGAACAACCAGTGAGTGAGATAAGGCAGTTTTATTACAGTGAAAGGAAAGAAATAAGCAAGAGTCTGCACACACATAAGCTAAAGGAAAGAAAAGTCAATCTCTACTTCCCATCAGCAGTGATGTTCAGACACTTCCTGGGAAGCAGGGCTTCAGCACGTGCAATAATTCCTCTAGAAGGAAAATTCTGAAGGATCATGAACGCCCCTCTTTCCTTTTCTCTCCCTTTAGCTTTATACATCTGAGCTGACATCATATATGGTATTGATGCCTTAGGATTTTAGCTTTTCTATTTTTCATATATTTGTAATTCTGCAATTCTTTAGTGTATAACTCTAAACTCTCTATACAGTTAGCTACTGTTTTCCCATTTTGGTCAGACAAAACACTTTCTCGCTAGGCCTGAGAATCAAGGACACCTTACTGTCTCAGGCCCCAAGAAACATAAACAAAAGTGAGTTGAAGGGAGAGCAAACTTAGGGTAAATTACTTCATTACTGGAAGCGGTAATTGGAAGATTAACCCCCTATATGTAAATGGGCCAAACTTATAAAAGTATGAAAATCTGCGATCCGTCATCCATTTTTTTGGGTGTAGCCCCTGGGGGAGGCTTCATCTGCCCGAAATGTACCTGAAGGCCCTCCAATAAAACCGCTTTTTAGTCCCTTAATTTTGTCTGGCTTCTGTTTTTAGGTAGTCACAAAAGGCATCAGTATGGAATATCATTTTGGCTAATTTGGGTCAGCTGGCATGATTGTGTCCCCTCCCAAGCTCTTGCCCACTCCCATCCCTGTGATGGGGGAAGGAATGTCAGAGGGACAGCACTACTCAGCAGTAACCAAAACACTGGCCTGTTATCAACACCCTTCCAGCTACTAATGCAAAGCATAGCACTACGAGGGCTGTGAACTTTACCTCAGTCAGACCCAGTACAACAGAGCAGATTGTTAGCCTGGAACTGACTGAGAATGCTTCTAGCAGCTTATAACACAGCAGGTTCAAACTGGGAGGCAAGATGCTCCTGTGAAGGAAGTTAACTGGGAACAGAGTGAACAGCCTCAAGAGCAGTCTTGATCACAGATAACTGCAGTACAAAAGCTCACCAAGGATTAAGGACCAAGCTCCAGTGTACCAGGTGAAGTTGAATACACCATACAAAGTAGAGCAACTTTTAACTTTTCTACATCCCAGATAGGTCTAACACTGGAATCTAATACCTCACATGGCATGCAGAAGTTGGGAAATTAAAGCAATGTTCTGGTATTATAACCTCCCTCCCACCCACTAATAATTGCTGACAGTTTACTGACAGAATTAGAATCAACTACAGCTGTCCTGAGACACAAGGACCTCAGTTCCGAGAGAACCCATCTTGCAAAAGCCAGGCCCCAGGATAGGTTTGACAGCAATTCTAAGAAATACTCTGTAACAGTATCAGGCTGTTAGAGATTCCTGTGAGGTCCAACTAGTTACCGCCTATGACAAGAAAACATAACTTGTTTTCCCAGCTGAATGCCTTTCTCAGAGATCAGCTGTCTGGCAAAAAGTATGAAAACTGCAAGAGCAATCCTCAGCTGTCACAATGAGAACTGTGGTCATAGCTCCAGAAATTAACCGCTACACCTCCTCATTCATGTAAGGGGAGTTTGATCCAGCTGGGGAGTTAAGATGCCCCCAATTTTTCAGAGTTCTTTTAAGCAAGCACATGTCACAGGGAGTCCTCCACAGTTTTAAAGGTGAAAGCAGCTAACCAGAAGGCAATCAGAATATACAAGCCTTTTTACATAGGAACTTTTATTCTCATTGAGATCTGTGCATTCAAGTTGCACATACTTTCAAATCTTCTTCGACTGAACTGGAGCACTGGATCACAAGAGCCTGGTCTGTTTGGAACAGTTTTACGTTTATGCCTCAAAAGTAGCCAGGAAACTTGTGACTATTTCCTTCAACTTAGCTTCTGTCTGGTCAGAGATCTTCCCTTCAGTCCTGTTGAAAGAGTTTAGTTAAACTTCTGACACAGAAATAGATAGATGGTCAATCCCTAAGACAAAGAAAAAAGGCTTCACAGCAAACCTTCCAGTTTCTAACAAAATTAGATGAATTAAAACATTTCTGTTTGATGCATGAATTTGTACTACTAACATAAGACCCCTTCTCCATTTTAAGCATCAACTGGATTTCCTGAGAACTAAAGTCATGAAGATGTGCTCTGGACAACTGGAAGGCTGATTTAATTTCCAGTTCTGGTACAGGCAGCTTAAGGCCTGATGTTCTGGGATACACTAAATTAACAGTTCAGGGACCATTATCTGCACTCCAGCCATCAAATCAATATCCTTGGGATGAAGCAGGATAAATCATACCTGATTGTGGATAGGAGGGCCTGGTGCTGGCTCAGTACATGAGCTAGGAAAGCACTCTCAAATTTAGTAATTTTGCTGGGCTCCAGCTTGTCCAAGTGACCTCTTACACCAGCATAGATGACTGCAACCTGTTCCTCGATAGCCATGGGAACTGCAGAAAAGAGAGCACTCATGCCACCAGTAACTCTCACATCAGGACACACCAGTACTATGCAGTCCTTCCTTTGAAGATCAACTGCATATATACAACATGGTTCAAGCAAGCCTGCATTGACCATGTGCACAGAATGGACATGGTAAATGCTGCCACAAAGACCAATCTTGTTAGCACAAGAGACTAATGTGAAATGCAGACTTTTTAAGTTCAAGACACTCACCATACTGTCCTTGTTTGAGAAGCTCTGTCAGACGTACGCCACGGTTCAGCAGCTGTTGTGTAGCAGCATCCAGATCAGAGCCAAATTGGGCAAAGGCAGCTACTTCACGATACTGAGCCAATTCCAGCTTCATGGTACCTGCCACCTACAACACAAGATACAGATGAGACTGAGTTTGATCACCTTTTAAAAGTATCTAGGAGTTTGCAGGTTATCTTCAGATGACAGTTGTCACAAGACAGCTTTACTTTCTATCCCAGAAAAGTGAATCTCAAGATTCTGACAGATGATTATTTGCATTTCTAAATATCCCACTTTTTAATATAAGCATGCCTCCTTAAAACAGTAACCATTGATATTAAATCCCTAATTCCATATATGGACTAAAAGCACATGGTTAAGAGAGCATTCTCTATTTCTAGTTAGATCAGTACCCAGCTCAGGCTCAGCATACAGAAACATAATCCTACATCTTTATGCAGATACTATTTTCCTTTCTCCCCCACCTCAATTAGAAGTAATGAAAACATCAAAGAGATCCCCAAAGTTTGTTCTTTTATAGTTTCATAACACTAAGGAATCCAAAGCTTTATCCCCTCTCTAGTCACAGCTCTTTGGAGTGAAATGGGTTGGAAGGCCTACACACTACTCATCTCTAGCAAGAGAAGCAGTAGTTTCATGCTTACCTGCTTCATAGCCCTGGTCTGAGCAGCAGAGCCTACACGGGACACAGACAGACCAACATTGATGGCTGGACGGATACCTTTGTAGAACAACTCAGTTTCCAAGAAGATCTGCAAGAGAGAGAATTGTTTTATTATCTTGGCCAGAAGCCTGGAAGCCTCCTCAGAGACCTGGCAGTAAATAACAAAGATGTGCACTGGGATGTGAAAAGTCCTACCTGTCCATCAGTGATGGAGATGACATTGGTTGGAATGTAAGCAGACACATCACCAGCCTGAGTTTCAATGACAGGCAAGGCGGTCAGAGAGCCACCTCCAAAGGAGTCATTCATTTTGGCTGCTCTTTCCAGCAGTCGAGAGTGCAGGTAGAACACATCACCTGGGTAGGCTTCACGGCCAGGTGGACGACGCAGCAGCAGAGACATCTGACGATAGGCAACAGCCTGCATGGTATAAAGAAAGCTTTCAGACCTCAGAAGCTCATTTAACATTTTGGATTTCTAAACTTGAGGTGATGTTACAGCTATAAACACCAATGTTAGACTATGAGGCCTATAAACAATGTTTCCTGACCTGCTTGGACAAGTCATCATAGATGATTAACGCATGTTTTCCATTGTCTCTGAAGTATTCACCCATGGAGCAGCCTGAATAGGGAGCCAGATACTGAAGGGGTGCTGCATCAGATGCTGTGGCAGACACCACAATAGTGTACTTCATGGCATCTGTAAAGAATTGGAGAAACACACCACTGAGTATATTACCTCACCATGCCTGTAATCAGCAAATGCAACAAACATGTGAAATAATAAGTTGCTAAAGCAAGCCCAGGCAGCACCACTACATTGTTACAGGAAAGCCCACTGTACTAAATTAACATGTTTGTTGCTCTATTACATATGCAGCCTTGGTCAACTGTTCCTGAAAAGATGCTACCATTTAATCCCTTATGTTTGGGCAGTCAAGTCTCTCCACTTAAATTTTTAACTGCCATTCACATGTACATACATATGAAACACATCAAGTCCATATAAATACTTGTAGGCCATAGCTTGTCACCAGGCCTGCCAAGAGGAACCTCTCAACTCTGCTAGGAAAAAAAAAAAAAATAGGCTGACTTTTCCAGAAAAAACTCAGCAGTTTTGGGACCTCAAAATAGTCTTCTAATGCGATGTAGCAAAAATAAGGGGTTGTTTTCCCCCCAGATATCTAGAAAGATTTCTTGTCCACAAAAGTAGTTCATTCATTTAATCAAAAAAGTAATTCTGTCTATACTTGCAGCTAGGAGAAGTCACAGCAGTATTCAGCATTATAATGAGAACAGGATGTTACTAGTTACCAGGCTCAACCACCTTCAAAAATCTGTACCTGCATCAGTGAGCCTCTTCACCAGCTGAGCAACAGTAGATCTCTTCTGGCCAATTGCAACATAGATACAGTACAGCTTCTTCTTCTCATCTGTCCCATCATTAAAACGTTTCTGGTTGATTATTGTGTCAATTGCAATTGAAGTTTTCCTGGGTAACACAGAGGTTGGTAAGTTAAGCTGCCTGCAGTTCTCCCAACCTCTACACAGTTTTGTATTCAGTTCTGTACATTGGTGCACACTGCACTCAAGTCTCTCTTTAAGGAAACTTTTTTGGCTTGGGCTTTTAACTTACCCGGTCTGCCTGTCACCAATTATCAGTTCACGCTGGCCACGACCAATTGGCACCAAGCTGTCTACAGCCTTAATCCCAGTCTGCATAGGTTCACGCACAGAGATTCTGGGAATTATCCCAGGGGCCTTTAACCCAACTCTCCTACGCATCTTAGATGCAACAGAACCCTTAAAAAGAAGAAAGAAACTGTTGCAGTCTGTATCACATAGATACAAGCAGAGGTAATAAACACCTAGTTACACTTACCTTCCCATCAATTGGATTACCCAGGGCATCTACAACACGGCCCAGCAGCTCTTCCCCAACTGGAACATCCACAATGGCACCAGTCCTCTTCACAACATCCCCCTCCTTGATCAGTCTGTCATTACCAAACACAACAACACCAACGTTGTCGGGCTCCAAATTCAAGGACATACCCTAGGACAAAGGTCACATAATCCTGAGAAAACCCATACCAACATCTACAAAAACACAGTTTAATATCAATGTGATCATTCTACAGTGTAGAGTATGCCACATAATCTACCTCAATCTTATTTGTAACAATAGTCGATGTGCTGCTTTTATGAACAATGCATCTATTTCCATATTGGTTAGAGAACCTGCCTGCCTAAGCCTTCAACTTACCACATAATTATACTGCAGCAGTCTAGCATTGTCATTTATCTCTAAAAAGAACAGAAAGGATAAGCAGGATTCAAATACAACATTTATCTCTTGCCTAGAAATTGTATGAGGGAAAAACGCTAGCTTATTTCTCTGGCCAAGGCGAGTTAGGTTATAAAAATTATAAGAGCTGTTGCAGTACTCTCAGAATAGTCAGACAGCTTTTTTATTCTAATATAAGACAAGGCTGTTATTCAACAGTAAACAAAAAAGCCAGCATGAAACCAAAGAAAAGAAAATCCAACAGAAGATTAGTTCTTCTACTTCCTAGATGAAGACACACAAAATTTAAGTGTTAGCCAAGAACCAGACACTGAAAGCAAAGTGTTATGAATTCAAAGAATATTTGCTTTTTGTAGCATTACATTAATTAGTTACTACTTATTAAAGTTGAAATGAAGTTTGCAAGAGGTTCATATGGGTACCTCCAAGAACAGTCTCATTCTCCTTTTAAAGTCTTTATTTTAAAAACAATATATTTCTAGGCTAAACAAACTGCTTTAGTGAAAGCTTACCTTCAATCCAGAAGAGAATTCAACCATTTCTTCTGCTTGGACATTTCTTAGGCCATACACGCGGGCAATACCATCACCAATTGAGAGCACACGGCCAGTCTCCTCAAGTTCAGCAGAAGTGTCAGCTCCCAAAATACGTTCCTCAAGAATAGAGGATACCTCAGCAGTACCTGAAAAGAGACATTTCACACCTGACTAAGCACATTAAGGCAAGATATGAATTCAGTAAGCTTGTCTTGAATTCACAGGCCAAGGTGCTCTCTCTGGTATGCCATGAAGTCTAGCAAGCAACATGCTAGATGCATAAGATAAATAACAGCTTCTGTATTCCCAGCTAAGAAAAGCAGCTTCAACACATCATTACATGACAGCTCCAATTAAAACATTGATGACTGTTTAGTTACCAGTTTCCTTCATGTCTTACACTATTAACAATCTCTCGCTCTAAAAAGAAATTAAATAATTAGTCATAGGCTAAGAACAGACATTCTCACTCCACTTGCAGAGAGGCTACTTAAACTGGAGGCATCAAACACCCTGTGATTTGCAATCCAAGATCCAAATATATTTAAAGGAACTTGATACATTTAAGAAGCAAATTGTTCAATATAAGCTGTAAAAATGTATTCTCCGTATTCCTCAAACTTGTTTGGCAGTGTACCTCCAACAACTCTTTATTTCCCCAGCCAGGAAACAGTAAATAAAATTGTGAAATTTTTATTTCCTAATACATTTAATAACCCCAAGCCACTTTGAAAATTGTATATGAACCACTATCAAAAACACAGCTATGCAAGGCCACTGTTTTCTCTAAACACCAAAATGCTAGCAGCAAAAAGTTATGCTAAAGGATAAAACACTGACAGGTCTGGGAGTCATCTGTTCCTTCATACTTTTACAAACAAGACAGAAAACTAGAACTTGAGGCTTTTTATTTTCCCAAATAATTCTGCAAGAGTTCTGAATATCAGAATAAAATAATTCTGAATGGAATCCTCACAAAGCAGGTAAACTGTGTAAACTGACATGTGACCACTCCTTGGTTTGGGCATAATCTAAAGAGTTATTAAAGTGAAGTCTGCTGCATGTGACTATGCAAAAGTTCAGTTAAATACTGTCAGTACATAAATGTCCTCAAGCATTCTGTCAACTGATACACGCACCATATTCAAATTTCCTTTTGTCTGACAGACCAAGTTCTTAAACCACACTGTTATATGAAGACCTTCCTCAGACTCACCAGTTTTCTGAAAGCATGTTTTGGAGGCATGGAGGTTTCTTGTAGCAACAAACGCTGCACCCAGGGTGTTTCTGGAAATCTAAAACAGGCAATTGCTTCAGTAACAGTAAAATTTCCTCATTCATTAAAAAAAAAAGGTTGAAAGACATTTTTGATCATGACATTTTTGATCATGAGCTTATAAATTTAACATCTCTCAGTTTTGAGTTTAGCTCCACAGCACTCCAATCACAAGTTTTAATTATGGAACCAAATCCAGCACTACTAAGCAAGGACAGCTGGTAAAAGAGATTGCTCTAAGTTATTCGCCGCATTTTTCTGCATTGCACTGCTGTCGCCACCACAGTACCACAGCAGATCCCAAAGCAACACCTCTTCTCGCTTGCCAACTTTGTGCTGAACACCAAATGCTTGGGGCAGAAAGAAATCACCATAACCCTCACGGTTCTCCACAAGAGAGAAATAATATTGTGTTTTCTAAGGGTTGGCCTTCCTAAAAAAAAAAAAAAAAAAATCGGCAAAATTGCTGGTATGGCTAGAACATAGACGAGAGCAAAAATAACGACCAAAAAACCAAAACAAATCTGTGATAATAAATGCAATAAAATGTTAGAATCTTATGTCCTAAGTAAAGCTCCCAGTGCAGCTCCAGGCACCGTTAATGCTATTTCTCTGAACGCCTGGGCAGGCGTCTCCTCCGTTCACCTTCTCAAGGGACACCAGCGGGAACAGGTCGAGACAGATCTTCACACCCTCACTCTTCCCCACCAACACGGGGATGGGGGGGGGAAACCCACTACCTGGGAAAGTTTTGCAGTGCAAATCCCTCACTTTGATTGGGATCGGGCAGCTTTCAGACATTAACCTGAACCCCAACAGCATCAAGCAACATCACCGGGGAAGGACAGGCCGTCCCCTAGACACCCCCCCCCCCCCCATCCCCCGCCTCCACCTCCAAAGTAAGGGCACCCTCGGTCTCTCAGCAGTAGGTCTGGCGCCGCTGACACCCAGCGCTAAGGTGAGCCCCCCATCCCAAACTCCCGAGAGCGAGAGGCCGCAGCCTCTCAAAGTCACCGCTGCCTCCAAGATGGCGGCGGCCGCCTCCCACCCACCACCTTCGCTCACTGCAGGAAGGGGAGAATGCGCTCACCAGGCCGGCCTGCCGAGGCAGGGAGCGGGCAAGGGAGGCAGCCACGCTGGTGGAGAACATGACGATAGCAGCGACAACGCCTTCAGGCAAGACCGAAGTAGACAGAAGACAAGACACAAGCCACCACTACCAGCCCAAAATGGCGGCAGCTCGCTCCGCCTCTTATTACGACGATCCCCGCCCAGGAGGCGGAGCGGGGCGAGGCCGGGAATTGCTTCCTCCGCCGGTTTTCTCAAGTGTCTCGGCGTCTTTTGCCTTTCGCGCCTCTGAGCAATGGGGGAACAGATGCATACTTTTATATATATATGCGCCCTTGAAATGTCCCTCGGCGGGCGGAAAAGGCGGAGAGTGGTGGTGGGCCGGGCCGGGGGTAGTTGGGGCAGTGACCTCTCCACCCCTTTATGCGAGCTGTGAGTGCTTGCACTCCTGACCGCCCGTCTCAATGTAGCAGCTGCGCAGTAGAAGAAAAATGTGGTAGAGAAGTGCTGGCATCTCGCCTAGGCTCTGTGTGAAAAACGCCAATCACTTGTTTTTAAATTTTTAAAAGTTTAATAGTAATAAAATGGTTATAAAAATAGTAATATAATTAGAGTAATAAAAATTTGGACAATTAGGATTAGGACAACATGAGACAATAAAACCAAAGAGTTACGGACAGTCCGGGTACCTTTTTCTGGACAAAACAAGCCCGAAAAAGGACACACATTAACAGAGGATTAACTCTTAAAAGCAATAGCCCATTGCATATTCATACATCTCAGACATGATGCATAACTTCCATTCAAACAAAGGATTCTATCTGGTCAATGTCAACTTCTTCCTCTGAATCCTGATGCCGTCTCCAGGACTGAGTGAGGCGGCAAGAAGTTTCTTCTGATAATGGAGCAATAAATTCTCTTTCTCTGAAACATTTAGGTGTCCCGTGGCTGCTATCTGGTGCGAGTACCTCATTCCTGTCTTTAAAAAAAAATCCCACATACATAGTTTATATTTTAACTACAAAAGTTAGATTTTAACTACAAAACTACATTTACCATGCTATTAAAATGTTAATACAGCTCTACTAATCAATACAACATAATACATATAGTAAATATCTGCATAGAGCCATATTATATGCAATTTTCACAATCCTCCCTCTTTTATAATTAATTTGGCTTGAGCAGTATTCATGGTTTTCTAGCCTTCATTAGTCACTCATTTTCTTCACAAATCAATCTCACTTCTCTGAAGGGGTCTTCTATATTATTTTGTTTCTTTAACACCATAATCCTTTGCACCGTGTTTGTCGTAGCCAACTTTTGATCCATGGTCACTAATTGCATACCTTGGACTACACTGGTGATGAGCCGAATGAAACAGGGGATCAAACAAGCAAGAAATATTAGACCAGCTGTAGTGCATAAAAGGAAGAAGACTAACTTTTTCCATCATTCTATTCCCAACATGTTATCCCATCAGCTAGTATTTAGCACTGATTCCCACTTTTGAACCGGTACATGGGTGATTTTTCTGATATCATTGACTATATCCAGGACAGCATCCCCATTGTCATCTATTTTTAAACAACAATCTGATGTATTGAATTTTCTACAAACACCCCCTTCTTCATCTAATAGATAGTCTAAAGCCAACCTATTCTGATACACGGTCACTCTCATTTGGGTTTGTTGCCTTGTTATTAATTCCATTGCCCGACCAGTTCTGTTTGTTATTATCTCTACAGCGGCTTGCAGTCTTATAATATGATTTAGCATTTAAATTGGGGTCCAATTTCTCCAACTCCCATCTTGTGCCCAGGTGACTGGCCCATATGTTTCCAATATGCATTTAGGGGACCATTCCTCATCTCCCCATTTTTGGAATCCTCCAATCAAATCTCTTTTGTTTCTCTTTAGATCCTCATAAACTGGTATCCCTAATTGATCCCCATCATGTCCTGGCAAAAGAAAAAATCCTGGCTGTATGATTCCCAGAGTGCAGCTCCCTTTCCACTGAGAGGGGAGTTTTGGGTATGCTCTTTTTCCACATATCCAAAATAAGCCATCTGGAGCTTTCCAATAGTCAAACTTTTGCTGATCTATATTCTCCCAAAATTTGGAAATTTCTGGGATGCCAAAGTAAGGATTTTTGCCTGTATCATTATATTGGAAAAGTCTGATTTTATTATCATACTTACAATTTCCTTTTTTTACTTTTTCCCGGGTCCAGTACATGGTTGGTTATTCTGGGACCCACCATACAGAAGTTCTGTTACTAACCTTGCATCTTTTACAGGGAGTTTTTCCTACTTCATGAATGAACTTTTTCCCAGTGTACCAGAGACATTCTTCCCCTATGACTATTGAACTCAAAATCCACCCCTCTGGTCAATTTTCTTCACTTATACTTGTTTGGTTCCACTTAAGGAGCTCAATTGGGCCTAAGCTGCTGCCTTTCCGTGGCCATTCTTCTGCCATCAAAGCCCCTCCACAGACCCAACAATTGGTTATGTTAAGTTCTCAACTTATTCTTTCCCCCCATTCCACAAACTGGTTTTTACCCATCCTTGAGATACCTATTTCTTTTTCTAATTGCTGTTCAAGTTTCGTTTACAAATTGTCAGTTGAGATTGTCACAGGTTTAGGTGGTTGTACTGGCTTAGTCTTTGTGTTTATCAATTGCTAAATCTTGTGCTTTGTTCCCAATAACGTAGGTGAAACAAATCAATCTCTCCCCTTTTGGGCATTGACTTCCCATCCTGTTGCCACTTGTTCCTAAGTTCTCTGCAATCCAGTACTTTTTCCCATTGTGCATGCAATTACCTAATTTGGACGGGTTATAACAGTGACTGTTGACATGAGTGTGAGAAATAAAAAAGGAACCTCGATGTCTTCCCATATACAGCTTTTGGTAACACCTGTGGCATGGCCTTGTCGATATCCCAAAAGGGAAAAGACAAAAAATGAGTGACAGAAGAAGGAATAACAGAGGTCCAGTATGGCTTATACTCCTACCTCCCATGCCTATGGGGTTGCAACCCACAGCAGGTGTATTTGATCTTCTTGGTAGTGAATATAGAGGCCAATCTGGTCTTGCCCTCTATTTCCTTTTAACTTTCTCTTAGTTAATTTCCAGGCAAATAGTTTTTGACACTCCTTAACTGTGGTTTCCCACCATTCCTCAGATATCTCCCATTCAACAGGCACTAATAATTCCCATCCACAAAACAAAGTTATTATTTCAGTTGCTTTGAGTTCTACCTGGATAGGAGATTGATTTGGCACTTGACACTTCCTGCAACGAGAGCATCGATTATGTGAACTACAATACCAATTCTTCCCACAATTTAAACATTTACATTTAACCCAGCTAGCATGTCTGCTATTTGGGTGAATCAAAGAGGGTATTTGATATGGCACTGATGGAAGTTGCAACTCCTCCTCCTCTTTGTATAGGTCACAGGCTAAGGCCTGAATACAAGAGTTTGCTGTCTGAAACAGTCCTGATCCTCCTCTTTGGAGTGGAAGTATTCCTCCCCAAGGAGGGTATCGAAGGCGTCTCAAAGCTTGTATAGATGATACTTGAAACCACTGATATAAGCTCCGTCTTATTTCCCAGTTAGGTGTGATCCTGTGTATGTTTCTTGGATTATTTGGGTCTTCCCAGTTCATTACCACCCATTCCCTGTTTAAGAGTCAATTTGGTATCACCCAGCATTGATGTAATCGTCCACTCCTTAGGTTCTTCCACAGGTCCTTTGATTCTGCTGGCATGGATCCACCCTCGTTCCCTGGTCCAGATCGCAGCCTTGGTCGTCAGCAATACATGAAAAGGACCTTCCCATTGTGGAGTTAAAGACTGTTCTTTCCATGTTTTTACTAGCATCCATTCCCTTGGATGAATATTATGGATTTTAAAATCTAAAGGTGTCGTTTGAGGGATGATTCCTTTTAACTGTAAGTTTTCAAGAGTTTTTGCAATGGTGTTAACATATCCTTTGACACTCATTACCCCTACCTCAAAGGTGGCATTTTCATACTGAGTGGTTAGAAAAGGTAACCCAAACATCATTTCATAAGGTGACACCCCCAGGTCTGACCTGGGTTGGATTCGGATTCTCAGTAAGGCTAAAGGTAGGCATTGTACCCATGACATTCAGGTTTCAACTATTAATTCTCTTTAAAGTCTGGTTCATCCTCTCTACCTGGCCCGAACTCTGTGGATGCCATGGGGTGTGTAACTCCCATTTTATCCCTAAGGCTTGAGTTATTTGTTGTAACACTTTTGACATAAAATGTGTTCCTCTGTCCGAGTCTATCCTATTAACCATTCCATATCTGGGAACAATCTGTTCCAAAAGGGTTTTACTTGCCACATTGGCTGTGGCCTTGACAGTGGGAACTGCTTCCACCCAATGAGTTAGATGGTCTGTCATTACTAATAAATACTTCCATCTCTGTACTTGATAAAGTTCAGTAAAATCTACTTGGATACTTTGAAATGGTCGAAGAGCTAACTAACCACCTCCTAATGTTGTTTTTCTCATTACCTTTTTATTTATTTTTTTGGCAAATTATACATCTTTCAGTTACTTGCTTTGCTACTCCAAAAATCCCAATGAACCCATAATTCCTTAAAAAATGATCACACAAAGCCTGGGTACCCCAGTGGGTTTTCTGATGCATATCTTCTAATATTTTCCTAGTAAGCATTTTATTAAGTAATTGTCTTCCATCAGGAAGTGTCCATTTCCCTGATTCATCTTGTTCTCTTCCTATCTTGTTTAATTATTTTTTATCTGGTTCCCTAAACTTTATAATTTCCAATTTTTCCTCATTAGGAGTTAATATTAACCTAACTCTTTCAGCTCCATTTTCTGCTGCATCCTTAGCTTCCTGATCTGCCAAGTTATTTCCTCTTATTTCTGGGGTCACTCCCTTTTGGTGTCCCTTGATGTGTACTATAGCTATCTCTTTCAGGTAATTTTAGTGCCTCTAAAACTTCTAAAATGAGCCCCTCGTGTACCAATCCTTTTCCTCTTGAATTTAGTAGTCCTCTTTCTTCCCAAATTTTTCCAAAGCTATGTACTACTACAAAGGCATACCTTGAATCAGTATATATAGTTCCTTTCTTGTGTGCTAAATATTCCAGTGCTCTTTTTAGAGCATATAATTCACAAGTTTGAGCTGACCAGTTTGAAGGTAATTTTCCTTTTTCAATAGTTTGCATGTTTTTTCCATCAACTACTGCATACCCTGACATTCTTTTTCCTTGTAGACATCTGGAGGAACCATCCACATAGATTATTTCCCCTTCTGAAGGGGCTTGTTCTTCAAGATCTTCTTGAACTTCTGTTTGGTATTGGATAATTTCTGGACAATTATGTATTAGGTTATCTGCTGGTTCTCTATATAAGAATTGAGCTGGATTTAAACCTCTGTTTACTTCTATAGTCAGGTCGTCACTGTCTATTAAGATTGCTTCATATTTTAACATTCTAGAGACTGTCAACCATTTTTCAGCCTTGTGATTTACCACATTTCGAACTGCATGAGGTGTGCACACAGTTAGTTTATCTCCAAAAGTAAGGTTATGACTTTCTGCTACCAGGATTGCAGTAGCTGCCATAGTTTGAATACATACTGGCCATCCCCATCCGTGGCTCACTGGGTTCAACATCTTTGATAAATAAGCTACTGGTCTCTTTAGTCCTCCCCACTCCTGAACCAGAACTCCATGAGCTACCGTCTTTTCTACATTCACGTACAGATGAAAGGGTTTTTCTAGTGAGGGTAAGTTTAAAGCTGGTATTGAGGCCAGTTTTAACTTGAGTTCTCATAATTTATCATCTTCCTTGGTCCATTTTATATCATCTCCCTCTGTTAATTTTTCATACACAAATTTTACTGCCTGTATGTACCCCTCAATCCATAATCTGCAATATCCCAATAATCCAAGTAGTTTTCTGATTTCCCTCTTTGAAGAGGGAGGGGGAAGGGATAAAATTCCTACAATTCTCTTTGGGTTGAGCTTCCGAGTACCCTTACTAATCAAGTGTCCAAGATATTTTACCTCTGGTTCCACAAATTGCAGCTTCCCTTTTGATACCCTTAATCCTTTTTCCCTGAGAAAATTCAAAAGTTGTATAGTAGCCTCTCCAACTTCAGCTTCCCCAGATAGTGAAAGATCATCCACATATTGGATAATTTGTATTCCAGGAGGAGTGAGGAAAGCTTGTAGTATTGTTTCTAACACTTGCCCAAATAAGTTTGGAGATTCCGTAAACCCCTGTGGTAATTTTCTCCATCTTAATTGCTGCTTTCTCCCAGTTTTTGGATCCTCCCATTTGAAGGCAAAAATATCTTGGCTTTCCTTGGCTAGTGGGCAAGCCCAAACAGCATCTTTAAGATCCACCACACTAAACCACTGATTCTGGGGTGGGACTTTACTTAGAAGAGTATAAGGATTTGGTACCACTGGGTAGAGAGTCCGAGTTCTTTTATTAACCTCCCTTAAATCTTGTACTAGTCTATAACTTCCATCGGACTTCTTTACTGGGAGAATAGGGGTATTATGAGGAGACATACAAGGTTCTAATGTCCCATCCTTTATTAGTCCTTCTATTACTGGCTTCAAATCTTCCCGTCCTTCTAAAGATATAGGATACTGATGTACACGTATGGGACAATCTTCTCTCTAAACTGTCACCCTTATGGGGTTAATATTTAATCCTCTCCTATTTCGTTCCCCAGCCCAAACGTCCTTGTTAATTTTTTCTTCATCCTCTTTGCCTAATTTTTAAACTCTAGCTGTCATTTTCCCATTTTCTGGTATAACTCCTATTCCTAATTGCACTTGTATGTCTCTTCCCAATAAGTTGCTACCTGCCCCTGGGACCAATAAGACATCCCCCATCCAAATTTTAGTTTCCCTCTCAATTACCATATCTTTAATGACAGGAACTGTAAAACTTTCTACTTTTGCCCCTGTTACTTTTACAGTATCTTTGCTCACACTATAACCTTTTGGAATATTTAACAGGCAGGTTCTTTCTGCCCCTGTGTCTACTACAAATTCCAATTCTTCTTCTTGGGGACTCACTTTTAAAGTTATCACAGGCTCCAGATGGTATTTTTCCCCTTAAAAATAGAGCCTATTCCTCCCTATTCTTCCTATGTGCCCATCTCTTTGAAGATTTTCAGATCTTTTACCTGCTTAGGACAATTTCTCCTATAATGTCCTTCGCACCCACAGTAAAAACAAACATTCCTGGAATGCTCCTGAGACTTGGTTTGTATTGGGGTTCTATTCTTTTCCTTTCCCCTGTCTCTACGTCCTTCATATCTAGGAGTAGTGCCTGGGTGGTTTTGATTTTTCTGGAAATTGTTTTCTTGCATGGTGGCTCCCACAAGTTTTGCTTTCAGTTTAGCTTTTTCTTCATCTCTCCGGACATAAACTTTTGGAGCTTCCTTTAATAAATCATCTAATGATCTATAATGCCAATCCTCAATTTTTTCTAATATTTTTCTGATATCTGGCCTAGCATTAGTAACAAAGTTAATCCTTAACAAAGCTTTTCCCACATCAGTTTCAGGGTCTATTCCAGAATATTGTTTAATATTTCTCTTAAGTCTGTCTAACCATTTAGTTGGAGTTTCTTCTTTCCCCTGCCGTGCCCCAAAAGCTTTTTTAGCATTTTGCCCTCGGGGTACTGCCTCTTTTATTCCCTTGGTTATTAAATTACGATAGTCATTCATTTGTTTCCTCCCCTCCTCATTATTTTGACCCCACTCAGGAGGTGTAGTTGGCATTTTGTCTTCTCTGGGGGGGGGCCTGCGGATTATCTTTTTCCCAAGCTTTTATTGCAGCTGCTCTGATTAATTGCCTCTCTTCCTGAGAAAAAATTATTTTCATTATAGACTGCGTCTCTTCCCAAGTATAAATGTTCAGACCTAAATATTGGTCTAATTGTTCAGCTGTGCCTATGGGATCCTCCAAAACCCTCTTGATTTCTTTTTTTAAATTTCTGACCTCAGAAGAAGTCAAAGGGGAATTTACAAACCCTGTTCCACCCCCTTCCATTGGGACCTCTCTTAGTGGAAATAGACCAATCTCTTTATCCCATTCTTTTTGATTTTTATACTCTACAGCCTTTTTCCCATGTTTTGAGGAAGAATCAGGAGAGGGCTGTCTTTTAATTGAACTTCTAGTGTTTTGGTAAGGTGCCTCCTCCAGGGAGAGAGAATTTCTTTGAGCCGGAGCTGTGGTTACCAAGGGAACAGAGTTCAGGGCAGGACGGGAGGTGAGGGGAGGGCATAGCGCCGAGTCTCGGTCCTCCAAGGGCGGAGCGTGGGCAGGGTCTGCTGCCGGAACCACCAGAGGAGGGAGTATTTCCAGGAGATACCAGATGGGAGCGCGGACAGCCTGCATGTGGCTAATGGCGGCTGAGTCAGCGGCTCCCAGCAGAGGCAAAGCAGTAGCGGCGGCGCCCAGCTCAGCCAGTACGGGCTGGGCTTCCGGGGATTGGGCAGTGGGGGAAGCGATCGGAGATGGGACGGCTGGGACTGATGGGACCCTTGACGCGGTCGGGGCGGTGGTCATAGACCATGCGGCAGGAGGGACTCCTGGCATGGCCAATAGGGCGGCTGCGGACCAGGCGGCCGGGACCGGGGCAGACAAATTCACCGGCGGGGCCGGGGCTGGGGTGTGGGCGGGGATCAGCAGAGATGCCGCGGGCAGTGAGCCCACAGTTGGGACGGGGACCGGGGCAGGCGGAGCTGCCACGAGGAGGGAGCCCGCCCTTGGGGCGGGGACTGGTGGGGCTGAAGCAGGTGGCAAGCTGGGACCCGGGACAGGCAGCTCGGCCGTGAACAGCAGGGACGCAAGCGGGAATGGAGGGGGCAAGACCTGCAAAGGATCCCACTCTTTTTCTTTTCTTTTGTTCCCCTCTCCTTTTTTTCTGTATCCAACTTACTGGTTTTCTGTCCCATTTTTCAAGATCTTATCTATTCGTCCCCTGCCTCTATTTTTCACTTTCTCTAACAACCAAAATACCACTGTTAAAAACGCCAATCACTTGTTTTCAAAATTTTAAAAGTTTAATAGTAATAAAATGATTATAAAAATAGTAATACAATTAGAGTAATAATAATTTGGACAAACTGAATTAGGACAATATGAGACAATAAAGACAAAGAGTTACGGACGTCCGGGTACCTTTTTCTGGGCAGCACGAGCCCAAAAAAGGACACCCGTTAACAAAGGATTAACCCTTAAAAACAATAGCCTGTTGCATATTCATACACTTCATACATGATGCATAAATTCTATTCAAATACAGGATTCTGTCTGGTTATCGTCAACTTCTTCCTCCAAATCCTAACAGCGCCTTCGACGCGGGAAGAAGTTGGTTTCTTCTGATAAGAGGGCCATAAATTCTTCTTCTCTGAAAGATTTAGGTGTCCTGTGGCTGCTATCTCGCTGCGAGTCCTTTTTAAAAAAAAAAAGTATCCTACATAGCATCGTTTCTATTTTAACAATTTTTATAACCTAAAACTATATTTAACACAGTACTTGAGAGAATTAATACAGCATTACTTTCTAACACAACACATATAATATTCATTTTAATATTTGCGAAAAGCCAATCATAAAATACATGCATTTTTCACACATAGCATATATTGTGAATCTGTGAGAATTATACTAGCAAGATTTTTACAGTCATTTGGTGTGAGTGTATGTCCTTCCAGGGTACTTTTCAGCAGTTGCTTAAAATATGGGGAGCAGATAGCACTGTCCCTTATTGCTTTTCACAATTCTTTTATCTCATGAGGTGGGATAGCCACCCATGTTCTAGGACCACCAGCTTGCTGGCTGAATAGCACAGGCATAGCTAAAGGATTTAGACTTTCTTCTTTGCAAATCTGGCGTCTGACTTCATGCCAGTCTGTTAGTTGAATATTATAAAAATATTTTTGTGGGTTTTCTAATTTTTGGATTAATGCTGGCAAATTTTCAGGGTTTAGTGTCTCATTTTGGGTTGAGAAGTCAGTCCCAAACACTGGGGGGACTCTGGAGCTACTTGGGAACAGTTCTTTTTCTAAATTCTTTTGTGTTGGGATCAAAGGGTTGGCATTTGCAGGGGCAAAATAATTCTCTGTCTGTCCTGTATTTATTAAAGCAGCTGTCATATTCCACCCTCCCCCTCCTCGTTGCACGGTTTGTGTGCATGGATGTGGCTGTGCGGACGAATCGTGACACAAAGTAGTCACACTCGGTGCCAGGAGTGTGGAAGGCGAAAACGCGGTTGGGTGTTCGAGGAGATGCGGACGTGATCCAGTGCTGCTTGGGTCGGCTGCGGGATGCGGCGGCGGAGGCACGGAAGCAGGCGGCGGAGGTACAGGACGTGGCAGCGGAGGCATATTCGGTATCGGTTGTGCAGGGTTGCGCGTTGCGGAGGGATCTCTCAGTGATGTGGCGTGCCCGGGATCGCAAGGTCCGGCAGAAGGAGAGACGCGGAAGGATACATCCAAGGCGCTGCAGGATTCGACTGCTGTGGTCCCGTGTGAAGACCCGGTGGCGGCGGAAGTGGCGTTACAGGGCACAGGGATGCCGGCTGTGGCTGGACAGCGGCATGCAGCGGGTCGGAATCGGGAGGCTGTACCAAAGCTGCGGCGAAAGCAGTGGGGGGTGGCGGCGGGGTCGTGGAAAGAGAACTGCTGCGTGTGGCTGATCCCGAAAGCAGTGCTGTGGTTGGATGAGTCGGCGTGGAGTGATATTGCTGGTGCGGGGCGTTGTAGCAATTGCGCATGCGTGACTTGCATCACTATGTCAACGTGGGGCGTCATGATGGCGGTTGGCTGCATGGCGGGCGGGCCGGGGAGGGCGGGAGGTGGCGGAGCTGCGGAAATGAGAGGGCTGTGGCTGCGGCCGTGGAAGGGAACAATGGGACGTCCGTGGTTGCAGGAGGCGGCGGAGCCGCGCCATCCAGCAGCTCGGAAGCGGGAGGCTGCAGTGGAGAAGGCACGGCTCGGCCCGGGGCCGCGGTGGCGAGCGGCGGCGGCAGTGTAATAAGTAGCAATACGTTTGTTCATTAATTTAATCAATAGCTAAATAATTATACAATATCAAAGCAATAACTAAATAGCTAAAACCGCTTGATTTTAAATGTATAGCCACATATGGTTCACATATGGTTGCTTGGCTTGCAGGAATCGCATAGTGCTTTGGGAATTCCATAGTAAAGAAAAGTTCACCTAAGAGGTCACAGAGGAGAGCTGTAATAACAATCCCTAAACTCACAAGAATTGCTTAGGCTTGCAGGAATCGTATAGTGTTCTGAAAATTCCACTGTATAGGTATGCCTTATAAGGAAAAGTTCACTCAGCGGTTAAAAGAGGAAGACTTGGAGCCTTCATCCCACGACCACCAGAAGGCAGAAAAAGACCCCCTAGCAACTGAACGAGCAAGCGCAAAAGACAGACCACGTCATCCCTGGACCCGGGAGAAAAAGGCAATAAAAGGTGGACTTTGGGGATAGGAACGGTGCGAGCCTAGAGGAGTGGAGACTCCCGGCCGCCCAGCGCTGAACTTTGCTTATTCTTGCTTGCATAATAATAATAATAATAAATTTATAATTGTATGATCCTTGAATCCAGTGAATTCATTTATCACAGCAGGAGCGGGAAAGCGACCACGGGCGGCGGCGGGGCAGTCTCGTCAGCGGGAGATGATCCCGGGGTGGCGGGAGGCAGGAGGAGCGGCGTGGAGGCGGCGGGAGTCTGCTGCGGGGGGGCCATGGCAAGCGGTAGGCTAGTCGGTGGCTGGGGACGCCAGCGCGGCCGCGACAGGCGTTCTCGGCACCGCAGATCCGGGAGCGGCAGGGGACTGCAAAGACGCAGCAGCGACGGATGCGGACAGGACTTCAGGCACCACCGGCGCTGTGTCGGCGGGGGCGAGGGGGACTTGGGGGGCGGGAGGAGCGGCCGCACTCGCGGGTAGCGGGGGGGAAGCGGTGGGCTCGGGGGGGGGAGCGGGGCCGCGGTGACGCTGGTGGGCGGGCTCGTAGAGGCGGGATTGAGGGGCGGGGCCGCGAGGATGGCGAAACCGGGGGCGGGGACCGCGGTAGCCGGGACAGCAGGGACCAACGGGATGGCAAAGGCGGGGATGGCGGGAGCAGTGGGAGGGGCTGTGGGGTCCGGTGGGGTGTCTGGGGCCGAGGGGACAGGTGTCGGGACCGCGAGGGCGGGGGTCGGGGCGGCAAGAGTGAGCAGGACTGCGGGTACCGGAGTCGTGGGGTCCGATAGGGAGGTGGGGGTCGTGTCCCGTTCTAGACTCGCGGCGGCAAGGGGCGGACTCCCAGCAGGAGCGGAGTTCGGCGGGGCGACTGCTGCGGGCATCCCCCTTGCAGCAAACAGCTCAACCAGCGCCCTGCAAGCTGGGACCAGCTCTTCGGCAGCCATATCCCTCCGGGAGATACTATTAAAGAGCCTAATTCCAACTGGGTCCCAAAAGTCTCTGGTAAAGACGGCTGAACGGTCAGCATTTGGGAACTTAATTAAAGTCCATTCTAAGAGTTTTTTAACTCCTGTTTCGGTAATTGACTTGGCATAGAACTTAATAAATGCTTTAGTTGCTTATAGAGATATCTGTCGTGGGCAGAGTGAGTTTGTCCCATTATTAGACCAGTGTGTTACCAACCTCGATGTCGCAGAAGCAGTGTCCTCAATCAGAGCTCCGTCGCGGGGGCTGGCCAGACACTCCAGTCGGGGCTCAGGAAGCTGCGTTCAGGTCCCTCCTCAGAGCTCCGGTTTTAGGCGTCGCTTGGCAATGACTTTCCGTGCTCAGGACCTCGCAGGTAGGTCTGCACTCAGAGCTCCAGTGCGGGCGGTGCTTTCCAGCGCTCGTCTGGTGCTCGGGGCGCGTGGCAGAGTCCCTCCTTAGAGCTCCGGTCAGCGCTGCTCATCAACGTGTCCGTGCTCGAGGGATGCCATGGCAAACTTCCTCAAAGAGTTCCAGGTAGCTGCTGCGCGGCAGCGGCCACCCGTGCTCGAGGACCGCCAGGCAATTTCCTCCGAGAGCTCCAGGCAGTCGCTACGTAGTAACGACTCCCTGTGCTCGAGGTGTGCCTTGGCAAAATTTAAGAGCTCCGGCTTTCACGCTGCGCAGCAACGGTATGCCGTGCTCACGACACCTTTAAGGCGGCTATAACTGGTCTTTTAGTTACCGTGCATGGAGAAGTCTCCCACAGGTGGAAAAGCTGAACTGGCCCTTTAAACACGTCTGGGCACCAGTCTGTTGGTGCGTCGGGGGTTGCACAATCGGGACAGACGGAGACGAGAGATCTCTGATGCCAGGTCGTGGAACTTGCGGTTTATTGCAAAGGGCAGGGGTGCAGGGCCCTGCTGGGAGCTGCCAGCCGCAGCTCGGAGCAGGCCCGAGAGAAGAGAGGGGTAGAGAGGATGAGAGGGTAAGAGCGTAAAAGCATAAGAGAGTAAAAGGGGGTAAGAGAATAAACAGGGTGTGAAAAATGCATGTATTTTATGATTGGCTTTTTGCAAATATTAAAATGAATATTATATGTGTTGTGTTATAAAGTAATGCTGTATTAGTTTTCTTAAGTACTGTGTTAAATATAGTTTTAGGTTATAAAAATTGTTAAAATAGAAACGATGCTATGTAGGATACTTTTTTTTTTAAAAAAGGACTCGCAACGAGATAGCAGCCACAGGACACCTAAATCTTTCAGAGAAGAAGAATTTATGGCCCTCTTATCAGAAGAAACCAACTTCTTCCCGCCTCGAAGGCGCTGTTAGGATTTGGAGGAAGAAGTTGACGATAACCAGACAGAATCCTGTATTTGAATAGAATTTATGCATCATGTATGAAGTGTATGAATATGCAACAGGCTATTGTTTTTAAGGGTTAATCCTTTGTTAACGGGTGTCCTTTTTTGGGCTCGTGCTGCCCAGAAAAAGGTACCCGGACGTCCGTAACTCTTTGTCTTTATTGTCTCATATTGTCCTAATTCAGTTTGTCCAAATTATTATTACTCTAATTGTATTACTATTTTTATAATCATTTTATTACTATTAAACTTTTAAAATTTTGAAAACAAGTGATTGGCGTTTTTCACAATTTGGTAGCAGAGGATGGTTAACACCTCGCTGCCGGTGCTTTAGGAGAGTCAGAGTGGGGAAGGCGCGCCCTGCCCTATTTGGCAGCCTCGATCTGTCTCCCCTGAAGTGACCGACAGATGCAGGTTACGATCTGTGGACAAAAGGAGGCAATAAAACAAAGAGAAGGGAAAAAGGCTCCCTACAACCGCGGTAATTGGCCCCCTAAGACTAGTAGTGTGCACGAAGAACCCGGGAAGGAAAAAGGATTGGTAAGTATTTCTCGGGGGGGGCAGGTACAGGGGGATGAATGTGTATGAATGAGAGGCGGGCTGGTTGTCCCAGACCTGCCAAGTGAGTGTGGAAGTCTCCCATGCTGCGTTTCTGTCTTTTCGTGAGAAAAGCGGCCAGTAAAGAGACGAATCAAGTGATAAGAGAGTGAAAGAATCCCCCGGGGTAACTGGGACTGGGTCTCAGGGAGGGGTGGGACCCCTCGGAGGTAGGGAGCAAGGTTTCCTAGCCCAATCCACTAGGAAACGGGACAGGAGGGGCCCCTAAAAACCTGCTGGGCTGAGGGATTTATATTCCAAGAGCATCCAAGAGCAGGGTTGAGCAGAATTCTGTTGGAGTGAGGATATGCCCGAGAACACTCAGGGTGGGACAACACAGCTGGGTTGAGGGATATCCAATAGCACCGGGACTGGTCAGTAACACCTAAACTTGTAATAGGTGATGTGAAAGTAAAAGGTACGTTATTGTTGTTTTGTGGTGTGTGAGAGTGAGTCACACACAAAGTCAGCCTCAACTTCCCGGGCGGGTGGGAAGGGGGAGGCAGTGGAAAGAAGAGTGAGTGACCCGCACACCAGGCTATTGTTCCCGGGTAGGTGGGAACTTTTGGGCCGAAGGGAGTGAGTGACCTACACACCAGGCTATTGTTCCCGGGTAGGTGGGAACTTTTAGGCCGAAGAGAGTAAGTGACCTGCAAACCAAGCTAGTTTTCCCCGGGTGTGTGAGGGGGCCATAGCTGAAGAGTGTGAGTGACACACAGACAGACTCACAGGTGAACGGGCACTGGAGGCAGCAAGAGTCAGTGCCCTTCCTGGAGGCCCGGAGATACTGAGACCTAGAGGCCAACCCCAGGGCGAGGGGTGCCATAGGGACCCGTGATTTTCTGGCGACAGGGATCCACTTTGTGTCTTGAGGGTGTGAAGGAATGTGTAAAAGTGAATGAGAAATAGAAGTGAGTGAATGTAGACGGATGAAAGTATAGGTAATGTGGATTGTGCATTTTAAGCCTTACCATATCTCCTTGGAGGGAGGTGTATTGTATTGAAAAGCAGTGTTAGAAAAAGTTGGGGTTTTTTTGAGTGTAAGTAGTTGAAAGAAAAGTGGTATTTAAGTTGTTAGTAAAAAGTGGAAAACAGAAGCAGGGGACGAATAGATAGAATATTGAGAAATGGGGCAGAAATCCAGTAAGGTGGATACGAGAAAGAAAAGCGAGAAAAAATTACCAACAGAAATACCCCAAGATAGCCCTTTGGGAGTTATGTTAGCAAACAGAAATACAACTCCTTGCAAAATACAGGGTATGTAGATGTTGATGAGAAAAAACATGCAAACTTGTGAATTACATACTCTAAAAAGAGCATTAGAATATTTAACACAAAAGAAAGGAGTTATATATTGATTCAAGGTATGCCTTTAGAGTAGCACATACCTTAAGAAAAATTTTAAAAGGGAGATTACTTAATTCAAGAGGAAAAGGATTAGTACATGAGAAACTTATCTTAGAGGTTTTAGAGGCATTAAAATTACCTAAGAGAGATAGCTATAGTGCATATTAAGGGACACCAAAAGGTAAAGACCCCAGAAATAAGGGGAAATAATGTGGCAGATCAAGAAGCTAAAGATGCAGCAGAAAATGGAGCTGAAAGAGTTAATATTAAATCCAAATGAGGAAAAATTGGAAATTCCAAAGTTTAAGGAAGCAAAAAAGGGGAATTAAAACAAGACAGGTGGGGAACAAGATAAATCAGGGAAATAGAAACATCTTGATGAAAGACAATTAGATAATAAAATGCTTACTAGGGAATAGCAGAGGACATGTATCAAAAAGCCCAGTGGGATACTCGGGCTTTGTGTGATCATTTTTTTAAGGAACTATAGGTGCATTGAGATTTTTGGAGTAGAAAAGCAAGTAACTGAAAGATGTATAATTTGCCAAAAGATAAATAAAAGGGTGATGAGAAAAACAACATGAGAAGGTCGTGACTTAGCTCGTCGACCATTTCTAAGTAACCAAGCAGAAGTTTGGATTTGTTAAGCTCTGGATTTATTTGTAAAAAACGTTTAATCAAGAAGAAAAAGAGTACACCACATGCTGGGGAGGGGGGAGGTTGTAAGAAAATAACATTTTTGAAAAGCAATAAAAAAAAAAAAAACAAAAAAACCAGGGAAAGTATAAAGTTAAGAACAAAAATATTACCTCATCCATTCCCGTCTGTTCCCCCACTCGTTCCCAGCTGCACCACCCCCCCCAGCCCCTGTGCCGGCTCCGGCACAGTCCGTCTGTCCCAGTCCGGCCGCCTGGCCTGCGGCCGCTCCGCTGGCCGTGCCGGGGGGTGGGGGTCTGTCCTGCCGTGTGGACCGTGGTTACCGCGCTGACTGCACCGAGGGGGGGGTCCCGTCTGTCCCGTCTGTCCCATCTCCGGGTGCCCTGACTCTGGTCGGCTCCCGCCGCTGCTGCCGGGGTCAGTCGCCTGCTTTGTCTCTGCCGGATCAGCCATGTGGCGGTGATTCACGCTCCAGCTCGGTCTGCACCAGAACAGCCCCTCGGGCGATCCCGGCTGCAGACCCCGCCTTTGGAGGACCCAGACCCTGAGCTGTGCCGAGTCCCCCGTCCTGCCCTGAGCTCCGTTCCCTTAGTAACCACAGCTCCGGCTGCTCAGGGGAACTCTCTAAAGGAATCACCTTATCGAAACACTAAAAGTTCAGTTAAAAGAAAGCCCTCTCCAGATTCTGCCTAGAAATATGGGAGAAAGGCTATAGAAGATAAAAATCCAAAAAGAATGGGATAAAGGGATTAGTCTATTTCCATTAAGAGAGGTTCTCATAGGAAGGGACGGACCAGAGTTTGTAAACGCTCCTTTGACTTCGTCTGAGGTCTGAAATTTTAAGAAATAAATAAAAGGGATATTTAGAGGATTCCATAGGCATAGCTGAACAATTAGACCAATTTTTAGGTCCAAACATTTATACTTGAGAAGAGATGCGATCTGTAATGAAAATAATATTTTTCTCAAGAAGAAAGGTAATTAATCAGAGCAACTGAAATAAAAGCTTAGGAAAAAGATAATCCACGGGGACCCCCAGAGAAGACAAAATGTCAATTGTACCTCCTAAATAAAGTTAAAATATTGAGGAGGAGAATAAACACATGAATAATTCTCGTAATTGCATAATCAAGAGAATAAATGAGACAACATATCAAAGGCGAAATGCAAAAACAAAAGGTTTTTGAGAGACAGCTTTTAGAAGAGAAAGAAGAAACTCCAACTAAATAGATAAACAAACTTAAGAGAAATAGGAAAATGGTCCTAAGTAAGCAGAAGATCTGAAAATCTTTAAAGAGATGGGCACATAGGAGGAATAGGGAGGTCATAGGCTCGAATTTTTTTTGGGGGGACAAATACCATCTGGAGCCTGTGATAACTTTAAAAGTGGGTCCCCAAGAAGAAGAATTAGAATTTGTAATAGACACAGGGGCAGAGAGAACCTGCCTGTTATATGTTACAAAAGTTATAGTGTAAGCAAACATATAGTGAAAGTAACAGAGGCAAAAAGAGAAAGTTTTACATTTCTGGTCATTAAAGATGTGGTAACTGAGAGAAGAAACTAGAATTTGGATGGGAGATGTCTTATTGGTCCCAGAGGCAGGTAGCAATTAATTGGGAAGAGTCTTACAAGTGCAATTAAGAATAGGAGTTATATCAGAAAATGGGAAAATGACAGCTAGAGTTTTAAAATTAGGCCAAGAAGATGAAGGAAAAAAAAAATCAACAAAGAAGTTTGGGCTGGAGAAGGAAATAAGAGAGGATTAAATATCAACCCCATAAGGGTTACAATTGAGAGAGAAGATTGTCCCATACGTGTACGTCAGTTGTTGCCTTCTTGTGAAGGCCGCGATGACCTGGTTTCAGAGTCCAGCACTGCGATCTCCTCCTTGGGATCCTTCGTGGCCAATAACGGACGCTAACACCAATGTGGTGGACGGTTAAAGGCGTTTATTGAGGGGTCTCAAGGGTATTTATGGACTAAGGGGTTTCTCTACGTCAGACAGGGGTTTGGCTATACTTTCTAGGGTTAGTATGGAGTGGAAAGTTACTGGCATCTATAGGTTAGGGGGGCTACATGTTTGGCTACATTCCAAGGGTGATCCTTATCTATGGGGAGAGGGGGCAGAAGGATTCCTGTAATTTTCCGTCACAGCCCGAAATCTTCCGAACGCCTGTCCCTAGCCTACCACAGTCAGTATTCTGTATCTTTAGAAGGACAAGAAACTTTGAAGCCAGTAATAGAAAGACTAATAAAGGATGGGACATTAGAACCTTGTATGTCTCCTCATAATATCCCTATTCCCCCAGTAAAGTCTGATGGGAGTTATAGACTAGTACAAGATTTAAGGGAGGTTAATAAAAGAACTCAGACTCACTACCCAGTGGTAAAATATCTTAGACACTTAATAAATAAAAGTAGCTGGAAACCCAACCACGAGAAAATTGCAAGAATTTTATTCCTTCTCCCTCCCTCTTCAAAGAGGGAGATCAGAAAATTACCTAGATTATTGAAATATTATAGATTATAGATTGAGGGGTACACACAGGTAGCAAAATTTGTGTATGAAAAAAAATTGACAGAAAGAGATGATATAAAACAGACCAAAGAAGATATTGTTAAATTAAAAGAGTTAGGTTAAAACCAGCCTAAGTACTAGCTTTAAGCTTACCCTTGTTTGAAAAATCCTTTATCATTTATACATAAATACAGAAAATGGAGTAGCTCATAAAATTTTAATTCAGGAGTGAAGAAGAGTAAAAAATATCTAGTAGCTTATATCAAAAGATGTTAGACCCAGTAAGCCACAGCTAGCCAGTATGTATTTAAGTTATAACAGCTACAGCAATCCTAGTAAAAGAAAGTTCTAAGCTTACTTTTAGAAGTAAATTAGTTAAATTCGCCTTGTACCGTCTGAGGTGTGTTGAATCAAAAAAAAAAAAAAACAACAAAAAACAGGTAAGAAGGAAAGAAAGAGAGAAGTTGAAGTAGGGAGGTAGTTCGCAAACTCTGAGATGTTAGAATGTGGAGTGATGACATCTTGGTGCTAGAAGAGAGCAGGAGTGTGAATGCGGGTTTTTTGCATGAAAGGCAGGGAAGTGTCTTAACACATGGTTGTTAGGAGGTTATTCAGTGCCGAACTGGGGTCCAGAAAGAGTATAGCAGAACGGGCCCTCCTTGAAGAGAAAAGAGGATAAGTTGACTAGAGAAAGAAAAAGAATGTCAGGAGCACCTGAGGACGCCAAGTTTGGGGTTGTCAAAGTTGGGAGGTGTCTGATCGCTCCCCACGAGCGGCGGGGTCTCGGAGGCTGCGGCAGAGACCGATCCATGGAGGTGACCCGGCGGCGGCCCTCGGAGCAGAAGACACAGGTTTGCCGGCCAGGAGCGGGCTGGCTCCGTGGCGGAACTGCCGGGGTGGCTCCCAGACTGCCAGGGTCCCGAGTCGAAGATGGCAGAGTCGGCCCCGGTAAGTGGGCCAAGAGAGAGAGAGAAGGAAAGAGAAAGAGAGAGAAGAAGAGAGAGAGAAGGCAAAAGAGACCCAAGGCATGCCCCCAGGGTCCCCATGCCCGTGGCTGTTCTCCCCTGCTTCAGCCCTGCAGCGAAGTGGCAGCACCGGGGGAAGGGCGAAGAACAGCATTGACAGCAAGGCCGTGAAGAGAGGGGGAGGGGGCTAGCACTAAAAGATAAAATCAAAGCAGAAATTGATGACTCTCCAAACCTCACAAAGTGGGTTTGTTTTTCTTAAGTAAGTGGGTTTTTTTCTTTTGTGTGTTTTGTTTGCTGTTAAAAAGATGTTTTTTTTCCTGAAGAATGGGTTTGTAAAGCTAAAACAATTAAATGTTGCCCGAAAAGTAAAAAGCAATAGATGTGATACATCTCGTGTTGAAATTGGTCAGGCTTTTCTTATTTAACTAACTGTAACTCACAGAAAGAAAAATTTGCCCCTGCAGCTATTAGCACAGCTGGATACAAGAAGAAGAGGCTGCTGTAGAGAAAGCTTTTAGCTAAACCCAGAAAGTTTAGAAGAAAAGCGAATAGTAGAAATTAATGCAGTATTGTCTTTCTTTTATTACTATGCTATTAAGAAGTCCTTTCCAGGTACTACTGAAACAACAATCGGAATCATGGAAAGAGGGTGAATTAATGCCAACAGAATCAAAAGACTTGTGAAGAAACCTGAAAAATAGACTATCACATTTAAACCGAGTGATACCGAACTGACTTTCCAATAGGGACTGAGTGGTAATAGTTTAAAAAAACCCAAATGATCCAAGAAATGTACAAAGAATAACACTGAAGTAAGAAGTAAGACAATGCTTATATCACTAGTTTCAAACACTGCCTGAATAAAACATCTCCTTTGGAGAGGAATACTTCAGATAAAAAGATCAAGACTGTTTTTGTATTCTGACCTTAGCCTGTGAATTGTACAGGGGAGAAGGGGAATTACTATTTCCATTAGTAAACTTTATTTGATTCATTCCAATACTGGACATGCTAGCTGGGTTATAAGTAAATGCTTGAATTGTGGGAATAATTAGTATTGTGGTTCACAAAATTTATGCTCTTATTGCAAAAAGTGTTAAAGTAATAACTTTGTTTTGTAGATGAGAATTATTAGTGCCTGTTGAATGAGAGATACCTGAGAAACGGTAAGAGACCACAGTTAAAGAGTGTCAAAAACAATTTGCCTAGAAAATAGTTAAGAGAAAGTGACAAGGAAATAGAGGGCAAGACCAGATTGGCCTCTGTATTTCGCCACCAAGAAGATCAAATATACCTGCTGTGGGTTGCAACCTCACAGGCATGGGAGGTGGGAGTATAAGCCATACTGGACCTCTGTTATTCCTGTTTCTGCCACTCATTTGTTGTCTTTTCCCTTTCAGGATACGAGCAAGATTGTGTCACAAATGCTACAGAAAGCATCACATAGAAAGAAACCAAAGTTCCTCTTTTATTACACACACCTATGTCAACAACCACTGTTATAACCCATCCAAATTAAGAACCTGTAGGCAAAAAAGAGAAAATTATTAGATTACAAGAAACCTAAGAAAAAGTGGTAATAGATTTGGAATTAAATGTCCAAAAAGAGAGAGATGGATTTGTCTTACATTTAATCTTGAAGAGACAGTTCAAGATTTAGTAAAAAAACAAATAGTAAATGAAAAGGTAAAACCAGCACAGCAATTTAACTCTGTATTGACCCCAAAGTATCTATTGAGTCGTATTACAAGACTCCAAGCAGTTATAGAAATGATAGCAAATAAAGCCGCCCAGGCATTAGAGTTAATATCAAGTCAGCTAAGCCAAACAAAACCTGTAGTGTATCGGAATAGGTTGGCTTTAGACTATTTATTGGCAAAAGAAGGGGGTGTTTGTAGAAAGTTTAATATGTCAGATTGTTGAAGATTGATGACCACAGAAAAGTCATTCTAGCAAAAGCGAAAGAAATCAAAGAAGAAAAATATATATATGCATATAATAACCCAGGTACCGGTCCAAAAAAATTAGAAAACAATGTTAAAACCTAGCTGGTGGGGTAATGTATTAGAAGAAATTAAGATCTTTCATTTTATGTGTTACAACTGTTTTTATATCTCTTCCTTGTGTAATCCCCTGTTTTATTTTGCCAGCATAGTCCAGAAGATGCAAGTAGATAAGAAATATTGCTCAAGCCAAATGATTTACAAAGAATAAGAGTGGGGATTGTGAAAAATGCATGTATTTTATGATTGGCTTTTTGCAAATATTAAAATGAATATTATATGTGTTGTGTTAGAAAGTAATGCTGTATTAATTTTCTTAAGTACTGTGTTAAGTATAGTTTTAGGTTATAAAAATTGTTAAAATAGAAACGATGCTATGTAAGATACTTTTTTAAAAAGAAAGGACTCGCAGCGAGATAGCAGCCACAAGACACCTAAATCTTTCAAAGAAGAAAAATTTATAGCTCTCTTATCAGAAGAAACGAACTTCTTCCCGCCTCGAAGGCGCTGTTAAGATTTAGAGGAAGAAGTTGACGATAACCAGACAGAATCCTGTATTTGAATAGAATTTATGCATCATGTATGAAGTGTATGAATATGCAACAGGCTATTTTTTTAAAGGGTTAATCCTTTGTTAACAGGTGTCCTTTTTCCGGCGTGCTGCCCAGAAAAAAGTACCCGGACGTCCGTAACTCTTTGTCTTTATTGTCTCATATTGTCCTAATTCAGTTTGTCCAAATTATTATTACTCTAATTGTATTACTATTTTTATAACCATTTTATTACTATTAAACTTTTAAAATTTTGAAAACAAGTGATTGGTATTTTTAACACAGGGTAAGAGCTAAGAGGCAAGAGGGGCAAGAGCTAAGAGCTAAGAGAGCGAAGTTCCCCCTACAATACAATAAATCATCTTCTGTGTTGAATATTCTGATTCTCACTAACCAATCTAGTACAATATACAAATCCTATAGCATTTACTTACAGCCTGTAAGAATCACTACCATACTGTGCTACATTTTAAACCCTAAAAACTACTCTTTGGACCCCTTCTGCCAAGCTGGCAGGGTCTGCTCGGACCCTTGGACCCGCCTGCAAGCAGAGGGTCTTGTTTCATCAAAACGGGATTACCTTCAGTCAGCCACACCGTTGTTTTCCCGTTGTTTTCCCGTTGTTCAGTAACTAAGGGATCTCAAAGCTTGCTTTCATTTCAATCTCGCTTATAGTTTATTGTGACTGTGGTCACAAGGGTTTTCAGGATGAAGAAGAGACGAGAATGTTGACTCCATGATCAGAAGGCTTGATTTATTATTTTATGATATATGTTACATTAAGACTATACTAAAAAGAAATAGAAAGGAAAAGGTTTCTTCAGAAGCTAGCTAAGCTAAGAATAGAAAAGAATGAATAACAAAGATCTGTGTCTCAGACAGAGAGCAAGAGCCAGCTCTGCCATGAGTGGTCAGTAAATCCAAACATCCACAGGAGACCAATCACAGGTCTACCTGTTGCATTCCACAGCAGCAGATAACCATTGTTTACTTTTGGTTGCTGAAACTGCAGCTTCTCACAAGGAAAAATCCTAAGAAAGGATTTTTCATGAAAGATATCTGCGACAGTTTCTATATTCTCAAAATCTTTTGGCAGACAATCATATTTATAAGGCTTTCCTGTTTCATCTTCCCCAACATACCCGACTTTCTTTTCCCATCAATCACCCTGCTTGACCCATTTACAAACCATTTTTCCCCTTCATCTAATTCTTCCTCCTCCAAATCCTGATTTTCGTCTGCAACTCAACCACTTCCATGCAATCGTGAACGAGTTCCTCTGAAGCTTCCCCAAACAAAAACTGCTCAGGGTTTTGCACGGTTGTTGTCCGCAATTCCAAATCCTGTGAGTGAATCAAAATGGCCTCATACTTTAGCAATCTAGCATCAGTGAGCCATTTATCTGCTTTCTGTTGTAGTATGCCCCACACATTGTGCAATGCAAATACTACCAAAGGTGCCCCGAAGGTTACTTTCTTAGCTTCCTCCACCAACAATGCTACAGCAACAATCACTTGCAAGCAGGTGGGCCAGCCTCTGCTGACCAGGTCCAAAAGCCTCGACAAGTAACCTACTGGTTTCCTGACCCCTGCCCAGTCCTGTGTCAGCACCCCATGCGTTGTGTGATTGCTCACGTCCACGAACAACTGGAATGGTCGCTTCACATCAGGGAGGCTCAGCACTGGTGCCGCTGTGAGTGCTTCCTTGACTCCCCTGAATTCGTCCTTGTCTTTTTCCGTCCATTTGACTCTGTCCGTGGTGAGTTTCTCGTATAGAAACTTCACCTTCTCGCTGTACCCTTCAATCCACTGCCGGCAATATCCCAACAATCCCAAAAGTTGTCTGACTTCCCTCTTTGTTTGTGGGGGTGGTAAGGCAATAATCCCTGCAACCCTCTCTGGATCCAATTTCTTTTTCCCCTTGGTTAACCAATGTCCCAAGTACCTGACGTCAGGCTCTGTGAATTGCAACTTCGACTTTGACACCTTCAACCCCTTTTCCCCTAAAAAGTTCAATGGTGCTCGCCCTCACAACCTCCTCCCTCAGACCTGCAACCAACAAATCATCTACGTATTGTAGCAATTTTGTCCCCTCCGTTGGTACAAAGTGACTCCGCACCTGCTCAAGTGCTTGCCCAAATAAGTTCGGGGAATCAATGAAGCCCTGAGGCATTGATGTCCATCTGAGCTGCTGCTTTCTGTTCGTCTCCGGGTCTTCCCACTGAAACACAAAATAATCTCTGCTGCCCTCTGCTAAAGGACAGGTCCAGAAAGCATCTTTCAAGTCAATCACGCTGTAACACGTGTCCGCAGGAGAAAGGTTATTCAGCAAGGTGTAAGGGTTTGAGACTGTGGGGAACAAAGTCTTAGTTCTCTGATTCACAGCCCTTAAATCTTGCACTAGCCTGTAGCTACCATCCGTCTTTTTCACAGCCAGAATTGGGGTGTTGTGCCGGGACATGCACGGCTCCAACGTTTCTTTCTTTATTAATTCATCAATCACCGGTTTCAATCCCTTCTTCCCTTCCATGGAGATGGGGTACTGTTTGACCTGAATGGGGTCTTCTGGTCTCTCAATTTCGACACGAATCGGCTCTATGTCCAACCTCCCGGCCTCCCCTTGGACATACCAAACCTTCGACGGTGAGTTTATACAGCCTCATCCTGAGCCAGGAATTTTCCACTGCCAAGCCGATTTCTAGGGCTATCATCAAGTCCCGCCCTAGTAAATTAAAGTCCGCGTCCCTTATCAATAATATATTTCCTGTACATATTTTGTTTTCTGTCTCTATCTCAACATATTTTATGATCGGAACCTTGAAAGGTTCCCCTTTTGCCCCGATTACCATCATGGAATCGTCGCTTAGAGAGCACCCTTGTGGTAGCTGCTGCATCGCGGTTTGTTCCGCCCCAGTGTCTACTAAAAACCACATCTCTTTCCTGTGGGGTCCTATTTTTCATTTCATCAAGGGCTCCCTTGGTGTTCCGGACCCCAAACTGAAAAGTCCCTGACACCCCTAATCTTCCTGAAACATTGCCTGGTCCTTGGCTTTGTTGGGACAATTCCTTCGGATGTGTCCCTTTTGCTTGCAGTAATAGCACTCAAAGTCCTTCTTTTGGTTGTTCGATCCTTTTCCTTGGGAAGGGTTTTGCTTCTTTGTCGGCGCCACTTTCGCCATGTCTCTGACCTGTTCCTGTTTCTGTGCTTCCCTTACTGCAGCTACCAATACCTTAGCTCGAATCTTCTGTTTTTCTTCATCTCTTCTCATGTAGACTTTCTGGGCTTCTCGGAGCAATTCCTGCAATCCCTTGTCCTGCCATCCGTCTATCTTTTCTAACTTTTTCCGTATGTCCTCCCAAGATTTTGCCACAAAGTGAGTTTTCAACAAAACCACCCCAATCTGAGAATCAGGATCCGTCCCTAAATACATTCTCAGGCTCTTTCGGAGCCTCTCCAACCACTCTGTGGGTGTCTCATCCTTTCCCTGGCATTCTCTGAGTACCTTACTCATGTTCTGCCCCTTGGGTACCACTTCTCTGATACCCTGAATTATCATGTTCCTTAGATTTTACATTTTCTGCCTCCCCTCCTCCATCTGGGTACTCCAGGATGGTTTCTGGTTTGGCCACCTCTGGTCCCCGCTTTCCCCATTGGAGTTTCTCTGTTCCCAATCTTTGATTGCGGCTTGTCTGATCATCTCCCTCTCCTCATTGTTGAACAGCGATCTCAGGATCGCGTTGAGATCCTCGTAGGTGTAGGTGCTGGTCCCTAGAAATTCATCTAGCCTTTCTGCCACCCCCAAAGGATCATCCATCAATTTTCCCATCTCTTTCTTGAACGCCCTCACATCTCCAGTATCAATTGGCGTGTGTACGAAGCCGACAACTCCCGGAGCCGTTGGCACCTCCCGTAAAGGAAAGATGCTGGGCTTCTCCTCCTCATCCTCACTGTCTCCCGTGGTTGCCCTCCTCGTTCGCCGCCTTGTTCGATGGGCCAGAGGAGAGCTGACTTTGGGGAAAATTACCTGTTTTTCTTTGGTTTTGGGAAGGGTCGGTGGCAGCAGCTGCTCACATGGGAGCGGAGGTGCCGCCGCTTGTTCACGTGGGAGGGGAGGCGCCACGGCCTGCTCTGGTGGGAGTGGCGGCGCCAAGACGTGGCCCAGCGGGATTGCCACCTCAAGAGGCCACGCGGGCACCGGTGGTGCCTGGACTGGTCCGGGCTGGGGCGGAGGAACAAGGTAGGGAGGTGGAAGATTGTTCAAGGGTTCCCATTCCTTTCCCCTGTTTGCCGCATGTCGGAGAGCTCGTACTGGGTATAAACTCGTACAAGTGTATCTCCACATTTCGGCATACTCAATTTCCTCAAAATCCTGTGGGCGGCGATCAAATACGTGGTCATACAGGGACTCGCATGTCCATGCCTCAAACGTGCCGAACACCGGCCAGACCACGTATTTTCCGATCTCCTTCCCTCCCCATTTTTCCATGCAATAAATGTATCATTTTCTCCGTGGGCCTGCCTGCTCTCCTGGGGCTGTTGTCCCAATGTTCTAGCATCCACCCCAACAGACTCTCCCTTGGGATTTCTGGCAGAACTTTCTCGGGACCCTGGGGAGATTTTTCCTGGGGCTTTTCCTGGAACCTGCTTTTTCCCAACACCATTTTTCCAAAAATCCCGCCTGCGAATTTTCTCACCTTGTCTCCTCTGGCTGGGACGCTCGTCGCGAGTCCCAAATTCTTGTCCAATGTCGATTTCTTGAGCTTGCGAAATGCCTCCAGTCTTACTCAGTCACACGGAGAACCGTTCCTTGGACTTTTCGTCTGATCGCCGGTTTTCTTACCTGTTTTCTCCAGATCAGAAGGCAGACGGGCTCCTAGAATTTTCCAGGACTGTCTTTTCTCCCCTTTCTGACCCAACCGTGACCAATTCCCCCTCGAACTCCCTACGAGTCCCGGGTCCCACGTGTGTTAAGAAAAAGCGTCTGCTTCCCCCTTGACCGACCATGTCCCTCACGGGATGGTGGAAATGCGATCATGGGGTCCACACTCGCTTCATGACAGAGTCACGTCTCACAGACACACTCAGTCACACCCCACTCAACCACGTGATACTCACGGTTCCTTTCCCGTGTGGATTCTTCATGCACGTCAATTTCCGAGTGGAAAAAGCACCTCGGGCTCGGAGATCCCCTGGATCTTGCCGATATTCTGAGAACTGGGCCCGTTTTTATCCCTCTTTGGCTGTGGCTCTGGTTTCGGTTCGGTGATTTTTGATTGGTCTCGCAAACTCCCGATCCTGTTCAGACCACTGAAATCAGCGGGGCGCCTTCTGACTGGGAATGGGTCCCGAACCCAAAATTAAAATTACGTCGGGTTGTCACCAGATTGTTATAAATGATCAATTGTGAGCCAAATTATCAAAAATTTTGGAAAGATTTAATAATCTATCTGCGCGACCGAATTTCGGTCTCCGAAACCACCACAGCCAAAGAGACAGTGTCGAGCCCGGGATTGGAGCTGGGTGAACCTGGACCCAACCCCTAGACTGTAAGAGTCTCCCCTATTCACGAATGCCGCTTCTTGCGGCGAGGTTTTATACAGTTTATTGTGCCCGAGGCGAAGGAGTCCCAATTTCTTTTGCAACTCTTCACATTCATTGCTGCTCTTTTCAATGTGCAGAGCTGGACAAAGGCTGGTTCCAGGTGTGCAGTCAGTGTTGATGGGCTCCGGGGAAGCCATGTATTCAGATGTATTAGTTTGGCACCGCTGACTATCTTGATTGATGCAATCGGCAAGGCGATGATCGCTCTTAGGTGGTTCCCCACGATCGATAGTTTAACTTGTGTCCGGGAATTCATTGTAATCTGAATAGACAGCTGCTCTCGGGCCGAGGTGGTCAGAGACATAGGTTTGGATTTTTACAATCTTTTATACCGTACATTAATAGCATGAATTATCCCTACCATATATTACAGTAAGCTATGGAGAAAAGATTCTTTTTCCCTATAACGCATGAAACTATGGGAAGATGAAACTGTTCAAATTGATATCGAGCAAAGGCCTCCATGTTAAAGTAAGCAGATATTAAAGTAGCTGTGATCCCATGAGAAGTTTGAACAGAGAAGGAGAGAAGAGTAGTCCTGTGCCCCCAGGAGAAGAAAATCTCTGTTCCCAGGGATGAAGATGATTTTAGAGATGGATAATGAGCACTTATGCCTTTGAACAATTTGTCTTTGAAACAATACCTCATAAGTTGACATGGCCCATAGACAAACTGTGGGAAAGCTTGTGGAAAATGGGAGGGGCTTCACAATAGCAGATTTCCCTGGGCGGCTGCTATTTGTGATGAAATTGAGAGCCACTAGGGAACTGGTTTTTTTTCCTCTTGTGGAGAAGTGTCCATAAACTTAATAGGAGGGACTTCTCTCCTTAAGTGAACTGAAGAAAGACTATTTTAGAGGTGGTAAACTTACTGGAAATTTTAGGTTTTGCTTCTTTACATTGTCAGTGGAAAAGAAAAGGTTGTGGGGGGAGAAGAATTGTTGTGAAGGGTTTGTTTTGATTCTTACTACTTTTTTTCTTTTAGTTACTCTTAATAATTTTTTTATGCCCTTTTAAAGTTTTGAGCCTGCTTTGCCTTTCTCCTAATCCTATCTCACAGCAGGAAGTGAGTGCACTGGTGATTGGCCAGCACTGAAACCCACCACACTCTTTGGTACATTGGTGGGGAAATTTTAAAATTGGGGCAAAATCTTAAATTGGCAAACCAAAACCACTACACGAAATTGGTGTTTCTGCCCAGTTTTAAACTGAAACTGACACACTAGCATAAACAGAAGAGACGATTTGGGATACAAGCATCATATAGCCAACCCAGGACAACGGGTCATATAATAAAGAAGGGTGGGCTCTCACCCCACAAGGGCAACTGATCATTTCCTTGTATTTAGTATGGCCTTTGATTAGGGAAGAACACAAGAAAAGGCACTTGGGGGCAGAAGCCCTATACCAGCACCTACTTAGAGAAATTATAGCTAAAAATTTATATGCCACTGGGCAACAGGTGACTTGGCAATGTGAACTTTGCCTCCAGACTAATCCCAAAAATACCCCAAAACCAAAATTGGGCCAAATTGGAAAAGGCAATGGGCCTGGGCACCAGTGGCAGATTGATTTTACAGAACTCCCAAGAAAAGCGGGGTACAGATATTTACTGGTACTAACTGATACCTTTTCAGGTTGACCAGAAGCATTCCCTACCAGAATAGCCAAGGCTTGGGAGGTAACTAGAATACTAATAAAAGAAATAATACGGCGCTTTGGAGTTCAATCAACTGTCTTCTGACAGACGACAGTGATAATTGAGAGGGTCACAATACAAAGCAACACACTCCATTTTTAGAAGGCTTCAAACCTGGTTTTATTATAGCATGCATGCTTTTTATACATTCTTACAAAACTCGTAAGTTTACTCATTGGTCAGGAAAGACAAAGTGCTTATTGGAATAGACAGTTGCAGGTTTCTCTTATTTATCCTTCTCTCTTCCTTGGTTTCTATGTCAATGACTTTGGTAGAAAATTCTTTCAGGGATAAACATGGATCCTCTTATCAAACTTCTCTCTGGCTCACAGAAATCACTGTAAAACCTCTTCCACAATGGCTTTACAACAGTTTGTTGCTTTTGCCCATGTGTCAGTTCCTTCTATGGTGATCCTTCTGTGGTCAGTCTTCTGGTGGTCTTTTGATGAAGACTTTTGAGAGGAAAGATGTGTACTAATGTCTTTACAAACAATTTGATGGGTGTTTACATATCTGAAAAGGGTCTTAATGTCTCTATTAACTTCAAGCAGTAGGTTTGTTGCAGAGCCCAGACAGGTTGGCTCCTGAAACAGACAAGGGTCTGCACAAGCCTGAACTTCTGAACTTTGGGGTAAAATAGTAGGTTCAAGTATGGACATGTGGTAGGCAGTTAAGGAAGGCTGTACCTTCCTAGTACTTCAGCCAATGGGGAAAGGAAGAGGGCAACATGAGACCAGGAGTTTAGGATAAATGGAGGCTGCATCCTGCAAAACCTCGAGAGAGAAAACCCCTGCGGGCATGTACCCCAGTTAACTCTCTCCTTTTATTTGAATAAAGTTGCAGGGCGCTTCTGTGTCCTTTATGGACACTGTCTTTTCATAGTGTGATTTTGCATGCAAAATGGGGCTCTTGTCCGTGATACTTCCACTGTCTGGGACTGGCAAAGGGCAAGAGGAGCTGGAGGAGACACACCTCACCCAGATTTTAGATGACCAGCTCCCTTTGACGCTGGCTGGCACTGGGCAATTGATGGGGTACCTGAGGGTGTCCAGGAGACAGGCGAGAGGCAGACCGGGGGGTCTGTGAAGAGTCCATAGGAAAGTACCACCGGACATGGCTGCCTAGAGGGGGCACTAAGGGAAAGTCAGGAAGGGTCTTGGCAAATCTCACTGGTGAGTACAGCTTTGGGGAGTAAAACATGGCAGGACGCCCAGGGTGGGCAACAAAGGAAAATTGAAAAAGGGTCTTGACTATAGGGATGATCATCCCAAAATACCTTCGAAGGGTCCTTTAGAAAAATTTTGAGATTGTTTGCACATTCCTATAGTGAAACAAGGGATTTAAAGGTTAATAGGGAATTTAGGATAGTTTAGGCAATATATATGTGAACATATGGTATTCATTATTCTACTCGTATGGGACTGCAATAGGCGACCCTCTGAAGGATACCTGTTACCTATTAAAATTCTGCTGAGCTCGCAAATAAGAGAGGCCCCTGGTAAAAACTGATGAATTTGCCAGAAAATTCGAAGCAAAGAGAGATTGCGCATGCGAAAGCACTTGAGTTCAAGAGTTCAACTATGAAGACTTTGAGTCTTCATCTTTTCAGGCCCCCAGACTCATTTAAAGACCACCAACTCAATAAAAAGGATAAACTGTGCATTCGCAGCTAATTTCCATACCGTGCAGAGAATGGGCGGGGATAGATACTGAATATGTATAGGTGTTATAGAATATGCATGATTTTTGTGAATAAATAGAGGATTTGTGAATGTTGGGGTACACAGGATTTGGGAAGATGCTCTCCCCCTGCATCCAGCGCTGAATAAAATACATACTTACTTAACAACCTTTGGTTGTGGAGTCATTACCGCACTACAATAGCAGTAGTTAAAGGACATGGGGCCCCAGAGCAGGCATTATGGGGAATGTGGACGCTCAAAGGTGGCAATAAAAGGCACCGAGAAAGGGTCTCAGCAACCTACACCCAGAGGATGCAATATGGTGTTGGTTTGGGAAATGATTGGTCGAAGGCGAGTGCGGAAAAAAATGGTTACGGCAAATAGCAGCAGGAGGTTATGTGATAAGGAAAGACTGGGAAGTTCTCTACCTTATCTTCAAAATTTGCAGTCTAATGCAGGGCTGGCTGCAAGTCTTTTGTATTCCCGGCTTCTAGGAGAGGGAAAACAGGGAGGTATTGGTCCTACACCCCCACTCCTCCCTGGGTCATTGTGGAACCAGGGTGGAGGATTTGGGTTTTGTAAGAAGGTTCCTCTATAGTGAGGAGTGCCAAGGTTGAGAGGGAGAGTGTGGGACAGGTAGCACAAGCTGGGGACCTGTGGGGGAGATGCGGGACTGAGATGAGGCTGTGGGACAGCCGAGGCTCAGCTCCGGTAGGTGCCCAACACCGCCACCCCCGCGGGCAGGGGCTGCAGTGGCCTGTCGGCCCCATGAGGCTACAGGATGCCCCAGCCGCCTGCCTGTCCCTGTAGCACTGTCGGCTGTGCCTGCCCACCCGCCAAGCTGTGCCAGCACCTGGTGCTTTACAGGGCTTGTGGTGCTGGGAGAGTGGCCCAGGGGCCCAGACAGGTGTGCTCGGGGGTGTCTGGACACTGCGACTGGACGGGGAGCAGCTTTGAAGTGCAATGTAAGGTACAGCAACTGGCTTTCATATACGGTATAAGAGACAATGTGTCACCAAAGCATGGCCTGATACACAAAGGGATTTTGTTTGGGTCACTGGAGAAACGAGCAATTTTGAGCTTTGGGAGAATGAGTACCCACAGGCAGTAGTGGGGGGGGCTAGAAAGATATGAAAGAAGGGGTGAGGAAAAGGTAAAGGTACAGGCAAGAATAATGGCAGATTTTACAACTCTCAAAGGGAAAAAGTGCAGGGAGCCCCAAGACCACAGGGAAGGGGACGGCCAACAGGACAGCAATTGAGAAGGAATGAAACATTAAAAATTAGTTGTTCAAGGTTTCGGGATCTGCTATCATAATTTTAATTTTATGCTAAAGGGGGAACAGTTGTTCAAATATTCTTTTCATAAGTGGGAAAGTGTGGTTGAGACAGCCTGGATGCTGAGAGAGAGAAACAGATAGTTTCCCAGGCATCATTCTGGGAAAAGCTGTGAGAAGCTCAAAGAAAAGAATTTAAAAAATTCTTATCTTAAGTGTGAAAAGTGCATATTATATGGCTCTATGCAGCTATTTACTATATGTATTATGTTGTATTGATTAGTAGTGCCGTATTAACATTTTAATAGTATGGTAAATGTAGTTTTGTAGTTAAAATGTAGCTTTTGTAGTTAAAATAGAAACTACGTATGTGGGATATTTTTTTAAAGAGAGGAATGAGGTACTCGCATCGAGATAGCAGCCACAGGACACCTAAATCTTTCAGAGAAAAAGAATTTATTGCTCCCTTATCAGAAGAAACTAACTTCTTCCTGCCTTGCTCAGCCCTGAAGTCGGCATCAGGATTCAGAGGAAGAAGTTGACATTGACCAGATAGAATCCTTTGTTTGAATGGAAGTTATGCATCATGTCTGAGATGTATGAATATGCAACAGTCTATTGCTTTTAAGGGTTAATCCTCTGTTAACGTTTGTCCTTTTTCAGGCTTATTTTGCCCAGAAAGAGGTACCCGGACTGTCCGTAACTCTTTGTTTTTATTGTCTCATATTGTCCTAAATCCTACTTGTCCAAATTTTAATTACTCTAATTATATTACTATTTTTATAACCATTTTATTACTATTAAACTTTTAAAATTTTAAAAACAAGTGGTTGGCGTTTTTCACATTAAGGCTCTGCAGCTGGTGTTTTGAACAGTTGTTTCTCATTAGATGCTTACCAAAGGGTGGTTTCTTAATTAGCCATTGGTGATGGTGTTTTGATTAAATGACCAATCAGGTCCACCTGTATCGGAACCATGTATAAAAATAATGGATTTCCTAATAAAATTATTATTAGCCTCCTGAAGAGAGTTGGAGTTATGTTTCACTTATTTATTCATTCCTGACTCAGAACAGGAAAGATGTGTGTATTGAGTTTTGCCGGCACATAAAAGTAACACAGGGACGCCCATGAGAGATTGCTGAATGTGTGAGTTGGGTTTGAAAAGCGTGAGTTTCTGATTATTCCTAGTTGCGATTGTGGTTTGCTGGGAGGAGATTTGATGGCTAGAGTTGGGAATGTAAGTTGGTGTTGTGGGAGTAATGGGGAGGCTAACACTGTTGTGAATGCTGGAGTGAATCCAGAGACATAGGCAGTCCCAGGGGAATATGGAAAACTGGATATGGAGCCTCTCTGCATTACTTTGAGGCAACCTGGACAACTGGTGTTTAAAAAGCAATACCATCTTTCAAGGGAAGGAAGGAAGCAAGGACGGAAGGAAGGGTTATAAATGGGCAATGTGATGCTTGGGTCTTGCAATTAAGGGATGAATACTGTGTGTATGTTATGAGAAGTTTTATTGATGCATGGTTATGTTATTTTAGTTTGTGGTTTGGACACCCTTTGTTCTCACCATAGTCCCCTTTCTCCCACTCTGTATTGTTCCCACCAGACAGCCTTGGTTGTCAGGGGCATGTGGAGGGAGGGTGTGTACGTATGCACCTTGATTGGGGCAGCTGGGAATGGGGAAAGCCTGTTGCTGGGGGGGTGTGGCATGACAACACCTCACCTCCTATCAAGTTGTAAGGAAGTCTCCACCAATGGATGGCAAAGAAGAGTTGACTGGCAGACTTTGGGAGGGGCCAGGGTTGGCTGATGCAACATCAGGGGTATAAAAGGAGGAGCAGCCATTTTGTGGACAAGCTTGTGGCAGTCAGTCACACTCCCAGCACTGCTCTTTTTCCTTATTCAGTCCTGTGTTGTATTTGTAAAGGTTTAGTAAACCTTTGAAATTTTAAAAGTGAGTGATCTTTTCTCACAGAAGGAAGGGGTTGCAGCCTGATGCTGAATTAAAGGCAAGTCTTTCAAACCGTGTATGTCCTCCTATAACACTCCTATCCTGCCAGTTATAGTGCGGGACCTGAAAATAGTAGGTGAAACTATTAAATTCAGGCACTCCATGGTCCCAGATCCTTGTACCATCTTGAGCCGGGTTCCCTTCTCACACTAGTGCTATTCAGTACTTGATTTAAGGGATGCTTTCTGGGGATGCCCTCTTACAGAGCATAGTAAACAGTATTTTGCCTTTCAGTGGGAACAAAAGGGAGAAGATGTTAATTTACTCCATCCCTAGGAATGAGGTTATTGCAATATGTGAAAGACTTGCTCCTATCGAGAAAATGGGAGGAGGTGGTAAGGGAAGCCACTGTGAAATTATTCAGTTTTCTGGCTGGAGGGGAGGCTTGGAGTGTCTGAAGGGAAGGTGCAGGTGGGGGAGAGAAGGGTTGAATGTTTAGGGCACATTTTGACTTAAGGCTAGGGGTGTGTTGGCCCAGAGGCGGTCCAGGGAATCTTGGAGGTGCTGTTGCCCAGGACTGAAAGGGAGCTGTAACAATTTTTAGGATTAATCATGTGAGAAATGACACTCACTTTAAAATTTTAGAAGGTTTATTAAACCTTACAAAATACAACAAAGGACTGAATAGGGAAAAATTACAGCACTGGGAGCATGGGACTAAACTGCCATGTGCTCAACCACAAAATGGCTGCTCCACCTTTTATACCCCCTGGTGTTGCATCAGGTAACCCTAACCCCTCCCAAAGTCTGCCAGTCAACTCTCCTTTGCCATCCATTGGTGGAGACTACTTTTTTGCAACTTGGTTGGAGGTGAGGTGTTGCCATGCCGTACCTCCTAGTAACAAGCCTGCCCTCCTCCCAAATGCCCCAACTAGCCAGGCTGTCTAGTGACAACAATACAAGGGAGAAGGGAAAGAGGGCTATGGAGAGAACATATCACAATAACATAACTATACATCACTAAAACTTTTCTTAACATACACCTAATATTCATCTCTTAATTGTGAGATCCAACCATCGCATTACCCATTTATAACAATAGGGTATTACAAGACCTGGATTCAGGACTTTTTATTCTGTGGCTTTTAAACCCAGAATAGTCCCAATGTTGTTGAATAGACACCAGTAGGAAAGCATAACTTGAGAAAATTAGGGGAAAGGTTGAATAATGCCCCATCTTTAGCTCTCCCAGGCCCAGAAAAGGAATTGGAAGTGTATGTGGACTGGTTGCCAAGACTAATTTCTCCTGTGTGAATCATTCATGAATGTGGAAATACTCTTTGGAAATACTGCTTTTCTGGTGATCCCATGCCCAGGCTTGGAATGGTGGGAGAAATTGCTGAGCAGAAAGAATGCATGGGTTATTTCTACTAACTTTGAGTTGTGCTGAAGGTACCCAGAATTGTAGTGAGCAGCACGGTCTTCTGATATGGGGCTGTGCCGGGGGGGAATTCTGGGGCTGGGATGTTTGTAAGGCTAGGGGATGGCCCCATTGTTTGCTCTGGCAATAGCTGAGGCTCTGTTGTCTGCAGAATTGTGTAGCCATGGCTTTGATGATAACTGATGGCAGGATTGTTAAAGTCTGGCACCGGCTTCTAAATGGATGACCGGTACTAGGCTGTTATAGTGTGAAATGGAACAGGAGGATTTGGAGTTGGGAACCCAGCCTCCTGTTTAGCTGGTCCTGAAAAAGGAGCCGTAAAGGAGACTTGTGACTCTATCCAGGTAACAGATAAGGCAGAGTGGAAATTTTCCAGGGTAGAAATCCATTTTGATTTAAGTGAAATGTACATCTTTGAGTTAACTCTGTAGCTTGCTGTTTAGTCTGACTGCCTGTTCTCTTGAAAGGCCTGTGCTTGGAAGGACTGCTTCAGCCAAAGGACAAGAGATAAGGGGGGAGGAAGAGAGCAGACAGAGCAGGGCAACCTGACCCAGGAGTTCCTTCTGAAGAATTAGTGGCAAGTGTCACACGAAATCAGTAGAATGAATATGTATGAACCTATTGTGAAATTGCATGCATATGTATTTGAGAGAGAGATAAAAGGAGATCTGGAGTTCCCAGAGGTATGCATGTCATTTTAGGGGAACAATTCCCACATGCGTCCAGCGTCCAGCGCTGTAATAATCATACCGGCTTTACAACTTTCACAAAAGCTGTGGAGTTTTGTTTATCTCCACAAAACACAGATCTCCAGACTTGAGCTAGGAAAGATTTACAGGACCCCTCTGACAAATGGGGAAAAGGTGTTTAGTAAAGGGAAGGGAATTGTAAGAAGTGGGGGAGCTACTATGAAAAACAAGTTACACTCTCCAGTAAAAATTTAAAAGTTTAATAAAGGACAATAAGAGACAAAGACAATAAAGCAAAGATTTACGGCATTCCACCAAGAGCACACCGGCTATTTTGGAAACACCCTTTATATACCATTTCTATTGCATTAGCCTGTTACATATTCATAAACAATTATGCAAACTTTTCCCCAAACTAGTTTACATGTTCCAAGAACTGTTTAGCATGGCTCCTCCTCGAGTCCGCCTTTTTAGAGCATGTGCATTTCTCAGCTGTGGTTTTAGTCCATTCTTATCATCACCTCCAGTTTTTGAGCTTTGGTCCATACTTTCTACGGATGGTAAGTGTTGATAGTTAGCATATCAGTAGCAGGAGTCCTCATCATATGTTCACTGAATGTTATCCCATCCAAGCAGGTATTTCACTACTATGTCCAAGCTTAATTAACAACAGAAACAAAAACTATATCTTTATTAAAAAGTTACTTAAATACTGCTATAGATAAATAATGAGATGATTTGGTCTTGCAATTAAGGGATGAATATTGTGTGTATATTAAGAGAAACTTTATTGATGTATAGTTATGTTATTGTGGTTTGTTGTTCAGATGTGTTCTGTTCTCCCCATAATACCCCCCCGCCCCCTTATTGTTGCTACCGGACAGCCTGGGTTGTCTAGGACAGGTAGAAAGAAGGCATGTGCATATACCTTTTGCGTGGGGAAGTTGGGAATGGAAAAGCTTGTCGCTAGGGGAGCGCAGCATGACAACACCTGACCCTCCAATCAAGTTGCAAGAAAGTAGTCTCCACGAATAAATGGCAAAGAAGAGTTGACTGACAGACTTTGGAAAGGGCCAGGGTTGCCTGATGCAAACCTCACGGGTATAAAAGGCAGAACAGCCATTTTGTGAGTGAGACACGTTGCTAGTAGCCACAAGAGGGAGCTCCAAGCGCTGTGATTTTTCCTTATTCTTTCTTTGGTTGTAATTTTTGTTAAGGTTAAATAAACCTTTAAAAATTTAAAAGTGAGTTGTCGTTTCTCACAATACTACACATATAAAATTCATTTTAATATTTTCAAAAGCCAATATTATAATATGCATTTATAACAGAGGTTTTATAAAAGCATTGGACCCGGACTGGGAAGATATTGATTTAATGTTGGATGCATTAACTGATACCAAAAAATAATTGGTTTTAAAGTCAGCCAGAACACATGTTCAGGCATAGATTGCTGCCCAGACTTTGCAGGGCACTGTAGATGACTATGTGCCCATGGTGAAACCTAGATGGGACTATAAAAACCCAGATCATTACCAACTATTAAAAAGGTACCAGGGTGTGAAAAACGCCAATCACTTGTTTTTAAAATTTTAAAAGTTTAGTAGTAATAAAATGGTTATAAAAATAGTAATATAATTAGAGTAATTAAAATTTGGACAAGTAGGATTAGGACAATATGAGACAATAAAAACAAAGAGTTACAGACAGTCCGGGTACCTCTTTCTGGGCAAAATAAGCCTGAAAAAGGACAAACGTTAACAGAGGATTAACCCTTAAAAGCAATAGACTATTGCATATTCATACATCTCAGACATGATGCATAAATTCCATTCAAACAAAGGATTCTCTCTGGTCAATGTCAACTTCTTCCTCTGAATCCTGATGCCGTCTTCAAGGCAGAGCAAGGCAGGAAGAAGTTAGTTTCTTCTGATAAGGTAGCAAGAAATTCTTTTTCTCTGAAAGATTTGTGTCCTGTGGCTGCTATCTCAGTGTGAGTCCTTTTTTTAAAAAAAGTATCTTACCTAGCATAGTTTCTATTTTAACATTATGTTATAACCTAAAACTATATTTAACACAAACCTAAAACTATATTTAACACACTACTTAAGAAAATTAATATAGCATAACTTTCTAACATAACACATATAATATTCATTTTAATATTTGCAAAAAGCCAATCATATAATAAGCATTTTTCACACCCCTAAGAAGGGGACACCATATTTTTTATTGGTGCCATGGATAGGGGGCCATGGTTGAAGGTGTCTGTACAGGATACCATCACTTTACGCATGAGTTTCAGGCAGGGAGTGCTGGGAAGTGATCCTTTGGCTGTTAACAGCTGGGAGGGATCCATGCAGCTGCAAATCACGACTGTCTGGAAAATGTCAGTACTTGACTCTCCCCCATTTTGGAGAAATTGAGAAAATATAATGCCTACCTGACTCCACTGGGCATGAAATGGGCAAATGGAAATTGGTATAGCCCTGCAGCTGCAGTTAAACAGATAAATATGGTGTTAAGCAAACAAAAGGTATGAAAGGGGAAATGATCTCTGATGATTGGATCTCTGCAAGATTTGGTGAAAGGATTGCAGCATCCGTTAAATGAGGAGAGGGAAAGCAGTCTGGGGCTGGAAGTGTTGGACAGGAATTTGCAAACGCACTTAATGGAGTATATAGAAAAAAAGGAATAAACATAGATCTTGGGTTACAATGTGGGTTGTAACCAAACTATGTCTTCTACTCCCATCTACATTATTCTTGATGAACCATTAATGGTGGGTCATTTGCAACAGTTGCCCAGTGCACACCTGATCCCCCAGGCTGCAAGCTAGGTGTTAGATAAGGGAAAGAGGCAAACTCTGCACTGCAGGGTAGTGTTTCTTTGTCTTCATAAATTGACTCAGCCATGATAACTATACCCAGTCCAAGGGGGTCATCTCTGTCAATGGGCAGCTGAAACGACCTAGGCCATCAAGGACTCCCCAAAATATCCTATTGATGCCTTGGGTTTTAACTTTCATATTTCTCAGATTCTGTGCTGCCTAGGTGTGTAGCTCTGAGCTTCATATTAAGTGTCAGTAAGTGCTCTTCACAGGGTAGTTAAACAAAACAATCCTTTTCCAGCTTGAGACCAAGGACAGCTATTATGAGCTTCAGGTCGAAAAGTATAAGCAACAAAGAACTGAGGGGAGCAAACAGGAAGGATGGGACTTCATCATCTGAAGCTATAATTGGACAATTAGCCCCAATAGGCAAATGGACCAAAAACTTATAAAAGTGTGAAACCTCATGACCAGGCATCCATTTTGTGACCATTTTGTGACCTTCTTGGGTGTAGCCCTGGCCAGGCTCTCGTATTGCCCAAGATGTATCCTTTTAAGGCCTTTTAATAAACACCTACTTTATTCTCTCAGCTCTGTCTAGTCTCTGTTTCAGGTTCAGCCTCTCAAGGCATCACTATGACTTATAGGATTACATCATTCCATTGTGAAATTCCCTGCCCTGGGGGAGGTATTGAACATTTCTGTCTGAATCTGACCATATATAATCTGGGTGCTTTGGGGACTTGGGACACCACCACCACTGGACAGATCCAGAGTCAGACCCAAACTTCCACAGGAAGACCAGACCTTCCACAGGACCACTGCTTTCAACTGCAACCATAATTTCAACAGGACTGCAATCACTACTTGATAAGACTGCACCACCCTGAGCAACAGGGTGCCAGGTGGTACTCTGACTCTGAGGGTTTAAACCAGTTTTTCTGTATCATTGCATTTATTGTAATCTTTCTATTAAATTTTATCTCTGACCTGAAACCTCTCTCAAGGTATTTGTGTAGGGTTCATTTCCGCCACTGGTTTGCTTTTAAACCAGCACAACATGCAATGCCCTAAGGTAAATGTCCTAGTCTTCTTGTCAAGGCATTAAACCACTCAGCTAGCAAGGCACCACTGTTAGTTTGAAAGACAGGTGCTTGCTAGGGAAGGCAGAAGCCTCCCTTGGAATGAAAAATGTAGCCCCCTTCCCTCCGCATTATTATAATTTTGAAAATAAGGGGCTCTCAGACAAAGATGTGAGAATAGGAATAACAGTTCTTTATTAGTATGTATAACAAGGCAAACAAACAACAATAACTATGGCAACAACAACAAGCAAAACCAGAAATCCAGTAACAGCCTTCTCAGCCGCAGGTGCTTTCACCTTTGATGTAGTGATGGTCACAGCTGGCAGGGGTGCTGGTGGCTCACAGTGGGCAGAGCAGGTGTGATGATTCCCTCACGGCTGCAGGGGGCGCTCTGGTGCGAGCTTGGGGAGCATGTGGTAATGGTGACTTGGCTGAGATGGGAAGGAATGGAGCATTTGCTTGCTTCACAAACCCCCCGGGGCAGTCGATCCCGGTGCCCCAGCAGGACCCCTTGGAAGCAGTTAGCTGGAACAGCAGGAATGAGCAAAAATCCCAGGGTGGTGGACAAGATGTATCAGAAGCTCCACAGCTGTAGCTGGAACCAAGGGGTGTCTCGGCAGGCAGGGGGTGCAGGGTGTGAGAGTCTGTCCAAAATATCCCTCATCTGCCTCACGATCGTCATGGAGAGGGACCACCGAAAAAACAAAACCCCTGTCTGCTGATCCTGTGGGGGGGAAAGTCATGTGTCTGAGGCCTGAAAGCTTTGCTAACCTACTGTTTCTACAGGTGTTGTTTGCTACACTGAGCTCACAGGGCACCCTGCCCTTTTTGCACAATAGCTCTGGAATCCTCCCCACCTCTTGGCCTGGCTGGTCTCCCTCTGAGCTTTAGGGTGGTCCCCCCCTCCAAGAGAAGACCCCTCTCGCCCGTCCTTAACCATTGTGACAGACAAGTAGAGATGTAAGAAGCCTCTTCATCAAGAGACCGAGACATGAAAATCCCTATGTGAGAAGGCCCCCTCTCACCTTCTTCCAGAGACTGGGACTGAAACCCTCAACTCGGGGGAGGTGTACAGGGGGGGAAGGAAAGCTGCCCAAAGCAAGATGGATGTTGCAGGTGTAGGCAGTGGACCATGAAAACAATGGTTCGCACCTGCTGCCAAACTTGGACTGTGTGTACCCTTATTTTTCCCCCCCTGAAGATACAATACCTTTTTTTTCAGTTGCAAAATCCATCCCACTTCCCCTCATCGAAAAAGAGTATAATTGGGGTCCAGATGAACTGTGCCTCTGAGATCTCCCCGAGGTAACAGGCAGATCCTCGACTAGACTGGACCAAAGGACTTCATCTCTACATTTGGTAGCTATATCCCCCCCCTCTTAATCCCTCTATTGCATTTTTGCTGTGGTTATTATTCAATAAAGTTGCATTTGTTTTGATTATTACTGCAAACCCCCTGTACCGTGTTGGTTCTTTTTGCACCCTGAAATCAATCCACGAACCATCACGAACCCCATTCATAAGGACGGATCGTGACACAGGGCTACACTGTAGCAAAAGCTTGGAGCAGTGCTGAAGAAGTGGCGGGGTGGGACAGTGGCCACCTGATTGCCAGCAGGCAGGGAAAGGTAGGCTTGTCCCAGTGACACGGCCGGTCTTACGAGCAGAACTCCACTCACAGTAGAAGAAAGGCAGCAGGAGACGGAACCCCGCAGTGGTAATGAATTCTCCCCACAGCGCTACAGCCTCTCCCTTCCGAATGCCAAGAGCACAAGAGAGCTAGCATCTGCACCCAACCCCATTTTCCCAGTCCCAAATCTCACAGTATCTCTGCCCTACATGGGAATACCTCAGGTAAAGAGAGAGTAGCCAGCTGCACTCCACTCCACTCCACTCCATTCCACTCCACTCCACTCCACTCCACTCCACTACACTCCTCTCCTCCCCTCCCGAGCTGACTTCTTTTGTCTCTGTTAAGTATCCAGTCGTCATTGTCTCCTAGCAACACGTATGGGGGTGTCCTGGTTTAACATAGTTTGGGTTTCAGTTAAGGAATGTTATAGATGGATAATGAGATGATTGGCTCTTGCAATTAAAGGATGAATATTGTGTAAATATTAAGAGAAGCTTTATTGATGTATAGTTATGTTATTGTCTCAGGGTCTCTAGCTGGTCAAAGTGACCCCGAGAAACATTAAAAAGTCTCTTTTCCCAGCCTGGGGGTCGAAGAAGGAGTCAGAACTCTTCATTTCTCAGTCTCAAGGTTGTTTATTGTATCTTATCTATAAAATTCTTTCTCCTGTCCAGCAGAGGTCTGCTCAGCAAGACAGAGGCACTCTGCCTGCCCCTGGGGTGGTGTTATCTTTTTATACTAAAAACTATGTGTACAATATTTACAATTACTTTCCAATACCTATCATCTATGTTAGACAGTGAGCTTCTACTCTAAACCAGTCTAAAAGTGCCAACATCACAGCAGAAGATGGAGGCCAAGAAGAAGAAGGAGAAAGGCTGGACATGCCCAGATTCCTCCATCTTGCCCCCTGAACCCCCATTCTAAAAACCCCAAAAAATCTATTTTTCACCCTGTGATAAATTCACTATCATTCTACTTAAACTTTCGTGGCTTGTAATTCTTCATAATAGGTTGGTAATTGTTTTTTCCAAGGGCTAAATCAAAGGCACAGGGGTCTTGGGCTCTGTGCAAGGTCTCTGAGCCCCCTGGGCTGGGGCTCGAGTCCTCCAAGGCAGCTAGAGGAATTTCCTGGGTTCCCACATTATTGTAGTTTAAGTGTCCTCTGTTCTCCCCATAGTTCCCTTCCCCCCTGTACTGTTGCCACCGGACAGCCTGGGTTGCTAGGACAGGTAGAAAGAAGACATGCACATGTTCCCCTTACATGGGGCAATTGGGAATGGATTGGGGGGGGGGGGGGGCATGACCCTCCAGTCAAGTTGCAAGAAAGCAGTCTCCACCAATAAACGGCAAAGAAGAGTTGACTGACAGACTTTGGGAGGGGCCAGGGTTGCCTGATGCAACCCCCCCAGGGGTATAAAAGACTGAGCATCCATCTTGAAGATGAACTGGTCACGTGGTAGGCAGCCATGAAGGTAGTTCTCAGCGCTGCAATTTTTCCTTATTTAGTCCTTTTGTTGTATTTTTATTAAGGTTTAATAAACCTTTTAAAATTTTAAAAGTGAGTAGTTGTCTCTCACAGGAAAAATTCACCAGCTACAGAAGTGATTCCCTGTAAGGACCTTGGCAGCTTCCTTCAGACCTGACAGAACCAATCAGCTGGCTAGTTTTGAATATTAACACCCTGTTAAACCACTTAAGAGAGCTGAATACACCTCTGTGAAATCACATTTAAAAATGAACAAGCCCCGGGAAAAACTCTCTTGCTTCCAGCTTTTGAACAGGTAAGTGGATGTTGGCCAGGCCAGGCCCCACTCCACTGTGTGGCCCAGCCAGCTCGGCCTGCGGTGTGGCTCGGCTGAGATTCTGCTACTGACGAGTTCCAACCACAGCTGATGGGCCAGGTCAGCTCCATCTCATCTTTGGATGGAGCTGAGCCAGGCTCTGCTCCAGCCACGAGTCACCTAGACATCCTACTAGCACTGCAGAAAATCATGCGGCTAAGAACAGAGGTGGCCCTGCAGCTCCACACAGAAAGCAGCCCCACGGCTGGAATTGAACACGGCAGGGGCCGCCTGGCAGAGATCATGTGACCATCTGCAGGCCCCAGTGAGATATTAACTCTTTCAGTGCACAGATAAAACTTGCAGACATCAATCCTCTCTCGAGTGAGAGGAAAAGGTGAAGACACATAAAGAAAACAACATGGTGACACTGAGGTCAGTGAAGAAGGAGTCAAATCCCAGATGGGAGGAGAATGAGGAGATGCCTTAGTCTTGGGCTGAAATTCTCTTGTAAGGCTATGGTGAAGATCTAATTGATACATCAGATTCTTTTTTTTCCCTGTAACCCATGGAATGCATTGGGGGGATGTAGCATTCTAACCACAGCCATGAGCAGAGGCACCCGTGTTGAAGCAAGCAGATGTCAAAGTAGCTGTGATCCAATGAGAAGCTTGAACAGAGAGAGATGATGAGATGAGAAACCTTGCCCCAGGGATGGAAGAAGAAAACCTCTGTTTCCAGAGATAAAAGAAGAGAACTTTTGTTTCTACACTAGAACAGCTCATCCTTAAAATTGCATTCCCATTAAGCTGAGATGACCCATGATGGTAGTTGTGGGAAGACTACCAAACTGTGGGAGGGACTTCAAGATTGCAGAATTCTGGGCAGCTGCTATTCACGAAAATTGAAACCACAAGAGAACTGTTTCTTGTGGAAAAGTCTCCATGGCATGGCAGGAGAGACTCCTCTCCCTAAGAGAACTGCGGGAAATCCAGGACTCCTGAACAACTGACCAATATGATCAAGCAGAAGCCGTTTATTGTTTACATTACACACACTTTTATAGATTTAACAAACTACTAAGTACACACTTCTTGATTGGTGCCTTTGTCTCATTCCCTCATTCTCTGCCTCCATTTCTCAGCATCCATGATTGGTTACCATGTAGGTGTTCTACAGTCCTCTGTTATCTAGTTCTTGTGATTCTGTTATGTGGTTTCTCAGCTTCTTTGTTCTTATTTTAGTACAGTTTATGTCTTAGTAACTTTGATTTATTCCACAATGCCCTGAGAAAATTCTGATAAGAACAGTTACAGACGGTACGGCTGGTGCACACTGAGGCCTAAGTTGTTCAGATACATTGCTACAGGGAACTGAAGAAAGATTATTTTAGAAGTGGTAAACTGACTGAAAATACCAAATTTTGTCTCTTTACATTGTCAGTGGAAAAATAAAGAAGAGTTGGGGGGAGGAGAAGTGTTCTGAAGCTTTATTCTGATTTCTTATTATTTTTCTTTTAGTTCTGTTAATAAAGTTTTCTTTATACCCTTTAAAGTTTTGAGCCTGCTTTGCTCTCCTAATCCTTATCTTGCAGCAGAAAATGAGTAAATAATTCTAGTGGGTGCACTGATGTTTGCCCAGCACTAGACCCACTACAATAATTGGTGTGTTGGCTGGGAAACTTGGATTGGCAAACCAAAACCACTACAGGGGGGAAATTCCTTAAGAGGAAAAAAAACAAAAGGAGAACTCCTAAAACCCCAACAACTACCAATAGGTTGGCTTAGTTGATGTATGAAGTCCTGTTAATGTCAAATGTTCCTCTCAATGCAGCTGATTCAGCAGTCACATTGAAGCAGCACGTGTCAAACTTGGAACAGTGTATGTGGTGTTGAGACAGGAGGCAGCTTGTTAGCAACTGGACTGGTAAAGTTCCCAGGTGTAGTGCAGTTACTCCCTCATTACAGGGAACAATTGCCTTTGATGTCCAATTTAAACCCTAGGTGAAGGCATAATTTAGGTGCTCTATATTTGCTGTGTGGAGAGGGAAAAGGAAAAGAAAAAAGTTACCACATACAAGTACTTACATAGTAATCCTGCAGAAATGTATCCAGAGTGTGTGCATGTCATGCAAGTCTACAAAGCCCAACAAGCAAACCTGTGATAAGGAAGTGTCATCTCCTTCCAGTAGTAGATATGCTGTTATCCAGGCTCCTTCAACTAAAATTACTCCAGGCCTGGCAGCTTTAGATGGGGTGATTGCCCACGTGGATTAAAGAGGTTTGGTTTGTGCTTTTTCAGACTGAACTGCAATTTGATGGTGGGTTTGTGGCACCAGTAACAGAGTTCCAATGCTGTCCCACCTAGATAAGGTCCAGGTATTTGTCAAAGATACCTGAAATACAAGAACTCGAGAATCTGATATTAACAGATGATGTAGCATAAGGGGAGAAGTTGGAGTAGAGAACCATGTTGCACTGTCAGGGGTTATTACACGAATTTTCATATCTAGACTAATGGGCTGTGGTCCCACCACATGATCCATTGGCACAAGCAATTCCATTTCCCCTGTAGTTAATATTTTGGGAGAGACACCATCTGGAAGAACCTCAATCCTTACCATGTTTTGTACTAGAGGTGATGTGATACAATCTTAGGGTGTTTGGTTATGAATATTCAAGTTGTTTAACAAAAAACCTGCTTTAGTGAGGTGTGAACTCCACTGTTGTAAAGTTTTACTACTGTTTAACTTTTTCAACTGTTCTTTCAACATCCCATTCATTCTTTGAATCAGTCCATAAGCTTGGGGATCGAAGGCTGTGGAACAGCCAATCTACTCCCAGGCTTTGAGCCCAGTTCTGGACATTACTTCAGATAAAGTGTGTTCCTTGGTCACTCTGATGAGGAGGCCTGTATTGATGGAGCCGTTCTAATGCTTCAGTCATGCTATGCTGGTTGGCAGATTTGGTGGGTTTAGCAAAGAGCAATCCTGACACTCTATCTACAGCAGTGAATAAATATCACCACACCCTTGATGGGGGCATGGGGCCAATGTAATCAACCTTCCAGGTAGTCAAAGCTCACTGTCTCCACTTTATTTTCCCCCAGGGCCTATATAATGCCATTAAATGCAGCTGTGTACAAATAGTACAATTATGTGCAAATGTCTTATCGTCTTGGTTTGAAAGACAGGTGTCCTAGGGTGACGTTATGATGCCTGTATCCCCAGTCATCTGTTTTGTTTATGCTGGATATTATGTTCTGTGCCTTCAAGACTGGCTCTGAAGAGCGAAGTTTTGTTTTGTTTTGTTATCAGCCTGCTCCCCCACAGCTGGCAGGACACAGAGACGGGGCAGTACATAGTGCTGCTTTTGCTTTTTGCTTTGCTTTTTGCTTTGCTCTTGCTCTTGCTCCTGCTTTGCTCCTGCTTTGCTCTTGCTTTTTGCTTCTGCTCGTTAGTTAGTTTAGCTAAGCAGTCCGAATTTTTCCCTGGACTGCTTTTTTCATTCTCTTTTTTGGAACCACTCGAACCTGCTCTGGACTGGGACCTGGAAAACACTGAGAGTTTGCACCTTGTGGCCTGCAGCAGCTATTCCCAGCCCCTGAGAGACTGATAACAGAGCGACCACTCCCAGGAGAGACTTTCTGAATTTGTAATCTTTTTCAGAGCGGTGAAAGAGTGTTGTCATCTGGTATTGTTCATTTTGTGTGCTGGGGGGTGCTTTGCCTGTAAAATAAACAGGTTCTTTCCACTTCTCTCTGAGGAATCCTTCCTGAACCGGTTGGGGGGAGGGGCTGTGTGGGTTTGCTTGCTGGAGGGGGCCCCCCATTGGAGATTCTCTCCCAAATTTGCCCTAAACCAGGACAAAATTTGGCGCCCAACACGTGGGGCTCAAGAGAGAGTGGAAAAACCCTGTTTTGAGTGCATTTTGGTTGCCATTACTCTGTGTTCGTATAAAGCAGTTAATAGCCATGCTTTTTGAATTCATAATGTCTATTGGGGTGAAGGCTTGCATGCATTTCTGGTCCCTAGGGTTTTTTCAGATCTTAATACCTCTATGGTCCCTAGGTTTATTTTCTTATCCAGAAATAGCTCTGGTATTGTCCCTAATACGTAGTTTTTACAGCAGAGGAGCAGTGACCAGAATAGCTATCCTTCTGGGCTTGGTGGTAATGACTTGTAAGAAGTTTATAAAGGTGATGGAGTCTGTTCCAGGTATGAATGTTTCGTGGCTATGGTTATGCTTCCAGTTTGTTAGAGGAGGAGCAGGGGATGAGGCTTTTCAGCCTTTGCTTTCCTTCTCCTCTGAATCTGTTGCATCACTATTGAAGAATGTTCAGTTTCCCCTGAATGTAAAGAGACCATCTTTCTGGTATTTAATCTGGTAAGCTTCCTCTATACAGTCTGCTGCTTCTCTAGAATGAGGGTTGAGATTTCTAGATGGGCTGATGAGACCTCTGACCTCGGAGTAGACCCAGGTGTGGAAAATCCTGAGTGGTGTGGGAAATGGGAGGTTATGGGCCAAACCCGTAAGGAATTCTCTGACCCTATAGTCTGGGACTTTCCCCATGAACAAATTCAGAACCCAGCTGAGGTGGGGAAATACCTGAAAGAGAAGTACCATGATGACTCTAAGGAGAAAAAGATCATTGCAATAAGCTGGGCCTTGGCATATGCTTATTGCACACTGCTAGATACTCTAGGGCAGCAGACAGAAGAAGGGGGGCAGGGAGATAAATCAACAACTATCCCAGTCACTCAAGCTACAGCCAACACCCCAGGCTCAAAGCCAGCAGCTAAAACAGATCGTGAGCTGAAGCCAGCAGCTAAACCAGACAATAAGCCTCAACCAATGGCTCTTGCTACTAGCACTAGAAGTGGAAAGTGCACAGACAAGACCGATCGACCAGTGGATGATGATGATGATGATGATGATGATGATGATGCAGGAGAACGACCCTCAACGCTTCCTGACATAAAATTAGGAGTTAAAGCAGCAGGCGCAAGATCAGAAGCCAATATTGAGTCCTTTGCCCTGAAGGACCTTCATGGCCTGCGGAAGGATTACACTCCACGACCTGATGAATCCATAATTAGTTGGTTAGTCCACCTCTGGGATGCTGCAGGCGAGGCTACAATTCTGGATGGCACTGAAGCGAGGCATTTGGGATCCCTGTCACATGATTCTGTCATCAACCAAGGAATGATGAGGGGGGCTAACCCTCACAGCCTCTGGGCACGGGTCTTGTAAAGTGTAGCACAAAGATACCTGTGTGCAGATGATCTCTACATGCAGCAAACCCAGTGGAAGACCATAGAACAAGGGATCCAACACCTGAGAGAAATGGCAGTGGCAGAGATTATCTTCTCAGATGACATAGCAACTAGGAATCCAGACTTGGTACCATGCACATCTGTGATGTGGCGAAAACTTGTACGACTTGGGCCATATGAATATGCCTCTGCTTTAGCCATAATGAAGCGGGATGACAGGGATGAGAACGTGCTTGATATGGCAAAGAAACTCTGAGCATATGCAGATGCTGTATATGGCCCAACACATGCCAGAATCGCAGCGGTGGAAACATGTCTGCAGAAATTAGAGGACAAGATAGAGGAGAATCATAAGAACCTCAGAGAGGAGATTAAAGAAGACCTTCTCCAAATCTCGACAGTATAGATCAGAGGTTCTGGTACCCAACGCAGATGTTCCCCAGATGGAGAGAGAAGGTACACCCCATGAGCTGAGCTGTGGTTCTTCCTGCGTGATTGCAGAGAAAACATGAGGAGATGGGATGGAAAATCTACTGCTGCTCTGGCCCAATGGGTGCATGAATTGAAGGAAGACAGGTCTCAGAGAGGAAGTTCCACCAAAAGGAAAGCAGCTCCAGTTGCCTGTAGCCGAACTGCCAGGTATGATGATGATGACATGTCCGATCTGCTTGAAGGAACCTCCAAGACATGTGTCCAAGGAAAGAAAGATAACCAGGCTTAGAGGGGCCCTGCCTCTAGCCAGGTAGAGGCTAGGGAAAACTGTTTTTTGGACTGTGTGGATTCATTGGCCTGGCACATCTGAACCACAAGAATATAAAGCTTTAGTCGATACTGGTGCGCAGTGCACATTAATCCCATCAAGACATGAGGGGACAGAATCTGTTTCTATTGCTGGTGTGACAGGGGGATCACAGGATTTGATTTTGGTGGAAGCTGATGTGAGCCTGACTGGAAATGAGTGGAAGAAACACCCTATTGTGACTGGCCCAGAGGCCCCATGTATTTTGGGCATAGATTACCTCCGAAGTGTGTAAGAGCTGAAATGAGGGATGCGGGACTCCAGGCGGCTCTCCAAAATGCAGTTTATTCCATCCAAGAGGTTACAGCAGTCCAGGGTAGTGGGCGACAGAGCCTGTGCCTACAGCTGTCAGCTCCAGCTGCAGGCAGGCCTGGAGACCCTTTGGTTTTGGTTACATTGCATTATATTCTTTTCTTTGCTTAGCATCTTAATACAGTAGAACCAATCTATACCTTAACTATTATCTATAGCCTATCATAACTACTATAATTACCATATTCATGTTACTATTCTCCAATCACTAAAAGTTAGTACATTACAGTTGAAGCTAGAAGTTGTTTTTCAGTTTTCTTGCAGTGGAAAATTCTGAGACCTTTTTTCTACTTGCCACATCGGCAGGCTTGTTTGCCTGTGCTATCTTCCTGCTTGGTAAAAACATCTTGTTTGAGGTGGGTTTATCCTTTGCTCTAAGTCTTAAAAACCCCTTCTAACTAACATACCCCTTGCCTTCTTGGTTATCCAATAAGACTGGCTCAGCAATTCTTTTCTTCTATATCAGAACTTGCTTCCATCTCTATTCCATCATCAGACTCTACATTTAAAAATCTTTCTGCTAAGCATGCATATCTGTGAGACTTTCTTGTCAAGCTTTCATCCTTCCCAACAGAAGTGGGTATTTCAAAGACCCAAAAGGACTCAGGTGGGCATTTGGGATAGCGGCTGTAGTGACAGAGGGCATCCAGCAATTGAACACCTGGCCTGGACTGTCTGAGAATCCATCTACAGCAAGACTTCTGAAGGGAGAAGAGCAACAGGTACCAATTGCCACTTCCACAGTGCATCACCGACAGAATAGAACAACTCGAGACGCTGTGATTCCCATCCATAAGATGATCCGAGAGCTGGAGAGCCAAGAGCTCGTCAGTAAAACCCACTCACCCTTCAACAGCCCCATTTGGCCTGTGCATAAATCTGAAGGAGAATGGAGATTGATGGTGGACTACAATGCATTGAATGAAGTGACTCCAACGCTGAGCGCTTCCATGCCAAACATTTTAGAGCTCCAGTATGAGCTTGAGTCCAAGGCAGCGAAGTGGCATGCCACTATCGACATTGCCAATGCATTTTTCTCCATTCCTCTGGCAGCAGAATGCAGACCTCAGTTTGCTTTCACCTGGAGGGGAGTGCAGTACACCTGGAACCAACTGCCCCAGGGGTGGAAGCACAGTCCTACCATCTGCCATGGACTGATCCAGACTGCACTAGAAAAGGGTGAGGCTCCAGAACACCTACAGTATATTGATGACATCATTGTATGTGGGGGAACACAGCCGTGGAAGTGTTTGAGAAAGGAAAGAAAATCATCCAAATCCTCCTGGGAGCTGATTTTGCCATCAAAAAGAGCAAAGTAAAGGGACCAGCTCGTGAGATTCAGTTCCTAGGAGTAAAGTGGCAAGATGGACTGTGTCAGATTCTTATGGATGTCATCAACAAGATCACAGCAATGTCTCCACCAACCAATAAGGAGACACAAGCTTTTCTAGGTGCCATAGGCTTTTGGAGAACGCATATTCCTGAGTACAGTCAGATCGTGAGCCCTCTTTACCCGGTCACCCGCAAGAAGAACGATTTCCACTGGGGCCCTGAGCAGCAACAAGCCTTTGCCCAGATTAAGCAGGAGATCGCTCATGCAGTAGCCCTTGGCCCAGTCAGGACGGGACCAGAGGTGACGAACACGCTCTACTCTGCAGTCGGGAACCATGGTTTGTCCTGGAGCCTTTGGCAGAAGATGCCTGGGGACACTCGGGGTCGACCACTGGGATTTTGGAGTCGAAGCTACAGAGGCTCTGAAGCCAACTACATTCCAACAGAGAAAGAAATCTTGGCTGCCTATGAAGGAGTCCAAGCCGCCTCAGAGGTGATTGGTACAGAAGCGCAACTCCTCCTGGCACCCCGACTACCGGTGCTGGGGTGGATGTTCAAAGGCAAGGTTCCTTCCACTCACCATGCCACCAGTGCCACATGGAGCAAGTGGATTGCTCTTATCACTCAGCACCCATAGAGGTAAACTGAATCACCCTGGGATTTTGGAGGTAATTACAAATTGGCTTGAAGGTGAAAATTTTGGTGTCACAGATGAAGAAGAACCAGTGACACGGTCTTAAGAAGCTCCACCATATAACCAACTGTCCCCAGAGGAAACACACTATGCTCTTTTCACTGACGGTTCCTGTCACATTGTAGGAACGAATCGGAAGTGGAAAGCAGCCGTATGGAGCCCCGCATGACAGGTCGCAGAGGCCACTGAAGGAGAAGGTGGATCAAGCCAACTTGCAGAACTCAAAGCAGTTCAACTGGCCCTGGACATTGCAGAAAGCGAGAAGTGTCCAAAGCTCTACCTCTACACTGATTCATGGATGGTAGCCAATGCTCTGTGGGGATGGCTAGAGAGGTGGAAAGAGTCTAACTAACAGCGTAGAGGAAAACCAATTTGGACTGCTGAAGAGTGGAAAGACATCGCTACCAGGGTAGGGAGGCTACCTGTGAAGGTCCACCATGTAGATGCCCATGTCCCCAAGAGTAGAGCTAATGAGGAGCACCAAAACAATGAGCAGGTAGACCAGGCTTCAAAGATAGGGGTGTCCAAGATAGACCTAGATTGGGAACACAAGGGAGAGATATCCCTAGCTCGATGGGCCCATGATGCCTCAGGCCATCCGGGTAGAGATGCCACCTATAAGTGGGCATGAGACCGAGGGGTGGATTTAACCATGGACAGTATTTCACAGGTTATCCATGACTGTGAGACGTGTGCTGCCATCAAACAGGCCAAGCGAGTGAAGCCCCTATGGTATGGTGGGTGGTGGTCCAAGTACAAGTATGGGGAGGCCTGGCAGATTGACTACATGACACTGCCCCAGACACGCCAAGACAAGCGCTACGTGCTCACAATGGTAGAAGCCACCACGGGATGGTTGGAAACCTACCCTGTGTCTCATGCTACTGCCCGGAACACCATTCTGGGCCTGGAAAAGCAAGTCTTTGGAGGCATGGTACCCCTGAGAGGATTGAGTCAGACAATGGGACTCATTTCAAGAAAAGCCTTATCAACACCTGGGCTAGGGAACATGGCATTGAGTGGGTGTACCATATCCCCTACCATGCACCAGCTGCAGGCAAAGTGGAGAGGTACAATGGACTACTAAAAACCCAGTTGAAAGCCTTGGGTGGGGGATCTGTCAAAAATTGGGAGCAGCATTTAGCAAAGGCCACCTGGTTAGTTAACACCTGAGGTTCCACCAACCGAGCAGGTCCTGCCCAGTCTGAGTCCCTGAATATAATAGATGGAGATAAAGTCCCCGTGGTACATCTCAGAGGTTTGTTAAGGAAGACAGTGTGGATCAATTCTGCCTGGAGTACAGACAAACCCATTTGTGGAGTTGTCTTTGCTAAGGGACCAGGTTGCACATGGTGGATAATGCAAAGAAATGGAACAACACGATGTGTACCTCAGGGAGATCTGATTGTGGGGTGAGAATGATGTGCAAATATCACTATTTGTTGGATGTTACTGCAATTGTCTGTACATTAAACCACACAGACAGGAGATAAAAGGAAACGTGTAAGTGTCGAAGGTCTGAGCCAGTGAATGATGGAGTTTTGAGTGAGTAAAAGGAAAGTGGAGAATCCTGCAGCTCTGTAGTATGGGGCCTGGATTCAGTGGTCTGGTGTGGGGATGCGACGGGGGCATGATGGGTATTGCTTGTAATTTTTGGGGAGGAACAGATGGAAGTTTTTACGTGAATAAAATGCATGATGTTTGGTAGTATGTTGACGATATGGGGATAAGGAGTGGAATGTCCTAGGGTGACGTTATGATGCCTGTATCCCCAGTCATCTGTTTTGTTTATGCTGGATATTATGTTCTGTGCCTTCAAGACTGGCTCTGAAGAGCGAAGTTTTGTTTTGTTTTGTTATCAGCCTGCTCCCCCACAGCTGGCAGGACACAGAGACGGGGCAGTACATAGTGCTGCTTTTGCTTTTTGCTTTGCTTTTTGCTTTGCTCTTGCTCCTGCTCCTGCTTTGCTCCTGCTTTGCTCTTGCTTTTTGCTTCTGCTCGTTAGTTAGTTTAGCTAAGCAGTCCGAATTTTTCCCTGGACTGCTTTTTTCATTCTCTTTTTTGGAACCACTCGAACCTGCTCTGGACTGGGACCTGGAAAACACTGAGAGTTTGCACCTTGTGGCCTGCAGCAGCTATTCCCAGCCCCTGAGGGACTGATAACAGAGCGACCACTCCCAGGAGAGACTTTCTGAATTTGTAATCTTTTTCAGAGCGGTGAAAGAGTGTTGTCATCTGGTATTGTTCATTTTGTGTGCTGGGGGGTGCTTTGCCTGTAAAATAAACAGGTTCTTTCCACTTCTCTCTGAGGAATCCTTCCTGAACCGGTTGGGGGGAGGGGCTGTGTGGGTTTGCTTTCTGGAGGGGCCCCCTTTGGAGGTTTTCTCCCAAATTTGCCCTAAACCAGGACAACAGGTGTCTGCCAAGGAAGGCAGGAACCTCCCTTGGAATGAAGAATATGATCACCTTCCCTCTGAATTATTATAACTTTGAAGTTAAGGGGCTTTCAGACAAAGATATGGGAAAAGGAAGAACAGTTCTTTACTAGTATGTATATGTATAACAAGGCAAACAAACAACAACAATGGCAGCAACAATGACCAAAACCAGAAACCCAGTAACAGCCTTCTCTCCTCTGTCAGGCACCTTCCCCTTGGGGGAAGTTATGGTCACAGCCAGCAGGGGCACTGTAGCTCCCAGCCATGCAGGGCAAGTACGATGATTCCCTCATGGCTGCAGGGGGCACTCTGGTGCGATTACAGTGGGAGTGGCCAGCGGGCTGGATGGCGAAAATGGGCTGCAGCAGGAACTTCAGAGCGGCAGCTTAGACAGCAAGGACAAGCAGACCCCAGAGTAGCAAACAAAATTAATCAGAAACTCCACAGCTGTAGCAGGAGCTGCAGGGATTGGGTGGACATGAGGTGCTGGGTTAGAGTGTAGCGAAAAAGCCCAAGGCAGCAGCAGAAAGCAGTGGGGCTTGGCAGCAGCAGCCGGGCTTTCCATAGCAGCTGCCGCATGCAGCTGGGGAGATGTGTCCTCCGGGAAGGAGAAGGGGGTTGGGGTCTCAATTTTTCCCCTGAGGCACCCGAATAGATGGTAACGGTCCCTTCCAGTCAGATCAGGTCCCAGTTCAATGGCTGCTCTAACGAGCAAAGGCTCACCCACAGTAGGAGAAGCAATGTGAGGACAGAAGCTCTGTAGTGGCAGCGAATCCTCTGGGCATCAGGGTGAGACACAACTGCTTACTTTGAAAATTTAAAAAGGTTTATTAAGCCTTAACAAAAATACAACAGAGGACTACATAAGGAAAAAGCTGCAGCGCTGGGAACTGCCCCTCGTGCATACCACGTGGCCAGTTGATCTTAAAGATGGATGCTCAGTCTTTTATACCCCCGGGGGTTGCATCAGCCAGCCCTTGTCCTTCCCAAAGTCTATCAGTCAGCTCTTCTTTGCCATTTATCGGTAGAGACTGCTTTCTTGTCATTTGATTGGAGGTCAGGTGTTGCCACACTGCACCCCCTAAGCAACAAGCTTTTCCATTCCCAACTGCCCCATGCAAGGGGCACATGTGCAACGCCTTCTTTTTACTTGTCCTAGACAACCCCGGCTGTCTGATGGTCACAATACAGGGGGGAAAAGGGAACTATGGGGAGAACAGAGGACATCTAAACTACAGTAACATAACTGTACATCACTAAAGCTTTTATTATTATTCACACAATAGTTATCTTTTAATTGTGAGAGCAAATCATCTCATTATCCATCTATAACAATCAGTAAAACAGGCATCTTTCCTGTGCTCTTCTGTTAATTTGTCATAAGGGGGTGCCTCCTCCACAGGAGATGCAGAGATATCTCGAGGGAGGACAAGCTTTCCCCAGCATGGGCTCATGATTAAAGGACACAGTTCCCAAAAGAGTAGCATGTGGAGTAGTTACATGCGGTTTTCTCAGTAAAAATCATTGCTGTAAATAATGTTTCTATTTCCAATATTTGGCTGCCTGGGCCACCCCAGTTTGAGCCCTGATAGAATTATCAGTTACACACCCATTAGTGGGGATGGGGGTGTGGACAGCCATGTTATCTTGACCTGTGATTCAGTTTCTTGCAGTGCCTAAACCACAGCTAGAATTTGGTTTTCCATCTGGGTATAATGTGTAGCAGAGCCTTGTAATGCTTTGGACCAAAATCCTATAGGTTCTTTATGATTTTCTGGTCCAGTTGTCTGCCACAATCCCCACAAGACTCTCATCTAGAATTCTTCTACTTTGAAAGGATATCTGCCTAGGAGTGTACAATTGGGTATAATCAATCAAAGCATTCTTGCAGTTATCAAAGGCTTCTGGTTTTTGCTTGGCCCATTGCCAAACAACTTTCTTCTGTCGTTTTCTGCAGAGCGCATTAGTACCACCAGCTGTGGAATGAAAGTTCTTCAGCACCCTGACAGCCCCAGGATAGTTTGCAGTTGTATCACCATGGTTGATACAGAGAATTGCTGGACTGTTTGCTGCACCATGTTCAGTATTTCTCTAAGCTGCCCTTGCCAAACTATCCCCCAACAATTCACAGTAATACTAGGGCCCCCTATTTTCTCTGGATTAATTGCCTAGCCTCAATCCTGTAAGTGGGCTTTCAGTGATTCTGCAGCTGCCTCAATTTCTTGCTGTGACTCCGCCATAATCAATACATCACCAGTATAATGGTGAACAATGATAGCACCTGACCACAATGCTACATCAGATGCCACTGTGAAAAATGCGTATTTTATGATTGGCTTTTTGCAAATATTAAAATGAATACTATATGTGTTATGTTAGAAAGTGAGGCTGTATTAATTTTCTTAAGTAGTGTGTTAAATACAGTTTTAGGTTATAACACAATGTTAAAATAAAAACTATGCTATGTAAGATACTTTTTTAAAGAGAGGACTTGCACCCAGATAGCAGCCACAGGACACAAATCTTTCAGAGAAAGAGAATTTATTGCTCTCTTATCAGAAGGAACTAACTTCTTCCCGCCTCGCTCAGCCATGAAGATGTTGTCAGGATTCAGAGGAAGAGCTGACACTGACCAGACACAATCCTTTGTTTGAATGGAATTTATGCATCATGTCTGAGATGTATGAATATGCAACAGGCTATTGCTTTTAAGGGTTAATCCTCTGTTAACGTGTGTCCTTTTTTGGGCTTATTTTGCCCAGAAAGAGGTACCTGGACATCCGTAACTCTTTGTTTTTATTGTCTCATATTGTCCTAAATCCTACTTGTCCATATTTTAATTACTCTAATTATATTACTACTTTGTTTTTTAGTTTGTTTTTATCTAGCTGAGGAAGAGAAGTTCCCTAGACTGTGCTTTTTCTTTCTTCTTGGAACTGTTTAAACCTGCTCTGGACTGAAAACTCAGAAGAGCACCAGCATCTTGCACCTGTGGCCCACTGGGCCTGGCCTGGGCCATGGCATTTCCAATGTCAGAGGGACTGATAACAGACTGAGTTGAGCTACAGACCATGAAGGGGACTTTATGAGTTTGTCATCTCTTTGGAGTAGCAAGAGGTTTTATTGTTGAATATTGTTCAATTTTTTTGTGCTAGGGAATGCTTTGCCTGTTAAATAAACAGGTTTTTTCCACTTTTCTCCAAGGAAATATTGTTCCTGAACCAGATGGGGGAGGGGCCACTTGGATTTGCTTTCTAGAGGCATCCCAATTCGGAGGTTTCCTCCAAAATTTGCCCTAAACCAGGCCAAATACATTTTTTGGCGCCCAACATGTGGTTCGAGAAAGTGGAAAAAACCTGTACAGATTGCATTTTGGTTGTACTTACTCTGTATTGGGATAAAGCAGTCAGTAGCCATGTTGCTTGAATTCATAATGTCTCTCAGGGTGGAGGTCTTCATATGTTTCTGGTCCCTTGTAGTTTTTGAGACTTTAATAACTTCATGGTCCCTAGGCCTATATTCTTATCTGGAGATAGCTCCAGTTTTGTCCCTAACACACTGTTTTTACAGTAGAGGGGCATGGATTAGAATAGCCATTAGGCTGGGCTTGGTGATAACAATTTATAGAAAGTTTATAAAGGTACTGGAGTTTGCTCCATATATGCATGATTTATAGTTTCTTCCTCCTAACCTGCATCCCAGTTCCAGTAGCATGTTTTGGGGGTTTGTTAATAAATGCACCCAGTTTGTTAGAGGAGGACCAAGGGATGAGGCTTTTCAGCCTTTCCTTTTCTTCTTCTCCTTTGAATCTGTTATGTCAGTCTTTGAAAATGTTCAGTTTCCCCTGAATGTTAGAGACAACTATCCTGGTATTTAATCAGGTAAGCTTCCTCTATATGAACTGCAACTTCTCTAGAATGAGGGCTGAGATGTCCAGAGGAACTGATGAGTCCCCTGACCCAGAAGTAGACCGATGTGTGGAAAATCCTGAGTGGCATGAAGAATGGGAGAGAATGGGTCGAACCTTGAAGGAATTTTCACAGAATTCACAGAATTCACACACAGAATCACTAGGTTGGAAGAGACCTTCAAGATCATGGAGTCCAACCCATGCCTTAACACCTCAACTAAACCATGGCACCAAGTGCCACATCCAGCCTTTTTTTAAACACATCCAAGGGTAGTGACTCCACCACCTCCCTGTGCAGGCCATTCCAGTACTTTATCACTCTTTCCATTAAAAACTTTTTCCTAATATCCAACCTATATTTCCCTTGGTGAAGCTTAAGACTGTGTCCTCTCATTCTGTCAATTGCTGCTTGGAGAAAGAGACCAACCCCCACCTGACTACAACCACCTTTCAGGAAGTTGTAGAGAGCGATAAGGTCACCTCCGAGTCTCCTTCTCTCCAGGCAAAACAACCCCACCTCTCTCAGTCGTTCCTCATAAGGCTTGTGTTCCAAGCCCTTCACCAGCCTTGTTGCCCTCCTCTGGATGCATTCAAGCTCCTTAACGCCCTTCCAAAACTGAGGGGCCCAGAACTGGACACAGTACTCAAGGTGCAGCCTCACCAGTGCCAAGTATAGGGGAAGAATGACATCCCTGTTCTTGATGGCCACACTATTCCTGATACAGGCCAGGATGCCGCTGGCCTTCTTGGCCACCAGGGCACACTGCTGGCTCATGTTCAGTTGGCTGTCAATCAGTACTCCCAGGTCCCTTTCTGCCTGGACACTGTCCAGCCACACTGTCTCCAGCTTATAACGTTGCAGGGGGTTATTGTGGCCAAAATGCAGGACTCAGCACTTGAATTTATTAAATGTCATCCTATTCGACTCTGCCCATCTATCCAATTGTTCCCCGTCTCTCTCCAGAGCCCTCCTACCTTCCAACAGATCGACATACGCTCCCAGCTTAGTGTCGTCTGCAAATTTACTAATGAAAGACTCTGTACCCTCATCCATGTCATCAATAAAAATATTGAACAGAACTGGTCCCAGCACAGACCCCTGAGGGACACCACTGGTGACTGGCCACCAGCTGGATGCAGCACTGTTCACCACCACTCCCTGGGCCCTGCCATCCAGCCAGTTCTGAACCCAGCAAAGAGTGCTCCTGTCCAAGCCGTGGGTTGCCAGCTTTTCCAGGAGTATGCTCTGGGAGACAGTGTGAAAGGCCTTGCTGAAGTCTAGGTACACAACATCAACAGCCTTTCCTGCATCCATGAGGCAGGTCACTTGGTCATAAAAGGGAATCAGGTTGGTTATTGGTGATATTTTTGCCTGATGTCCGGGAGAAATGATGAGGAGAACTCCATGGATATCAGAAGGCTAATTAATTACTTTATTATACTATATTATTTTATATTATATTACACTATATTACATAACATCTAAACTGAATCTGCACAAAGCACCTAACTCAACTGCACAGAATCTTGTGACTGTCAGCCGACAGTCCCGACACACACACGCGCTTGGCCCTGATAGGCCAAGGAAACAAAACACCATCACTCTGGGTAAACAATCTCCATAATACATTCTATTTTGGCACAACACAGGAGCAGCGAATGAGATAAGAATTGTTTTGATCATTCTTTTCTCTGCTTCTCTCACTGCTTCTCTCAGGTTCAGAGAATGTGAATCCCACAGTTGGTCAAACATGACCGCCCCTCCTAAACCCGTGCTGGCTGGGTCTGATACCCTGGCCATCCTGTAAGTACTGCGTGATGACACTCAATATAAACTGTTCCATAACCTTACCAGGTACTGAGGTCAGGCTGACTGGTGTATAATTACCAGAATCTTCCTTCCCACCCTTTTTGTGAATGGGTGTCACAGTGGCCAGCTTCCAGTCATCTGGAACCTCACCAGTGAGCCAGGATTGCTGGTAAATGATGGAGAGTAGTTTTGCAAGCTCATCTGCCAGCTCCCTCATCACCCTGGGATGAATTCCATCTGGTCCCATAGATTTATGAATATCTAAGCATCTCAGCAGTTCTCTAACTGCCTCCTCTTGGATAATGGAGGGACCATTCTGCCCCTTGATACCATCAACCCACCCAAGAGAACAGTTGTCCTGAAGGCAAGTTGTCTTCTCACTAAAAACTGAGGCAAAGAAGGGGTTAAGCACCTCTGCCTTCTCTTCATCTGCAGTTAAGTTCCCTTCCACATCTAATAAAGAACAAAGGTTGATCTTACCCTTCCTTTTACCATTAATATATTTGTAAGAACATTTTTTATTATCCTTTACAGTGTGGATATGACAGTCTGATCAGAGAGAGAGAAAGATAGATAAGCTTTCCCATTAATTGTTCTGGGAAGCTTTAGGGAGGCAGAGAGGAAGAATGATAAACAAATGGTAAGCTATCTGCAAGTGGTGTTTGTAATAAGTTGTTTTTCTCATAAAAATGTTTGCGGAAGGGTGTCTTCTTAATTAGCCAATCATGTGAAATGTGTTGATTAAATGAACAATCAGGTCCACCTGTAGCGGACCAGGGTATAAAAGAAGAGGTTTCAATAAACGTGGGGCTTTTAGCCTCTTAGCCTTCTGACCTAGAGTCTGTGTCATTTCTGACTCAATGGTGACATTACAGAAGTCGCCATTTTAAGTTCAAACTGAGCTTTGGCCTCCCTATTTTTTTTCCTACATGATCTAGCAGCCCCCTTAAATACTTCCTGAGAGACCTGACCCTCCTTCCAAAGATGATACATCCTCTTTTTATTCCTAAGTTCCTCCAAAACCTCCTTGCCCATCCAGGCTGGACATTTGCCTTGTTGACTCGTCTTTTGGCACACAGGGACAGTCTGTTCCTGTGCCCTCAAGATCTCTGTTTTGAAGCATGCCCACCTTTCCTGAACTCCTTTGTTTTTAAGGGCTGCTTCCCAAGGAACTCTCTAAGTCTCCTAAATAGGCCAAAGTCTGCCCTCTGGAAGTCCAATGTAAAAGTCTTATTGATGTTCCTCCTGATTTCGCCAAATATTGAGACTTCTATAATTTCATGATCACTATACCCCAAGTGACCTTCAACCACCACATCTCCCACCAGCCCATCTCTATTTGAAAACAACAGGTCTAATATAGTCCCTCCCCTGGGGGGCTTACCCACCAGCTACAACAAAATGTTGTTCTCCACACACTCTAAAAATTTCCTGGACTGCCTTTTTTCTGTTGTATTAAGTTCTCAGCAGATGTCTGTCAAGTTGAAGTCACCTACAAAAATAAGGGCTGATGAACCTGAAACATTCTCCAGCTGCTTATAGAATAAGTTGTCCACCACTTCTTCCTGGTTGGGTGGAAGATAACAGACTCCCAGTAGGATGTCAGCCTTGTTGGCCTTCCCCTTAATTCTTACCCACAGGCATTCAACTTCATCATCATTAGTTTCAATACCCATGGTATCAAAAGCCTCTGTAATATTAAGGGCCACCCTGTAGGAGCAACGGGGGGTAGGATGGTCGGGACGGACAGAGACGAGAGATCTCTGAAGCCAGGTCATGGAACTTGCAGTTTATTGCAAAGGGCGTGCGTGCAGGGCCCTGCTGGGAGCTGCCAGCCGCAGCTCAGAGCAGTCATGAGAGAAGAGAGGGGTAGAGAGGATGAGAGGGAAAGAGCATAAAAGGGTAAGAGAGCAAAAGCGTAAGAGAGCAGAAGCGTGAGAGTGTAAATGGGGTAAGAGAGCGAGGTTCCTGTTACAATACAATAAATCTTCTTCTGTGTTAGAATATTCTAATTCTCACTAACCAATCTAGTACAATATACAAATCCTATAGCATTTACATACAGCCTATAAGAATCACTACATTACCATACTGTGTTACATTTTAAACCCTAAAAACTACTCTTTGGACCCCTTCTGCCAAGCTAGTAGGGTCTGCTCTGACCCTTGGACCTGTCTGCAAGCAGAGGGTATTGTTTCATCAAAAGGGGATTACCTTCAGCTGGCCACACCATTGTTTTCCAGATGTTCAGTAACTAAGGTATCTCAAAGCTTGCTTTCATTTCAGTCTCGCTTATAGTTTCTATATTCTCAAAATCTTTTGCCAGGCAATCATATTTATAAGGCTTTCCTGTTTCATCTTCCTCAACACTACCCCTCCACCTCTTCTCCTTTCCTATCTCTTCTGAAGAGCTTGTAGCCATCCAGTGCAGTGCTCCAGCTATGTGAGTCATCCCACCACATTTCTGTGGTGGCAATTACATCATAGCTTTGCTGTTGCACCATGGCCTCCAGCTCTTCTTGATTGTTACCCATGCTGCATGCATTGGTATACATGCACCTCAGCTGGGCTACTGATTTCACCCCTAACTCAGACTTACCACCTTTTTTTGATTTTCTGGTCCCCCAGCCTGGGAATTTTCATGTGAACAAATTCAGAACCCAGATGAGGTGGGGAAATAACTGGAAGAGAACTGCTATGATGACTCTAAGGAGAAAAAGATCATTGCAATATGCTGGGCCCTGGCATATGCTTATTGCACACTGCTAGATACTGTAGGGCAGCAGATAGAGGCAGGGGGGCAGGGAGATAGATAAATCAGCATCTACCCTAGTCACTCAGGCTGCAGCCAACACCCCAGTCTCTCAGGTTGTAGCTAAACCAGACAGTGAGCCTAAGCCACTGGCACTCGCTGTGGGAAAGAAGTAGACAAGCAAAACAGATTGGCCAGTGATCAACGTTGATGATTTGTGGGAAGGACCCTCAATGCCAATTCCTGACACAAAATTCAAAGTCAAAGCAACTGACTCAAAATCAGAAGTCAAAGTAACAGACACAAGATCAGAAGTCACTATTGAGTCCTTTTCCCTCAAGGACCTTCGTGGCCTAAGAAAGGATTACACTCAAAGACCTGATGAATCTATAATTACTTGGTTAGTCCATCTTTGGGATGCTGCCGGTGAGGCTACAATTCTGGATGGTACTGAAGTGAGGTATTTGGGATCCCTGTCACATGATCCGGTTATTGACCAAGGAATTATGAGGGGGGCTAACCTTCACAGTCTCTGGGCATAGGTCCTGGGAAGTGTGGCACAAAGATATCTGTGTGCAGACGATCTCTATATGCACCAAACCCAGTGGAAGACCATAGAACAAGGGATTCAACGCTTGAGAGAAATGGCAGTGGCAGAGATTGTCTTCTCAGATGACCTAAACACTATAAATCTAGACTCAGTATCATGTACATCCGTGACGTAGCGAAAACTTGTACTACTTGGTCCACAAGAATACGCTTCTGCTTTAACAATAATGAAGCAGGCGGACAGGGAAGAGACCATGCTTGATATGGTGAAGAAGCTCTGAACATATGCAGATGTTGTGCATGGCCCAACACATGCAAGAATCACAGCTGTGGAAACACGTCTGCAGAAATTAGAAGATAATATAGAGGAGAATCACAAGAAACTCAGAGAGGAGATTAGAGAGGAGATGAAAGAGCGCTTTCTCCAAATCTCAGCAGTACAGATTGGAAGTTCTGGTACAAGACGCAGATGTCCCCCAGATAGGGAGAGAAGGTACACCCTATGAGCTGAGATGTGGTTCTTCCTGCATGATTGTGGAGAAAACATGAGGAGATGGTATGGAAAATCTACTGCTGCTCTGACATAACAGGTGCTTTAATTGAAAGACAGCAAGACTCAGAGAGGAAGTTCCACGAAAAAGGACCCAACACTGTTCTGGGAGCATGTGTCAAACTGTTGGAAGGTAGGAGGGCTCTGGAGAGAGACGGGGAACAATTGGATAGATGGGCAGAGTCGAATAGGATGACATTTAATAAATTCAAGTGCTGAGTCCTGCATTTTGGCCACAATAACCCCCTGCAACGTTATAAGCTGGAGACAGTGTGGCTGGACAGTGTCCAGGCAGAAAGGGACCTGGGAGTACTGATTGACAGCCAACTGAACATGAGCCAGCAGTGTGCCCTGGTGGCCAAGAAGGCCAGCGGCATCCTGGCCTGTATCAGGAATAGTGTGGCCATCAAGAACAGGGATGTCATTCTTCCCCTATACTTGGCACTGGTGAGGCTGCACCTTGAGTACTGTGTCCAGTTCTGGGCCCCTCAGTTTTGGAAGGGCGTTAAGGAGCTTGAATGCATCCAGAGGAGGGCAACAAGGCTGGTGAAGGGCTTGGAACACAAGCCTTATGAGGAACGACTGAGAGAGGTGGGGTTGTTTTGCCTGGAGAGAAGGAGACTCGGAGGTGACCTTATCGCTCTCTACAACTTCCTGAAAGGTGGTTGTAGTCAGGTGGGGGTTGGTCTCTTTCTCCAAGCAGCAATTGACAGAATGAGAGGACACAGTCTTAAGCTTCACCAAGGGAAATATAGGTTGGATATTAGGAAAAAGTTTTTAATGGAAAGAGTGATAAAGTACTGGAATGGCCTGCACAGGGAGGTGGTGGAGTCACTACCCTTGGATGTGTTTAAAAAAAGGCTGGATGTGGCACTTGGTGCCATGGTTTAGTTGAGGTGTTAAGGCATGGGTTGGACTCCATGATCTTGAAGGTCTCTTCCAACCTAGTGATTCTGTGTGTAAAGACAAAGCATTAGCAAGATCCATTACCACCTTCTGAGGTTGTAAATTTTTGCTGATTTTTCCCATGAGAGTAACCATGTTTGGTACTGTAACTGCAAGTGGGAGGGTGTCCTGGTTTGACACTGGCCCACGCCATTGTTGATTTTATTCAATTCTCTGAAATCAATAGTCACTCTTCAAGTGCCATCCAATTTTCAAACAGGCCAAATAGGGTTGTTAAAAGCAGTTATGGTGCATGGAGTGATCTCCAGTCATTAGAGTGCCTGATTCATTTGAGTAATTTCTTCTTCACCCCCTGGAATGTGATACTGCTCTACATTTACCACCTCTGCAGGCACTGGCAGCACAACAGGATCCCACTTCGAGAACCTACACTAAACAGTCATAGATTGAATGACAAATCCTGCTTGTGGAGTCCCAAAATAAAAGTGACCATACAGTGTTTCAACTGTTCACCCTGCCAGCATATCAGTGCCCAAGATATTTTCTTTAGCTGAGGCAATTTGGGGCAACTCACCACCCCACTGCTCCCACTCTTTTGGCATTTGCCAGGAGTTGCAGTGTTTTGAAGCAGCAGGCGGGGTGGTAGGAGGATTGTTTTTTCATAGGCACTAGCTTTTGCCAATAGCAAAATGTTTCTGATGTTGTAATTCCATCTACTTCTGACTGTGGAACACTAGCTTGCACAAGATTGTTCCATGTTTGTTTCCTGGTCACCTGTGCAGTGACTCTCTTCAGCTTTGCTGGCTTATTTTCTCTCACTACTCACACAGCTGGCTCTGAGGCCATAGCTCCAATATCCCTCAAGATGTTTGTTAAAGCACTTATGTTACCAGTAGCATTCATGACTCTTAATATAATCAGGGGTTTCAATTAATCAGGTGCCCCTTTTAGAAACTGCATTTCAATACTTTTCATTACTACTGCTTTGTCAGGATTGGATCCTCTGGTTAGGGCATGAGCCATCTTCATCTGCCACAGTAAAGAAATGCCTTCTTCAGTTGTGCACCAGTTCCTGAGGGATGACACTAACTCATCAGTATCTGTGTGTGCCATTAAAGCTGCTGCACACAGCCAGTGATACAGTGTAGGTGCAACAATATCCCATCAGGACCCCTGATATTCCATAGCTGAGCCTACTCCTGTTGGATTTTATTATCAGTGGCTATAGAAGTTAACAGATCCTTTTCACCCACTAATAGGTGACTAGATGCAGCACCACCATCCCAAGCTCGTAAAATCCATGCCAGTATGCTGTCTCTGCTCTTCTGCCAATAGGTCTCTAAAAATTCCCATAACTCTTTTGGGATATAGGTCCATGTGACCTGTACCCCTCCATCCATCAGATCCTGCTGCCCCTCCATTTATATGAGGGGTCATGCCTCTACCAGCTCTTTATCTGCCAAGTCTGGCTCCAACTCAGTCTCAGAGTCTGAGGATTCTGTCCAAATATGTCCATTTTGTTCCTCAGGATCTCACAAAGAGTTTTTAATAGGAGCACGAACTTGGGAAGTCCACACATTTTCCTATATTTTTGCCTTTGTTAGCAATGCATGCCACCAGCCGTTCTATAGTGCATTGCTGCTCACAGAACAGCTCTTTTTGAGCAGTAAATGCTTCCCATGAAAACTCCTTTGCATCCTTTAAAGCACATTTCCTATTTTGACTCTATCACCTGGCTCCTTAAGGCTATAGTCCCGGTAATTACCAACCTGTTGTGATGGGCTTAAACTGGCCAAACGCCAGTGCACCTACAAAAATAATTTATTCATTCTCTTTGGCTATAGTTAAGCAGAAGAGGGGGAGAAGAAAACTCATGGGGTGAGATAAGGATTAGGAGAAAACACTTTAAGGTCAAAGCAGGCTCAAAACTTTAAAAGGTATAAAGAAAAAAAGATTTATTAACAGAATTAAGAGACGATAATGAGAATTAAAGTAAACCTTTAGAACACCTTTCCCCCACCCCACCCCAGCCCTTCTTCCCTTCCCACCAACAGTGCAGGGAGACAAAATATGGGATTTTTATTCATTTGTTATTTTGAGGCCCGAAAGATAGGCTGGAAATAAAACCCCATAGACCAGTGTCCATAGAGCAGGTATTTGTTTATTACAGCACTGGTGGTGAGGGGGATTTTTTCTCCTAACTCACCCACCTTTGTCAGGTGCTGTGGTATATTTATACAGTAAATATTGCTTAGTGTTACTATGTCATTATAACATCATCATATACTCTCCGGAACTAATTTACATAGTATGATCTCATGGTTATTTAATAGTTCTTTTGCACCTCCCCAATTTGGGGATCATTTGGGGTCTTTGATGAAGGCTTCCAGAGTCTTCTTCACATCTGAACTTTTATACTTTGTCTTTGGAGCATGCGCAGTTACAGTGTTCCTTGGTCTGTCTGGTCCTAATCTGTCTAAATTCTTTATTTTGTGTCTAATTGGCTTTACATTTGCCCATTTCTCATTAACACTATACTTATCTATCTCTGAAACTATCCACCTGGTGAGGTTTTTTCTTTTTTTTTTTTTGTCTATTCAACATTAGGCAACTATCTAATCATATACTAGCCATTACATTGTACAGAAATTTATATCAGGTTATATAGGTATAAAAAGCTATGATTCAGGTTATACTGATATTAGGTTATATAGATACATAAAAGTCATGATCCAAGTTATATTGATATCTTATAACTCAAGTTATATAAGCACCTGGTATCTTTGACCAAAGTTATATAGGCATCAATTTTTCAAGATCTTTCTTCAGTTTGCATAGGGAGAGGAGTCTCTTTTGCTATGTCATGGGGTCTTTCCTACAGGAAACAGTTCTCTGTAAACTTTTCCAACGTGGTTTTAATTTTCATGGCTAACAGTCCACCCAGAACCTGCTTGCAACATGAAGTCCCTCCCATGGACTGCAGTCTTCCCACAACTGCTTTTTGCGGGCCATTTAGTTTATGGGGTGCAGTTTTTAAGGATGAGCTGTTCTAGTATAAAAGCAAGGGTCCTCTTCCTCCATTTCTGAAAGCAAGGGTTGTCTCTCTTTCTGTTTAAGCCTCTCAGCAGATCACAGCTCTTCAGCATCCACATGCTCCAGCATGAGTGCCTTTTTCTTATGGGCTGCCGGTGAATGCTGCATCCCCCCATGCACTTCCTGACTTACAGGGAAACTGTTGTATTATAGTCCTCACCATGGCTTGCAGAAGAATCTCAGCTCCAATGCTCAGAGCACCTCCTCCTCCCCCTCTACCTTGCACTGACCCTAGTGTCGCCATATTTTTCTCCTCACATGTCCTCACTTTTTCCTTTTCTCTGACTTGGGAGAGAATTGGTGTTAGTAGGTTCATTTGTTCTCAAGTTTATCAATTGAAACAGTTTTTATAGAGCTCTGCAGCACTGAAAGGTTAATCTTGTCTCAGCTATGCAATTGGGAAATTGCTTGCCGTGCTTTTCTCTCTATTGGTCACATGGTCTCTGCTGGAACTGTGCAAGCTGCCGGCTCTTCTCCGTGCCTTTTCTTCATGCGGGACGCCTATTATGTTTAATATCCACGTGTTTCGTGGAGTCGGTGGTCAGAGACAGGGATGACACTCACACACCAAATCTTCATGCGAAAACCAGCATGTTTTATTGTTGAGAGTTTTCTTTTATAGGGAGTTCAAAACTCCTGGGTCTCAACTGCTGATTGGTCTGATTCCCACACAGCCCAGCTCCTGACCAGTGAGATGTCTGCAGCTCAAGATGGAACATTGTTGCATAAGTATTAATCAAGTTATAATAAGCAGCTCAGCTCAGCTTCATGGAGCAGCCTCTGGGCTGACTGACAGAAGCTCACAACCAATGGGAGCTCTCCTAAGATGCAGACATTGTATTGGTTCAGAGTCTGGGGGCACAGAGAGAGACCAATGAGCTGTCTCGACCCGGGAGTTTTGAATTGCCTTTAAAAGTAAGCTCTGAACACTAAAGCACTCTGTTTTCTGATGACCAAGGGAGTTCTGTTGTGTGTTGCGTCTCAGACATACAAATATCATAGATTCCACTGTAATACGGGGTGACCTTGTGTGAGGACAAGCAGTCCAAGTATCCACGGATTTGCGGAGATAGACGGGGCAAAAAGCTGAAAGAGGCCGGAAAGAGCCCGGAAATAAGCAGCAAAGGCTGCAGGAGCTACCTTTTCGACAAAGGTTGCAGGAAATTATAGCCAAAGGGCTGTGTGAAAAAAGAAACTGGAGAAGCTGAAAAGCTGGAAAGAAAGCAGCTGGAAGAGCCCAAAAGTAGGCGTCAAAGGCTGCAAGGATACAAGTCGCAACAAAGGTTGCAAGAATACTCAGCCAAAGGGTTGTTTGAAAAAAGAAACCAGAGAAATCGAAAAAAGAAGAAAAACCCCATCGGAGACCATGAGTGCTTGGTTTTCAACATCAGAAAACCCCACAATACAGGTATGGAAAATTTTCTTTAAGGAATGCGACATAGACTATGAAGAAAAAGCCCTGTTTAGATTAATTACATAGGCTAACACCCACGGCTTTAACACAGCAAAAGAAACTGCCTTTGATCTTAATACCTGGGAACAAACTGGTCACTTTATATTAAAGGCAGCCTCGAAAGGGGAGGAAAATGCAATAAGAGTTATAAAACCATGTAGGCTTGTTTTGGATTTAATAAGACTATTAAGTACTGAACTATATGGGGAGGAAAACACACTGGAGGAGTTTTCGGGGGAGATGGACACCTCTCTAAGCCCCCAGAGCACGTGGCAGTACACAATGGCCGGCAATGCCGCGCCCATGTGGCCGAGCTGCTTTGAACTACCCCCCCCCACGTCGGCACTGTTCCCGGGAGAACCATCCCCCACAGCTACCCAGCAAGGAGAGGCCCCGCCGCGCAGGGAGACAGGGTGGCCCGGCGGGGTCCCAGGGATGCCCGGGTGCCCTGTGCCAGCACTCCGAAAACACCGCCCTGTGCCTGCCCCGTGCAACTGCTGCAGGAGGTCGGACAGCGCCGCAATTTAGGCTGGGAAGCCTCTGACCATGACGCAGCTCCAGCTCGGTGCTGTACCCAGGACCGCCCCCCTGCCACCGGGGACGGCCACACGTCTCATCGCCATGGAAACACCCGGACCTCCCCTGCCCGGAGCTGGTTGGCTCAGCCCATAAACCACGCCCACAGCCCCCCCCCACGGAGAGGCACCGCTGTGTAGGAAAGACATATTTGTGCAGTTTTTGCGAGCCAGGGAAGGCTTCCTGAAGATAAGGAAAGCCTCGTATCTCTCTCAAGGAAGGTACCAAGGCTATCACCATGACAACGTGAAAAAAGAGAGGGTCAAAAGATGGACTTTAGTTGGCTTACAGAGTGACATGGCTCCTTTTCACCTATTGAGAGTTTTGTTTCTTTCTTATGACCAATGGGCAGTGTATGTGTTTGTTAAGCAAACGTAAATATCCTGTAAAACTATAAAGGCAACATGTTGCTTTAAGAAATGAGCCCTATACAGCCTTCTGATGAGAGTCTTGGTGCTTGCACCATGTCGCGCTCTATAGCGACATCTGATGCCCCCCCCCCGCCGTGATTGCAACTGGACAGTAAAAAGAGGAAAGAAAAATAAGAAGAGAGAAAAAAGTTGAAGGGTACCCTGAAAATGAGTGAAGGCAGCAAGGACACTGCGGAGGTCTGGACCTAATTCAGACATCTGATTCAAGGTGAGCGATTGGGAAAAATGATGGGAAATAATTTATCAAATGAGGAAAAGGCTGTTTTGTCCACGTGGAAAGCTTTATTGAAAAGGAAAAATGTTCAAGCTTCTGATTATGCTCTTCGTAGTTTACTGATATGGTGTAAATCACAGGACTTTGAAGCTGATGCTGAGACTACCTTCAGTGTCCGGGCATGGAAAAAGGTTGGGAAGAGACTATGGGAAGTGATATCTGAGAGGAATTAGAGCAAGAAACTGAAGTAGAGAAACAGGAGGAAGATGAGGCTGAGCCTGTCAATGTATCTCCCCCTGAGGAGTCTGCTGCAGCTGCTGTTGAGGTTCCCCCAGGGTTTGCTATCGTGAGAATCAAATGGCAGGCTAAGACTGTTCCTCGGTGTTCATCTCCAAAAGACTATGTTAAACCTGTGTATACTTCGCCTGCTCAGCAGTTAGCTGAACTGAATACTAAACCAAAGTATCTTCTGCCTGCACAGCAATTAGCCAAAATGAAGTTACAGAAGAAGCAAAGTGAAAATCAGGCTGGGTCATTGGCCCTTCTGTCTCTCCCTGGGCCGTTTGCTCCCCCCTCACCCTCCCATAGATCAGCCACTCCTCCCCCACCCTCCTGTGATTTGGTTGGTCCACCCCCACTTTCCCTTGAGCCATCTGCCCCTCCTCTGCCCCCCTTTGAGTCATCTGCCTCCACTCCACCCCCTACTGAGCTGTCTGCCCCCCCCCCAAACTGGTTGAACAAATGCAGTCTTTAACATTGTGTCCTTCTTTGTCTAGTGATAGTTTTGACAATGAACTGCTGTTTATGAGTACATCTAAAAAGACGCAGGAATCTGTTTCTGTTAGACCTCGTAGCAGATCCAGGTCTGCTGTTTCTTGGACTCCGCCTCCCTGCCAGGTGGCTGTCACTCCTCGACACCCTTTGCAATTTTGGAAGCATGTGACAATGAAAGCAGCTGAAGTGGGAGATTGGAATTTGTTAGAGAAAATAGGTCCACCCACAAGGATGGAAATGGCGGCTGCTGCTGCTTCTGGTGGGCCTGTGGCTTTTCCTGTTTTCAAAACTGCTCCTAATTTGGGACAACAAGGTAGCCATCAGGTTTTTGCATGGAGGGTTGTGCAGGATCTCCAGTCAAAAGTAGATCAGTATGGTGTTAACTCTTTGCAGGTGATGCAAGTGATTCGTGTTCTAAATGCTGATGTACTTGTACCTTATGATATTGTTCACCTTGCTACGATTCTGTTTCACCCAGTGCAGTATGGTGTGTTTCAAGCTACCTGGAAACATATGGTTGAAAGAATAGCATTGGACAATATGCAGTTACCTCAGCATGATCCACGTCATGCTGTGGGAGTTTATGCCTTGCTGGGCAATGGACTGTTCTCTAACCTGGATTTGCAGGCAAGATGGGACCCCCTGATTCTGGCACAGGCCCAGCAGCTGGGTATGAGTGCCTTACTTAAAACAATGGAGATGGCAGCTCCTAAACCAAGGTATATTACCATCCAGCAAGGGGTGAAGGAACCTTTTCTGCAGTTTGTGGAGAGGGTTGCTGCAGCCCTTGAGAAGCAAGTAGAGGATGATAAGTTGAAGCAAATTTTATGTAGACAGTTAGCCCGGGACAACGTAAACGATGATTGCAGGAGAATTATTGATTCTTTACTGGGAGATCCCTCGCTGTCTGATCTTGTAGTTGCTTGCTCAAAGGTTGGTTCAGGTTGAGCATAAAATGGCTGCTTTGGCAACAGCCATGAAGTCTTCACCCAGATGTTCTGCTTGTGAAGAATCAGGGCATGTGAAGACACAATGCCTTCAAACTGCAGGACAATGTGTACACTCTAGGGTAATTTGGACCAGTAAAGTGCCTTGTTATTGTTGTGGAAAATTTGGCCATATTGCTAAATTTTGTAAATTAAGATCTTTTTCAGGTGGTCGACAAGTGCAGGGAAACTAGAGGAAGAACGTGAAGGGGCGTGTGGAGACACAAATACTCCAATGACAATCACGAGCCCTGCCAGCACTGCAAAGCTCTCCATTTGTGAATGATACACAGGGGCCACAAGAGGCTTCGGCAGGGATTGATATAGCCATAGCTGACACAGTAACTACTTTGACAAGAGGTATATGTAAAATGCCTCTTGATGCCTGTGGTCCGATAGGCCGAGGTTTGAGTGCTTTTCTAATGGGAATGTTAGCATTCGGGAACACATAATCACGGAATGATTTCATGCAGGTGCTTTTATTAAGAGCTCTGGGTGTCAGGGGTACACAGACCCAAATCTGACTCCGACATATTTTCGGGCCGAACATGTTTTATATTCTATCATCATATAACTTACATATTAATTATTAAACTTACATTGTTCTATTGTATACATTGATTTCATCCAAGCATGGATTTCTTGTGATCTCCCTAAAACCTCTAACATAGTTTCTCATGATTCTTTAAACAATAATTATATCTAATCACATCTAACAATTATATCATTTATCATATACTGACTACACAGGTGCAGTTTCACATGATCTAGCAAATACAAGGCCTAATATTTCTCAGGGCCTACCTTTAACATTTTCCCAGAGCCTACTAAGCTTAACTTTCTTTCTAGCTTCCCGAATTTTCTGTGATTTTAAAATCTTTTACTATCAGGAAGATCTAGTAACACTATTCAAGGTATTAATGTCCATTAAGGTCTTATTGATTCTAATTATGTGGAACAAATTCATGCTATGGTGTCTGTTAGTGAACCTCCTGTTGTTATTCAAAAAGGTACTTGTATTGCTCAACTTGTTCCTTTTATGAGTTCTGTTCCAGCTGTAGTGGACCAGAGTCGTGGCACTGGAGGTTTTGGATCTACAGGACCACCTCAGGTTCTTTGGACTCAAAAGGTGACAAATGAGCGTCTAGAAATACAGTGTTTGGTCACTGCTAAGGGATGTCACCCAGAAGCTACAACAATATCAGGTTTACTTGACACAGGAGCAGATGTAACTGTAATTTCACAGTTTGTTTGGCCTCCAACATGGCCCCTCATTCAATCAACCTTTGGAGTTGTTGGGTTAAGTGGGTCAACTGCTGGTGCTTTATCTGCTGTTGCGATCACTGTAACACATCCAGAAGGCCAGCAAGCTAACATCAGACCTTATGTTACTAATGCTCAACCTAACTTATGGGGACGTGATTGCTTAACCCAATGGGGTGTTAAAATTACCATGGATTTTTAGTAGGGGCCACTGGGATGCAGGGCCTTAAATGTCCAGTTGTGTCCTTGACATGGCGGACAGATAAGCCTGTCTGGATTGATCAGTGGCCCCTGCCTACTGAAAAGCTTCTTGCCCTGCGAGGCTTAGTGACAGAACAATTACAAGCTGGACATATTGAAAACTCATTTAGCCCATGGAATACGCCTGTGTTTGTAATAAAAAAGAAATCAGGTAAATGGAGACTTTTGCACGATTTGCGGCAGATAAACGCTGTGATGGCCGCAATGGGTGCTTTATAATCAGGTCTCCCAACACCTACAATGATTCCACAAGGATGGGAAATAATTATCATTGATTTGAAAGATTGCCTTTTTACAATTCCATTGGCTGATCTGGATAAGGGAAAATTTGCCTTTACTGTGCCTTCTTTAAATCATGAGGAACTGGACCGCAAGCTGTTCTATCTCACCAATTTTTTCATCAGGGTGCTCAGGCACTATGGCAGCAATTTAAATTATCACATAGTGAAGCAAAGTCAATTATTTCTTCTTGTCCTGATTGTCCTATGTCTCATGTTTCGCAATATTACGGTACTAATCCTAGAGGCTTACTGCCTTTGCAAGAATGGCAAACAGATGTTACAAAAATGCCTGAATTTGGCCATCTAAAGTATGTTCATGTTACCATTGACACCTTTTCTCATGCCATGGTTGCCTCAGCGTTGGCAGGTGAAACAGCTCGGGATGTTATTCGTCATTTTTGCCACGCCTTTTTCATCTTAGGCGTTCCATCACATGTAAAGACGGATAACAGCCCGGCGTATGTTTCAAAGAAATTGCAAGTGTTTTTTTCATGCCTGGGGTGTTGATCATTCTACTGGTATTCCTCATGCTTTGACAGGCCAAGCAATTATTGAACGCGCTCATGGTGTGTTGAAGCGTCAAGTACAAAAACGAAAAGGGGGAATGCAGAGGGAGTCGCTTCAAGTGAGAATAGACAAAGCCGTTTATGTGTTAAACTTTCTGCGTCCTTTACCTGACTTACAATTTTCTCCTATATTCTGTCATTTTTCGTCTTTGAATTCAAAACAGCCAAACTTTCAGAAAGGTATTATGGTATGGGTAAAAGATTTAATCACGGGAAAGTGCACTGGCCCAGTGGAATTAGGAACATGGGGAAGAGGATATGCATGTGTTTTAACAGAAAATGGCCCTCGTTGGGTCTCTGCCCGTTGTGTTAAACCTTATTTGGAGCACACAGAAAAGGACAGGATGGGTGGTTCTACAGTGGCAGCAAAATGAGTAGGTAATTGCATTGGTTATTAGGTGGATGGAAGCATGGACCCTCAAGGAATGTGTGGTAAAGATGGTAATTCGAGACAGAGTAAAGGGAGTTATAGGCTTACGCTGAAAATCCAAAATTTAAGTTAGTGGATGTTACTTTTGCTTATTTTCCTTGAATTCTCTTACAGAGAGGTTGGTAGTGCTGAGAAATGTGTCTTGTACCATTTCCTTTTGCAGGGCACCAACAGTCCCAAAATAGGGGAATTTGATGTACCTAAGGGAGAAGTGTTGTCTTTGCATAGGGGTTGAATTAGTAGCTGAAGTCCACACTTTGAGCAACTAGGTTGGTTGCCCATTATGATAGCAGCAACCAGTTGTAAAGTTAAGTGGATGCTACTTGGTTCTAAGTGGTGACTAGGCAGATGACTTGGTCTCTGATTCTGTGTGGGAGAAAGTTATTTGACTAGAGGTGAAGGTGTCATTCTGCTACAAATGTGTCATCCGGAAATTGCAAAGTCTATAACAGCATTTGAAGATCTATTTTTTATGTGCCTTGTTTGTATATGAATGTTAAGATTGTGAGGGTGTGTGTTGTGGAGTTGGTAGAAGTTGGTTATCTGTAAGTGAATGAAGAATGGATCCTCCATCTGCTTGGATTTTTGCAAGGGCCCTGCAGAAATCCTTAGCAGTTGTATTTGTGGGTCAAATACAAAAAGGGGGAATTGTAGGAAAGACATTTTTGTGCTGTTCTTGCGAGCCAGCGAAGGCTTCCTGAAGATAAGGAAAGCCTCGTATCTCTCTCAAGGAAGGTACCAAGGCTATCACCATGACAACGTGAAGAAAGAGAGAAAGTTAAAAGATACAGACTTTAGTTGGCTCACAGAGTGACATGGCTCCTTTTCACCTACTGAGAGTTTTGTTTCTTTCTTATGACCAATGGGCAGTGTATGTGTTTGTTAAGCAAATATAAATATCCTGTAAAACTGTAAAGGCAACATGTTGCTTTAATAAATGAGCCCTATACAACCTTCTGATGTGAGTCTTGGTGCTTGCGTCGTGTCGCACTCTATAGCGACACCGCCACGCAGCGAGATGGAGGGGGATGGTGGGGTCCCGACCAGCAGTGGGGATGCACTCAGGCCAAAGTGCCATGTGGAGCTGAGGCATCCCATACCAGCCCCCCAAAAATGTTTCCTGATGCTGGCCCCTGGAGCTACTGCACGGGCTCAAACTGTGCTGCCACTTGGGAGAGGCAGCTTGTGACCATGACCCAGTCTGTGCAGGGCGGGTGCTCTCCCACCAAGCAGACATGCAACGCCAGCCCACACCAGGATGTGCCGCCGGCGGGGCACTGCCCCATGACTGCAGAAAACAGCACGACCCTGGGGGGTGGGGAAATCCCAAGAAGCAGCGATCATCCCCAGCCTGCCTGCACTGTGACTGCTAGCATTGCTCAGGAAGGTGGCAGAATGGTGACCACCATGGTTCCAGCAGGCTGTGAAGCCCCAACAGCCCAGAAACATCATGTGGTCACAGGGACCGCTCCCCCACCATTCTTGCTGGGGCCGCCTGCACCCCTCATCCAGCCCGCGTCAGGGGGTGGAGGCCCGCACCCAAGCCAAAACCCAGAGAACACCACCATGTCTCCAGCAACCGAAGTCCTGCTCCCAGCCCTGCCTCCATGGGCAGGTCTGGGAACGTCACCACCAAGAACTACAAACATTGAACCTGGAAGTAGAGCGTGGGAAAAACCCCTTCGAGGAGCCCGCCCAGCTAAGAGCAGTGGAAAAAAGCATGGAAAGGTTTGGTACCCCAGGGGCAGAAACAATTGAGTCTACCCAAAGAGATGGGGTCGGTCACATGGGATAACTGTCTCAAAGCAACTAAAACCAATATGCCCTCTCATCCAACCCAGCGAGGAGCCAGCCTTTCCCTACAAATGGATGATGAAGAAGAAAACAGACACCAAGTTTCCACCCCTCAAGAGTCTCACAACCACTTTACCCCCTGGTAAATCAGGGTTGTCATGTTCCAAAGTCTCTAATGGAAGCACTGAGGGGTTACCATACAAAAGGTACAAAAATGTGCAACTGTTTGTGAGATATGCCTTGGAACTCATAGTACAATATTCATTGTGGATATTTGGGATTGTTAGGACCAAAATCAATAACCCTGTTATAAATGATCAATAAGAAAGCCAAATTAATAAATGCGAAAGATTTTATTTTTGTGACCAAAATATGGTCCTCAAAAACCACAGTCAAAGAGACAGCATCGAGTGTGGGATCAGCGCTGGGTGAACCTATATCTGACCTCTATCTCATCGGATATCCCTATGTTCATGAATGCCGTTTCCAGCGGGGCTGTTTTATACAGTTTTTTATGCCTGAGGCAGAGGTGCCCCAATTTCTTTTGTAACCCTGCATATGTATGAAGGTTTCTTTCACTGTGCAAGGCTGGACAATTGCTGTTTCCTGAGTAGTAGCAGGCGCTGATCATGTCAGGGGAAGTCGTGTATTCAGATGTATGTTCCTTGGCGACTTTGGTTATCTTGATTGATGATATCTATCAAGTGCTGATCATCCTTGAGTGTTCCCTGATAGATCCGGAGGGAGCCCATCTCTGTGCTGGCCACGTTCTTTTATTAGTAAATGAGGCATTCTTCTCCTGCTGCCACCAGGAGTTTAGTAATTCCGATGTGGCAATCTGTCTCCAGGTTGCTCGTGGTCAGAGGCTCGTTGGACGTTAGATTCCTTTTACAATTTTTATTTTATACATTTTCCCCTTCAGCATTAATTACTTTATAATATATATTACAATCCCTCCCCTTCTTTATAAACACATTAATTCATGCTTCCCACTACAACCCTTATATCTATTATCTATGTTTTAGCTAAAGCTACCCTTCACCTTTAGGAGCTTCCTACAAGGAGAGGAGGGACATTTTCAGACTCTCTCCGTGTCCTGTTCTCATTGTGGGACCCCTTGGTATAATTTGTAAATGATTCCATCACCTTTGATTTGTTTTTCAAATTTCGATAGGACTTCGGCTGCCTTACTTTCCTGTTCACCTTCCCCCAAGTTCATGATTTTGAATATCTTATTGTTTTCGGAAGCCAGCTCTGGGTCTATTGGCATGGCCACTATTTGCATGTCCTGTACCACAGAGTGTATCAGCCTAATAAAACAAGGTATTAGGCACGGTAGGAATATGACCCCGGCTACTGAACACATCACAAAAAAATATTATCTTTTTCCACCAGGCCCCATCGAATAGTCTGTCCCACCAAGTTGCCTGCAAGATGGAATTCCATTTTTGGACTGGGACATGAGCCATCTTTTTGATTTATGCTGCCAAACCTCTGATGGTTTCTCCATAATCGTCAATGCAGCACTCAGACTCATTAAATTTTCCACACACTCCCCCTTCTTTGGCCAACAAATAGTCTAATGCTATTCTGTTTTGGTACACGAAAGCCTGCATTTGAGAATGCTGCCGGCTTAACAACTCAAGGGCCTCTGAGGTGTGGTTCGAGACTATTTCCACAACTGCCTGTAGCCTAATCAGCCTGTTCAGTAGGTAAATCGGGGTCCTATACCCCCAGCTTCCATCCTGTGCCCATGTGGCTGGTCCATAATATTCTATTATTCTCTCGGCCGACCATTCTTCCTCTCCCCATGTTTGACTGCCTCCTATGGCAGGGAATTTCTTTTTCAAACTTCTCCCTGTTCAGAGTCTCATACAAGGGAGCCCCTAACAGGTCACTTTTTGATCGGGGGAGAGTGAAGAACACAGGTCGAATCATACATAAAGTGCACAATCCTTTCCACTTTGGGAGTAACTCACTATACACTTTCTTCCCACAGATCCAATAAATTCTGTCTGGGGCTTTCCACCTGATATTTGTTCTTCCTGGTTCCTTCCAATATTCTCTTAATTCTCCCAAGGATTGGTAAGGGTTAACTCCGGAGCCTTTGACCCAACAAAGTCCAATCTTGTCATTCCATTCACAATTTGTCTCTCTTTTGTGACTCCAATATCCTGTAGGAGGCTCTGGTTGCCAGATTTTGCTCCTACTACTTGAATTTACTGCTAATGTGGATATACACGGGGTATACCCAACCACCTCGGTATATTCTTTTCCTTCCCTGCTGATACAAATTGTTCCAATCACCCTCTGATCCAACACCCAACCCTCAGGTCTCTGCATCATCCTGGAGACACGAGTGTTATCCCATTTCAACAGCTGCTCCTGGGTTAAACTCTCACCTTTCCAAGGCCACTTCTCGGCAGATTTCAGCCCCCCACAAATCCAACAATTCGACAATCCCAGTTCCGTGGCAATTTCCTGGACAAGGTCAATGAATAAGTTTCGATCTGGGGCAGGTAGTCCCCAGTTGGCATATTGTCTCTCGAGTTGCTCATATTGTTCACTCAGAGTTTTCAACCTTTCCTGCTCCACCCTCCTTTTCCTCAACTCTGACTCCTGCCTCTTCAATTACTGAGCTATCTGCTTCATTTTGCTTTCGGGATCTATCCCTTGTTTTTCGAGAAGCAGAAAGCCCTATCATATTGCAGACAGGCCCTGTCATCATTTGCCTCAAGGAGGTCCAAGATGACAGGCTCGCTCTTCAGGGGGAGCTTATTCTCATATTTTAAATTCTTTCCAACCCAGTACGTTTTCCTGTTCATTACACATATTTCAAGTCGAGTATTATCATAACACAACGGGTTAACTTGATAATACACTACAAAAACCGATTCAGTTTTTCCCCTGACCCACACAGTTCGACTGCATTGGTTACAAATAGGGACCGATATCTTTCCTGCATTCCTCTTTTGTATTTTGTGATCAAACGCTTCTGACAGCCCGCCCTTAACTCTTGCCTTTTGATTGAAACATAATGTTTCTTTGCCCAATCTGCATAATTTCAATTGAGTGCCATTCATGATGCATTACCTGCCTTGCTCCATGATGCAATCTTCCAGGGCCCGGTATGCTGAGATTCCCTCTCCTTCTTGTCCCTCTTGGACAATCTGAGTGCATTGTCTGCACTCTTCAACAGGATTCTGCCCTCCTGTCTGAGACGGGATCTCAGTGTGCAAACTGGCTGTTCTGCACATGACTAGGCACAGGCCCATCAGGATTTCCCATAGGCATACTCCTCTGCCTTTGCCTGCGCCCCCTGGGGTGCCACCAGCGACAAGGAAGACCATCTTCTCAGCAGCAAGAGTATTCTTCCAAGATCTCACTCTCGGACTGAGCCACATACCTCCTCTTAAAGGCGCCCCACCTTGATACCTTGACTGCATCTGCGCTGCAAGGTACTCTGATAGATTTCCGGCACTCGACCTCTAAGATCTCAGCCTTAGAATCTAGTTTCCCTCTTATACGGTTCTTAAATATGTAATACCACTCTTGAGAATCCAATTCTATTATTCCTAAATTTGTGGCGAGAGTTAAGATGCGGTCAGTCAGTTCGAGTTCTTCCTCCAAACACCGGGTACACAATCCCTTCGGCCACTGTCCCCTTCTACAATGTATAACAAAAACTTCCAGACAGTACTTGCACTTAAAGTACGCGACCAGATAATATACACAATTAGGCAGTATACAACTTATCCGCTCTCCGTCGGTCATTTACTTGGTCAGTGTAGTTTTATCTTTAAGTCCCCAGGGGAAGAGGTGATCCTCCACTCAGGAGCCTCCTCCTGATGCTCGACCTGTTTCACCCGCGACGCATGTGTCCAGCCTTTTTCTGCCGTCTGAATGGCCATGTCTGTTGTCAGAAGGACAAGAAAGGGACCTTCCCAGTGAGGGGAGAGGGGAACTTCTTTCCAAACTTTCACAAGTACTTTGTCTCCCGGTCGTATTTTGTGGATAGCAAACCCCAGAGGAGCACTCTGGGATACTATCCCATGTTTCCTTAATTCCTGTAAATTCTTATTTATTGCTATCAAGTAAGGTTGAATTTGACTATCCTCCAGTCTGGGGTGTCCCACCAGCATTCCATGTTCATATGGCATTCCATATAACATTTCAAACCATGAGAGCCTCGTCTCTGAATGAGGCATAGTCCTGATATTAAGCAAGGCGAGGGGGAGGCACTTCAGCCAGGACATCCGGGTTTCTAATATTAACTTTGATAATTGCGCTTTCAATGTCTGATTCATTCTTTCCACCTGTCCCGAACTCTGGGGATTCCCACCGGATGCCTAGAGCCTCAGCCAACTGCTTAATAATCTTTGAGGTGAGATGAGTTCCCTAGTCTGAATCTATGTCAGTCGGTACTCTATGGGTCTGCTCCATTGGATTGCCTGTTGTGCCTTAGCTCGGTTAACTTTCTGGCAGATCAAGCATCCTTGTACCTCCTGTTTGGCCAATTCATAAATTCCTCTGCACCTGAAAAATTTCAAGAGCTCTTCTGCAAGGGCCTGGGCCCCCCAGTGTGTTGGTTGGTGCAACCTCCTTAAGATTCTTCTGGTATAACCCTTTGACACTAATTCTCTACCGTCCAGTAATTTCCACTTACCTTCCTCCAATCTTTCCCCAATTTTCTTGTAACCTTCAATTTCCTTTTGGGAGGGCTGTGGAGGATATTCTGAGGCCTCGGTTCCTTTGACCTCCGGGGCACTTACCATCAGTAAGGCTGCATTTTTGTCCTCTTTGTCTGCCAAATTGTTTCCCTGGATTCAAAACTGCATTCCCACCTGATGCCCTTTTACGTGTACTATTGAAATTTCCTCTGGCTCCCTTACTGCCTCCAAAATTTGCCTTATTAATTCCCCATGCACCAGTCCCTATCCTTGAGTGTTGATCAGCCCTCTCTCTTCCCAAATCTTCCCAAAAGTGTCAACCACCCCAAAAGCATATTTGGAGTCTGTAAAAATTGTCTCCTTTTTCCCTTTCAGCCTTTTCAAAGCTCTCAAGACTGTGTATAGTTTGCACACTTGAGCCGACCATCCCGCATTCAGAGGACCCGCTTCTATTACTTCTCCTGTCCTGCCGTCCACAACTGCATATCCCAATTTCCTTTTGCCTTCTATCACTCTTGCTGATCCATCCACAAACCATTTTTCTCCCTCTTCTAATTCCTCCCCCTCCCAATCCAGTCTTATCTTGGTCTGCAGCTCCACCACTTCCGTGCAGTTATGTATAAACTTCTCTGAGACCTCCCCGAACAAAAATTGGGCTGGATTTTGTGCAGTTGTTGTTCGTAGCTCCAAGTCAGGCAAGTGAATCAAAATGGCTTCATACTTTAGCAACCTAGCATCCGTGAGCCACTTGTCTGCTTTTTGTTGTAGTATACTCCGCACATTATGCGGCGCGTATACTACCAACGGAGCCCCAAAGGTTACCTTCTTAGCTTCTTCCACCAACAATGCCACAGCCACAATTGCCTGCAAACAAGTGGGCCAACCCCTGCTTACAGGGTCCAGAAACTTAGATAAGTAACCTACCGGTTTCCTGGCCCCTGCCCAGTCCTGCATCAACACGTCATGGGCAGTATGACTGCTGACATCCACGAACAACTGGAATGGCCATTTCACATCGGGGAGGGTCACCACTGGTGCTGCCACGAGTGCTTCTTTTAATTCCTTAAATCTCTCCTCGTCTTTTTCTGTCCATTTTAATTTGTCAGTGGTGAGCTTTTCATATAAAAACTTTACCTTCTCACTGTACCCTTCAATCCATTGCCAGCAATATCCCAAAAGCCCCAATAATTGTCTCACTTCTCTCTTTGTCTGTGGAGGAGGCAGGGCAATGATCCCTGCCACCCTTTTGGGGTCTAATTTCTTCTTACCTTTTGTTAACCAATGTCCCAAATACCTGACTTTGGGCCCTGTGAATTGCAGTTTCGACTTAGACACTTTCAATCCTTTGTCCCCTAAGAAATTCAAGAGCACAATAGTGCTCATCCTTACATCCTCCTCCCTTGGACCAGCAATCAATAAATTGTCCACATACTGTAATAATTTTGTTCCTTCCACTGGTACAAAGTGACTCAGCACTTGTTCAAGTGCTTGCCTGTAACAGACATGTTTTATGAAAAATCTTTTCCTAAGGATTTTTTCTCCTGAGAAGCTGAGAGGCCTCAGGAACAAAATGTAAACAATAATTATCTGCTGCTGGGGAATGCAACAGGTGGATCTGTGATTGGTCTCATGTGGTTGTTTTTAATTAATGGCCAATCACAGTCAGCTGGCTCAGACTCTCTGAGAGTCAAAAACTTTAGTTATTAATTTCATTCTTTCTCCTTTCCTTGCAAGCCTTCTGATGAAATCCTTTCTTCTATTCTTTTAGTATAGTTTTAATATAATATATATCATAAAATAATAAATTAGCCTTCTGAAACATGGAGTCAGATCCTCGTCTCTTCTCTCATCCTGGGACCCCTGCGAACACCACCACAATTGGTGACCCCGAGTGACGAAAAATTCGCACACTTGGTGACCTTGAGTGAAGAAAAAGTCCTCGTTTGGTGAGCCCCCAGAGGAGCATTGCCACACTGGGTGAACCCCGAGTGTGTGGCATTGATGTCACTACACAAGTGACCACAGAAGTGGCTTCTAGCCTGGAGCTGATGAACCGGGGACCCTGAATTTGGACAGAGTTCACAGCCAAGGCTGACCACAAAGAGAACCTTTTGAAGTGTCCCAGACAAGATGTCCGGAAATCTTCACAGCACAGAGTAGCCTGCTGAAGTCCAGAGGACACTGTCACAAGGTACTGTTAACTCTTCCCTTCCTGAAACTGCTGCCCTTCGCACAATGTGGGCTGGGATGTGGCAGAGGGTGCCTACGGAGGCAGAGGTTCCATTCTCCCCCGCGGAGGAGAAAATTATTGCCCTCTGGCGAAGATGGGGTCATGAAGACAGAGTTCCTATGGTGAAGAGACATTTCTATGAGTTTTTCAGATGGACAAAATTCTATAGATTTTTTACAGATGTGGTGTATTCCCTCGATTCACACATATGGGAATGCATGGAATTAATTTTTGAGGACGCTCTTTAACAGGGATTTGGATTTCCTCACATTTATCTGGCATTCAAAACTCTCTTTAAAGTTTTGAAATGGAAAGAATCTTCAATTGAATGGGTTGCCGAATGCAGAGGTCGTGCTCCCTTCCCGCCAGACCTGGCAGGAGAGGAACCTGTCCAGGAACACAAACTGCTGGCTCCCAGCCCCCCTGCATTGCGGCGGGGAGGCGAGGCTTTGCCCGGAGCCGAGGAAAAGTTTTTTTCTGCACCTTTGGAGCATGCTCAAATGGAGCTGCTTTTTCCCCCCCTCTCGTTGCCCTCGGGGGGGATGTGAGTTGGCTGCGCCACACTAGCTGGAGCCACAGGCACCGCCCTGGCTGGCACCATAGCAGGCGCCAGTCCCCACGGCCCAGCCCATGGCCCTGCCCACAGCCCTGCCTGCGGCCCTGCTGCAGCCTGGGCTGGCCCCGCTCGCAGCCGGACCGGCCCCACCGCCTCCAGCAGAGTTTGTCGGCATTCCGATCGCGGAGGCGCCGCTTCCCGCTAGGCGACGCAATCGACAGCAGCAGCGATCAACAAGAGCCTGTCTCAGAGAGACAGCTTGTCTCCGCGGCTGTGTGCCTGCCTGAGGATGCCCCGGGGGCCGGCCCCGCGGCCCCACTGCCTCCTGGGTCAGCTCGGCCAGCTCTGCTGTCTGTGCCTGCGCTGCAGCTTCCGGGACCCAGAGAAGATGTAGCTGCTGCCTCCAGCCTGGCGGGGAATGCGCTCCCTCCGGCCCTGGCGACCCCTGGCCCAGTTCTAGTTCAAGATGCTGCTGAGAATGGCGCCGGGCCTGCAGAACCCTCTTTGGAGCCATATGCAGTCCTGCCACCCCCAGCAGCGGCTGCCGCGGCACCTGCAATCAGCCTAGCTTCCCCCCCGAGTTTTTCAGGCTGTCCTGAGGCTGCCCCTGTGGGAGGAGCTGGGACAGGGGAAGGGGAAGCCAGTCTGCTCCTCCGTGGAGGGGCCGTGGCTTGGCAGCTGATTGCAGGCACAGCCCGGCTGCCTGCTTTCAAACTCAGCATTTTCCCATTGAAACACAAAATAATCTCTGCTGTCCTTAGCTAAAGGACAGGTCCAAAAGGCATTTTTCAGGTCAATCACACTGTACCACGTGTCCTTGGGAGAGACATTATTTAACAAAGTGTAAGGATTTCAAACCATGGGGAACAGTGTCTTAGTCCTTTGGTTCACAGCCCTTAAATCCTGCACTAATCTATAACTACCATCTGTTTTCTGCACTGCCAATACTGGGGTATTGTGTCTGGACATGCATGGCTCCAACGTTCCTTTCTTCACTACTTCTTCTATCACTGGTTTCAACCCCCTCCTCCCTTCCATGGGAATGGGGTACTGCTTTACCCTAATAGAGTCTTCCAGCCTCTCAATTTCAATAGGGATTAGGTTCGATGTCCAACCTCCCAGCCTCCCCTTGAGTGTACCAAACCTTCGGATCTATCCTCCCTTCATCCTCGGCAGTGAGTTGGTACAACCTCAGCTTGAGCTGGGAATTCTGCACTACTAGGCTGATCTCTAGTGCCACAATCAGATCCCTTCCCAGCAGATTGTATTCTGCTTCCTTGACCAGTAACATATTTCCAATACAACGCTTATTGAGACAGAGTAGAAATTCTCCAGAGTAGAGATCCATTTTGATTTAGGTGAAATGTACATCTTTGAGTTAAGTCTGTAGTTTGAAGCCTGTAGTCTGTAGCCTGACTGCAAGGCCTAGGCTCAGGGATTCAATGAAGGACAGAGATAAGGGGGGGGAGACAGAGGGTGATAAAGAGGGACAGAAAGACTGCTGTGAAAGCAGGTCAGCCTGACCTAGGAATTCTTTCTGATAAAGAAGAACTAGTGGCAAATGTCACGCGAAACTCGTAAAAATGAATATGTGTGTACCTATTGAGAAATTGTATGCATATGTATTTGAGAGGGGGATAAAAAGGGACCTGAAGTTCCCAGAGGTACGCGTGTCTTTTAAGGAGAGTAATCTCCGCATGCGTCCAGCGCTGTAATAATAAACATACTGGCTCTTCAACTTTCACAAAGTTGTGGAGTTTTTGGCTATCTCCACAAAACATTATTCTCTGATTCTATTTCAATGTTTTTAATAATTGGAACCTTAAAAGGTTCTCCTTTTGCCCCAATTACCATCATAGTATCATCGCTTATAGAGCATCCCAGTGGTAATCGCTGTACAGTGGTCCGTTCAGCTCCAGAATCTACTAAAAATACTACCTCTTGCTTGTGGAGTCCCAGTCTCAATTTATCAAGGGCTCCTTGGATGTCCCGAACCCCAAATTAAAAATCCCCTGACACCTCTAGTCTTCCTGAAACATTTTCTCATCCTTGACTTTCTTCGGACAATTCCTTCGAATGTGGCCCTTTTGTTTGCAGTAAAAGCACTCAATATCCTTTTTCTGATTGTTTGAGTCCTTACCTTGGGAAGAGTTCTGTTTCCTCGGTGGCGCTGACTTTGCTGACTCCCAGACCTGTTCTTGTTTCTGTGCTTCCCTTACTGTGGCCACTAGCACTTTTGCCTGGATTTTCTGTTTTTCCTCATCCCTTCTCATGTAGACTTTCTGGGCCTCTCTAAGCAAATCCTGCAATTCTCTGTCTTGCCATCCCTCTATCTTTTCTAGTTTCTTCCTTATATCTTCCCACAATTTCGCCACAAATTGAGTTTTCAACAGGACTGCCTCAACTGGGGACTCAGGGTCCATTCCCAAATACATTTGGAGGCTCTTTCTCAGCCTTTCCAGCCATTCGGTGGGTGTCTCATCCTTTCCCTGGCATTCTCCAAGTACTTTACTCATGTTTTGCCCTTTCGGCACCGCCTCCCGTATACCTTGTATTACCACGTTTCTGAGATTTATCATCCTCTCTCTGCCTTCCTCCATCTGGGCGCTCCAAGATGGTTTCTAGTCCAACCACCTCTGGTCTCCTCACTCCCCTTGCGGGTTCCTATGTTCCCAATCCCTGATCGAGCCTTGCCTGATCATTTGTCTTTCCTCGTTGTTAAACAACAACCTTAGTATTGCATTAAGGTCATCATAAGTGTAAATGCTGGTTCCTAGGAACTCATCTAGTCTTTCTGCAACCCCCAATGGATCATCCATCAACTTCCCCATCTCCTTTTTGAAAGCCCTGATGTCCCCAGTATTGATCGGCACATTCACGAAGCTGAAAATTCCTAGAGCAGTCGGCACTTCCCGTAAGGGGAAGAGGTTGGGCTTTTCTTCCTCATCCTCACTATCATCAGTGTTTACCTTCCTAGTTTTTTGTCGTGTTCGATGGGCTGGGGGAGAGCTGGCTCCTCCTGTGGGGAGGATTCTCTTCTCTTACGATTTGGGTGGTGGTGGGGGCTGGGGCCACTCCTATGGAAGTGAAGGTGTTGAAGCCTGTTCTTGTGGGAGCGGAGGCACTGAAGCTTGCTCCTGTGGGAGCAAGGCTTCTGGAGGTGACACGGACACCAGAGGTACCTGGGCTTGCGAAGGTCCCGCAACTGTGGGCACAGGGACTTGGGCTTGCACGGGCTGGGGCAGAGGGACCAGATAGGGAGGCAGGAGGTTATCCAGTGGCTCCCATTCCCGGCCCCCAGTTGCTGCGTGCCTGTGGGCTCTTATCAGGAATAATCCCGAACAAGCATTTCTCCATATTCCAGCATATTCTAATTCTTCCAAGTCTTGTGGGTACTGGTCGGCCACATGGTCGTATAAAGTTTGGCATGTCCAGGTCTCGAACGTGCCAAAAACAGTCCAGACCACATACCTCCCAATCTCTTTCCCTCCCCATTTCTCGATGCAAAAATGGATCATGCTCTCCTTGGATTTTCCCTCCCTCCTAGGGTTGTCCTCTCAATGTTCTAACATCCATCCCAACGGACTATCCCTTGGGATTTCAGGTTGAACCTTTTCTGGGGCTTTCGAAGGCTTTTCCTGGAGTTTTCTCTGAGCCTTGCTCTTTCTCTGTCCCATCTTTGAAAACGACTTTTCCTGACCTTTCTTACCTTGAGTTTGTTTCGGCTGGGATTCTCGAAGAGAATCCCAGGTCTTTATCCGATACCGGTTTCTTTGACGTCTGCTAAAAACCTACCAGCTTACTTAGCCTCACGGGGAACCGTTCCGTGGCCTTTTCGGCTGGTAACGAGCTCTCTTACCTGAACTCCGGACCAGAAGGTTTACCAGCTCCCAAACCCTTTGGGAACGTCCCTTCCCTTCTGATCCAAACCCTTGATCGAACCCCTGAACTCCCCCCCAAGTTTCAGGCTTCACGTGTGTAATGAGCCAAGGAGTCCGCTTCTACCGCGACCGACCGCTCCACGAGAGAGTGGAACTGCGATCTTGGGGTCCACACTCGCTTTGTGATAGAATCACATCTCACACACATGCTCGATCACACACCACTCAACCACACGGTACTCACGGTTCTTTTTCCCGTGTCATGTATCTTTTTGTTACTCCAAGTGATTATTGTTGCATTGTTTCGAGAAGGATGGGTAAGATCCAGGGGATATCCACTGAGATACTCATAACAAAATTAATTTGTCGTAGGCAAATTTTGGTTGTGGGGTTCCTTAGCTGAAGTTCTGCCATTGTCATCATTTTAAAAGTTAAAAGCCATCTATTCTGGGTGTTAGATTTTTCTTTCAGGGATAAATGGGTTGCACTATTATTCTTGTTAAAATTCTTCTTACACTAGATGTCCATAAAGGCTTACTTAGGAGGATAAAAGGGGTTGGGGTGAGGGTACACCCCCCACTTTGAGTCTTAATTAAATCATATAACAGTACAGTAACCTTATGATATTCAACTACCTAAAAGAAGAGACATTACAGAGTCATGTAACCATAGCAAAAAGTAAATTCCTCATAGAAATCTGTGACTCTTAAAATATCACTTCATATAAAGACTCTATTTATTTACAAATTGCTTTATATGTTAAGTTTGTTTTTTCTCGCAGTTCTAAGGTTGAATATTTCAAAGTTATAAATTCAGTTTAGAGTTAAGATTTAACTTGCAAATTTGTTTACAAATTAATTTTCCTGTTTACAAACTGGTTTTCTGTTTACAGATTGTTTTTCTAGTAGTTAGACTTTTCTTTAACAGTTTTAAGACTTAAGTGGTTTATTTTTTTTAGAAATAAGTTGTAACTTGTAACCTAAACTATTGGAATATTGCCAATATGGCCGGTCGGGACATGCCTGAGCTTGTCTGGCCTTGCTGCTGAACCAAATAGCGGCAACTGTGGTGTTTCACCCCAGAGACACTTTTGGCTAGCTCTGTGTTGCGGCTGGGCACGTGGAGACAAGTCCAGGCATGTTGGGGCTCTGGTGGTGGCGGGATGGAGATTCCTCTCATGAGAGGGTCCGCTCCTCAGGTTTACCTCTGGTGGAAAAGCTTTAAGGCGATGGTGAAGGAAAGGAGTCAGTTCTGATGGAGGATTTTGATCCAGAGCTTTATTCTGGCCCACGGGCCTCTGAATCCAACAACAGCTCCAACAGAACTCTCCCAACCGCGTGGTTGCTCGCCTTTTTAACCTGGGGGGAGAGGGGCAGGGAAAGGATAGGAAGCCACCAACCAGGTACATGAGAGGAGGTCTTAAGGGACAAAGGACACCTGGATGGCCCAATGCTCCCCCAGGGGGAGAGGACATCCTTTGAATCTGCCAATCACTTGACGCCCTTCTGGAATTCCAGGATTGACAGACAGTGCTCGGCAGGGGTCAGGGAGGGGAAAAGAGAGGTGATTGACACACCTGGGAGGGAATCTTCATGGGAGGGACCCGGGTTTCTAAGGTAAACCCTGAAATCACACTGCAACACAAAACACCAAGAAATTCTTGCCTGCAGACTCTAAACCAATATACTGCACCTTCACTATATATAAGTAATGCAAATTAAAACCATGCTGTTTTTCTGTCACCCTGTTTGCTAGGAATTCCTAGAGACAGAGAACAAACCACGATTTTTAGTAAAGACAAAATGGTGAGATGTTGCATTAGTATTAATCAAGTTATAATAAGCAGTTCAGCTCCATGGAGCAGCCTCTGAGCTGACTGACAGAAGTTCACAACCAATGGGAGCTCTCCTAAGATGCATACATTGTATTGGTTCAGAGTCTGGGGGCACAGAGAGAGACCAATGAGCTGTCTCGACCCGGGAGTTTTGAATTGCCTTTAAAAGTAAGCTCTGAACACTAAAGCACTCTGTTTTCTGATGACCAAGGGAGTTCTGTTGTGTGTTACGTCTCAGACATACAAACATCACGGATTCTACTGTAATAGAATGTGACTGGAAGAAGTCCCTGTATAGATTTAAATCCAACTTATCCCTGCCTCATCTGAGGACCTATTTTACCTCTGGGCTGGCCGAGGCTGAAGGTCTGATTCATTTGGCAGCTACAAGCTAGGTGCAAATAGTGAAAAAAGCTGAAAAAAGAAAAGCTGCCGCTGCCACTTCTGTCTTTCTGTCCCCAGCATGGCTGGTTAAAAGCAGCTAAGTAAATAAAGTCCATTGCGAACCATGCTGTCTTGGTCCCTCTGTGAGCATCTCAGGAACCCTCGGCCAGTCCCGAGTCGGCAGACACCGGGGGGGCAGCCCCAACACGGCTGACAGCAGGGAGACACTCTCCCGTGCCCCGAGGGTACTGAGGGCACCTAGGCTGGTCGCCTTTGCAGCAGAAGAGACACCAGAGACATCGGTAGAAGATAAAGGGCCGACTCTTAGCAGGGGTTAATCCAAGGTTTTATTCTAGGAGTCCCAAAGGAGCTCCTGCACCTCAGGGGGCCTCCTGCTGAGAGCCCCGGGAGACGTGCCAAGGTTACATTTAAAGGGAGGTGGAAACCAAAAGTAGATAACATTTTACCAACCAATAAGTGACCCTAAGGGATGGGTACTGGGGGATAGACATTTAGGACAGCGTGTGGGGCAAGGCTTGGGGGGCTGACCCCTAGCCTCTGGCTAATCACTCGACAACTTGGACCAAAACTTCTAGATGGAGGGGATGGGATGCTGAGTGATTGACAGAGAGGCAGGGTGGGGGTTTGGGGATGATCTCATCCAGGGAGAGGGATAGCACAGGTAAAGGGACGGGGGTACAGTCTGGGATAAACCATTTGGGAAAAATATGGGGATACAAAGCAAAACTACTTCAAAGTATTACAAAGTATAAAAACACACTACAACACCATGCCTAGACAAGTGTGGCTGCTCCTGAACCAGATGGTGTCAGGGCGGCTCCTGGCACTGGTCCTGGCCTCATGGGTGGACACGGTGCCAGGATGGCCCCCAACAGCATGCCCTGGCGGACACGCCAACACAGGATCCAGCCGCTCGCCCCCACAAGAGGCCCTGGCCAGCCCCTTCAGGGAGGGGGGCCCAGCTGCCCCCCCCCCCAACTCCTCTGTGGATGTGAAAACAAGTTTTTTCACAGCGGACTTGCGAGACTTTTAGGGAGTTGTTGAGAAATGATAATAACTTGTTATTATAAACAACCTGCAGGTGGTCTTTTCCTATTCTCTGTTTCTCTGTTCTTCTCAAGGATTGTGAGAAAGGTGTTTTTGTTAATTAGCCAATCAAGTGGAATGTATCTGAACTGTCTATAAAAGAGTTTTCGCATTAAAGCTGCTGTTGTGCAAACCAGCCTTCTTAGAGTCCATGCTGCTTTCTTACTCAACAGTGACATCTGGTGAACCCGATGTGATTTGCACTGATCGGCCCCTCATGGATTGTGGGACAGACCTTGACACCAGGGACCTCCGCCAGGATCCCACAGCATCCACACAGTCTGCCCGCGTCCGGACATCCTCTGTTTCCCTGGAGAGGTAACGACCTTTCCCCATGTCCTTCCCAGAGGGACTGTGTCCGCAGTTTTGCCCTGATAGCTAAGACCAGTGGGCGGGGGCGAATCCCCCAGCGCAGCAGACAGTCCGTGCTTTTCTTGGGTTGCATGCCAGTGTTTCTGCAATGGGAAACCACACTTCTAAAGAAGACACAATTCTTTCCGTGTGGAGTGACATGATTTCCTTTAGGGGAATCTCTGTGTCGAATGATTCACTCTGCGCTTTGTTAACATGAGCCAAGTTTCATGATTTCCCAGTGGATCTGGACACTGCATTTAGCCCGATCCTGTGAGAGGCATTGGGCCACTGGCTTGCGGAGGAGATTTCTGGAGGGGATTTTGCCATGCCTAGGCTTTTGGCTGTGTGGAGATGTCTGTTCCATGCCATCCCGGCCCTGGACAGTGGGTTGGAGGTGGGGAGTTCGGAGGGCGAAGGTGGCACTGGCACCCCGGAAGGAAGATTGTCAGATGGGTGGCTGCCAGCTTCTCTCTGGCTCTGCGGGGGCCGGCAGGAGGCATGGGGACTCTCCGCAGAACCCATCTCTCATCTGGAGATTGTCTTCTGCTGACAAGTCCTAGTCCCTACGTCTTTGGGAGGTCACCGTCTCCTCCTTCTGCAACATCAACTCCACCGAGAGTGATAGCCGCATCTCAGCCGCACCTGGAAGATGGTGCTTCTCCTCCTGCACCACTTTCGGCCCCTCTGTAGCCAGGGGGTTGGTTCTCCCATTTCCTGTGAAGAGCGGCTGGCGGGTCACTGCAGTGGTCAGCCCTGTCTCCCCCCCCCCCGCACACCAGGAACCGACTTTCTCACGGCCAGCAGGAGCTGCAGTTCCCGGCTCAAGATCCCCCCCCCCATCGCGGGTGAGGGGTTGGCGGTCTCCACAACAACACTGGTCAGTCCGTCAGCTTCCTTGTTGTCAGCCACAGAGCCTGTGCAGCTGTACCAGCCACAGCCATGGTCAACGCCTGCCGGCAAGTGTCTGTTCCAGCCGATGTCACACCCCTGGCTGGCTTCCCCCTCCTTTTCCATGGCACCTGCACAGACGACAGCGACTGTGACCGCTGCTCCAGTACCGTCTCTCTGAACAGTGAATCACACAGCGGGGGCTGTGTCTCCTTTTACTCCCCCATCTTTGGTTGCAAAACCACTGCCTTCTTCTCCTCCCGGCGTGGTGGCTCGCTTGGTTGACTTAATGTCTTTTACACCTTCTCCAGTGCAGCCCGCGGTGGTGGTGGTAATGCTGCCGGCCGCGGCTGCACCACCTGCTGCCATGCCTCCAGCTGTGCCATCCGCAGCCAGGCCCCTGGCCGCGGCACACCCGGCAGCCGCCCCCCCTACATCTGGGCTTATAACTAGCCCTTCGGCCTTGCAGCCCACAGTTGGCCTCTTGAGTCCAGAACCTTTGGCCAACCCAACACCCCCAGCTACCCGCTGGTTGTCCTCCCCATCCCTGGATGGGGACAGGGACAGTGATGACTGCCAACGGCCAGTCCCCCGGTGGGGGCGTGCCCCGGTGGTAGACCACCGGCACCGACAGATAGAATCATTGTCCATGTGTAACCTCTGGACTTTGCCTCCCTGTTGGGTGACCGTGCGCCCCAAGAACCCTCGCAGCTTTTGGGACGCAGTAAAGATGAGAGCTTCAGAAGCTGGGGATGGGCATACGTTGGACAGGGCAGGAAGGCCACAGTGTACAGTGGACACCACACTTGCTCCGGGGGAAGGAGCCACAGGTGTTGGTCAGACAGCTTGTCTGGCATCTGTGGGGAGGACATAGGTGGTTCAGGAGGACCGTGTTCTGACACAAGGTCAGGTGCAAGCTCTTCCTGTGTATAAGTCTGTCCCAAATTCAGGACACGCCGACAGGCATGATGTGATTGCCTGGCGGATGATCCAGGATTTGCAAGACAAGGCTGCGAAACATGGCCTTGGCTCTGTGCAAGTTATGCAGACTCTCAGAGTGATAAACTCGGACCTGCTTGCTCCATTTGATATTAAACATATTGTTCAGGCACTGTTCCAGCCTGTGCAGTATGAGGTTTTTTTGAAGTACTGGACGCAGGCTGCTGCAAAGTTTGCAGCAAGCAACAGGCTTCTGCCTCCAGAAGACCCTAGGTATGGTGTGGGGGTGGACACTTTCCTCAGAGAGCAGGCCTTTTCCAATCCTGATTTTCAGGCTACCTGGGACTCTGCTGTTCTTGAGCAGTGTCAAAAGGTAAGATTTAATGCATTGTTGAAGACTATTGAGACAGTCTCCCCCAGGCCACAGTTTACAATGATAATTCAAGGAGCGGGTGAGCCTTTTTTGCCATTTGCCAAAAAGCTTGCAGCTGCCCTGGAGAAGCAGGTTGAGGATGATGCCTTAAGGCAACTTTTATGCAAGCAGTTAGCCCAGTTCAACTTTCACAGTGAGTGCCGGAAGATCATAGATACTCTTCCAGGCAACCTGTCACTAGCAGACATGGTCAATGCATGTGCCAAGAGAGGTGCTGTAGACCACAGGGTGTCCGCTCTGGCAGTTGCTGCACAGCCAGGCCAGGTAGCCTTAGGGGGTGGACAACAGAAGAAGAACAAAAATAAGGGCAAGAGAAAGCAAGGAACGCCCAAACCAATGGGGACAGGTGCCTCCTTCTTGTGCGCTAGATGCCTAAGGGCAGGTCATTTTGCTGAGCAATGCAAGGCTAAATTTCATGCTAATGGCCAGCCTTTAGCAGGCCCAGGAAACGGGATAATGAGCGCAAGGGGAAATTGCGCCCTGACACAAGGGATTCCTCAGAGCAAAGCGCTGGCTCAGGTCTGCCCAGCCAGCTCAGAGGCATCACCCACGGCTCTGCTGATGCAGTCATCTTAGAATCCTGTAGTGAACATAACGTTCCTTTGGATGTGTTTGGACCTTTGGGACAAGGACTGGGCGCACTGCTTGTGGGGAAATCTAGTGTCACCCACCAAGGAATCTTTGTTCACCCAGGAGTCATTGACTCTGACTTTTCAGGTCAGATTTGTGCCATGGTTTTCACGCCCTCCCCCGTCACTATTATGACTGGGACTCAGATTGCTCAACTTGTGCCTTTTCAGCCATGTGTCCCCAGGACTGGCCAGCAGACTAGTGGGACTGGTGGTTTTGGATCCACGGAACTGCCACAGGCCCTCTGGTCTGCGGACATTTCTGCTCAGCGACCCCAGATGGTGTGTACCCTGACCCTACCAGGTGCCCGCCAGCCAATGATCAAGCTTCAAGATTTGATTGACACAGGAGTGGCCTCCAACGTGGCCTTTGGCTCCCGTGGAGTCAGCTGTCGTAGGGGTGGGGTGGGGGGTGCGGCACGTGCCTTGGTAAGCCAATGGTTCGTGCTGATCACTAACACGAAGGGGCAGACGGCTGTAGTTTGGCCCTATGTCATCACATCTCCGATCAATGTCTGGGGGTGGGATGAGTTGGCTGCCTGGGGAGTGCTAATTGGAACAGGTTGTAATTGAGGCCACTGCTTTAAAAAAAAATGGAAAAAAAAAAGATTCCTGGACAAATTCAATCAATCACCTCACAGTGCCACAGAATTCAGAGAATCCTAAATGATTTCCTCTTGTTGCATTCTGCCAGTGAGACGCATCTGCCTCAAGTGAAGGTCCGGATACAGGACCTAGCCACTAATGAGTGGGAGGGCCCATGTGACCTTATCACTTGGGGCCGTGGGTATGTGTGGGTTTCCACAGATACTGGAGTGCGATGGGTACCTGCGAGGTGTGTCTGCCCTGATTTGCAACAACAAAAACAGAATGTGGCCAACAGGCAACCTCCGAATGATGATCAAGATGACAACCATCAATCAGATGGCCCCTCTACAAGTGGGGAGTGGACATTCCATCTTTTCTTTGTTTCTGAAAAAATACTGTTGACAGGCCAAGACTGTCAGTTCTTTGAACAAATTAATGATAAGTTGCTATTATATTGTTAGACTTATTGAGAATGTATTAGAATAAGTAAATGATTTTAGGATTGATAGTGCATTTCTTGTAAGAGGGAATCACAAGATCTGATCTCTCTGACCATTTTTAATTGGTGTCCGATTGAGGAACCTCTGGAGCTGTGTTTGTTCTCCTTTCTGCAAGGGCCCCCACAGGGGATTACAAACACCGCCTCCTTCTTTAAATAAAAAGGGGGACCTGTGGATGTGACAGCCTGGTCAGAGAGCGAGAAAACAAGATAAGTTTTCTCACAGCGGACTTGTGAGACTTTTAGGGAGTTGTAGAGAAATGATGATAACTCTTTATTTTAAACAACCTACAGGTGGTGTTTTCCTATTCTCTGTTTCTCTGTTCTTCTCAAGGATTGTTTGTGAGAAAGGTGTTTTTGTTAATTAGCCAATCAAGTGGAATGTATCTGAACTGTCTATAAAAGAGAAGAGTTTTCGCATTAAAGCTGCTGTTGTGCAAACCAGCCTTCTTAGAGTCCGTGCTGCTTTCTTACTCAACAGTGACCCTCCTCTGTAGAGAGCAGGGAGCAAAGGAGCTTCCTACATTTTTTTTGTTCTTAAATATGTTATCATAGAGGCATTACTAGCTTTTCTAATTGGCTTAGCAGTAGCCTATCTTCAGAGCTAGCCAGCGATTGGTTTTGCCAGGCATGGAGGAAGCTGCTAGAAGCTCCTCACAGAGAATCACTTTTGTGACTGACATTTCCCCTCTTCACCAAAAATCAGTTATTGCAAAACCAGCACAATCCCCCCACTAACTTGTGAGCAGACTTCCATTCCTCTTTCCACAGTAATTCATGCATAGCTGACTCAGTCATCTGGGGGGCAACCACTGCACCATCATATATTTCAGGCCATGTATTTCAGGCCATGCCTCCAGCAGAGCCATTTTTGCTAGGAAAGTGGCCACACGGTCCAGTGTTCAGTGCTGGGCCATCTAAAAATGTGGAGAATCACCATTACAGCCTCCCCAGTTCCTGACTTTTTCCTTAGCCATGGAATGGTTGTTCCCAGATCCTGCTGACTATACCAAATGTGTAAGTCAACACAGAGAGGCAGCTGGAACAACCACAAAACCACAGCTGAAATGCAAAGAGTAAATTTCTTTCATGACCTTGCTATCCAGAGGATCCTGAAGCAACACTCGGGTGGAGATACACAAGCAGGAACGCAGGCACCATTAGGCTCAGTCCATACTAGTGGGTGGCGGGACTACTGTTTGCACCATTTTATCAAGGGCCAGCGCACGCATAGTTTAGCACCATGCTGTGATATCCTCTGTGCTTTTTATGATCTCTGAGCTTGGATCTTCTCTCTCCCAAAACAGGGAGCTCAGGCATGAGCGTGAGAGTGCCTCCAATCTCTCCAAACACCTACATTATCTCTACACAGAAATTCTACTTCTCAAACAGACAGGGGATAAACAATAGTAGGCATAATATATGGGGTTTCCTACACTGATATTCTCCAGGCCTTGACATTCTCAGCTGCAAGGTCACTTGAGTGAATCTACCATCCTCTTCACTATTCTTCTGCTTTTAACCCTTTTCTCCCAATCGTGAAGATGAAGATTGACTTTGTTAAACTCTTATGAGAATATATATATAAATAAATATGTGAAATTGGAATGAAATCAGCTTTTTTTTTCTGGTACAGTTTTTACTACACTGCATCCCATGCCTTCCTTTCAGCAAAATACATAAGGTTGGTCAGTCAAGGGCAATTTTTAAGCCATCTTGAGCAGGCCGTAAATACAGACAGGCAGATTAATTGTTAAAACCTCCTAGCCTGCTGGGCTGAATAGCACAGCATTGAAATATTGGCTGGATAGACAAGGAAGCAACCCTACAGGTGATTTGAGACTGAGCTGCTGCTAAGCCACTTTTAAGAAAAGCAATTAAAAAATCTGAATCAACAGTGACATGATTGAGTTATGCTTGAGCTCCCTAGAGTGAGGTTCAAGGGACCATAATACATTTTAACACCTGCTAAAGGATTGTCCCTTCACATGCTTTTTTCAGGAAAGAATTTTACTTTTCTCTGAAAAGACTGGCATTGTACACATAATGACATTTTCATAAAAAACCTATTTGTTTTTTTCCTTCAGTCTTCTAGTGCCTTGCCATCAAATAAATAATGATGGAGACCGAATGGTTGATTTATCCTGTCAGAGAACTGTGAGTGCTACCAGACAGGCATGTGTGTGAGCTCTGTTATAAATTCAGACTTCCCAGGTTTGCCATGACAAGCATGCATATGCTCAGGAACAGTCTTAGGCTGAGCTCTGCAGGAAGAAGACCTGTGTGTGTTCATTGCCATAGCATAAAGGTCAACTCTGGTTTGTATGAGTTCAGACAGGCTGGTCAGGGAAGGAGTGGAGCAGTGCTCACTTTCTCAGCATGCTGAATTTGGTTGACAAGCAGGAATGTGGCAGCAGTTTGGCATGTTTAAGCCTTCTTTTAAGATGTCTCTTTCCCTAACAGTGGAGAGGTAGCCAAGTTTCAGGAATAGGACTGGGTTTTAGCTTTGGAGAGTCCCTTAAAAGAACAGTAATGTTAAAAAATTACTATTTTTGGTTGTATTTGTTTTCCAGTTGACTGTCTATAGAGCCTTTTTGCAGAAGGCCTGGCTCTTTCCCTATCCAGTCTGTCCAGTAAAGGCACCAGTTACCCCAACAGTCTTGTAAAAAGTGCAGTGACACTTGAAACAAAGGACACTTCTCTTGCCAGGTAATCCTTCACACTGTGAATCAGGGGTGATGGTCTGTGCTGTTTCCCTCTGATTTTTCAATTCATCAGTTTCAAACTTGATGTTTAGATCAGGAATCTTACTTGTCCAGCTTATTTTACACCCCTTGGGCAGCTTTGGAGGATACAAGAACTGAGCACAAAACTCTAAGTCTAGATTATCTCAGCAAAGGAAGTCTCTGAAGCCTGACAAGTGTCTTGGCCAGGGTTAAATCGCTCTTTTTTTGACCATGCTTTTGTGGTCAGTGGCTGCAGGATGCTGCCACTTAGGCTGTTCGAGGTAACACAAGCAGCATTCATACTGCTTAGGCAAGGACTGGGGAACTATAACTGGTCTTTCAGTCTCAGCTCCTCATTCTTTCTCTAATCTGGCCTCAGTTAATTTCCTTAAAGATTTCCTTTGCAACTTTAAACCATTTGGAAAAAGGAGGAGACTCAGAAACCGCTGAATATGTCTTGGGGACATGCATTTTCAGGGACAGAATACAGTTTCTCTCAAAGGCAATTTGACAAACCAGGAGTGAAGCATCTGATGATTTCCAAACCCATGGTTATATTCACTAGAATTTCAGGTCTTGTTCACTTACTCTTACTCAGATTGCTGGACCCTTTTCCCTTCCAGATGAAATTGTTAGTTGAGGAAAGCAAATACCCTTAGTGACTTATTTTATTTTCATCCTACCATAATATCAGAACAAAACCGAGTCATTTGTGTAAAGTGTGGAGAAAATAATAATAATCCTGAGTTTCAGAAGACCTGACTCCTGAGCATTTCCATGGAATCTCTCTTCACCAGCTTCTTCTATGTCACCGATGATATGACTTTGGAGTGGTATGTAACAGAGTCAAAAACCAGAGACATGGAACTAAAAATTAGCAATATCAGTATCCTGGTTTAGAATGAGAGGAAATTCAGAGAAGTGATACAAAGCTTTTTGTGTAACTGACAGTCTGTTGAACCACTGGGAAGCTAGAGACGCCTCTGTGAAACACACATGTTGAAGACAAAAAACCCCGAGAATTCTTTCTTTCCTTTCCAGTCTGCGAAGAAGTAGCAGGCCTCAACCCCAGTCCCCAGTCCTGGCCAGGCTGGGCCGGGCAGTCCTGCCACGGGCCAAGCCCCTTTCCGCCTCCCTGGGCCGCCCGCCGGACCCCCCCCCTCATCAGCCACGTTCTGGCCAGGCTGAGCTCCAACAGCTGCTGGGCAGGAAGGCGGGGGAGGCTGCAGAACCTGGGCCAGAGCAGGTCTAGCCGCAGCTATAAAAATCTTATCATCAAATCCCCTCTCCCCAGCGTGGCTGAAACCAAAATCCTCTATAACCCATACAAAAAACCAAAAACCAACTATGAGAGCGATCCTAACACAACCCAGGCACAGCTCCCCACCAGAAGTTACCAACAAATCAAATAAACCTCAAACATAATATTAACCCTTTCAATACTTCAATCTTCCCTCGAGTGAGAGAAAAGAACATGATGCAAATGTAAAAAAACAACATAAAAACATCAAAGTCAATGTGAAAAGTGCGTATTATATGGCTCTACACAGATATTTACTATATGTATTATGTTGTATTGATTAGTAGTGCCGTATTAACATTTTAATAGCATGGTAAATGTAGTTTTGTAGTTAAAATGTAGCTTTTGGAGTTAAAATAAAAACTATGTATGTGGGATATTTTTTTTAAAGAGAAGAATGAGGTACTCACACTGAGATAGCAGCCACAGGACACCTAAATCTTTCAGAGAAAATGAATTTATTGCTCCCTTATCAGAAGAAACTAACTTCTTCCTGCCTCGCTCAGTTCTGAAGACGCCATCAGGATTAAGAGGAAGAAGTTGACACTGACCAGACAGACTCCTGTGTTTGAATGAAAGTTATGCATCACGTCTGAGATGTATGAATATGCAACAGGCTATTGTTTTTAAGGGTTAATCCTCTGTTAACGTGTGTCCTTTTTTGGGCTTATTTTGCCCAGAAAGAGGTAGCCGGACTGTCCGTAACTCTTTGTTTTTATTGTCTCATATTGTCCTAATCCTAATTGTCTGAATTTTATTACTCTAATTTTAACCATTTTATTACTATTAAACTGTTAAAATTTTAAAAACAAGTGATTGGCTTTTTTCACAGTCAGTTAAAAAAAAGTCTCGGATGAGAAAGAAGAGGAGAGGCCTTGTTTTTAGAGCTGAAATCCTCTTGTAAACTATGGAGAAAAGATTCTTTTTCCTTATAATGCATAAAACTATGGGGAGATGTGTTGTAGTGCGTTTTTATACTTTGTAATACTTTGAAGTAGTTTTGCTTTGTATCCCCATATTTTTCCCAAATGGTTTATCCCAGACTGTACCCCCGTCCCTTTACCTGTGCTATCCCTCTCCCTGGATGAGATCATCCCCAAACCCCCACCCTGCCTCTCTGTCAATCACTCAGCATCCCATCCCCTCCATCTAGAAGTTTTGGTCCAAGTTGTCGAGTGATTAGCCAGAGGCTAGGGGTCAGCCCCCCAAGCCTTGCCCCACACGCTGTCCTAAATGTCTATCCCCCAGTACCCATCCCTTAGGGTCACTTATTGGTTGGTAAAATGTTATCTACTTTTGGTTTCCACCTCCCTTTAAATGTAACCTTGGCACGTCTCCCGGGGCTCTCAGCAGGAGGCCCCCTGAGGTGCAGGAGCTCCTTTGGGACTCCTAGAATAAAACCTTGGATTAACCCCTGCTAAGAGTCGGCCCTTTATCTTCTACCGATGTCTCTGGTGTCTCTTCTGCTGCAAAGGCGACCAGCCTAGGTGCCCTCAGTACCCTCGGGGCACGGGAGAGTGTCTCCCTGCTGTCAGCCGTGTCGGGGCTGCCCCCCCGGTGTCTGCCGACTCGGGACTGGCCGAGGGTTCCTGAGAGGCTCGCAGAGGGACCGAGACAGAGATGAAAGTGTTCAAAGTAATATCAAGCAAAAGCCTCCATACTAAAATAAGCAAATGTTAAAATAGCTGTTATCCCATAAAAAGTTTAAACAAAAAAAAGAGAGCAGTCCTGTACTTCCAAGATAAAAAGATCTCTATTCCCAGAAATGATTATAATTTAAAAAATAAATAATAATAACTTTTATCTTTAAACAACTCATCTTTAAAACAATACCTCATAAGTCAACATAGCCCATCAACAAGCTGTGGGAAAGCTTGTAGAAATGAGAAAGATTTCACAATAGCAAAGTTCCCCGGGCAGCTGCTACTCGTAACAAAATTAAAAACCACAAAAAACTGTTTTTTCCTCTTGAAGAGAAGTCTCCATAACCTTAACAAGAGAGACTTCTCTCCCTCAGTAAAATAAAGAAAAACTATTTTAGAAATAGTAAACTGACTAAAAATCTTGAGTATAGTTTCTTTACATTGTCAGTGAAAAAGAAAAGGTTCTAAGGGAAAGAGAAGTGTTCTAGAAGGTTTGTTTTGATTCTTACTACTTTTTTTCCATCTAGTTACTTTTAATAGAATTTTCTTTATACCCTTTTAAAGTTTTAAGCCTGCTTTACCTTTCTCCTAATCCTATCTCACAGCAAAAAGTGAGTGTATTAGTGATTAGCCAACACCAAACCCGCCACATTCTTTAGTGCATTAACCAGAAAAATCTCAACATTAAAGAATCTTAAATTAGCAAACGAAAACCACTACAATCAGGAAAGAACTAGTTGCGGTGATGCTGGAAAAGCAGTTTGAGGAGTGAGTAATGGATGAGAAATTTCCACTTCCAATTTCTCCAGTAAATCCCTCCCCAACAATGGTTTAGGGAAGTTAAGCATATAAAGGAATTGATGAGTTACCCAGTGCTTGCCCAATTTGAATTTTAAAGGTTGGAAGAAAGGCCGTGTTTCATTTACTCCTGTCACCCCAACATCATGTACACTATCTTGACTCAGTTTTCCTTCCAAAGTATTTAACACAGAATACGCTGCTCCATATTCTACCAAAAAAACTATATTGTCTTTCCTCAGCTTAGCTATAACCAAAGGCTCTGCTGGGGGTGAAACCTTCGGTCCCCATCATTCTGAGCATGAGTCTTGTCCCTATGTGAGTTGGGGAACTGGGGATTTTTGTTTCAACATTGTACAGTCATTTTTCTGATGTCCCCATTTCTTACAATAGGGGCACTGATCTTTGTCCATAGGGGAAGTTCTATTGGATGACTTCTCCTTAGTCGCCTTCTTACTAGGACGGTGTCTAACTCTCACTTGGGCCCCTGTCTCAATATACCTTACAGGCCACTTCTAGAAATTTATCTGTCTCGAACCTCATCTATCTTATGTAGCTTTCTCCTTATATAATTTGTAGCTTGATCCATGAACAAGAAAAATAGATGGGCTTTTCCATCAGCTGAATCAGGATCTAGGTTTGTATATTTAATAGCAGCTTCCCTTAAGCTATATAAAAAATCAGTGGGAGATTCATCATAATTTTGCTTTACTTTGTATAGCTTTGACCAATTTATAGCTTTATGGAAATCATGTTTTCACCCATATACCATGAGATTTTGATATCGCTTTAATTCTGCCATCTGTTCTGGCACATTCAGGTCCCACCTAGGGTTATCTGATGGAAAAACCCCTGCAACTGTGCCCTGGATCAACCTGCTTGTTATTTTCGCCTCTACCAAAGTTGTAATAGCTTTATTAACCATCTGTCTCTCAGTGGGATCAAGCAATGTGTTCATCACAGATTTCAAATCAGTCCAGTCAGGGTTTTGTGTGTTAATTGCCCTTTCTACTAAATTTGCTACTTTGTCTGGATTTTCTTTATATTTGCCTACAGTAGCTTTCCACTGTTCTAACTCGACAAGGGAGTACGGAGCCTTTATATATACTGGCCCCCGGTTGCGGAGTGCTTGCCGTTACAGGGCTTGCAGGACCGGTCCTTCCCTTTTTGACCTAGTATGTTTGGCTATAGGACTACGTTCTCTTATGGCTCTTCTTGCTACCTTTCATTTCGCCTGTTTAAAGCAGCTGTTGTCTCATCTTGCTCTTCAGAAGAGCTACTTGAGCGAGAGCTGTCCGATACTGTTGGACCTGCTGTGTTAGATCTACCTCGGCCAGTCCCAGTACTAGGAATCGCCACCCAGGATTTGCTCTGCTCGCTTCAATGACGTAATCTCCTGAGCCAGCTCCCCTGCGCGTGATGTTGCTATGGAAACTCAAAGGCCTGAGCGTGGGGGGGTGCCACTCCTTCTGTGGGAGGTCCCCTCTCTGCCGTTTGGTAGAAGACTCTGTCCCCCGGCTCCACCTCTAGGGGTGGTACCGTTGGCTGCACAAGTTGGCTGTCCCCTCCCTTTGTCCCCGCCCGCCCAGGAGCGAGCGGGGATGGGAGGGGGAGCACAGCCGGGAGGGGGGGGGACGTCCCGCCGCCAGTCGACAAAGACGCCTGTGCCATCCCCGGCTGCCAAGCCCAGCCCCCCATCTCCTTTACTGGCAAGGCCCCCATCAGAGCCGGGTTTCCCCTTGCAGCTGCCCCTGCCCACGGCTGCAGCGGTGGCGGTAGAGAAGCCGGGGCAGGGGCCGCGGCGGCTGGAGCCACGGCCGGCGGAGGAAGGGGAAGCAGAGACGGCGTCCAGCCGGAAGTGGACAAGGGCGCCTGCGCGATCCCCAGCTGGCAAGGCCTGCCCCCCTCCTCCTTTACTGGCAGGGGTTTGCCCGAAACCGTGTCCTGCTGCCTAGCTGCCCCAGCCCATGGCTGCGGTGGCTGTTGTGGCAGTAGGGGAGGAGCCAGGGCCAGGGCCGCAGCTGGCGCGGGCAGCCGAAGAGCGGCCAGTGGCGGCGGCCCGGCCGTGGGCGGTGCTGGGGGAGGGGTCCGGGCCCCGGACGGATTTGCGGATGGCCCAGGTCTCAGAGCGGGCGCCACTAGATCTGACTCCATCTCCTCCCTGCCCCCACACCCGAGGTCTAATATGGGCTGTCTCTTCTCATTCTTTTTCTCTTTTTTTCCTTAAAAGCAGTACATGCTGTTCTTTATTAGGTGCTAAGAGGCTTTGTTTACATGATAAAAGCATGAAAAGTCTAGCATACTCTAATTCTCCAAAATACCCATCTTTGCATATATGAAACATCAAATTTGATTTGAAATTGTTATCTAAACTGCCAAATTCAGGCCACATCTCTCGGGTAGCTGGTTGATAATTGCTGCCCCGAGATGCGTAAGATGTCTCTGCTTCGGCCCGGGCAACTGAAGAATGAGTCTGGACTCTTCACTTTTCGGTCTTGAGGTTGTTTATTAATTCTTATCTATAAAATTTTCTTTCTGCCCAGCCGAGGTCTGCTCAGCAGGGCAGCCACAGGCACTCTGACCGCCCCCAAGGCGGTGTTGTCTTTTTATGCCACAAACTATGTATAACATATTTACACCTAATTCCCAATACCTATCACCTATGTTAGACAGTGCACTTCTACTCTAAACCAATCCCCAAGTGCCAAGATCACTGCAGAAAATGGAGAACAAGAAGTGTTGCCGTTACGGCGTGGCGACCTGGTTCGGAGGGGTCCGGCACGGTGACCCAAAGCCCAGGGTCACTCGGTCCAATGCTACATACACCAATGTGGTGGACAGCAAATGGCGTTTATTGAGGGGTCTCAGGGGTATTTATGGTTTGGGCAGTCTGTGTCACTTCCCTCTGCTCACGTCCGGCCGGGTGTGGCCGGGTACAGAGCAAAGGTCAGACTGCAGGGTGAGGGGGAGCTTCTTATCTACCCGTACAGCCCAAGATCTTCCGCACGCAGATCCCTAGCTCTCCACAAGAAGAAGAAAGGCTAGACACACCCAAGTTCCTCCATCTTGTCCCCATAACCCCCATACCAAAAATCCCAAAATCCACATTTTCACCCTGTGATAATTTTATTATTACACCATTCAAACCTCTGTGACTTTCAGGTCCTCATACAAAGCTGGCAACTTGCTCCAGGGGTCAAAATCAAATCCCCAGGTGTTTTGGGCTGCATGCCAGAGTCTCCCAGCCCCCTGGCGGGGTCCTTGTCAACTGTGGACACCCGGAGGGATGTACTGAGTTCTGACACACATCTCATTGTTATCTAATTCATAAGTTGGCCACATTGTTCCTGAGAGTCTGATAAGTTCAGGATTTTAAAGCAAAGATTTGTTGCCAGTTAACTGTTGCCAGTTTTTCAATATTAGACCCAAAGGACTATCTCTTGGAATTTCAGTTATATTTTTCACATGAGAATACACATCCAATGTCTTCATACTTATGAACAAGAAAGCTTGCAGAAATAAGCAGGGAAGGAGAGATAACAAGAACAAGGGAGACACGGGAGTAGAACTCAAGACCTTGGGGCCAGCAGTGTGGGACCTAATCCATTGCAGCACTGCTGGCTCCAGGCCAATGTTAACCACTTCAGAACTAAAACTCCTCTCTTTCGGAGGACATTTCCTACAACTAGTGGACAGGGTGGGAAGCAACAAACGAATGGAAAAAAAAAACAACCTAATTCCCCCCCCCCCCCCCCCCCCCCGCCGGGATCCACTCGGATCCTTCTACACTAAACAAAACTATAAGAGATCTCTTAACACCCAACTCAAGTGCTAAAACAAATCAAAATACCACCTTTCCACCTTTACTCACGTTCCTTTGTGAGGATTCTTGCACTCTGATACTGTCTGGATCGCAGCTGCGGCCCCCAGTTCCAGCAACGGGGGCAGGAGCTGGATGTTACTCTGGTCCAGAGCGTTTTCCAGATGCCCCAGTCCCAAGAGGAGTCTGCCAAAAACTGATGCCAAGAATGGCTACTTAGAACAGAGGCTAGTCAGAGTTAAAATAATAAAGTAGGTATTTATTAAAGGCCTTTAACAGATACACCTCGGGCAGTGCAAAAGCCTTGCAGAGGCTACACCCAAGATAGACAACAGTCACAAGTTTTTTGGGGCAGATATAAGTTTGGTCTATTTGCATATCAGAGGTTAATTGTCCAATTATAGATTTAAGTAATGAGGTCACATTCCCCCAGTTTTCTCCTCCCCAATTTACTTTTGTTTATACTTTTCAGGGCCTGAGGCTGTGATGGTGACCTTGGTTCTCAGGCCTGGAAGGATTGTTTTGTCTAACTAAGCTGTGAAGAGAGCTTACTAACACTCTATATGAAGTTCAATTATACAATAATGCAGTAGAAGATCTGAAAAATATAAAAGCTAAAGCTTAAGGCATTAATTAATCATAAGCAGTGCCCACTTTTAGCCATCACTAGTTAAATTTCTTTTTCACAGTCTCTTATTGTTACTTTGATCATTAAATCACCGAAACCTTAAATTTGCTAAACTAACCCTGATTAGCTTCAATAAAGAAAACCTGAGGGAGTTGAAGATTGGATATCTGGGACCTTAAATTTATGGCCCTTCACGGACATGTTGGAGTAATTAGAAGATACAGAGGTGATTACAGTCTGAAGAGTTGAAGACTCCCTGTCTGAGAAGAAGATAAGAGGACTAAAAAATGTGGGCTCATTAGCATGAGGACTGAGAGGTCAATAACCAATAGAGGATAGAATACTAATTGATGAAGAGAATTATGTAACTTGGAACCAATGAACATTAAATTCTTTGTTTGCTAAAAACATATAAATAAGCAAAAAGTCTTGAAAGGGATGTGTGTAGCTGGAATGATTTGCTACATACCCTGACCAGAATAAAGTAATGTCTGGCTCACCAACATTTAAAATATAGTGTTGGAGGGTTTCATTTCTTCCTGGCAATTTCAGAAAGAATTTTTGGCAACTCAGATGGGACAACTGCTTTTGATGCTCCACAGATTTTTGGGATCAGGAAGAACCTCAATGCTCATACTGAAGGTTTTTTGGGGAAGTCCTCCGATCCCCTGGATCCAGTCAGTTCAAGGCATGTTCCCCTTGATTTTATTAAGGATCTACTGAGGGCATAAAAGGTATGTCTAACCATAAGCTGCGGTGGAAAATCACCACAGAAATTGAGCTCTATAATATAATACAATTGAGTTATAAAAGTGGTGATAGAACTGTAAAAGGGGTATGATATTTGGATTATGAAACCACTAGTTGTGGCATGCATAGGAGTCCCTGGGAGGGCAAGGATAGGTTGGATCTAAATCTATACAGGAACTTCACCTATTGTTCCATCCTGGCTGCAGACATCTCACTGGTCAGGAGCTGGGCTGTGTGGGGATCAGACCAATCAGCAGTTGAGACCCAGGAGTTTTGAACTCCCTATATAAGAAGGTTCTCACCAATAAAACATGCTGTTTGTCACGTGGAGCTTTGAGGTGTGTGTGTGTCGTCCCTGTCTCCGATCACTGACCCCACGAAACACGTGGCTTTTCCATGTAATAACTAGTGATGGTGCAATTGGCTACGTTCTATTAAAATAGAATTGTAAAATTATATATGTAAGTATCAAAGGGATTGTGGGTTTGAGTCCCACTGCCTAGTTGGGAAACTGTATAAATGGGTCCCAGTCCCACTCACTTCCCACATATTAGTTGGACTCATTGCTGCATGCATGTATAGCCACTTTGTGGAGGGGTTTGCTCAGATAATCTTTGCTTATTAAACCCCATTGTAAGCATTAATGCTGTAAAATATAGTGTTTTGCCAGTGTGTGTGTTACGGTGAGTGTATTATAGTATTATCCTGCCTGACTTAGGGATGCCCATAATATATATTAAAAAAGCCCATCATTTGCCATGTGTTAAATGTAATTTTTTGTTTATTGTGTGAATTTTAAAGTATTTTTTGTGTATTACATTTGTTTTATTGAACAGCTCCTAAATTGGGATTGTGTGTTTAGAGAGCTTTTTAGTATCGGCACAGCAAGAGTTACTGTTTTAGTGTTAATCTAGATTTGTGTTATTTTGCCAGAGGAAAGATAAGTGAAATGAAGTACACAGATTTGTTCTTAGAATTAAGAAGTCATCAGGATTTGAGAAAGAGAATGTTAAATTGTTGGCAGCCCCTGGAACGAGGGAGAGAGGAGCTGACATAGGAATAGAAGAAAGTATTTCGGGTTTAGAAACTGATGAAGGGTTTAGTCTGATAGCAGGGACTTAATAGGGAAGTCCCAGAGGAAGTTGTGAGAGTATTGAAAATACCCTGTCTGGAATGATATGCCAGTGGTATTTGGATAAGTTGTTGCTAGGCATTTGAGAAAGTTGTTAGAAAGTGGCCTGGAGAGTGTGCAACAAAAGCCTGAAGCTGCATTAGTGGAACAAAAAAAAAAAAAAAAGGGGTGTGAGAGACTGCAGGAAGAGACAGAGAAGGAATTGCAGGCAGTTGGACAGAGATTGGTATGCTATTTGTAATGACAAGGGCCATTGGAAGCAGGAATGTCCATGGAGAAAGGGACAAAGAGGAGCTGCTGCTGGATCCTGGACTCCACCTAGGGCTCCCAATCAGGCAGTAAGGCTCCTAATGTTAGAAGATGTGGGATGGAAATCAGGGGAGTCATTCCCAGCTGACCCTCTAGTTACACAAATGCTGGGGAATGAGAAAATGGATTTCTCAGTAGATACTGGAGTGGTGTATTCAGTTTTAAATACATTTAAAAGAAAACTTAGGAAACAATTCATGTTGTTGGTACCACAGGGTAAAAGGAAAATTGGCCTTTCTTTCAACCATTAAAATTTGGAATTGGTAAACAGATGTTAGCCCTTCAATTTCTTTATATACCTGAATGTCCTATACCATTATTAGGAAGAGATGTATTGAGTAAATTAAATGTGCAAATTACATTTGAAAAATGAAAATAGTAATTAAAAAAAAACAACCTAAGTTCCCATTCCTGAAAAAAAGGCTTTGGAGGCCCAAGTCTTTCTGTTACAGAATCCTGAACCTGAAGCAGAAATATTGAAAGAAGTGACCAATGCTGATATGGGCAACTGGAATTCCTGAATGAGTTTGGAATGCAGAACCGGTAAAGATCATTTTGAAACCAAACACCAGACCAATAAGATGTAAACAATACCCTTTGGAATTGGAGACTAGGAAAGGACTGGAATCATAATAGAAACTTTTCTTGAACACAAACTGCCAGGGCTCTGTGGACTCTCAGAATTTCTGTTGGTTAGAGTGACCCTGAGATATATACAAGCGTCTTTTCCCAGCCCGGCAGTTGAAGAAGGAGTCAGGATTCTTTTGTTCTCAGTCTCAAGGTTGGTTATTATTTCTTATCTATAACATTCTTTCTCCGACCCGCCGCAGGTCTGTCTGGCAGGTCGGGTTGAGGCACACTGCCCGCCTCCAAGGCAGTGTTGTCTTTTTATACAAAAAATGATGTGTACATTATTTACCATAACTTCACAATACCTATCACCTATGTTAGACAGTGAGCTTCTACTCTAAACCAATCTAAAAATGCCAACATCACAGCAGAAGATGAAGGCCAAGAAGAAGGAGAAAGGCTGGACACGCCCAGATTCCTCCATCTTGCCTCCTGAACCCCCATTCTAAAAACCTCAAAAATCTATTTTTCACCCTGTGACAAACTAACTATTGTTCTACTTAAACTCTTTTGACTTGTAATTCTTCATATAAAGGTTGGTAATTGTTTTTTCCAAGGGCTAAATCAAAGGCACAGGGGTCTTGGGCTCTGTGCCAAGGTCTCTGAGCCCCCTGGGCAGAGGCTTGAGTCCTCCAGGGTAGCCAGAGGAATTTCCTGGGTTCCAACAGTGGACAATACAAAAAGAAGTATCAGAAATCAGGCTCATGAGAACTGTGTGCTGCACTTTTAGATAAAGGCAAACTCATACAAGTCACATAATCACCAGTACCAAGTCACTGGCTGTGGGCTCCTCTGATACAATGAGCTGGCTTAGTTTGTCCTGCAGCCAAGGGATTGGTGCAGCACTCCCAGTTTGAGACAAATTTGGAAGGAAACGTCCTGTAAAGGTGTCTCCCCTAACAAAGAGTAGGTTTTAGCAACCCCTCCCCCACGGGTTTGGAAAAAATTCCCTTGGAGAAAGTGGAAAAAACCTGTTTGTTTAACAAGCAGGTTGCTCACATGCATGAAAAAAAGAATGAGCAATGTTAAATAATAAAAACTCTTGCTGCTTTGAAGAGATTCAGAGTCCTTTCTGTAGGTGTGGCTCGGTTCTCTCCAGAGCTGGGGTGAGGCATGGGCCCCTCTGGGCCATGGTGTGGGAGGGGGCCCCCAGCGATGGTGTTCCAGACCGGAAGTGAAAAATGTGTATTTTATGATTGGCTTTTCGCAAATATTAAAATGAATATTATATGTGTTGTGTTAGAAAGTAATGCTGTATTAATTCTCTTAAGTAGTGTGTTAAATATAGTTTTAGGTTATAAAAAAATGTTAAAATAGAAACTATGCTATGTAGGATACCTTTTTTTAAAGGACTTGCAGCGAGATAGCAGCCACAGAAAACCTAAATCTTTCAGAGAAAAAGAATTTATTGCCCTCTTATCAGAAGAAACGGACTTCTTCCTGCCTGCCTAAGGATCGAAGGCGCCTTAGGATTAAGAGGAAGAAGTTGATGATGACCAGACAGAGTCCTGTGATTGAATGGAATTTATGCATCATGTCTGAGATGTATGAATATGCAACAGGCTATTGTTTTTAAGGGTTTATCCTTTGTTAACGGGTGTCCTTTTTCGGGCTTGTGCTGCCCAGAAAGAGGTAGCCGGACTGTCCGTAACTCTTTGTTTCTATTGTCTCATATTGTCCTAATTCAAATTGTCCAAATTATTATTACTCTAATTGTATTACTATTTTTATAACCATTTTGTTACTATTAAACTTTTAAAATTTTAAAAACAAATGATTGGCGTTTTTCACATGGAGCAAAGCTGAACAGTTCCAGAAAAAGAAGGAGAAGAAGCTACAGTCCCAGGAAAAACCTCTTGCCTTAGCTAACAAACAAGAAACTAGCTTAAAAAACAAAGAAAAGGGCCAAATCTCTCTCGGAGAACAGAGCTGAGAGCTGGGAAAAAACCAAGAGCCTTATCTGTGTTTTAAACACAGGTGCCAAAAGAATTCCGCTGCTTTCCCCCCCTTCCCCAGGCCTACAGGACCCATTTCTGAGCACAAAGCAGACTAAAGGAGATAGAATAATATCACCCCAGGACAATTACACAGGCCTGGGCCTGCTCAGATTAACTGTTCTGTGGAAAGGCTTTACCTCAGAACTGGAAGGGTATTTGTACTTTAGGAGATTTACTACCTCACAAGGACAAAGGAGTCTGGGCCAGGAAAGATGAGGCTATCTGTCAAACTCCTGAGCTGCTTTCTAAAAGAGAGCTGAGCCTGAATGCAGGAAAGCCATTCAGGAATTGAAAAATGCTTTAATGACTGTTCCTGTGAGAAATGACCACTCACTTTAAAATTTCAAAGGTTTATTAAACCTTAACAAATACAACAAAGGACTTGTGAAAAATGCGTATTTTATGATTGTCTTTTCAAAAATATTAAAATGAATATTATATGTGTTATGTTAGAAAGTGATGCTGTATTAATTTTCTTAAGTAGTGTGTTAAATATAGTTTTAGGTTATAACATAATGTTAAGATAAAAACTATGCTATGTAAGATACTTTTTTTAAAAGAGAGGAATGAGGTACTCACACTGAGATAGCAGCCACAGGACACGTAAACCTTTCAGAGAAAATGAATTTATTGCTCTCTTATCAGAAGAAACTAACTTCTTCCTGCCTCGCTCAGCCCTGAAGATGCTGTCAGGATTCAGTGGAAGAAGTTGACACTGACCAGACAGACTCCTGTGTTTGAATGAAAGTTATGCATCATGTCTGAGATGTATGAATATGCAACAGGCTATTGTTTTTAAGGGTTTATCCTTTGTTAACGGGTGTCCTTTTTCGGGCTTGTGCTGCCCAGAAAGAGGTAGCCGGACTGTCCGTAACTCTTTGTTTTTATTGTCTCATATTGTCCTAATCCCAATTGTTCAAATTTTTATTACTCTAATTATATTACTATTTTTATAACCATTTTATTACTATTAAACTTTTAAAATTTTAAAAACAAGTTATTGGCTTTTTTCACAGGACCGAATAAGGAGAAAGAGCAGCGCTAGGAGCGTGGAACTAAACCATCACATGCTCACGCACAAAATGGCTGCTCCGCCTTTTATACCCCCTGGTGTTCCATCAAGTAACCCTAACCCCTCCCAAAGTCTGCCAGTCAACTTTTCTTCATTGTCTGTTGGTGGAGGATACTTCCTTGCAACTTGATTGGAGGTCAGGTGTTGTCATGTCGCGCCTCCTAGTAACAAGCCTGCCCTCCTCCCAAATGTCCTGACTGCCAAGGCCATTTGGTGGCAACCATATAAGGGGGAGGGGAAAGGGGACTATGGGGAGAACAAATCACAATGACATAATTATACATCAATAAAGCTTCTCATAAAATACACATAATATTAATCCCTTAATTGCAAAAGCCAACCATCACATTACCCATCTATAACACTCCTGCATTGGGACTACTGGACTTAAAAACCTTTTGAACTGTTTGTTTTGCCTTGGGGCAGTAGTTGCAACAGTTCTCCTAATCCAGGAAGCAAGAAAATTACCTCTGAGAAAGCAATTGACTGCTTTTGTGCCGCATACAGTTACAGTGGTGTTGGAACAAAAAGGAGGACATCTTTATCACCAAGATGATGTTAATATACCAGGCAATATTGTTAGAACAAGATGATGTGGAGTTAAAAGTAACTGCCCTTCTGAATCCAGCAGTGTTCTTAACAGCAGACCCAGGAAAAAGGGGAACTGGTCCATGATTGTTTGCAGACCATTGAACAGGTGTACTCCAGTCTAGATGACCTACAGGACACTCCTCTAGAAGAAGCTCACTTTCAAGGGGTATGCAGAAAAGTATCCTTAATATCCAAAACAGTGAACCACTCATCAGTTTCCTTAATTGTAGTTAAAAGTGTATAAGGATTTGCTACCATGGGGTGTATATCTTGCACTATTTTATTAATAGCACTGAGATCTTGCCCTGGCCTATATTCATTAGTATGTGGCTTCTTTACCGGTAGGATAGGAGTATTATATTCTGACTCACATTTCCTTGGTAACCCATGTTGCACAAATTTAGCAATTAATTCTTCTAACCCTTTTCTAGCTTCTAATTTCAAAGGATATTGTTTCTGCCTTACAAGTCTGGCATTAGGTTTCAATTATGTTCTTACTGGTTCTGCTGCTTTTGATTTCCCCATAATTCCGGCATCTCACACCAATGGAGTGACAGTGTTTTCCAGCTTCTCTGGGATTCCCTCTGTTGCATTTGGTTGCTGCAACAACATAAAAACCTGAGTCTCCAGAGTTTTACTTTCAGAAATAAATACTTGTATTTGTCCATTTTCAAATATTGTTGTTGTATTTAATCTACTTAAAATATCTCCCCCTAAGAAAAGCATTAGGCATTCAGGCATATCTAGAAATTGATGTGTTAACCACTGCTTACCTATCTTGAATTTTAAAGATTGGAAAAATGGCAGATTTTCACTCTCCCCGATGGTACCAACAACATTTACAGTATCTTGGCTAAAAGCTCCTTTACATATATTTAGAACAGAATGAGTTGTCCCTGCATCCACCAGAAAATCCACCTGTTCATTCGCCAGCATCAGGGTAACTAGGGGTTCAGCTGGGGATGATTCCCCCCAGTCTCTTCAAGCTTTATCTAATGTTAAAAGCCTTGCAGCCTGATCAGGGGTGTGCCTATTTCTTCATGGGTAGTCACACTTCAAATTAACTTCTTTTTTACATCTTGCACACTGATTTCTATCTAGAGGCCAACTATGAGAGCCACCCCTCTCTGGCTTCCTTTGATCCCTTATTCTGCATCCTCCCCCCCGGGCCTTCAGGCTCATTAAAGCTGCTATGAATTTCCTATCCCTGCTTTCTTTGACATTCTCTCAGTTATTATATACTTTCCAGGCAGTTTCCAATAATCTGTTTATGTTCCTAGAATCATCCCACTCCAGTCTCTGAAGTTTCTTTCTAATATCTGGAGATGATTGTCCCACGAATAATGCTGCTAACTGTAATGCATTTCCCTCCCTTTCTGGGTCCAAGTTAGTGTACTTTCTGGCCACATACATGAGTTACTGGTGAAAATCAGAAGGGGATTCATCTTTTCCTTTGACCACTTGATATGACTGACATATTTATAGCTTTTGGAATAGCATGTTTCATCCCAAATATAACTAATCTTTGATATTGAATCAATAATTCTCTTTGACCCAGGTTTTTAGAATCCCACCAGGGATCTGCAAGACGGAAATGCCAATCCACCATTCCCTGCTGAACATTCTGAGCATGCACTCTCTCAACCTCTTCCCTCACTTTTTCTATTACCATAATTCTTTCACACTGAGTTAGCAGTGTACCTAAAACTACCGGTATGTCATTCCTGTCCAGATCCTGAGTCCTGATGATGGTTTCAAAGATTTTAGCCACCTTCTCAGGATCTTCCCTATATGTTCCTGCCAATTCTTTCCAAGATCTAGAAACTGTCACTGAGAAAGGTACTGTAACTGTAATCGGTCCTTCTGTCTCTGCTGTCTGCTGGAAAGGAGCTTGGATCACCCCTTTTTCCTCATTCCTTCTCTCTCTTCCTTTGCATGTTCTCCCTGCCATCTGACTAAACCCTTCATCGGTTTCCAAACCCGAAATCCTTTCTTCCACTCTTTTGTCAGCTTGACCACTTAAGCCTCCTTCACCTGGAGCTGGAGGAAACTCCTCAGCTGCAGAGCTGCAGCCTCAACTCCTCTCTCCCTCTTTCCAGGGGCTACCAACAGTTCAATTTCTTCCTCTGCACAACCATGCTTCATGCATCTCTTCCCAGTATTACATGACAAACAACCATGTCCAGGAGATGTCCGCCTATTGTCCTTCTCCAAAACTAACACCATAGAATCCTTTGGTTCCCTCGCTATCAAATCACACCTCTTTCTCAAATCCTGATTGTTTCTCAATTCAAAGAACAGATCTACATAAGTGTCATGTGAAAAGGGGGGGAGATTTCCTTGACCCTCAGTGTTTGATTTGTCTGTCAGTGCCCTAGGAAAGCTGAGACCCTTGTGCCTGACCAGTCTGTCAGCATCCTATTATGGGGACCCTTCACTGAGCAGTCCTGCTGGATTAGAGGGTGCTTTGACAGACTTATTCAGGGAGAAACACCAACAGCGTAAGGGAGACCTCTAAGCAGGTCTTCCCACTTAATGACCCCTCAGTGGGTCTTCCTCTTTATTTGACTATTTGACTATGTTACCCACTGCCAGTGACTGCAAGTGCCCATGAAGGACTCACACTAGCAGTTCATGGAATAACACTTTTTATTAACATTAAATTGTGACAGTTTAAGGTTTGAGGATTGCCAGTGATAGTATCTGACTGCAAAAAAGTATTCAAAGTAATACACAGACAAGCTCTAATCCCCAGTAAAAGTATTCACCACACACAGAGTATGGTTCTTACCCAGCAAGCATCCCTATGGAGGAGAAGACAGGTTCAGCCTGTGATGGGCAGGTAACTTTGGGATGGAGGTGTGTGTTAATATTACAATTAGGCTATAATGAACCAAGTTCATCCAAGGAGAGTGATTTGGCCACAGTTCCTGGCTCAGCAACAAGACATTTTATCCAATCTCCCTTGGTTGACAGGTACTATGTGGTTTCTCAGCTGCAAAGTACCATCAAGTTCCCCTCCCTGCAAGGATTTCTACAAAGCTTGGACAGGGTGTCTTCACTCAGCTCCACCGTCTGTTTTATCCTCCTAAGTAGGTGCTATGGTTGCAAATTGTATGTGTGGGGAATCACTATAGAATAGGTTTCAAGCATGCCAACCACATTCCATCCAGGGACCAACAACTGGATTTTACCGTATAATTTCCATACTGGTAAAACTTCTGTTAGGATGTGAATATAACTCCTCAGTTTCCTCTAATTCTACCCCCAGCCATCTTTTCACGGTAAGACATTTCATTCCACCTCTCTTTTTTTTCCATCAAAATAACATTACCACAAAACTGTAGTATAATCCACACTACCATTAACAGGCCACTTCTCTTGATCATCTAATGGATACTCTGGCCACCAATGATTACAGTATTCTATTAACTATTTCTGAGTTAAAAGGTAGCCTTTAAACTTCTTCCAGTGCTGTAAAATAGAACCTAAAGATGAACATCTTGGTATTCCCCCTTCCTGGGTTTGTGAAGACAAGCTGAATCCCATTATGATACTGAATCTCTAATTTGCTGACAACCACTTTAGTGTCAAATGCACAATTAATGCAAATCCAGACCTCGCAATTACTAGAAGATAACAGAAGATTTGACACACCCAGTAATTAATGCTATAACAGTAACTCTCATTGTGCCAACACTGGAGAGCACTCTAAGCACACAATCCCACCGTAGGAGAGGCTTTGGCAATTTATGTTCGAACATTTACAATAAACAAACATTTAATACACACCAAATACTTTAAAATTCACACAATAAACAGTTTCATTTAGCACTCTTACACAGCAAGTGAATGTTATTGTTTGATGCTACAGGCATCCTCAAGTGTATATCAAATAGGCAGCCTCAATAATACTAAAAAACACAAAACACTTTATATTTCAGGTGCTAACACTTATATAGGGCTTAATAATCACAGGAAAAATCTGGCAAACCCCTCTAAAAGGTGTCTCGTGAGCAAAACACTATGTCCAACTTCTAAATAGGCTAGTGAGACTTGAACCCACAGTGTGCACTTCTGTTAATCACTTATATAGTTTTCTGACTAGGCAGTGGGATTTTCTCCCACACCGTTTGATACTCACTTTTTTAGTTTTACAATTATATTTAATACTTTAAAATAGAAACCAGCCAATTATATCATCACTAGTGATTCCTTTTCATAACCCAAATATCACACTCCTTTTTTACAGTTATATCACCACTTTTATAACCCAGTGTCTTAGGTTGGAAATAGGGGTGTGTATTCTATTCCTATCTGTTAGGGGTGGGGCAGTTATCTTCTGTTAATTGGGCAGTTTTCTTTATCTCTTCCACAACCAATCCTTCCTCCGGGGAGATATCTTCTATTAATGGGCCATTGAGTCTCACTCCATGACTGATAAAAATTACATCATCCCATTGCAAGAAGCTCCGCCCAGAGGGAGGAGCCAAGAATTCCTACCTGGATATAATCAGAGAATCTGGAACACCAGAAGCAGCCTTTTCCACTGGATTCCCACAGGAGCAGCTTTCTTCTCTACTGGATTCCCAGAGGAAGACCAGGCCCATCTAAACCACGACTACACCTTCAGAGGAAATCCACACCCCTCTAACAGGATCACTGCTTCAACAGAACCACATCTGGCACTCCAGGACGACTGCAGCCACCATATAATAGGGCTGCTACTACCACCCTGACCCACAAGGTGTCAGGTCATATTCTGACTCTGCCAGTGGGGTTTTTTTTGTTTGTACTATTGCATTTGTATTTTTTTTCGTTTTCTTGGTAAAGAACTGTTATTCCTATTCTCATATCTTTTCTTGAGAGCCTTTTAATTTCAAAATTATATTAATTCAGAGGGAGGGGGTTTGCATTTTCCATTTCAAGGAAGGCTCCTGCCTTCCTGAAGCAGACACCTATCTTTTCAAACCAAGACAGATTTTGGCACCCAATGTGAAGCTCGAGGGCATAGAGAGAAAAAGGGTGAAAACGGGAATAACAGTTCTTGAGTAATCTAACTTTTGTGTGCTCATATAGAAACCTTTTTAAGTTTCACCATGTGGTCTAGCTTACCCTGGTTTGGGTGGCACGTGATCGTGGCTATATTTCTCCCATTTGCAGGCCCTTATCTAAATGTGGGTCCTATAACTAAGGCTACTGTGGCTGTTATCCAGTTTGTTTTATGGGTTAATAAGGTGAGGAATTAATGGATCTTTAACTTCCTCTGGAAGCTATCACACACTAACTGAATGTTTTTGGGGTTACTTTAATAATGGTACCTACTGTGAGGAAATGACACCAGGGGAAATTTTCTCCCAACCTTTTAACCATCTCTTTGGGTCTGCCCCACCAGTTTTTGAAGGGTTCAGATCCACTCCAAATGCTAATGCTATCATACAGTGGTTGGTGTTGCTGATAAGCCTGTTCTATTTAGCATTCAGAGATAAGGGAAGATTAACCTGGATAACCACCCTGACACCTACCCTAGAGACTAGGGTTGCTACCACAGAACCTGACACAGCACCAGAGACTAGGGATGCTGCTGCCCTAGAGCCTGACCCTGCCCCACAGCCCACCTCAGAAATGAACCACCCAGATTGGGTGGGGGTTCTGGTGAATGAGATAGGCCAGATGCTGAAGGAGTACATTTCCCCAGCTAGTGAGAAGCCCTCCCCCTGCCTTGAAGAGGGAGAGTCTAATAGTGCAGCAGTGGAACCCACAGATGTTACAACCGTCCAGGTTCCAGCTGAACCGTAAGGGCAGTCACAGCCAGCAGCAGTTGCCCCTGTGGAAACAAGGAGGTCTAAGATGAAATCAGAGCACCCAGACAAGGATAAGAATGGAGGGCCCTCACAACCCACAGGGGAGCTAGAGGTTGCAATCATCACCGAATCCCTGATGTACACAATTCTCCGTAATCTGCACAAAGGCATTGTACGCTGGGGACGTGAGGCTTATACAACCTGTTTACTTCGGGTCTGGGACCTTATGGGTACAGGAGTCCATCTGGATGGTGGTGAGGCAAGGAATTTGGGACCCTTGGCCCAGGACTCAGGTATGAATCAGATCTTTGTAAGGGAGCCAGAGTCCCTTTCTATTGCAAGGCACCCCCGACAAAGGCAGGAATGATGCATCTGGCTCCATGTTCTCAGAAGGATAATTTATTACATTATTATACTATATTATATTAATGAATACTATACTATACTAAAGAATACAGAAAAGATAATTACTGAATGCTAAAAAGATAATAATGAAAACTCATGACTCTTTCCAGAGTCCCAACACAGCTTGGCACTAATTGGCCGATGAGTCAAAACAACTCACACTGAAGTCCAATCAGGCAATCGCCTTTGGGTAAACAATCTCCAAACACATTCCACATGAGCAAAACACAGGAGAAGCAAATGAGATAAGAATTGTTTTGCTTTTCTCTGAGGCCTCTCAGCTTCCCAGGAGAAAAATCCTGGGAGAAGGAATTTTTTCAGAGAATGTGAATGCCACACCTTTCCCTCTGGAAGCAGCTTTTAATGAGTGTCAGAGAGAGGTTTGTCCACAGGGAGAGAATGCAGGAGCACCACCAGAGAATGCACTGGAAGACCCCTGGGGAAGGGATCCAACAGCTGAGAGAAGTGGCAGTATTGGAGGTACTCTTTGGGAGGGATGGACAGCATGATAATGACCCTGACAAGGTCAGGTGCACAGGGCAAATGTGGAGTCTGGCAAATCTAGGGCCATCTCAATACACCACCTTCATTACAAAGATTGATGCTGATAGCAACCGAGAGACAGTGGGTTCTGTCGTCAACAAGCTGAGAAATGATGAGAGTATGATCAATGGCCTGATGCAGGCTCATGTCTCTACTGTGATTAAGGAGTTCAAAGAGGAGATAAGGGAGATGAGGGAGCAGGGGAGGAAGATCAATGCAGCACCTGTGCACATCACAGCCCCCAAAGTCAGAGCCCAACATGCCCCAGCTATAGAGAGGGTACACCCCAAGGGCTGACCTATGGTTCTTTCTGCGTGACCATGGGGAAGACATGGGAAGGTGGGATGGGAAACCCACTTCTGTCCTGGCAGCATGGGTGTGTCAACTCAAGGAGGGAAACACTAACTGAGGAAGTTCAACTAAAGTGAAGGTAGCTTCAACCTCCCATGACTGAGCTGCTGAGTATGATCTGTCAGATCCCGTTGAAGGAACCTCTAGTATCAATGCCCAGGAAAGAAATAATAGCCACAGTTACACGGGCCCTACCTCTGTCCAGGAAGAGGAACAGGAAAACCGGATCTTCTGGACGGTGTGGATCCGATGGCCTGGCATATCAGAGCCACAAAAATACGATGCCTTTGTTGATACTGGTGCACACTGAACCTTAATACCATCAGGACATGTGGGGGCGGAGCCTGTTTCCATTGCTGGGGTGACGGGGGGTCACAGCAATTGGACCCTGTTGGAAGCCAAGGTGAGCCTGACTGGGAAAGAGATTGAAGAAACATCCTATTGTGACCGGCCCAGAGGCCCTGTGTATTCTAGGCATAGACTTCCTCCGGAATGGCTATTACAAAGACCCAAAAGGACTCAGGTGAGATTTAGGAATAACTGCTGTAAAGGCCGAGAACATTAGGCAGTTGAACACCTTGCCTGGACTATCAGAAAACCCATCTGCAGTAGGACTCCTGAAGGTGGAAGAGCAAGGAGTGCCAATCGCCACCTTGATGGTGCACCGCCGACAGTATAGAATAAATCGATATGCCATGATCCCCATCCACAGAATGATCCGTGAGCTGGAGAGCCAAGGGGTGGTCAGCAAGACCCACTCACCCTTCAACAGCCCCATTTGGCCTGTGCGCAAGTCTGACAAAGAATGGAGATTGACTGTGGATTATCGTGGTTTGAATGAAGCGACTCCACCACGGCGCTGCTGTGCCGGACATGCTGAAGCTCCAGTACAAGCTGGAGTCCAAGGCAGCAAAGTGGTACACCACTGTTGACATTGCTAACGTGTTTTTCCCCATTCCTCTGGTAACAATGCAGGCCTTGGTTTGCCTTCACCTGGAGGGGTGTGCAGTACACTGATAAGCGACTGCCCCAGGGGTAGAACACAGCCCCACCATCTGCCATGGACTGATCCAGGCTGCACTGGAAAAGGGTGAAGCTCCAGAACACCTGCAGTACATCAATGACATCATTGTGTGAGGGAGCATGGCGATGGAAGTATGTGAGAAAGGAGAGAGGACCATCCAGATTCTGCTAGAAGCCGGCTTTGCCATCAAGAAGAGCAAAGTCAAGGGACCTGCCTGAGAGATCTAGTTCCTGGGAGTAAAGTGGCAAGACAGACGGCGTCAGATTCCCACTGAGGTCATCAACAAGATCACAGCAATGTCTCCACCAATCAACAAGAATGAAACACAAGCTTTCCTAGGCACCATAGGTTTTTGGAGAATGCACATTCCTGAGTACAGCCAGATTGTGAGCCCTCTTTACCTGGTCACCCGCAAAAAGAATGATTTCCACTGGAGCCCTGAACAGCAGCAAACCTTTGCCCAGATCAAGCAGGAAATTACTCATGCAGTAGCCCTTGGCCCAGTCAGGAGAGGACCAGAGGTGAATAATGTGCTCTACTCTGCAGCCAGGAACAATGGTCTGTCCTGGAGCTTTTGCAGAAGGTGCCTGGTGAGACTTGGGGTCAACCACTGGGATTCTGGAGTCGAAGCTACAGAGGGTCTGAAGCCAACTACACTCCCACAGAGAAGGAAATCTTGGGCGCCTATGAAGGAGTTCAAGCTGCCTTGGAGGTGATTGGCATGGAAGCAGAATCCTCCTGGCACACCGACTAGCGGTGCTGGGGAAGATGTTTAAACAAAAGGTTCCCACTACTCATCACACCACCAACGCCACATGGAGCAAATTAATTGCCCTCATCACACAGTGAACCTATATTGGAAACCCAAATCACCCTGGGATTTTGTAAATAATTACAAACTGAACAAAAGGTGAAAACTTTAGTCTCACTGATGAAGAGGGACAAGAGCAAGTGACATGCTGAAGAAGCTCCACCATACAACCAACTACCAGCAGAGGAAACACACTACGCTCTTTTCACTGACAGTTCCTGTCGCATCGTAGGGATGAACCGGAAGTAGAAAGCAGCTGTATGGAGCCCCACAAAACAGGTTGCACAAGCTACCAAAGGAGAATGTGGATCAAGTCAACTTGCTGAACTCAAGGCTGTTCAGCTGGCCCTGGAGATTGCTGAAAGAGAGAAGTGTCCAAAGTTATACCTTTATACTGATTCATGGATGGTAGCCAATGCTCTGTGGGGATGGCTGGGAAGGTGGAAAAAGGCTAACTGGCAGCATAGAGGAAAACCAATTTGGGCTGCTGATGAATGGAAAGACATTGCCTCTCAGGTAGAGAAGCTACCTGTGAAAGTCCATCATGTAGATGCCCATGTCCCCAAGAGCAGAGCCAATGAGGAGCACCAAAACAATGAGCAGGTAGATCAGGCAGCAAAGATAGAGGTATCAAAGATAAGATTAGATTGGTAACATAAGGGGGAGTTGTTCCTAGCTCGATGGGCCCATGATGCCTCTGGTCATCAGGGTAGAGATGCTACCTATAAGTGAGCATGAGACCGAGGGGTGGATTTAACCATGGACAGTATTTCTCATGTTGTCCTTGACTGTGAGATGTGCTGAGATCAAGCAGGCCAAGTGGGTGAAACCCCTATGGTATGGTGGGCAGTGGTCCAAATATAAGTATGGGGAGGCCTGGCAGATTGACTACATCACACTGCCCCAGACACGCCAAGGCAAGCACTACGTGCTGACCATGGTGGAAACCACCACAGGATGGCTGGAGACCTATCCTGTGCCTCACACTACTGCCCGGAACACCATCTTGAGCCTGGAAAAGCAAGTCCTTTGGAGACATGGCACCCTTGAGTAAATTGAGTCGCACAACGAGACCCATTTCAAGAATGGCCTTATAAACACCTGGGCCAGGGAACATGGTATTGAATGGATAGATCATATTCCGTATCATGCACCTGCTGCCAGGAAAGTTGAACGGTGCAATGGACTACTTAAGACTACCCTGAAGGCACTTGGTGGAGGAACTTTTAGAAATTGGGAAATGAACTTAGCAAAAGCCACCTGGAGTGTCAACACCCAAGGGTCCATCAATCGAGCTGGTCCTGCCCAGTCTGAACCCTTGCACACAGTGGATGGAGATAAAGTCCCTGTTGTACACATGAAAAGTATTTTAGGAAAGACTGTTTGGATTAGTCCCACCTCAGGCAAAGACAAACCCATCCGTGGGATTGTTTTTGCTCAAGGACCTGGTTACACTCAGTGGGTAATGCAGAAAGATGGAGAAGCCCGTTGTGTACCACAGGGAAACCTAGTCTTAAGTGATAACTGTGTGTATGATTTCATTGTGCAGAGTTCATTGATTTGGGTATTGTGGATGTGAGACCCTGGTCAGAGAGCGAGGAAACTAGAATCAGAATCAGCTTGTGAGACTTTAGGGAGTTGAAGATAAACACTGATAACTTATTATTATAAACAACCTGCAGGTGTTGTTTTCCTACTCTCTGTTGACTTGTTTTTCTCAAAGATTGTTTATAAGAAAGGTGTTTTGCTAATTAGCCAGTCAGGTGAAATGTATTGATCAATTGACCAATCAGGTGTATCTGTATCGGAACAATGTATAAAAAGGAGAATCCAAAGTAAAGCTATGCTATGCTGTGCAATTCAGCCTTCTGGCGAGTCTGTGTCATTTCTTACTCAACACCAACAGGGTATGATGCTGATAGTAATAGAATTAGAGGTGGATAATGTCTGTACTGGTTCAGGGCAAATTTGGGAGAGACCCCCCCCCAAAGGCGTTCCTCTAGAAAAGCAGATTCAATTGGCCTCTCTCCCAACCGGTTCGGGAAAAATACCTCCTTGGAGAAAAGTGGAAAAAACTGTTTATTAAACAATAAAATCCCTTGCTGCTCCTAAAGAGATTACAAACTCAGAAAAGTCCCCGCCCTGGGTTGGAGCTTGGCTCACTAAGTCTCTTATCAGCCCCTCCAGTGCTGGAAATGCTGCGGCTCAGGCCTGGCCTGTTGGGCCACAGATGCGAGCTGCTGGTGCTCTTCTGGGTGTTCAGTCCAGAGCAGGTTTAAACAGGTCCAAAGAAAAGGGAAAAAAAAAAAACACAGTCCAGGGAACTTTTTTGCCTCAGCTAGCTAAAACTAACTAAAAAAAAAAGGAGAGCTCTTTCCCGCTGTCTGTTCATCTGCAGACAACAATAGTCCAGGAGCAGGAATGTGGAGGAGTGAGTGCAGTGTCTGAAAACAAACTGCGCGCTTCTTCTCTCCCCCCCTTAACTCTTGGAACAAGCCTTAAAGGTGCAAAACTTATTATCCAGCATAAACAGAACAGACGATCGGGGATAAAAGCATCATATAGTCAACCCAGGACAATGTTGGAAATAGGGGTGTGTATTCTATTCCTATCTGTTAGGGGTGGGGCAGTTATCTTCTGTCATTTGGGTCGTTTTCTTTATCTCTTCCACAACCAATCCTTGCTGCGGGGAGATGTCTTCTGTTAATGAGCCATTGAGTCTCACTGCATTGCTGATAAAAATGACATCATCCCATTGTGAGAAGCTCTGCCCAGAGGGAGTAGCCATATTGATGCCAGGTGACCCCAGTGCAGGGAATAATGTGCTCTGACTCCATGATTCAGAAGGCTGAACAACTGCTTTATTAAAACTATACTATATTACACTACTATACTATACTATACAAAAGATACTATACTAAAGAATACTACACGAAAGAGATACTATACTATACTAAAGAAAAACTGTGACTGTCCCCAGACAGTCACGACACAGCTTTGAGTGATTGGCTAATCACTCAAAACAATTTTCACACGTGTCCAATTAACCAAATCACTTTGGGTAAACAATCTCCATAACACATTCCACATGTGCAAAAACAACAGGAATGGCACGTAGAGATAAGAATTGTTTTCTCTTCTCTCTGTGCTTCTCACTGCCTTCCCAGGAAAAATCCTTGGGAAGTTGTGCCTGCTGCTCTCTGTGAAGAGAGCTGTGGCCACAGAGCCAAGAATTCCTATCCAGATATGCTCAGAGATTTGGAAGACCACGTGCAGCCTTTTCCCACTGGATTCCCAGAGGAGCAGCTTTCTTCTCTACTGGATTCCCAGAGGAAGACTGGGCCCATCTAAACCACCACTAGACCTTCAGAGGAAAACTACAGCCTTCTACAGGATCACTACTTCAACAGAACCACACCTGTCACTCCAGGAGGACTGCAGCCACCATATAATAGGACTGTGTCTTAGTTTGGAAAGACAGGTTTCTACTAAGGAAGGCAGGAGCCTCCCCTGAAATGGAAAAAATGTAACCCCCTTCCCTCCGAATTTTATAATTTTGAAATTAAGGGGGGGGCTCTCAGGCAAAAATTTGGGAGCAGGAATAACAGTTCTTTATTAGGGAAGAAAATAAAAAGATAAAATAAACAATGCAGTAAACTAAAACAAGACTGACAGTCAGAACACAACCTGACACCCTGTTGGTCAGGGTGTTGGCAGCAGTCCAATTGGGATTGTGGCTGCAGTCCTCCTGGAGATTCAGATGTGGATCTGTTGGAGCAGTGATCATGTAGAAAGGTGTAATTTTTCTCTGAAGATCCAGTGGAAGAGGCAGCTGTTCCTCTGGGAAAATCCAGTGGATACAGTTGTGCTGGTGTTCCAGAAACTCATGATTATATCTGGGTAGGAATGCTTGGCTCCTCCCTCTGGGCGGAGCATCTCACAATGGGATGCTATAGTTCTTATCAGTCATGCAGTGACATTCAATAGCCTATTGTCAGCAGATGTCCCCGCAGAGGAAGGATTGGGTGTGGAAGAGATAAGGAAAAATGCCCACTTAACAAAAGATAACTGCCATACAGATTGCAAATAGAATACAATTTGCTTGGCAATCCAGGACAGACTGCTAGCACCACCCTGACCCACCGGGTGTCAGGTCATATTCTGACTGTATCAGTGGTTTTTTTTGTTTTGTTTTCCTATAAAGAACTGTTATTCCTATTCCCATATCATTGTTTGAGAGCCTTTTAATTTCAAAATTATAATAATTTGGAGGGAGGGGGTTTACATTTTCCATTTCAGGGGAGGCTCCTGCCTTCCTTAGCAGACACTTGTCTTTTCAAACCAAATCACCCAATTATATTATATTATAGAACTCAGTTTATGTGGTGATTTTCTGCCACAGCTTATGGTCGGGTATACTTTTTATGCCCTTGATAATGCCTTAATAAAATCCCAGGGGCCTTGCCCTGAACTCACTGGATCGGGGGGATCAAAGCATCTCCACAAAAAACCTTCACTGCATGCTAGACCCCCTCTTAATCCCATGACTTCATGGAGCATCAGCATCAGAGTCCCACCTAGGGTGCCAAAAATTGACACCAAAAGCACTGGGATCAATCAAACTAATGCCATTTTTTAGTGCTTCTTTTGCAAAATAAACCCACAAGCAAGTAAACAGAGGCTGTACCAGTAAACATGTGTTTAAAGTAAGACATGATTCCTTCTCTCTTTGCTGAGTACCATCTACATTGGGAGGATACAGCACTGCCTCCATCTACCTTGAAGTCATTCAGCATTACACCATCCTTCCTGAACCATATAATATCTGGTAACAAAAACCAACCAAAACACAGCTAACATCTCCAAAACTATTACTTAATCTAATAAATGCAGCTGTGCTTAATTAGCATTAATTTCTCAGAATATTCTGAATTCGGAGGAATTGTGGTGTTACATTTTAGTTAAATGGTATGCTCTGTCTCACCCCTCGAAAATGTACGGTTTATTCCAAGCCTGTGATCCTCCCCTGAAGTACCATGTATCTGTAATCCCATTGGCCCAAGTCTTATTTTGTGCCCACTTTGAATCTCCCTGTTAAGCTCTGCGAGGGACACCAGCCCTTCTCTTGGCCCTTTTCTCCCTAGGCTCTCCCTCTCTCCTTCTCCCTCCCCCTTCCCCCCTTCTGCCTCAGAAACCATGCTGCTCCTGGGGGTGGGACCCCCAATAAACCTTCATCTAATTAGCACCCTCAGAAGCCGCTGCTACCAGCAAACATACAGCTTAGAGGGCCCCCCGGGGACTCCCCGGGGACCACAAACGAACCACCACAACAAATACAGCAACATATGGCTCCCAACTTGTGGCTCAAGCACCGACAACCCTAAGACGACAATGGACCTTCATCACCCTGCCAGCACAGTGCAGAACCCCCCAGAACTCTGCTTCAGTGCTGCCTTTGGCACTGCGGGGTGGCCGCACCAGACCGCAGCCATGGCCTTGGTGCGGTGTGGCCTCGGTGCGGCCCGGGCCCACCGCATGCACACGGAGTGCACCTGGCCTGTTGCTCACAGCACTGTCGCTGTCCTCTGCTCGGCGGCTGCAGGTGGGGAGGTGGGGGGGGGGGGGCCTGTAGAGCGGGCAGGCTGTGCGGACCGCCAAGCCCAAGCAGCCGATGCCCTGGACCACAACAGCAGCGAAAGAAGGAACCAAAGCCCACCAGTTTCCACGGGAGAGCCACCAGACGAGCAAGAAGCAGTTTTCAGCTTTGCCCAAGCCCCCACCCCCCAAAACTGCTTTCATCAGTTCTGTGACCTCCTTCCTCAGTCTTACTCTCTCCCCTCTTCACTGCTCCTTCTCCCTAACTCTATCCCTAACCCGCCTTCCCCTAAACAAACCCCCAGGACTCCATTCCGTCCTGCTAAGCCCGGCACAGTAGCCACATGGCTTAAGCCTCAACATGGCTACCGCCATGTGTGCTATGGCCACATGGCCTAGAGATCCAACATAGCCGCGACCACGTGTCAGCCAAGATTGCTTCAGCCACATGGCATGGCACCATCTTCTACTTCTCCTCCCCAAAATCTCTTTCTTCCTGCTTTTTGTCCCCCATGCTCTGCCCCTTCCCTGTCTCTCATGAACCAATGCCCCCTCCAACTCCTAGTTCCCACCTTCCGCCTTCCAAATCCCACAAGGTAGGAGCTGAAATTAGAGAAGTTTAGAAACTAAATCCCAAAGATAAAGTAATTTTGTAATACCAGTTTTAACAGCCCTGTATATTTTGTTGAATTGAAAATTCTACTTTATGATCTCCTTCCCCTGTTATTCCAAGAGCAAGATAATATCCTTCTCTGCAATCCATACCCCTTTTTTCCTTATTTTGGGTAGTTCACCAGGAGCAAACCACTTGAAGGCGCAGGGTACCCTGAAAAGGTTTTTCTTTAACAGTCCCTGGCGTTATAAACAAAAAATCTGCCAATTTTTTTTTGTGGGAAAAAGGTTACAAAAGCAGTCAGACCAGTGTTGCTGCTACAGTGCTACCTGATTATTATGATAATCACAAGTCGTTGAAGTTAATAGCACTTTTTGTATCAGTAAAGGCCCTGGCTAGGGCTAAGTTAATGGCTCTTCTCCCCGGACAGTGAGGGGAGGGGACGAGATGTGGGAGGAGGGGCATCAGAAGATGCAAAATAACTTCGAGACCAGCATGCCATAAGAAGTGTCAAACTTACCGAAAAAAACCCCAAAAACAATGAGCCAATGCAGAATTAAGAGATTAGAATGATGTCTAGACGTGAAGAACAGAGTGCTGAGCCTGCAGAGATGCTGAAAACCTTTGTTGCCCCTCACCCTGAGCAAAGATCTCATCTGAACCCAAGACCCCGAGCCGAGAGTCAGTGGAGAGTTGCGAAATTGGGATATAGCGCTGCTACTCCCGTGAGGGCGAGATCTCCAGCTCTGCCCCTAGTGGACAAAGCTGCGCATATCCTTCTCCTCCGAGCTAACCTGGGAGAGACGACTGAGACTGCAGACCTGTTGAGCTTCCCAGTCTTGAACTGATCACGTTTTAATAAAAGCATTAAAAAGAGAAAAAGTCTCCTGCCCTGTTTATTTCAGCTGAGGACTCATCCAGGATAGCCACGCCCGAAGAGGAACCAGGACTGGCCATCTTGGATCTTCAGGACAGCTGGCTATCAGGACCAGAGAGATCGGCTCGGGACCAGTGACACCAAGGAGCACCGGACTGGTGAGAAATCCAGTGGCAGGAGTAGGAGACGAGCGAGTGTGTGTGTGATTGAGACGAAGGCCGGCAGCTTGGACCCTTGGAGCAAGAATGGACCTCTTAGTACCGCGGTTCCGGACTCCCGCTGATAGTGGAGCCCTGGAAAATATTAGAAATAGTCTTTGAAAATATTTGGCTTTGTGTTTTCTCAGATCACTGCACCTGCGTAAGCAGTATGATAAAAGATATAATTGTTAGATGTGCTGATTGTTTAGTAATTAAATATAATTATTATATAACCATAAAAAGAATCGTGAGAAACTATGTTGGAAATTTAAAGGGGGCTATGTTTAGCTGAAATCTGTGTATACAATAGAACAATATAAGTTTAATAATTAACATGAAAGTTATGTAATGATAGAGTATAAAACACGTTCACCTCGAATGTATGGTCGAATGTATGGTCGGAATCAGATTTGGGTGGAAATTACCCCTATTCCCAGAGCTCTTGAATAAAAAGCACCGCATATAATCACTTATGTGATTATGTGTTTTTGAACACTAACACCGCGAGGGGGCTGGCCGAGAATGGGGGGAAGCGCGTGGAATTAGCGTGAGCGAGTTGTCCCCTAAGGGGGAAAGAGGCCCCCCCCCCCCCCAGGCATGTGGAGGAAATAGTGTATGAGTGGCACGCACCCCCAGAAGTCCTGACAGAGGGAAGTCAGGCAGATTGCAAGTCCCTAGGAAGGTTTGGGCAAGTTCACAAGCCCTGCAGGCAAATTAAGTCCTGACAAAGGGGTCAGGCAGAAATCCCAGCGAAGGAAGCTGGGGTTTGTTTTTAAGCCCTGATATGGTGCGGCCTAACATTTGGAAGGTTAGGCAAACTAGAAATCAGTCAGTTGTTTTTCCTGACAGAGGGGCGTCAGGCACGAACCGGCTTCTTACGCTGGGGTTTCGTGTTTTTAAGTCCTGATAGATATAAGACCTGACATTAGTAAAGTTAGGCAATCAAGAGATCAGGCAGTTGTTTTAGTATAAAGTCCTGAGCGTCAGGCAAAAATATGAAGTTCAGTGAGGAGGCTGAAGCTCCTCAAACAAGATTTTTCTTGAGATTACCTGTCAGTAGAGGCACATTTGGGATTTTTTTCTGTTGAGACCCGAAAAATGGGAAAGTGTAATAGTAAGAAGACAGGCAAGAGATTGAGGAATATACCTCCCAATAGTCCCTTAGAGGTACTGTTAGAAAAATGGGATTCTATAGAGACCACGGAGGGATTAGATAAAGTGAAGATGATCCACTACTGTGTAGAAGTCTGGCCAGAATTAGAGGTGCAAGGAAGATGGCCTTGGTGTGGGACAAAAGACAAGTGGATGTGCCAACAACTGAGTCATTATCTGACAGCTCGGAAGGATACCATTCCTGAGCAATTACTGTATGTAGCTTGCTGGTTAAAGACCACTATTGAAGATGAAAGTGTGAGAATTTGTAAGGTGCAGAAGAAGAAAGATGGGAATGAAGGAGGGGATGGTGAGATTGGTAAAAGATGGGACCCCCTAGATTATTTGCCTCCTGCTGCCCCTCCACCTTATAATCCTCTTCCTCAGGCACCTCAAATGGCAGATCGGGTTCTTCCCCTGGCTGCCATCTCATTACCGCCTCCTCTAATTCCTTCTTCTACCTCTTCAGCTTCCTCTATAGTAGACCGGGTATCTCCCTTAGTAACCACTCCCTCACCACCCCCTTTGGCTCCTCCAGTTCCTTCTGCACCACCACAAGTGCCTACTCCACCTGCTGCATTCTCCACCCCTTCTCCAGCTCCACTTAATATGTACCCAAGCTCTTCTCCCCCTCCTATTGCTGTCCCTTTACCTCCTCCTAGTTGGGACACAAATACCTCCTTGCCCGGTAAACAGTTATCACAAAATACACCTGCTGATCTGCAGAAAGTTCAGGGTAACCCAGATATCCCTCAAACTAGTAGTTTGGCATCTGAAGATGGGCCGTACTGTAGTACCAGATCCAAGACCTCCAAGGCAGAGAGACTTTTTCCCCTCAGGGAAGTTCCTATGGGAGGAGTAGTGGGAGGTGTTGGCTTCGTGAATGCTCCTCTAACAGCTTCTGAGGTGAGAAGATTCAAGAAAGAGTTAGAGCATTTAGTTGAGGACCCAGTGGGCATAGCCAACCAAGTAGATCAATTCTTAGGTCCCAATATCTACACTTGGGAGGAGATGAATTCCATTCTAAATATATTATTTTCCCCAGAAGAAGTCCAGATGATTAGGGTGACTGGCATAAGAATCTGGGAGAAAGATAACCGTCCGGGACCCCAAGTGCCATCAGGTGAACAGAAATTGCCACTAACAGATCCCAGCTGGAACCCTAATCAGGAGGAAGGGAGGAAGGCCATGACAGAATATAGATCTTTGATAATATGGGGGATCAAAGAGTCAGTTCCCAAAGGAACTAATACCAAATTGGCATTTGAGGGTGCACAAGAGAAGGATGAAGCTCCTGCTACTTGGCTCAATTGCCTAAAGTGGAACTTCCAATTGTACTCTAGAATAGACCCAGACACCACAGAAGGTCATGTGTTACTAAAAGTCCAATTTGTTACCAAATCTTGGCCTGATATATGGAGAAAACTGGAAAAGATTGAAGATTGGCAAGAGAAAGACATAAATGAGTTATTGAGAGAGGCATTAAAGGTGTATTTAAGGAGAGAAGAAGAAAAAGCAAAGGCCAAGGTCAAGATCATGGTTGTGGTAGTTAGAGAAAGTGTGAGGTGGGTGAGTCCACCACCAGGAGGAGGCAGAGATAGGCCAGTATTGTCAGGTACAAGAGGGATGGAGAGGCCTCAAGTCCCTTTGAGTGAACGACACTGCTATTATTGTCAAGAGGCAAGATACATCAGGAAGTTTTGTAGAGAACTCAGTCTCAATGAGGCAATAGCCAGGGAACAAGAAGCCTTGGAGAGAGTTCTCAGAGGTGACGATTAGGGTGTCATGGGCTTTACACTTTAGAAGACCCAATGCAATATCTAGCAAAACCCTTGGTAAACATTGAAGTGAGACCCCTAAATAAAAAATTTGAATTTTTAGGTAGATACAGAAGCAGATAAGTCCTTTCTCAACAAAGTACCAGAGAGTATAGTGAAATACCCAAAAACATCTGAGGTTAGACAAAACAGCTAAGTAGAAAGATATCCAATAGCACTGAGACTAGACAGTAGCACTTAACTTATAATAAGTGATGTGAAAGTAAAAGGTACCTTATTGTTGTCTTGTTGTGTATGTGAGAGTGAGTCACAAAGTCAGCCTCAACTTCCTGGGCAGGTGGGAAGGGGGCAGTGGAAAGGCTGTGTGTGACCTGCAAACCAGACTAGTGTTCCCCAGACGTGAGAAGGGGCCGTAGCTGTAAGAGCGTGAGTAACACGCAGACAGCCTCACAGGTGAACAGGCACCGGGGGCAACCAGAGTCAGGGCCCTTCCAAGAGGCCCAGTGATACTGAGACCTGTGGGCCAACCCCAAGGTGAGGGGGGCCACAGAGACCCGTGATTTTCTAGCAATAAAGATCCACTTTGTGTCTTGAGAGTGTGAAGGAATGTGTGAAAGTGAATGTAGACGAATTAAAGTATAGGTAATGTAGATTGTGCATTATAAGTTTTACCACATCTCCTTGGAGGGAAGTGTATCGTGTTGAAAAAATAGTGTGAGAAAAAATTTGTTTTAAGTGTAAGGGATTGAAAGAAAAGTAGTATTTAAGCTGTTAGTGAAAGTAAGAAACAAAGGCAAGAGATGAATAGATAAGATCTTGAAAACAGAAGAGAAAACCCGTAAGTTAAATACACAGAAAATAAGAGAATAAAAGCACTTTAAGAGTTAAGTTAGCTAACAGAAATACAACTCCTTGCAAAATACAGAGTATGCAAGAGTTGATGAGAGAAACATTCAAGCTATGGAAAAAGAGAAATTAACCAATTATACATTAACTGAAGAAACTGAGCTTTGATAGAATCATAAAATAGCAGACCATTAATGCCTATATTTTAAAGCCCGTTTCAGGTACTCCTCATTGCTAATTCGACTGTGCAAACCAAAGGAAAAAACTTAGACCCACATCACCAGATTCCACATCACTCTCACCCCCTGGCATTAGACCACGATTCAACATCAGTTTGTCCCTCTGGCACTGGACCAGACTCCACCCCATTCTCCCTCTGGCATTGGGCCAGACTCAACATCAGTTTTTCCCTCTGGCATTGGGCCAGAGTCCACACCACTCTAACCTCCGGGCACTGGACAAGAGTCAACCACATCACAAGTTAATTCACCCGAGTATACCGTGATAAAAGGACCAAAAGATTTAAAGTTAACTCTCAGAAGGAAGAGTCAAAAAGACTGAACTGTATGGGAAAATAATTAGTATCAGAGCCCTAACATAGCTTAAAATGTTTCAAGACAGTTCTGTGTGTAAAATAAGTTTGTAAAAAGTTTAGGACTGTAAATAAGTACTTCTAGTTAAGTTCTCCCAGTTTAGTTCTAAAGACTCCAGGTTAATCCTCTACAGAGCACTCCCCTAAGAGAAACCAAAATTGGTGGGGAACAGACCAAGAGAGGTTTAACCAGAGAAGCAGGTAGAAGAGACTCTAAAGAGCTTGGAAGCTTCTTCTCAGTAAAATTCCCCAAGAGGCAAGGCCGGGTGGGCAGGCTGTGCAAGATGACCCATACCGGACTCTTGAGAAGGGTAGTAATGATGGCTCTAATTGCTGGTGGTGCTCTGGGGAGCCCAGGAGAGCCGTGCAGTAAGTGCTACCAACCCCTCTATGAGAAGGAAGAAGTAAGCTCCTTGTCTAGAGTCCACACCAATTCTAACCCTAATTGTGTTAACCTCTCCCGATTAGTCCTTTATCAGAAAAATAAGAGAACGTATTAGATAGCGCAGAATACTGCCACTTTTAGGCAGCCACTCCTGGGAGAGTGCCCTATAGGAGAAGCCTGGTTGTGCTTTGAATGTGATGCTGCTGAAGTAAGTTCAGTAGATCTAGTTAAAAGAAAAGAAATGGTAAAAACAGTAAGAAAGATGGTTTGTAACAAGTATTTAGCAGTAAAGAATTCGGCTACACGGCAGATCCCAAGAGATCCAAATAAATTAGAGTCTGTTGAGAAAAAAGAAAGAGACAAGTGTACCCACCATGAAGTATATGAATGTTATGAGTGTACTGAAAAAGAGATAAACCCCTTTTGGGAAATGAAAGAACTGTGTAAATATTGGGACTGCCCAACAGAAACTGATAACACATTTCAAGAGAGCCCTAAACACCTAGTTTTGATCTCTAGTACTACAGCATACACTAAATTGTCAGGAGACTGGTCTGGCAGCTGGACCGCTAGAATGATAAAACCAGCTTTCTTCTTATTACCCAAAGAAACTGGATCAAGTTTAGGAGTTGCTATATACAATGATTTAAGAGAAACCAAACAGAAGAGGCAAAGTGCAATAGAAATTGAGAAAATCCAAAGTTGTAAAGGCCAAGTTCAGACCCCAATATCTATGTTAAACAGAATCATCAGGCTCCAGGCAGTATTAGAGAAAAAGAATGCAATTATTAGAAACATTTCAAATGAAAAAAATTAGCATGTGTAAATAACCAAGAACAAACTCCTACACTTGATTCCAGTTAGTGAGATAACCTATAGATTTTCAAAAAAGATGTATGGGAAAAAGTAGTTTTTCACACTGTGTGTATACTTAGAAGATTGCTCTTTTTGCTATGCTTATTTCCCTGTTTTATTAAAATAGTAGTATTGGCTGTGCAGACCAACCTAAAGATCTTAAAAAATTCTAACCTGAAGAAACCAAGAAAGGTAACAAAGTTAAGTAACCATGATTACGAGCCAATGCAGAATTAAGAGATTAGAATGATGTCTAGACGTGAAGAACAGAGTGCTGAGCCTGCAGAGATGCTGAAAACCTTTGTTGCCCCTCACCCTGAGCAAAGATCTCATCTGAACCAAGACCGCGAGCCGAGAGTCAGTGGAGAGTTGCGAAATTGGGATATAGCGCTGCTACTCCCGTGAGGGCGAGATCTCCAGCTCTGCCCCTAGTGGACAAAGCTGCGCATATCCTTCTCCTCCGAGCTAACCTGAGAGAGACGACTGAGACTGCAGACCTGTTGAGCTTCCCAGTCTTGAACTGATAACGTTTTAATAAAAGCATTAAAAAGAGAAAAAGTCTCCTGCCCTGTTTATTTCACCTGGCTCCCCATAACCTCCCCAATTCCCAATCCCTATCCACCTGTCATAGCTGAAAAGAGCTTGTCAGCTAGAACTTTTATCCCGAAACCCCTCCAACCTTTTAATCATTCTTATCCAATACCTGTCTACTCTTCATTTCCCTCCCGTCCTCATCGAGTAGTTTTTACAGTTGTGCTTTTCTAGTTTAAATGTGTGTTCATATTGCACATTGTCCTGTTTTCAGTTTTATAAAGCAGGGGCCTGTCAGGTCACAATGGTACATCCAACAAGAAGCAGTTTTCATTTGTTTCTTTAATAGCGAGTGTTCAGATAGTATTAGACTGCTGAATCAAAATCGCTGTTGGGTGTATGCTGTCCTCAGTAGGTTCTGAGGTTGACTGATAACCTAAAATGTGTCTGGGAAAGTATTTTAACGGTTTTTGTGGTGAATGCTCCCTGAGTATAGGTAGTAGCTAAAGACAAATTTCCTTTTTTTCTGTTTGTTTTTCTTTTAATGACCTAAAATCGGGGGTCTTCTGGGTTCAACCGGTTGGAAGGTGAAAGCAGCGATAAAGCTCAGATCCAAGGGTGAGAATCTGAGGCCAGAAACCAGCCTGGAGTCCAGGGGGCTCCAGGTGATTCCCTGTCCCTGAGAGGGGGAGCAGAAGTCAGCGCCATAGCCTAAAACTGGGGGCTGTGGTGGCCCGAAAAGCCAGTTGGAAAAAGCTAGACACTATTGGACCAGTCACGCTGAAAAGGCCAATCCCAAAACTCTCATATGAGCTTAGTGCCAAAGGCTGAAGCCCTTTAAGCACTTGCCCATGCTTTAAATTTGTTTAAAATCTGCAATATGGACCCACATAACCAGTTTATTACAACTAAATGCTCATTTTATCTTTGTGCTGTGTTAAAATAACTGTACCTTGCCTTTTCCCAGAAAAATAAAAAAGGTTACTCCCCACCAGCTGCAAAGTATTTAGCACCCTTTCAGAACTGAACAATACCTACCATCAAAGGCAAACATCAAGTCAAATGGACTGTTTAAAACATAATCTTCACTGCAATTGTATTTATTTTTATGCTGCAAAACTGTGTAATTACTGCTTCATTTCATAAAATTTTAATTGTCATATTTCTCTTTATCTTTTCTTTCTAACAAAAAAAAGGTGAATTGTGGTGTTACATTTTGGTTAAATGGTATGCTCTGTCTCACCCCTCGAAAATGTACGGTTTATTCCAAGCCTGTGATCCTCCCCTGAAGTACCATGTATCTATCTGTAATCCCATTGGCCCAAGTCTTATTCTGCGCCCACTTTGAATCTCCCTGTTAAGCTGTGCGAGGGAGACCAGCCCCTCTCTTAGCTCTTTCCTCCTTAGGCTCTCCCTCTGTCCCCCCCTCCCACCCCCTTCCCCCCTTCCACCCCCTTCCCCCCTTCTGCCTCAGAAACTATGCTGCTCCCGGGGGTGGGACCCCCAATAAACCCTCATCTAATTAGCACCCTCAGAAGCTGTGTGGAGTCTCTTTGCCTGCCTGCTGCTACCAGCGAACATGCAGCTTAGGGGGGCCCCCCAGGAACTCCCCGGGGACCACAAATGAACAGCAACAGGGAGGGACTCACAAGGATCATCCAGTTCCAATTGCTTAAGTGTCTAATTAAGCAGCTGTGCTTAATTAGATTATATTGGCTGATAAAACCCAGAAGCAAGGAAAGGTTTTATCTCTCTACTTTCCCCAGGATATATGATCTGTAGCTTGGGGGCAGATGAGCTCTTCAAGTTCTTTCTTGTGGTTCCTGTTTGGCGTTTGCAGTTGCAGAGGAACCCAGGTGACTTTATGATGGAGTGGGAGAGCAGCAAGGGGATGGCTTGGCTGGGTTTCAGCAGTACATTTATGACTTCTGGAGCTTGGCAGCCCACAGCACACCTTGGAAAATGGGTGTTGTTTAAATGTTACTCGGAAAGTGTTGGAATTCAGGACATCCCTCTGGATGTCCTAGATTGCCAGGACCCCTGCCAGGGGGCTCAGAGACCCTGGCACAGAGCCCAAGACACCTGTGGTTTTGATTATGACCCATGGAGCAAGTTACCAACCGTATATGAAGATCTGCAAGCCACAAAAGTGTAAGTAGAATAATAATTAGTTTGTCACGGGATGAAAAATAGATTTTTAAGGTTTTTAGAATGGTGGTTCAGGGGACAAGATGGAGGAATCTGGGCATGTCCAGCCTTTCTCCTTCTTCTTCTTGGCCTCCTTCTTCTTCTTGGTCTCCATCTTCTTCTTGGTCTCCATCTTCTGCTGTGATGTTGGCACTTTTAGATTAGTTTAGAGTACAAGCTCACTGTCTAACATAGGTGATAGGTATTGGAAAGTAATTGTAAATATTGTACGCGTAGTTTTTAGTATAAAAAGATAACACTGCCCCAGGGGCAGGCAGAGTGCCTTTGTCTGTCCTGCTGAGCAGACCTCGGCAGGCCAGGAGAAAGAGTTTTATAGATAAAAAACAATAAACAACCTTGAGACCAAGAACTGAAGAGTTCTGACTCCTTCTTCGACCGCCAAGCTGGGAAAAGAGACTTTCTAACATATCTTGGGGTCACTCTGACCAGCTAAAGTCCTGAGAGGAAAGTAGAGTTTCTATATATTCCTTCTGCAGAGGATGCTTAGTCATATGCCTACAGATGCTGCCATTGTATGCATGGGGATGGATCTTAAAAACTTATTCTTCAGTCTGGAGCTAGGGGAAAACTTTTGGGCTGGGGAAGAGATGGGAGCAGGGAGGGAAGAGCTCTGCTTCTCCTGCCAAGAGCTGGGTGAGGGAAGTCAGTCTAGAATCCTTATGTACCAAAGTGCTCTCACAATCGACTTTGATATGGGAGCATGGCTTGGGGCTGCTCATGGATCTGCTCCACTGATGAGCTAATTCCCTCCCATTGTCTTTGGGGAACCACAAGTGCTGCAGAGGAGAGGCAGCAGTGGTGGTGATTGTCCCCTAGAAGCTCAGGCAAGGGGTTGTACCACTGGGCCACTCTGTAGCTGAAGGACCCTCTGCTGTTCCCTTCCCACATGTTCCTTTCTAGAGATGTCCCACCAAGACTCCCATTTCCCAACCTCATTTCTTCATGGTTGAGTAGTTCTTATTGCTTCCTAACTGAGGTAACTAATGCTGAAATAACTTTGTTGCTGATTTTAGGGGTTCTCTAAATACAGGCACAGTCTAGTTAAGAAAGGAGACGTTTATTCTGCACAGGGTGTGAGGTAGAAGTTACCACAAATCAAGCACACTGAGGGATAAAGTTACATCTTTTATACAGTAAAATTTACATGAACCCATCTATCTAATACATATTCTCTACCTACCTAATGAATATTTATTTGTGTGATGTAATCTTATGCAATGCTTGAAAGACCAAGTTCTTTTCTGTATTAAACAACCTAAGCCTGTGGACTGCTGTAATTCTGATAAGGACAGCAGAACAGAACAGCACAACCTTGTAGCAATAGATAAAGGATGTAACTTAGACGAAGAGAAATCATGCAAAATGCAAGCAGGATGACAGCTCAGGTCTGCAAGGCTGACAAAATAGAAGTTATGCAAGACTTATTGCACTTACTTAAAAGCAGGGATCAAAGTGATGCCTAAAGAGGCTGACCTGGAACAGATGCTAGACAATGTTAAAGGAATAAAGTAGGTATTTATTAAAAGGCCTTCAAAGGAAACACCTTGGGCAGTACAAGAACCCAGCCGTGGCTATACACCCAAGATGGACCCAAGATGGATGCAAGATGGACAACTGATCATGAGTCTTCACACTTTTATAAGTTTTGGTGCATTTACATATTGGGGTTAATTGTCCAATTACAGCTTCAGATTATGAAGTTCCATCCTCCCAGTTTTCTCTCCTCAATTCGCTGTTGTTTACACCTTTTCGGCCTGAAGCTGCAACAGCGTCCTTGGTTCTAGGGTTGGAAAAAAATTGTTTTGTCTAAGTAAGCTGTGAAGAGAACTTACTAACACTAAATATGAAGTTCAGAGTTACACAGTAAGGCAGTATAGAATCTGAAAAATATGAAAGCTAAAACTTAAGGCATTATTTACCCCCTTTAGAGTCTTGACAAGGCCTTTACCTTGTCAAGTCTCTATTCTAAATATCTACTAATAATAGGTATTTAAAAACAGATAAGTATCTAACAGTAGTAAATAACTAACAATGATAAATATCTATCAACACTAAATATCTAACAATAGATAAATATCTAATAACAGTAAATATCCAATAATAGATAAATACCTATCACTAATAATAATAAACAGTAATAAATTGAGGCTGCTCCGGGGTTTTCAGGGTCCCCCTGAAAACAGCTGGGGTGGGTGTCCCAGACAGAGAAGTGCAGTTAAGCACAACCTGTCTGGGCCCCTCAGGCAGGCTCCAGGGCCTTAGGCAATCTTAGCAAGCTCAGCTCTTAAGTGAGATCAGCTCTTTAGTGATTCTCAGCTCATTAGTGATTTTCAGCTCTTAGCTTGCTAAGTGCCTCAGCAGCAGACTCTGGGAGAGAGAGAAGTGCTGTATGAGGTTCTACAGAGATGTCTTTATTGGTATCTTTTGCAAAGGGTCTCAGTGACAGCTCTTGTGCCAAACTGGGCAAAAGTAGGAGTTTATATAGGGTATAGGAGTTTTAGGAAACAGTCCAATAGTAAGGGTCGAGGAGAAAGTGACCTATCGTCTTACAGAGAGGTAACAAGGGTCTGAAGGCGGAAGAGGGGTTTCTTAGGTCCAGTCATCATGACTAGGCATTTATCTTAGACAACTGACTGCCAGGGAGGCCTTGCAGGCCCTGTGCCTGCTACAATAAATATCTAACAGTAGTAATGTCTTGCACAGTCGGCTATCATGCAAAGAAGAATAATGATTAGTATGAGGAATTCTTTAGACACAGAAGAGGAATAATTTAAAATGTGTTTTCATCAGCATCAGTCTCTGTTTTTACAATTGTTTCTGGAACAGAAGTGTTGGGAAAGATGAAACAGGAAAGCCTTATAAATATGATTGCCTGGCAAAAGATTTTGAGAATATAGAAACTATAAGCGAGATTGAAATGAAAGCAAGCTTTGAGATACCAATCCTTAGTCACTGAACAACTGGAAAACAATGGTGTGGCCGGCTGAAGGTAATCCCCTTTTGATTAGACAATAACGTCTGCTTGCAGACAGGTCCAAGGGTCAGAGCAGACCCTACTAGCTTGGCAGAAGGGGTCTAAAGAGTAGTTTTTAGGGTTTAAAATGTTACACAGTATGGTAATGTGATGATTCTTATAGGCTGTCCGTAAATGCTATAGGATTTGTATCTTGTACTAGATTGGTTAGTGAAAACTAGAATATTCAGCACAGAAGAAGATTTATTGTATTGTAACGGGAACTCTGCTCTCTTACTCTCTTGTCCTCTCTTTCATCCTCTCTTTTCCTCTTGCTCTCTCTCGCTCTCTCTCTCTTTCAGGCCTGCTCTGAGCTGCAGCTGGCAGCTCCAAGCAGGGCCCCTGCACTGACGCCCTTTGCAATAAACTGCAAGTTCCAAGACCTGGCTTCAGAGATCTCTCGTCTCTGTCCGTCCTGACCGTACTACCCACTGTCGCTCCTCCACAGAAGCCTTCTTAACTCTGGAGCAGTTAATCCAGGGTCCTTTGCCAGCAACTTTGACTGTGGTGAGGGTGGTCAGCAGGACTTGGAATGGTCCTCTCCACTTAGCTTGTAGAGGATCACTGTCCCACTGCTTAACATAGACCCAGTCTCCAGGTTGGAAAGGATGTGCAGGTGTATCCAGTACTATTGGTCTGGAACACACAATGTAATCCTGGAGCTTCTTCAAAGTGGAACCTAAAGCCATTAGATATCTCTGCAAATCAAATATCCACTTCATGTGAATTTCACTTGGAATATGAGGAATCTAATATGGTCTGCCATACAGTATTTCATGGGGACTGATGTTATCCCTCTGCCTTGGTTGTATGCAACTTCTCAGTAAAGGTATAGGCAAGGCCTGAACGCATGTCATGGATGTTTCCTGACAAATTCTGCTAATTTGTGTTTTAAGAGTCCCATTTGTCGGGAATCGGCGGAAGAATTGCAGCACACAATATGCGTGAACAACAAATCTCAAAGTTTATTGATAGCTCACACATATTTATATTGGTGTTAATGAAGCTTATACATATTGCAAAGCTGAGCTCATTATTGGTTAAAATACACATGAATCAACCACACCTACTTCTATGCTCTAATGATTATTTTGTTTCTATGTTTACATTCTTGTGGCTATTCTACCTAGGCTATCTTCATTTTTCTGGCAAAAGATTTTCTCCCCCATCTTCATGTTGCAGCAAAGGTCACCATGACCCTTGTCAGTGATTGGACACTGACTATTTAATCCCCAGCTTGTTTCCCCTTTCCTTATCCAACGGTATCACATCAAAGTGGCCTTTCTCAGCTAGCCAATTATCCACAAAGCTCTCCACATTTCCCCCGTTTTTCTGTTGAACAAGCATGGTTTGATTGAATGTGGCAGATATCATCTTTTGCACCATATTCTGTAAGCATATACAAAAACACGGTAAAATTAATACTAACAACAAAGCTACAATGGCTACTACAATGCCAACTTTAACAATAGAGCATAACCATGATCCTAAGCTTAAAGATTTGAGCCATCCATCAATACCAAGGCCTGATTCTACCTGTAAGTTCCCAGTTAACCTCCTCAACTCAGAGAGCTGTGAGTGAACAGACTGTGCATGATCAGAAAGATTCATGCAACACATGCCCTCAAATTCTTCACAACCATGGCCTTGGGCAAGTAAGAGAAAATCAATTGCAGCCCTATTTTGAAGTGTCGCATGGCAAATAGAATCAACATCAAGCAAAAGACTAGAAATTGCCAAAGAAGTTGCATTTGTTTGTTTAGCAAGCCAACATCCTAACTTGTTTAAAATAGCATGAGCACCTGCTGCTGATACCCCTGGAGTTAAGAAAGATGCTGCAACTATGGCCGCTGGAGACCAAAACTTTACATCATCCCGGCAGTCTGCTGCAAATGCATGAGCCATTCGTTTGTTTCTACGATGGCGGCTCATGTTCAGTATCATGGACATGTTGGGTGTAAGTAGAGACAGCCGTCCAATTGTACATGGTCCCCCGTGCAGCATGGATGGGATACCGGCCCAAGCACGGTCTCCGCATATCAGGAAGTATCCTGCTGGCAATTGAATAGGGTCATTTGATGAGACTGACACTCTCTTTGTCGTATAATTGCACCAGGCCGATGCATTACGGTAGACAGCCATGCTGGAAGTTACAACATTAGAATGGTTTTTCACTGACAGCAGGCTTCTATAGTTAAAATGAATACATGCATCTGCCATCACTGACCCTAACAGCTCCAACTCCTGGGGTTCCTGCGGTGCTATAGGAAAGTGAGAAACCCATTGATCCCAATTATCCACACTCGTCCTAGCATTGCTGACCTTACAAGTTGGTATATGTGAAGGGCACGGCCAGGGATCTGCTGGCAATCCAACCAAACAGGTTGTGAATGGATTGCCAGGAGAAGATAATGACAGGCAAATAGCCTCCTGTTTAGTTAAGTTTGCCAGGGTGACCCATATGTTAGTCTTGGGCTGAAGTGGGGCCCATGCCTGATGGTCTACACTGTCCACAAAAGAAGCGAAAATTAATAAAGCAATAGCATAAGGTCTCCATCTCACCCTGATCTTTCCAGGCACTATTTTGAACCACCCAGCCATCATGTCTGTCACAAACTTTTAAGAATATCTCTTTTTTCTCAGATTTAGCTTCTTTAGGTCCTTCAAACAATCCTTCCACACTTGGTTGGGATCCTGACCTTCTGAAATAGGACCTATCACACTTGACTGTGACAGAGGAATATTTTTACCACACTTAGTCTGTAAAATGCACGACTGAGATTGCCCCAAAACACGTTTGACTAAATGTTGTGTTTCCCACCTAAACCATGCAAGGATTTTCTGTTCTGGGGATTCATACAACTGTAACCCTTGGAGGCCAGGTAGTCCTGTAAACATTTTAAGTTCTCTTTGCCAAGAGTTTAACTGCCAATAGAAACTACACTTTCCACACCACAATTCAGATAATTGGGATTGATGTACCCACTTAGTTTCCTGACAACCTCCACAAAAAAGCAGTATCCATGCAGCACAATATCTATCTTGACACTTAATACAAGCTAAATTTCTAGGCCCTTTAAATTCAAAATCAGAAAACATTGAATGCAAGCTTAATATGTTATCAATAGATTTACACCGATCAACTGCTCGATCGATGGCAGAATTACACTGTCCTTTCAGTTTAAGAAGTATCGGTCGAAGGATAATCAACAGCCTCGTCTCCACTCGCTGACGATCTTCTTCGCTCAGTTGATCGAGGTGTTTCATCTAACACAGCTGCTCAGGTCCATTTAGCAGGTACCCACAGAGATCCTGTAGGGGTAGAAACACAAAGATATCCGCGGCCCCAATATAACACTTTAGCAGGACCTTGCCATTGTCCTGTTTTAGGATCTCTGTATCTTACCCATACATCTTTCTTCACACCATCTGTTTCTTGTACATAGTGACGAATCACAGCAGGAACCTTATTTTCCCCGAAAACACACAAGTGGTTCAAAACAAACAAACACTTTAACAATCTTTCTTGTGGCTCTCTGGTATCCATATATTTACTCAGATATCTTTTCAAAGTACCATTTGCTCTCTCCACAATCGCTTGCCCTGTAGGAGAATTAGGGATGCCTGTCACGTGTTCTATCTCCCACATTTGCATGAATTGCTTTATTCTTTTGCTACAGTAAGCAGGCCCATTATCTGTTTTGATGCGCTGTGGCACTCCCATTACTGCAAAACAACTACTGAGATGTCTCTCTACTCGCCCTGCTTTCTCAACCATCTGTGCTGTGGCCCATATAAAATGACTGTAAGTGTCTATGGTAACATGCACATACTTCAACCTCCCAAACTCAGCAACATGTGTGACATCCATTTGCCAGGTCTCGTTTGTGCTCAGCCCTCTTGGGTTAACTCCCAGACCTAGTCCACAGCCTCCATTATGATGACTACATATAGGACAGGCTTTGACTATTACCCGTGCCTCCTCCATAGATATCTGAAATTCCCTATGGAGGCCTTTTGCATTCTGGTGGAACATGGAGTGTGCCTCTCTGGCTATGGTTTGCTTGGGAATTGGAGTTGCGTGTGTGATTGAGACTAATTTATCTGCTCGCATGTTACCCTCTCCCAGACCAATATCCCATTTGTGACTTCTGATATGGATAACACAAAAAGAATGCTTTCTTAGCTTAATTGCTCTCTGCAACTGCATAAACAGTTCATGCAACCTCCTGTTTTGAACCTCTTTTATAGAGGCATCTTCTATTCGCTCACACACTCCTGCAACATACAAAGAATCTGTTACAATGTTGAGAGGTCCAGAGAAATGCATCATGGCCCATACAACAGCCAATAGCTCCATCGTTTATAAAGTATCCATCTCGGTAGCTTGGAGTATATGATGATGCCATTGTCCTTCTTCTTGCCAGGTCACTGCAGCAGTTTTGGATTTTCTTCCTGCATCTGTATAAACAGTTATAGCATCCGATAAGGGCTTTAGTGATCTTTTTGGACATTGAATCCAACCCCACTGTCCTATCCAATTCAATGGTATATTGGGAATATCATCAGTGGCAGTCACACTACCGGCTCCCAATAGAGCCTCTTGTAATTCCATGCTGTTTGTTAGGTACCAGGTCAATGTATCCTTCTTCATTGGTATCTGTATCTGATCAGGTTCCTTTCCCGTAATCTGTAACGCCCGTTCACGACCCTTTTTGAGCAAATCAGCCAAAATTTCAATTTTTTGAAGAAGGGTTTTATGTTGTTGAAGTGGAGGAGATATCCATTCCAAGGCCCATATCTCCCCCGTTTTTCTGTTATGCTAAGTAAGTGCACCCAGTAAAAATTTTGTTCCACACCAAGCTGTCAGCTGTATGGGAAGGTCAAGATCACGTCTCCGAACACTGCCTTGTGTGACAGTCCAATATCTGTTGCAGTGTCTCAACCTGTTCAGGGGTTATACGAACAGGCTGTGCCGGATCAGTTCCCTTTAGCAAAGGTCGAAGTTCATCTAACAGTTCATTAGGGATACCGACAATGGGGCTCAGCCACTGTAGGTCACCAAGCAATTTCTGAACATCATGCAATGTATGTAATTTAATGTGTAATTGCAATTTCTGAGGGGTAACAATTTGATCAGTAAGTATCCACCCTAAATATCTCCAAGGTGCAGATAATTGAATTTTCTCAGAAGCTACAGTCAGTCCATAAAGCTTCAAAGCATCATATATTGCTTGAATTTGTTGACCTGTAAAAGGTTGTGGCTGCGCAAATAAAATATCATCCATATAATGATAGATGATTGTTTCAGGCCAGGCATGTCGTAAGGGTTGTAAAGCATTGTCAACATACAGTTGACACAAGGTGGCGCTGTTGCGCATGCCCTGGGGAAGAGAAACCCATTCAAATCTTTTGTCTGGCTCTTCCCTGTTTAGAGCTGGCAGAGTAAATGCAAATCTCCGAGTGTCTCGAGGGTGAAGAGCAATAGTAAAAAAGCAGTCCTTCAGATCAATAATCAAAAGTGGCCAGTCCCTTGGCAACATAGCCGGATTAGGTAATCCTGGTTGTAAGGCTCCCATAGGCTCCATTTGTTCATTTACAGCCCGCAAATCATGTATTAAGCGATACTTCCCCGACTTCTTTTTAATAACAAAGATAGGGGTATTCCATGGGCTTGTTGACAACTGTAAATGTCCTTGTTTATATTGTTCATATACCAGTATGAGAACCTGTTCGAGACTCTCCCTTTTTAATGGCCACTGCTTAACCCAGACTGGAACGTCCGTGGTCCAGGTTAATGGGATTGGGAAAGTCCATGCAATGGCCTTTAGCCCAAAGGGTGCTCATTTGTCAGTACTACTCCCATCTGAGCCAAAATGTCCCGACCAATAACGCACTGCACAGTAGGAGGCAAAGGTACAACTGATAAAACACTCCGCACAGTTTTGCCATCAATAGTCACAGATAGCATGGGTGTTTTTCTTGCAAGTGTCAGGCCTCCAACTCCGGTTACTGGCATTGTGGATGACTGCAATGGCCAGTTGTGGGGCCAAAAATCCGGACTCACAATGCTGGAGTCTGCACCAGTATCTAACAATCTTTCCAAGGTTTGCCTTTCACCCCAATAATCCAAAATTACAGTGCGCTTTGGTCGTTCATTCAGGTTCATTGTTAAAAGAGTAAGCCCCCCAGTGGAACCAAATACATGCTCTCCTCTCGACTGTGCTTGACGAGGGGGTAAAGTTTTAGCCAACTGTTCCAAAGGAATCAGTTGAGCTATTCTTTGTCCTTTTTCTATTTGCATAGGTGGAAAAAGAGTATGCACCATAACACAAATCTCTCCTGTATAATCAGCGTCTATTACTCCAGATAAAACAAATAATCCCATCATGGTAGCCGAGGAACGACCTAAAAGCAAAGCTCCCATAGGTAATCCATCAATAATGAGTGGTCCTTTTATTCCGGTTGGAACCTTTTCTGGGTGGTCATCAAAGTTATGGTTGCTGCAGCTGCCACATCCAATCCGAGGCTCCCGGCGGTGGCTGGTTGAAGGCAGGTTGAGCTGAGGTGTTGACAGCAGCTACTTGTGTCTGAGCGCGGCGGCTGGTGGGCGCGCTGACTCACCCGTTTCCCGAGCGGCGTCTTCAGGCTCCGGTGTTGTGGGTATCCAAGCGACAATTGTGACACCAAACACTGATTGCGGGACAAGCCCGTCGCGTGTGCCCTATACCTCCACACCGGTAGCATTTGAATCGGCCAGTAGATGGAGCTCGTGGAGTATTTATTGCTGCTGCCTGGAGTGGAGCGAGGGCGGCTAGCATTTGGCTTTGTGATGATGCTGCCTGTTTCTGTAACCCGACTCCTATCTCTTTAATAGCATTTACTAACATTGCTTGTGATCCCACTGGAACATTTGCCAATCGTTCTAAAGCTTCCTCTGTAGACCAATTAGCTCCCAGGGTATTTAACACATTCTTAGTAGGCTGATTACTGTTCTGGAGAGCACATTGCTTTAGCAAGGTCCCTTTCATGAACTCAGGGACTCCTGCCCGTTCAATAGCGTTGGCTACCTTATCTATAAAAGCTCCAAATGACTCATCTCTATCTTGCTTTATTCCCATGTAAGAAGGAATTCCTCCCGGCTCCTTTATTCTATCGATAGCTAAACGTACCAACCGCATAGCTTCCCTACATTTTTCAGGACCAATTAATGCTTGTGCTTCCGTTTGAAGAAAAGGCCCGAGCCCCATTAATTCCTCCAGCGTTACCCCATGTAACGAGTCGCCTGGTTGTCTTGCTATTGCGACTCATTGCTGACAGATTGTCTGCCAATGAGCATTGAACAAAAGCTGCTGATGCTGAGTGAAGATAAGCTTCACTAATGCCCTGCAATCTGCCGGCAGCAGAACCTGAGTGCCCCAGATGTAATCCAGCATTTGTTTTGTGGGCTCACCGGTTACTCCAAATTGACTAACCGTGGATCGTAACTGTGATAACAATTTCCAATGCAAAGCAGTTATTGTAGCCTGAAACCCTCCCCCCACCAGGGGAGAATAAATCACTGGACAGGAAATTTCCATGGCAGCTGTTATAGCCTCGTCATCCCCCGTGTCCATGATTTCTTTTGCTACCGCTGCCCATGCCTCCCTTCGCTGCTGTGCAATGGCCCCTGCTAGGTCATTTTCTGACCCAGGGATGGGCGCATTACTAGGAGGAGGAGGTGTAGGGTTTGACACAGGGGCAGGCGGTATCCCATCCATGCTGCACGGGGGACCATGTACAATTGGACGGCTGTCTCTACTTACACCCAACATGTCCATGATACTGAACATGAGCCGCCATCGTAGAAACAAACGAATGGCTCATGCATTTGCAGCAGACTGCCGGGATGATGTAAAGTTTTGGTCTCCAGCGGCCATAGTTGCAGCATCTTTCTTAACTCCAGGGGTATCAGCAGCAGGTGCTCATGCTATTTTAAACAAGTTAGGATGTTGGCTTGCTAAACAAACAAATGCAACTTCTTTGGCAATTTCTAGTCTTTTGCTTGATGTTGATTCTATTTGCCATGCGACACTTCAAAATAGGGCTGCAATTGATTTTCTCTTACTTGCCCAAGGCCATGGTTGTGAAGAATTTGAGGGCATGTGTTGCATGAATCTTTCTGATCATGCACAGTCTGTTCACTCACAGCTCTCTGAGTTGAGGAGGTTAACTGGGAACTTACAGGTAGAATCAGGCCTTGGTATTGATGGATGGCTCAAATCTTTAAGCTTAGGATCATGGTTATGCTCTATTGTTAAAGTTGGCATTGTAGTAGCCATTGTAGCTTTGTTGTTAGTATTAATTTTACCGTGTTTTTGTATATGCTTACAGAATATGGTGCAAAAGATGATATCTGCCACATTCAATCAAACCATGCTTGTTCAACAGAAAAACGGGGGAAATGTGGAGAGCTTTGTGGATAATTGGCTAGCTGAGAAAGGCCACTTTGATGTGATACCGTTGGATAAGGAAAGGGGAAACAAGCTGGGGATTAAATAGTCAGTGTCCAATCACTGACAAGGGTCATGGTGACCTTTGCTGCAACATGAAGATGGGGGAGAAAATCTTTTGCCAGAAAAATGAAGATAGCCTAGGTAGAATAGCCACAAGAATGTAAACATAGAAACAAAATAATCATTAGAGCATAGAAGTAGATGTGGTTGATTCATGTGTATTTTAACCAATAATGAGCTCAGCTTTTGCAATATGTATAAGCTTCATTAACACCAATATAAATATGTGTGAGTTATCAATAAACTTTGAGATTTGCTGTTCACGCATATTGTGTGCTGCATTTCTTCCGCCGTTCCCGACATTTTACTACCTTTCTTAGATGTTTAAAAAGATTTTCAACCATGAAATGTGTGTTTTCATGTTGACTGAGCTAGCTCCTGAAGGATCAGGGATGTGACTACAACCTGATTCGCTGGTGTAACAGCTCATCCACTTTCTGTGATCTCAGCTTTAAGAAACTTAGTTTGTGATCTGCTTGGTAGTATTTTGGGGTGAACCCTGACAAATCAATCTCTTTTTGTGGAATTACTGCAAGAATACCTTTTTTTCTGCAATTCCTCTTGCTGCTTTTTCAGCAATACCATTTCCCAGCTCTGGAGTGGTTTTCCCTTTTTGGTGACCTCTGCAATGCGTGATAGTTACTTCTGTGGGTTTTTTAATGCTCTCTAACAGGGGGCAAGTATTTGTTCAGCATGTTTGATTTTATTACCTTGAGCCTTCAGAAGTCTTCTCACTTTCCAGATGAATCCATGGGTGTGGACAACACTAAATGCATATTTAGAGTCAGTCCATATATGTTGCAGTGTGATTTCCTGTTTCACCTATCCCAACCCCCCCAGGTGTGCCAACCTTCCCCCTCCCCCTTTTGCCCTCCTCCTAAGAGCTGTCCATCAATCTTAACATTCCAGCAAGGGCATCGTGTGGTTGGCAGAAGTTCAAAAGATGCTGCTCAGGTCTGGGCTCATTGACCTGTCCAAGCGTCTATATCCCTTGAGCCTTCCCCTCCTCCCACCTGGTTGGCCCTCACCTGTCCCTTCCCCTCCCCCTGTCCCCAGGGCTTAAAAGGGGATGAGACCATGCGGCCCAGAGTTCTATTGCGAGCTGTTACCACATTCAGAGGTCTACCATCCTAAAATAAAACTCTGGATTAAGACTCTACGATAGAACCCGCTCTTTTCTCTTCACTGTCGCCTGAACCTTTTCCACCAGAGGTAAACTGAGTTCCTACTTTGCCTGGATTTGTTCTGAGTGCCCAGCTGCAGCATCCAGCCGGACAAAGGTATCTCTGAGGTAAAACGCCACAGCTGCTGCCTTTGGTCCAGCAGCGAGTGCTAGACGAAGCCAGGCACCCCACACCCGGAAACATTGGGATTTAATATTCTATACATATATTTACATTATTTCCATTGCTCAGGTCTAGGGCTCTCGTTAGTACAATCAGTTCAGCTTTCTGTGATGTCATATCTGCTGGCAGGGCCTTTGCCTCAGTTACCTTGTCCTGAGTGGTAACTGCATAGCCTGTCATTCTTTTGCCATTTTTCATTAAGCTGCTCCCATCTGTAAAAAGCTCCCAATTTGGATTTTCCAGAGGCACATCCTTCAGGTCAGGTCAGCTGGAATAGATCTCTTCAATTGTCTGTAAACAGTCATGCTCAGGCACATCATCAATTAAGGTGGAGGACAGAAACATGGCAGCATTAACAACAGAAGTTGTTTTCAAGTTAACTGTGCTGGTTTTGCATTGGAGCCACCCTCAGAAGTGATTTTTTCTGAGTGGAGCTGCTGAGAGCTTCTTTCATGCCTAACAACACCAAATTGTGACTAGTTTTGAAGACTGACAACCACTTAGACCACTTAAACAGTTAAATCTGCCTCTGTGAATACACATATAAAAATGAACAAACCCCAGGATTTCTGTCTTTTCCTTCTGGCCTGGGAACAGGTAACAAGGCCGGTCTGGCCCCTGTCTCAGCCAGGCCGGACCCCTTTTCAGGGAGCCCGCTTGGCCCCCATCCCAGCCTAGCTGGGCCCCCAGTGTCTGCCAGGAAGGGGGAGGGGAGGTTATCAGCCACTGAGATCCTGGCTGCTGCCCCCCCAGCGCAGATGCCAGAAAAAACCCTCTACCGTAAACAACTCCAGCTGCAACATGACGTGTTGTCTGGCCAAGGGGCTGTCCCAGTGCTGCAGAAGATCATGTGGCTGAGGCCAGAGGCAGTCCTGCAGCCAGTGCAGAGAGTGGCCTTGCAGCTAGAATTGAACGCAGCAGGGGCTGGAGACTGGTCATGCGGCTGATCCTGACACAGCCTTCAGCACGGCTTGAGAGATCACATGACAACCTGTGGGCCTGGGTGAGATTTAACTCTCATTGCACAGATGAAACTTGCAAAGCATTAATCCTCTCTCAAGTGAAAGAAAAGAAAGAGAGTGAAGACACGTAGAAGACAACATGAGACACTGAGGTCAGTAAAGAAGTCAAATTCCAGATGGGAAGGAGAATGAGGAGATACCTTTAGTTTTGGGCTGAAATCCTCTTGTAAAGCTATGGAGAAGAATATAATTGATACATCAGACTATTTTTCCCTGTAACTCATTGAAAAGTTTGGGGGATGAAGTGTTCAAATTGTAGATATGAGCAAAGGCATCTATGCTAAAGAAAGCAGATGTTGAAGTAGCTGTGATCCCATGAGAAGTTTGAACAGAGAGAGAGAGAGGAGTGATGAAGACCCTTTGCCTCCAGGGAAAGAAGAAGACCTCTGTTCCCAGATATGAAGATGATCTCAGAGATAAAGAGAACCTTTGCTCATGAACATCTCATCCTTAAAATAGTACCCCATAAGTTGACATGGCCCATAAACGCAGCTGTGGGAAGGCTGCAAAAAGATGGGGGCACTTCATGATTGCAGATTCCTGGGCAGCTGCTATTCATGGAAATTAAAACCACAAGAGAACTGTTTTCTTGTGGAGATGTCTCCATAAAATGACAAGAGAGACTCCTCTCCCTAAGTGAACTGAAGAAAAACTACTCTAGAAACGATAAACTGACTGAATTGTTTCTCTATGGTGTTAGTGGAAAAGACAAGATTGCAGGGGGGAGGAAAAGTGTTCTGAAGATTTCATTCTGATTCTTATTATTCTTTCTTTTAGTTACTGATAATAAAGTTTTTTTTATACGCTCTTAAAGTTTTGAGCCTGCTTTGCCTTCCTCCTAATTCTATCTCACATCAGGAAACTAGTAAGTATATTTTAGTGCATGCACTGGTGTTTGGCCAGTGCTAGACCCACCACAGTAACATCATGCTGTTCTAATAACAGTGGTTAGTATTTAAGCATCCAGTAGCCGGACAACCAATGTACTCCCTTTTGTTCGAGTACAGCTGCTGCAGCATGGGGTACATACACTACAGAGTGTCGCCCAAGGGTGAGTTTTTGGGCTTCCTGGATCAAGATGATAGTGGCTGCCACAGCCTTCAGGCACCCCGACCAGCCTTGGGAAACACTGTCTAGCTGTTTGGAAAAGTAGGCCACAGCCCTCCATTAGTTCCTGAGGTGCTGTGCTAGTACCCCCAAAGCCACAGTCAGTCTCTCATATGTAAAAAGTTCAAAAGGCTTAGTTAAGTCTGACAGTCCCAGTGCTGGAGCTGACATCAGAGAGAGTTTTAGTTGTCTAAAAGCTGCTCTGGTTTTTTCAGTCTATATGATAATTCTTTTTTCAGCTTCTTTTAATGTTCCATATAGGGGTTTTACCACCAGTCCATAATTTGCTATCCGCAAATGACACCAACCTACCATTCCCAGGAAAGCTTGCATTTCTCTCATGCTATGGGGCTCTGGGAGTCGACATATGGCTTCTTTCCATTCTTTGCTGAGCTGTCGGTGTCCGTGAAAGATCTCAAGCCCCCAGTAAACTACTGCTTCTTTGGCAATCTGGGCTTTGTCGCAGGAAACTCTGTACCCACTCAGTCCAAAGAAGTTTAATATACTTACAGTAAATTGTATGCAGTCATCTCTGGTTTTAGCTGCAATCAGGATGTCATCCACATTTGAAGAATAACTCCTTCTGGCTCCTGTCTTTTCCAGTCTTCTAATTCCTTTGCTAGCTGGTTTCCAAATATTGTTGGGCTGTTCTTGAAACCTTGGGGTAAAACTATCCAAGTGAGTTGACTTTTCTTCCGTCTCAAGATTTTCCCACCCGAAAGCAAAAAGCTCTTGGCTGTTTTTGTGCACAGGAAGGCAGAAAAAGACATCCTTTAGGTCTACAACAGTAAACCACCCTAATTCATCTGTGACTGTGGTCAAAAGGGTGTAGGGATTGGCTACTACTGGGTGTATGTCCAAATTTTGTCAATTGTTCTTAAATCTGGTTCTAATCGATCATTGTTATTATTTGCTTTCTTAACAGCTAAAATGGAAGTGTTGAATTTGGACTTATATTGCACTAATAAACCAGGTTGGAGAAATTTTTCAATTACAGATACCAATTTCTTACAGTTCTCTAATTTCAAAGGGTATTGTTTTTGCCTTACCGGTGTAGCTCCTGGTTTGAGTGCAATACTCAGTGATTCTGCTCCTTTAGATCTTCCTGGGATATCACTGGCCCACACTATTGGATTGACTGCATTTTCAGCTTCAATGGGAATTTCACCACATTTTTCCTGTATAAAAAGTGCAGCGACTTCAACAAATTTAGATTCAGGAATTGCAACTCGTACACCCTTCCCCTTTTAAATTTAATTTCTCCTACCAGTTTTTCTAGCAAATCCCTCTCCATCATTCAGAGCTTCAGCTGCTTGAGCTTTGCACTACTGTGAGTTGGGGAACTGGGGATTTTTGTTTCAGTTCTGGACAGTCATTCTTCCAATGCCCCCATTTTTTACAATAGGCACACTGATCCTTCTCTGTAGGGGAAATTTTCTTGGATGACTTTTCCTGAGTTGCCTTCTTACTAGGTTGGGGTCTAACTCTTTCATTTGGGCCCCTGTCCTGGAATGCCTTCCAGGCCACTTCTAGCAATTTATCTATGTCTCGAACTCCCTCTATCTTTTGTAGCTTTCTTCTTATATCATTTGTGGCTTGACCCATAAACAAGAGAACTATATGTGCTTTCCCATCAGAGGACTCCGGATCTAGATCAGTATATTTGATGGCAGATTCTCTTAACCTATTTAAAAAATCAGCAGGTGATTCATCATAATTTTGCCTTCCTTTGTAAAGCTTTGACCAATTTATAGCTTTAGGGACACCATGTTTTAACCTATATACCACAAGACTTCGATATAGTTTTAACCTCACCATATGTTTTGGAATGTTCACATCCCAGTCAGGATTTTCTAATGGGAATATTTCTGAAACTGTGCCTTGGATCAATCCATTAGCTATGCTTGCCTCTATTGATGTTGTAATCACTTTATTAACCATTCATGTCTCAGTGGGATCAAGTAATGTGTCTAACATAGAGTTCAAATCAGCCCAGTCAGGGTTTTGTGAGGTAATGGCCCTTTCTACTAATGTTGCCACCTTAACTGGATTCTCTTTATATTTCCCCACACTAGTCTTCCACTGCTCTAACTTGTTCTGAGTAGAAAAAGCTGCCCATTTTTTTAAAGGTTGCAGAGTTCAAAAGTTAAACCAATTGTTGCCAAGTTCTAACTATTGTTAATAATTTCATGTTGTAATCTCCTGTTAACAGTTTCCTTTTTAATTACCTGCTCTCAATAGTGCCTCAAGCCGGCCCGCCGCTGTTCCGGCGGGGCCCCACCCCTACCTTTTGGCATGGGCCCGCCCATGCCGGGGGTGACCCAGGACTGGCAGGGCACCCTTTCCCTCAGCGCGGGTCCTGGCTGGGCCGGGGGAGCCCCGTGGGTGATGCCCCCAGGGTGCGGACCTTCCCCGAGGAGCAGCGGGGGCGCTCCCCCTGCCTTGGTGCGGGTCCCGGCTGTGACAGGGGTGCTCCGCGGGGACCGGCCCGGGTTGCCGTGTCCCGTGGGGGCAGCTTCTGACCGGCTCCCTTAGTCAGGCGTCGTCCTGCTGCTTCCTGGAAGATGGCACCCAGACAGTGAAGGGGAAGGGACATCGAGTCGGCATGCAAATGACATCGGATCCAGCATTCAATGGGAGGGATCCCTCACCAAACCTAGCCAAAAATCCCTAAAACAATGAGCCAACACAAAATTGATGAATCAAAGCAATGCCTAGATGTGAAGAACAGAATCTAGTATCCGCCAAGACCTTTTTACCCCTCACCCTAACCTAAAAAGATGTCGGCTAGACAGAGGACCTCGAATGTTGAACCAGAAAGCAAGGGAATTTCCTGATGCTCTTGTGAAGACGGAACCCCCAGCTCTGCCCACAGACCAGTGGACAATGCTGCACTCTTCCTCCTCCTCTGAGTCACGCCTGGGACCAGTGGCGGCATGAGCGAGGACCCGTCGGTTCTCCCCACCCGAGCTGATCACTTTTAATAAAGGCATTAAAAAGGAGAAAGGTGTCCTGCCCGTGTTTATTTCAGCTGGGGACTCGTCTGGGATAGCCACGCCCAAAGAGGACACCAGGACTGGCCATCTTGGACCTCCAGGACAGCTGGCTATCAGGACCAGAGAAAATTGGCTTGGGACCAGTGATGCGGAGGAGCGTCGGACTGGTGAGAAGTATCCGGTGGCGAGAGTAAGGGGCAAGCAAGTGTGTGTGAGTGAGACGGGGGCTGGCAGCTCGGACCCTCGGAGCGAGAGTGGACCTCCTAGTACCGCGGTTCCAATCCCCTGCAAGGGGGCCAGCCGGGAACGGGGGGGAAGCGCGTGGAATTAGCGTGAGTGAGTCGCCTCCTAAGGGGTAAAGAGGGCCCCCCTCCGGGCATGTGGAGGAAATAGTGTATGAGTGGCACGCACCCCCAGAAGTCCTGACAGAGGGAAGTCAGGCAGATTGCAAGTCCCGAGAAGGATTCGGGCAAGCTCACAAGCCCTGCAGGCAAATTAAGTCCTGACAAAGGGGTCAGGCACGAATCCCAGTGAAGAAGGCCAGGGTTTGTTTTTAAGTCCTGATGGGTAAGTTAGGCAAACTAGAAATCAGGCAGTGGTTTTTCCTGACCAAGGAAGTCAGGCACGAATCCCGGCGAAGGAGGCCGGGGTCTCGTGTTTTTAAGTCCTGATACGTAAGTCCTAGCATTTGGGGAAGTTAGGCAAATGAGAGATCAGGCAGTGTTTTTTTTTTTAAGTCCTGAGGGGTCAGGAAAATCTGAAGTGCAGTGGAGGAGTCTGGAACTCCTCAAATAGGATTTTTTCTTGAGATTACCTGCCAGTACATTTTTTTTGAGCAAAGGCACCTTTGTGATTGTTTTTCTGTTGAGACCTGAAAAAATGGGAGGATGTAATAGTAAGAAGAGAGGCGAGAGATTGAAGAATATACCCCCCCCCACAGTCCCTTAGGTGAACTGCTAGAGAGATGGGATTCTATAGAGGCCACGGAGGGATTGGATAAGGTTAAGATGATTCACTACTGTGTAGAAGTCTGGCCAGAGTTAGATGTGCAAGGAGGATGGCCGTGGTGTGGGACAAAAGACAAGTGGATGTGTCAACAATTGAGCCACTGTCTGACAGCTCGAGGAGATACCGATCCCGAGCAACTATTATATGCAGCTTGTTGGTTAAAGAGTGCTATTGGAGATGAAGGTGTGTGAATTTGTAAGGTGCAGAGGAAGAAAGAGGGGAATGAAGGAGGGGATGCTAGAGTTAGAGAGAGTAGTAAAAGGTGGGACCCCCTAGACTATTTGCCTCCTGCTGCCCCTCCAACTTTTAATCCTCTTCCTCAGGCACCTCAAATGGCAGATCTGGCTTTTCCCCTGGCTGCCAACCCATTACTGCCCCCCTCTAATTCCTTCTACCTCTTTGGCTTCCTCTACCGTAGACCTGGTATCTACCCTAGTAGCCATTCCCTCACTACCCCCTTCGGCTCCTCCAGTTGCTTCTGCACCCCCACAAATGCCTACTCCACCTGTTGCACTCTCCACCCCTTCTCCAGCTCCAATTAACATGCACCCAGGCTCCTCTCTCCCTCCTATTGCTGTCCCCTTACCCCCTCCTAGCTGGGACACAAATGCCTCCTTACCTGGCAAACTCTTATCACCAAATACAGCTGTTGACCTACAGAAAGTCCAGGGTAATGCTAATACCCCTCAAATGAGTAGTTTTGGGTCAGAGGATGGGCCATACTGAGGTATCTGATCCAAGACCTCCAGGGTAGAGACACTTTTTCCCCTCAGGGAAGTTCCTAGGGGAGGAGTAGTGGGAGGTGTTTGCTTTGTGAATGCTCCTCTAACCGCTTCTGAGATGAGAGGATTCAAGAAAGAGTTAGGGAATTTAGTTGAGGACCCAGTGGGCATAGCCAATCAAGTGGATCAATTCTTAGGTCCAAATATCTACACTTGGGGGGAGATGAATTCTATTTTAAATATATTATTTTCCCCAGAAGAGGTCCGAATGATTAGAGCTGCTAGCATAGGAATTTGGGAGAAAGAGAACCGTCCAGAACCCCAAGTGCCATCAGGTGAACAGAAATTGCCACTAACGGATCCCAATTGGAACCCTAATCAGGAGGAAGGGAGGAAGGCCATGATAGAATATAGGTCTTTGGTAATTCAGGGGATTAAAGAGTCAGTTCCCAAAAGAACTAATACCAAATTGGCATTTGAGGGTGCACAAGAAAAGGATGAAGCTCCTGCTACTTGGCTTAATCACCTAAAGCAGAACTTCCAATTGTACTCTAGAATAGACCCAGACACCACAGAAGGTCAAGTGTTACTAAAAGTCCAATTTGTTATCAAATCTTGGCCTGATATACGGAGAAAACTGGAAAAGATTGAAGATTGGCAAGAGAAAGATATTAATGAGTTATTGAGAGAAGCATTGAAAGTGCATTTAAGGAGGGAAGAAGAAAGAGCAAAGGCCAAGGCTAGGATCATGGTTGCGGTATTTAGAGAAAGTGTGGGGGCAAGCAACTCTATCCCACAATCCAAGGTAACAAAAGAGTGGGTGGGTCCACTACCAGGAGGAGGCAAGGATAGGCCAGTTCTGTCAGGTACAAGAGGGATGGAGAGACCTCAAGTCCCTTTGAGTGAAAGGCGCTGCTATTATTGTGGAGAAACTGGACACGTTAGGAGGGTTTGTAAAAAGCTCAGTCTCTATGAGGCAATAGCCAGGGAACAAGAAGCCTTAGAAAGGGTTCTTAGAGGTGACAATTAGGGGTGTCAGGGGCTTTACACTTTAGGGGACCCGATGCAACATCTAGAGGAGCCCTGTGGTAAACTTTGAGGTGGGACCTCTAAATGAATTTGAATTTTTGGTTGATACAGGAGCAGATAAGTCCTGTCTCAACAAAGTACCAGAAGGCATGGTAATTGGTAGAAAATTTTGTGAGGTATTAGGGGCTGAAGGGAAACCATTTAGAGCCTCAGTGATTGAAGATGTAAAAATAATTGGAAACTCAAGACAGTGTAAAGCTAATTTTATTTACCTACCTAAACTAGAAAAAAGTTTGTTAGGAAGAGATTTACAGGTCCATTTGGGGGTTGAGATTGTCCCAAGAGAAGGGAGGATGGTGGTACAAATAATGAAGTTATCCCAAGGAGATGTCACAGAGATAAACCCTGAGGTATGGGCTGAAGGGGGAAAGCAAGGCCTATTAGACATTCTGCCGATGACAATAAAAATGCAAGATGATACGTCACCCATACGGGTTAAACAGTATCCGATTTCCCTAGAAGGAAAGAAGGGGCTTGCCATAGTTATTGAACAACTGTTACAAGAAGGAATTTTGGAACCCTGTATGTCACCGCACAATACCCCTATACTGGCAGTTAAGATAGTTGAAGGGAAATATAGGCTGGTGCAAGATCTGAGAGGTCAACAAAAGGACCATTGCTAGACATCCAGTTGTGCCCAACTCATATAGTCTTCTAAGCCAAATTCCAAGAGAACATGCTTGGTTCACTGCTATAGATTTGAAGGACGCTTTCTGGGCGTGTCCCCCGGCAATGGAATGTAGAGATTGGTTTGCCTTTGAATGGGAGGACCCAAGCACAAAAAGGAGACACCAGCTAAGATGGACCCGATTACCACAAGGGTTCACTGAATCCCCCAACCTCTTTGGACAAGCCCTGGAAGGTTTGCTAGAACAGTTTGTTCCTGAAGAGGAAGAACATTCTGCAATATGTTGATGACCTGATGGTGTCAGGGAAGAGAAAAGATCAGGTCAGAACAACTAGTATTAAGCTTTTAAATTTTTTGGGGGGAAAAAGGACTAAAGGTTTCCCAAGAGAAGCTACAGTTCGTACAATCAGAAGTAACATACCTGGGGCACATAATAGGGGAGGGATATAAGAAATTAAGCCCTGACAGAATTTCGGGTATTTTATCTCTCCCAGCTCCAAAAACAAAAAGGGATGTGAGAAAACTCCTGGGCCTGTTTGGATATTCCAAGTTATGGTTGGATCAATACTCGCAAAGTGTAAAATTTTTATACAATAAGTTAGTAGCTCCTGATCCCATAATTTGGGCAGCAGAAGATGATCAACAACTGAAGAGCTTAAAAGACAAGTTGTCTTCTGTCCTGGTCCTAAGCTTACCAGACCTCAGGAAGGGCTTTGATTTTTTTGTGAGTGCAGAAGGGGGTATAGCCTACGGTGTACTAACTCAAGAGTGGGAAGGCTGCAGGAAACCCGTGACTTATATCTCCAAATTGTTAGATCCAGTGGCTAGAGGCTGGCCAGTTTGTATACAAGCAGTAGCAGCTACTGCTATCTTGATAGAAGAGACCCAAAAATTGACCTTACAAGGAAAAATTAAAGTACACACTCCTCATGATCTTAAAACAGTGCTGAACCAGAGAGCTCAGCAGTGGCTAACCGATGCAAGAATATTAAAATATTAAATAATACTAATGAACACAGATGATTTAGAATTCATCACGTCAAATGCCCTCAATCCAGGACAGTTCCTTATGGGAGAGCCTATAGAAAATTTAGAACATAATTGTCTTGAATTGATTAACCTTCAAACAAAAGTTAGAGAAGATTTAGAAGATCAGCCTCCAGCAACTGGAAGAATCTTGTTCATAGATGGCTCTTTGAGGGTAGTAGATGGAAAAAGAGCTTCAGGTTATGCCATCATAGATGGAAAAACTTTACAAATTAAAGAAAAAGGGAAATTACCCCCAAACTGGTCAGCCCAAAGTTGTGAAATATATGCCCTGAAAAGAGGATTAGACTTACTGGAGGGAGACTGGGGAACTATTTTTACAGATTCCCAATATGCATTTGGGATAGTTCACACATTTGGGAAAATATGGGAGGAGCATGGATATCTAAGCTCAAAAGGAAAAAGCTTAGCTCATAAGAACCTGGTCAAGTTTGTATTAGAATCTTTACAGAAACCAACAGAAATAGCAGTAGTCCATATAAAAGGGCACCAAAAAGGAGACAGTCTTGAAGTTAGAGGAAACCGACTGGCTGATCAGATAGCAAAGGAAGCAGCTTTAGAACCAGGAGATCCAGTGAAAGTTTTTAAAGCAGAAACCACACCTGAGGGGGGAGAAAGAAGAGAGGAACCCATATTTAGTGAAAAAGAATTGGAAGTTATAAAAGATTTAAAGTTACACCAAGGGCAACGAGGGGAGTGGTTAACCTCGGATGGACGGGTGTTTTTAAACAAAGCACTTGCTCGGACAGTGCTAACAGAACTACATAAATTGACCCATTGGGGAGTCCAAGGATTATGTGATCATTTCTTAAGAAACAACCTATGCATAGGCATATATGGCCTGGCAAAAGCAATTACAAAAGGGTGTTTAATTTGTCAAAAAATAAACCAGAAGGTTATGAGAAACGTAGCACCCAGAGGGAGAGAATTAGCCCTAAGACCTTTCCAGAGCATACAGATAGATTTCACTGTGATGCCCCCAGTGCAGGGATACAAATATTTACTGGTTATAGTAGATCATCTCATCCACTGGGTGGAAGCCCTCCCAACTAAAAGGGAAACAGCCCAAGTTGTGGCAAGAGTAGTCCTGGAGAACATTATCCCCAGATATGGAATGGTGAACACCATAGACTCAGACTGAGGTCCACATTTCGTGGCCCGAACATTGCAAAATATAATCGAAACTTTAGGAATGGAATGGAAATTACATACTCCGTGGCACCCCCAGAGTTCTGGGAGGGTAGAGCGGATGAACAAAACTCTCAAAAATGTATTGACTAAATTGATCGAAGAAACAAAAATGAATTGGCTAAAGTGTTTGCCCCTAGCACTTTTGAGCATCAGAACAAGATCCCGGTCTGATATAGGGATTTCACCCTATGAAATGATGTTTGGACTGCCATTCTTGTTAACACCCTATAGCACAGGAGACTATTTGGAAGGAGAAGAAGCTACCAGAAAATATTTAGAAGTCATTGGAAGAACCCTGGAAGGACTTAGAAAAAGAGGATACCTCCCCCAAACTTCCCCTCTGGACACAAAAGTACATAACATTAATGCAGGAGATGGGGTTTTGAAAAAATCCTGGAATAGTGGACCATTAATGCCTAAATTTGAAGGCCCCTTTCAGGTACTCTTCATCACTAATTCAGCTGTGTGGACCAGAGAAAAGGGTTGGACCCACATCACAAGAATAAAAGGACCAGTCTCATCTCCGGGCACTGGACAGGACTCAACATCTGTTTCTCCCTCTGGCATTGGGCCAGAGTCCACACCACTCTCACCCCCTAACTCAGGACAAGATTCAACCACATCACGAGTTAATTCACGTGAGTATACCATTATAAAAGGACCAAAAGACTTAAAGCTGACTCTCAAAAGGAAGAGCCAAAAAGACTGATAAACTGAATAAGAAAAGAATTTAGTATCAGAACCATACCATATCTTAAAGTGTTATAAGACAGTTCTGTGCTTAAAATAAGTTTGTAAAAAAGTTAAAGACTGTTAATAAGTAATTCTGTTTAAGTTCCCCTAATTTAGTACCAAAGACTCCAGGTTAATCCTCTACAGAGCACTCTCCTAGGAGAAACAAAAATTAGTAAGGACGGACCAAGAGAGGTTTAACCAGAGTGTTAGCGTTCAGAAACATATAATAACGAAAACGATCATATGTCGGTGCTTCATTGAAGAGCTCTGGGTGTCAGGGGTATTCAACCCAAATCTGACTCCGACCATACATTCAAGATGAACATGTTTTTATATTCTATCATTATATAACTTTCATGTTAATTATTAAAGTTATCTTGTTCTATTTTATACATAGATTTCAGCCAAGCATGGCTTCTCATGGCCCCCTTAAATTTCTAACATAGTTTCTCATGATTCTTCTTAGGATTATATAATAATTATATTTAATTACTAAACAATCATCACATCTAACAATTATATCATTTATCATACTGCTTACACAGGTGCAATGATCTGGGAAAACACAAAGCCTAATATTTTCAGAGTCTATTTTTAACATTTTCCAGGGCCCCACTATCATTGTCCCCCCTTTGAAAGCATTTTCACTTTACTATAGGTGTAAATGTTTTCACTTGATACACTTGATACAGTCCTTTATTTCTCAATTTATACTTGACATTCTTCAAATCCATGGTTGATGTAAACGTTGTCGTGGATGCTATCACGAACTGGAGAACTAGAAGATGGTGGGCGTGGATCTCATGTCAGTGCCTTTATTATTTTCTGGTTCCAGGACGTTTTCTTCTGCATCTCTCCTTTTAAGATGCTGTAAACTGACCAAATTGCTAAGAATACAATTAGTAAGATTATCACACTCTCAAGAACAGATTTAATCCATGAACTCACATTCCACCCTAACCCTTTAAAGACTTTTTTCCCTAACCAGCTTGTAGTCAAGTCCTTTTGCTCTTCTTGTGCTTCATGCTCTATTTGTTTCAATTGATCGATGTCATATTCTACATCTGCAGTTACATTTGGGATGTGGACGCAGCAATGATCAATCCGTCCCTTTAAAAATCCACATACTCCATGCTCTTTCAGGAGTAACAAATCTAAGGCTAATTGATTTTGTAAAGTCATTTTTGTGGTGGCCTGTAATTGTGCGTTTAATTCTTTAAATCCTTCCCGGGTGACTCTTGCCAGTCTATCTACCTGACCTGTAAGTTTGTACAGCATCTCCCTACTCTGATAGTTTGCTATAGGACCAAGTAATGACTCCAGGGCCCACCCAAATTTCACTCCACCAGAGGGTTCTTGCCAAGTGTCATCTGGATTTTCATTGTCTAGAACTTCTCGTCTTTCTCTTATCTGCAGAAGTTCATGTTTTCCGTTAAATGGGGACTTTTTCTAAATTGGACATGAGGTTGGAAGGCCTAAAGTAATCTCCTTTACCTGACACCCATCTACAGGCAGATGTGTTGTCCAGGTGCCATCGCTTCTTGCCCATACAAATTGTCCTGGACTTCAGACTGTACTCCTGGTACATCCTACAACTACTTTATAATTCACTCTGCCTTGTTTATGTTTGATCCCTCTGCAAGCACAACCAATTTGTAGGGCTATTGCCAGGGGTGGCATCTGTTTTATTTCTGCATCATCAGAAGTGCAGTCATAAGTTTTATTACATGCCCACCAACTTACTTTGTCTGCCCTTGTTCTGCTACTAGTGGCAGTGTACATTACTGTTAGATCTGTTTCATTCTCGGAGCCTTCCCACTTTATACACCAAGGGGTGTTTGCCATATATTGGTGTCGCAGACATCTTTCATGAAAAATCCTTTCTTAGGATTTTTCCTTGTGAGAAGCTGCAGTTTCAGCAACCAAAAGTAAACAATAGTTATCTGCTGCTGTGGAATGCAACAGGTAGACCCGTGATTGGTCTCCTGTGGATGTTTGGATTTCCTGACAACTCATGGCAGAGCTGGCTCTTGCTCTGTCTGAGACACAGATCTTTGTTATTCATTCTTTTCTATTCTTAGCTTAGCTAGCTTCTGAAGAAACCTTTTCCTTTCTATTTCTTTTTAGTATAGTCTTAATGTAACATATATCATAAAATAATAAATCAAGCCTTCTGATCATGGAGTCAACATTCTCGTCTCTTCTTCATCCTGAAAACCCTTGTGACCACGGTCACATATTGGAATCTTTGAAGAATACTCACAGACCACACACTGTCCCAAGGCTCTATCTGATCTTTCTGATCCTTGGCCTCACACTTCCATACCAGAGTGGTTTCTGTAACATTTTCTATGATCTTTTTATAGTGTGGCAAATAGCATTGCCATTGTGTGACGCCTCCCAACTCTCCCATAGGGGTTCCTAGTATGCCGTCACTTAGAATACAGACTTTCTGGCCCATGGGTCTCATCCATGGTCCTATTTTCTCCCAAGTTGCCTCGACTTGCCTCGACTCAGGTACCTGTTTGCATGCAATTGTTTTGTTCTTTTGTATTTCAGGTAGTTTTGATGTTATGATTCCCCAATTTACTGGGTCTCCTGCTGCCTTTGGTATTGGCAGACAGGCAGTTATTCTACTGGTGTTTTGCATTTTGGCAAAATCTTTGACTAATCCAATCATTACATTCTCAGCCCGAACTCCATTAGAAACTTTTATCACCTCTGTTTCTGCTTGTACCTCTGTCTTCATTCTAGAATGAAGAGTGATTAGTTGATCATTTTGCATTCCACATCCCAAAGACATTAATGACCATAACGTTAGCACAATTTCTGATAGCATTCTCAAAGTAATTAAACACATCTTATCTGCAGCCTTGTTGGTTCCACAGTTTACACAGTCCGTGATTCAGGATGGATTTTCTTCACCTTGGTATAGCGAATCCAGGGGTCCACGCCGGCTACTTTGACTGCTGTAAAGGTGGTCAGCAGTACCTGATGGGGTCCACTCCACTTTTCTTTCAGCGGTTCTTCGTTCCAGTTCTTGATGTACACCTCGTCTCCTAGATGTATGTTACGAACTGGGTTCTCGAGAGTCAGCAGTCTATTCCACACGAGGATGCTCCGGAGCCAAGTAAAGTTTTCCCGAGAGACAGAACATAATTATACACTTCCTGCTTTCCTGTGACGTGTAAATTAGGGTTAGGCTCAGGAGATTCAAATGGTTTCCCATATAATATCTCATAAGGACTGACTGACATCCCACTCCTAGGCTTTATCCGAATCCTCAACAGTGCTATTGGCAAAGCCTGCGGCCACTGCAATTTGGCTTCTTGGCATATTTTACTGATTTGCCTTTTTAGAGTTTGATTCATCTTTTCTGCCTATCCACTTGACTGGGGTCTCCACAGTGTGTGGAGGTCCCAGGTTATCCCCAGCAATCTACTTACCTCTCTTACTATTGTAGCTATGAAATGGGGCCCCCTATCTGATGATACCCCTAGGGGTGCTGTCACAGACATCTTTTTGTGAAAATCTTTTCTTAGGGTTTTTTCTCTTCTGAGAAGCTGAGGCCTCAGAAACAAAATGTAAACAATGGTTATCTGCGGCTGTGGAATGCAACAGGTGTATCCGTGATTGGTCCTCTCTGGATGTTTGGATTTACTGACCAGTCACAGCAGAGCTGGCTCTCGTGCTCTGTCCGAGCCAGCTGCTTTAGTTATCATTCTCTCCTTTCTATTCTTAGCTAGCCTTCTGAGGAAACCTTTCCTTCTATTCTTTCAGTATAGCTATAATGTAATATATATATATCATAAAATAATAAATCAAGCCTTCTGAACATGGAGTCAACATTCTCATCTCTTGCCTCATCCAAGAACCCCTGTGAACACTGTCACAGGGTACCTCGAACCTGGGAATAATCTCCTGTAGGAACCACTTAACTGTTTCCTTTGCTTGGTTTGTGCGACAGGGAAGGGTTCTGGCCACACAGAGAATGTGTCAACCCCCACCAACAGGGATTTGTATCCTCGAGTTCTTGGCAGTTCTACAAAATCTACCTGCCAGTAGTCTCCTGGCTCTATTCCTATCCGAATTCTTCCTAGCTGTGCCTGTCGCCTAGCCACTGGGTTGTTTTTCAAGCAGATATCACATTTTGACATTACTGATTGTCCCATTGTTAACATCCGGACCGAAATTAAACTCTGCTTTAGCAATTTTACCAATGCCTCTGCACCTCAATGACGTTCGCTATGTTTAATTTGTAGAACTTCTCTCATTATCAAGGGGGGTACCACTATTTGTCCTTGTGCAGTCACATACCATCGCTTTTGAATTCTTTTGTGCATTTAGCAAACGTGCCAGTCTTTCATCTTCTACTGAATATTTTGGTTTTGGAGGCAAATTGAATTGGGATACATTAAGCTTTAAAGGTATCATTGCCATTGTTGTTTGCATCTCTCGAGCAACCTGTCGGGCTGCCCAGTCTGCCTTTCGATTTCCCTCACAGATTTTGGAGTATCCTGATTGGTGTGCTTTACAGTGTATAATTGCCACTTGTTCAGGTTTTTGTACTGCTTTTATCAATTGCAGGACTGCATCCTGATGTTTAATGTGCGTACCTTGAGAAGACAATAGTCCTCTTTCTTTCCACAGTGCTCCGTGTACATGCACCACTCCAAAAGCATATTTTGAGTCAGTCCAGATATTTACCTTTTTTGCTTCACTTAATTCTAGTGCCCTGGTTAAAGCAACCAGTTCTGCCTTCTGGGCAGATGTATTTGGTGGTAATGCCTTTGCCTCCACTACTGTACTGATTGTTGTTACCCCATATCCAGCGTATCTGGTTCTGTTTTCCACGAAGCTGCTCCCATCTGTAAACATCTCCCACTCTGGCTGCTCTAGTGGGACGTCTTTCAGATCTTCTCTTGCTGAGTAGGTGTACTCTATTACCTCTACACAGATGGTGCTCTAATGGGCCTTCTTCAGTCGTGGTACCTAGGAACAAAGCTGGATTCAAAAGGTTAGTTGTTTTTAATGTGACATCATCCTGCTCAGTCAGGACTACCTGGAATTTCATCATCCTGCTTGGAGATAGCCAATGGCCCCCCTTCTGTTCTAAGACAGTGGTTACCATGTGTGGTACACAGATATCCATGTGCCTTCCCATAGTAAGATTCCTGGGTTCTTGTATCAGCATCACAGTGGCTGCGTCTACCCGCAGACATGGAGGCCACCCGGCACTTATGTTGTCAAGTTGTTTGGAAAAGTAGCCCACCGGCCTTTTCCAGCTTCCCAGATGTTGGGTCAGGACTCCTAGTGCTAGGCACAGCCTTTCATGTACAAACAGCTGAAAATCTTTAGACAGATCAGGTAACCCTAAGGCTGGAGCAGTTGTCAGTGCTTTCTTTAATTTTAGGGAGGCTTCTATTCTGTGGCTTGCCCCAGGTGAATGGCTGCGTCTTCTGAGCTTTATACAGGGGCTTTGCAATCAGTCCATTGTCCATGATCCACAGGCGACACCATCCTGCCATCCCGAGGAAGACTCGCAGCTCATGTAAATTCTGGGGCTCTGGAATAGCACAAATAGCTTGGATACGGTTAGTACCTAGTTTTCATTGCCCTTGTGAAATTTCACATCCCAGGTAGATCCCAGTCTGTTGGGCAATTTGTGCCTTTCCTCTGGATACTTTGTAACCTCCCATTCCCAGTAAATTTAAAATCTCAATGGTTACCTTTATGCAGGTTGCTTTTTCTTCTGTAGCTATTAGTATATCATCAACATATTGCAACAACAGGTATTGGTCTCTTGGTACTTGCCCATTTTCGGTCCAAATCTCCAGCTCCTTTGCCAGTTGGTTTCCGAATAGGGTCGGCGAGTTCTTGTTGTGTCCTGGTGAGCTGGGTCTTTCTTCCATTTCCTGGGTTTTTCCAGTCACAGGCAAACAGTTTCCTCCTTTCTTTGTCAAGGGGTATGCAGAAAAGGCATCTTTTAAATCAATTACAGTAAACCATTTATATATCTCTTTTACAGATGTCAGCAATGTGTAAGGATTTGTTACCACTGGATAAATGTCCTTTGTTATTTTATTTATTGCTCTCAAATCCTGCACTAATCTAAATTCCCCATTTGGTTTCTTTACTGGAAATATTGGTGTATTAAATTCTACTGTATAATTATGACAGATTCTTGAACCTGTTTTACAGATTCCATGTCTAGTCTGCTTTTATATTCGCCTAAGACCATCGCCTTGGCAACGTTTTCCTGCTGGAACTGATTGCCCTGGTGAAAACCGGTTGTTCAAGTTGCTTGGGCATTCCCTTTTCCAATGTCCCTCCTGTTTGCAATACACACATTGATTTAGGCTTAACCCTTGCATAACTGGTCTTCTACCACTACTACCTCTGCCACGTCCCCTGAAATTTGGGTTCCCTTTTCCTTGTATTTACTGCCAAAAGATTTTGCTGCTGCCTTTTACTAGCTTCTCTTTCGTGATTATTATATACCTTCCAGGCTACCTCAAGTAGTTTATCCAAATTCCGTAATTCCTCCCCTTCTAATTTTTGAAATTTCCTTTGGATATCGTCCTGTGACTGGCCCAAGAATATGAGAGCGAGCTGAACCTTTGCTTGTTCTGTGTCTATTTGGAGATCTGTATATTTCCTTGCTACCTCCTTAAGCGTCTCCAAAAACGCAGAGGGAGAGTCTTTCTTTTCCTGTCGAACCTCATATAGTTTAGATCAATTCATAGTTTTGGGTACAGCATTCTGAACTCCTATTTGGATCCACTCCTGATATTTCCGTAGTCTCCTCATACCCCAAGGTAAATTAGGGTCCCATTTTGGATCTTCAATTGGGAAATTCTCATCTAAAGTTCCTGTTACGAGTCTGTTTCTGATGTCCTCCCTTGCCCTTTCTTTGGCTGCCTTAAGTACCAACTCTTTCTCAGTAGAATCCATCAAAGTATCTAATATTACTTGTATGTCATCCCAGTCAGGATTCTGAGTTTTTATAACCATTTTTACTACTTGTGCCACCTTATCAGGATTTTCTCTATAAGTTCCAGCTGATTGTTTCCAAATAACTAAATCTGCAGGAGAAAAAGGCACCTTTACAAACACTGGCCCTTCCACTCCTACACCTTGTCACAAGGAGAGCAATCACTGTCCGTTTTTGTTTGCCTGTGTGTTTTCTACCCATGACCGGGGCAAGCTTTGACCAATTTCGAGTTCTGTGGGATATCGGTGTCACTGATTCATTACTATTGCTATCTTTTTCACTTGCATCCTTCCCCTTCCTTTCTATCACAGTTAGGTTTTGCTCATCTTCCAAGGAAGAGGGATCAGGTGACGGTGGGAGAGGAGGATAAAGAGAGAAAGGTGTACTAGATGAGACAGGTTCAGGGTTAGGTGAGGTAGGGGCAGACGATGGGATAGGGAAAGGTGAAGCAGGTGGAATAGGGCTAGGTTCTCTTGGTCTTATTGGAGCTACCTGTAAAACAATATCTGTATAATTTTCCCTACTCAGACTTTCTTTCAACGCAAAGTGTTGTAGACAATGTTTCTCACAAACCCTACACTTATCACTTGCAGATGCTCTAACCACCATTAATCCACATTCATCTTGCCATTCTGGCTTTCCCCGTAAATAGAAAAACAAATCAACATACGGAACTTCATCCCATTTTCCTTCTTGTTTACAAAACGACATTAACTGCAAAATAGTGTTATATTGTAGAGTCCTGTATTTTGGCCATTTTCGCCATTCTCCAAGACATATTCTGGCCACCATGTATTACAATAATCAATCAACTTAGCTTTACATAATTCTTCCCCAAAATTACCCTGTTTCCAATGTGCTAATAAGCACCCCAAAGGAGAACTTTGCGGAATAGAGGCATTTCTGCCCAAAATCCCTTTAAGCTTCTCCATCCAAATATACCACAAATGCCGTACCTGTAACGCTTACGGAACAGCGCCTAGGCTTGTACCACCAGGAATTCCTTTAGCCCAACCAAGTGTAGCTTTTGCTACATCTTATTGGCAGGCACCCAAACCAATGTAAAAGCACTTTACCTCTCTCCCGGGGACGTTGTGAGCGGCAGAGGCGGGTCGCGGCCGATTAGCCCCCCCAAGAATCCCTCGGTGCTGGCTTGGAACGTGATCAAGTCGTGAACTCGCTCAGCAACACTCACAAGGTCCCATCTGGGTCGCCAAAATGTTAGCGTTCAGAAACACATAATCATGATTATATGTAGGTGCTTTATTGAAGAGCTCTGGGTGTCAGGGGTAACAACCCAAATCTGACTCCGATATGCATTCAGGATGAACATGTTTTTATATTCTATTGTTATATAACTTTCATGTTAATTATTAAACTTATCTTGTTCTATTGTATACATAGATTTCAGCCAAGCATGGCTACTCGTGTCCCCCCTTTAAATTTCCAACATAGTTTCTCATGATTCTTCTTATGATTATACAATAATTACATTTAATTACTAAACAATCATCGCATCTAACAATTATATCATTTATCATACTGCTTACGCAGGTGCAATGATCTGGGAAAACACAAAGCCTAACATTTTCAGAGTCTATTTTTAACATTTTCCAGGGCCCCACTACCAATAGCATCCACTTGAATATTTGCAAAAGCCAAAACTATGCGTTTATCACAATTCCTTTTTCATTTTCTATCATTGCATGAATTGTTAGATTGAAATCTAAAGTTAATATTCCCCATTCCAAAGGTTCTTCTACTGATTTTGGTAACAGTAGGCATGTGTATTGGGTCTGGTTGAGATAGAGTTCATTTTCCCTTAGCAGCCCTCACAGTGCTGTGCTTTCTATCATGTGAGAAATGGCTGATCACTTTTAAAATTTCAAAGGTTTCTTAAACTTTAACAAAAAATACAACAAAAGGACTAAATACGGAAAAATTACAGTCCTGGGTGCAAGGATTAAAGCACCATGTGCTCATCTACAAAATGGATGCTCCGCCTTTTATATCTCTTGCCCCTCCCAAAGTCTTGACAGTCAACTACTTCCTTGTCGTCCAGTGGTGGAGATCATTTTCTTACATCTTGATTGGAGGTCAGGGGCTACCATAGTGTGAAAAATGCCAATCCTTTGTTTTAAAATTTTAAAATATTAATAGTAATAAAATGGTTATAAAGATAGTAATGCAAATTAGAGCAATAAGAATTTGGACAATCAGAGTTAGGACAATAAAGAACAATAAAATCCAAAGAATAACAAACATTTGGATGCTTTCCTCAGAAAAGCATGTCCGCTAACAAAGGATTAACCCTTAAAAGCAATAGCCTGTTGCATATTCATTTATCTCATACATGATCCAAACATTCCTTTCAAACTAGGGATTTTTCTGTTTATTGTCAACTTCTCCCTCTTCATCTTGTAAATCATGGTTTGGCTCCATGGAGTCTGAAAGGAAGTAGAAAAAGTCTGGTTCTTCCTGATAAGGAGGCAATAATTCTTCTCTTTGGGATTTTAGTGTCTTGTTCCTGTTATCTCTGTGCGAAGAATTTCTTGATTATCTTATCTATTCCTTGAGCTAGTTAGAAAAGTATCTTACATAGCATAATTTCTATTTTAATATTATGTTGTAGCTTAAAACTATATTTAACACACTACTTAAAAGGATTCATACAACATTACTTTCTAACATAACACATATAATATTCATTTTAATATTTGCAAAAAGCCAGTCGTATAATACGCATTTTTCACACATAGTAACAAGCCAACCCTCCCCAAATGCCTCAACTACCAAGGCCATCCTGTGATAACAATGCAAGGGGGAGGACATATTACAGTAACATAACTATACATCTACAAAACTCCTCTTAACATACACATAATGTTCACCCCTTAATTGTGAGAGCCAATCATCTCATTACTCATCTGTAACAATTAGTAGCTAGAAATGTGTTGCTAACACACCAGTGTTTTGGCTACTGCTGAGCAGAACTAGCACACCATCAGTTTTGGCTCTCAACATCCCCCTGTCAGAGACTGAAATAGTTCATGCCTCAAACATTGATATAAAGTTTTGCTTATTATAACAAAAGCTGTATAAAGAAGCTACAACTAAAGAAGCCTTCCTGAAAATACCTGACTGGGACTTTGGACTGTACGTTAAACCACTAAGCTTAGATACAGGGAAAACCCATTCTTTAATCATCTCAGGCCTAGGAAAAAACAAACAAAGCTGAAGGAGAGGAATGTATCCACAAGAAAGCCAAACACAACAGAGATTCTTCTCTGGCTGAGTCTAGGATGGGGGAGACCACAGCCCACAGAAGCCAGGTTTACACAGACTCCCCCCCTCTGGAAATGAGGTTGCGGGGGAGGAGGTTAAAGGTGTAACCTCTGGTCAGAGACAGTGAACACCCATTCTCCCTTACACAAACTGGCCCAGCTGTGGAACCCCCAACCCCACAGGCCACATACACAGGACATTCATGTGAAAGACAGCTGAGGGTATATCATAATCCATCAAAGACCCTCTGAAGTGGGCCCCCCTGCGAGTCATTCCTGAGGCCTTGCACCACAGGACTGCATGTGATGCAACAAAACCCAGAGTCTGTTGTAAGAGACAATGGAAATTTCTCCCCCCCCCCCCCCCCCCCCCCAGAGTTCCCTGGATTTTCATACCTTCATCCCTGGCCTGAGCATGTATTAACCCATCGGATTCTAAGTTTTTGGGAGGACCTTCACCACAAAGACCAGGAAGTGGCCAGATATTGCTTGCTGATGGGAAGTAGTGAATAAAATTATTGTCTTTTCTCTTTGTGTGAAAAATGCATATTATATGATTGGCTCTTTGCAAATATTAAAATGAATACTATATGTGTTATGTTGGAAAGTTATGTTGTATTAATTTTAGTAGTGCTGTATTAATCTTTTTAAGTAGTGTGGTAAATATAGTTTTCAGGCTATAGCATAATATTAAAATAAAAACTATGTCATGTAAGATACTTTTTGTAACTGACTCAAGGAATGGAAAAGATAACCAAGAAATTCTTCTCATTATCCTTTCTGGATGGAGATACAACAGAATTCCAAGAAAAGAATTATTGCTTCCTTGTCAGGAAGGCCCAGACACCGAGGAACCAGAGAAGATTGATTTACAAGAGGGGAGGGGAAGCTGAAGTTAAGCAGAAAACATCCTATGTTTGAAAAGAATTTTTGAATCATGTACGAGATGTATGAATATGCAACAGGCTATTGCTTTTAAGGGGAAATCCTTTGTTAACGAGCCATGCTTTTTGGGGCTTAATTCTTTGTTTTTATTGTCCTTTATTGTCCTAACTCTGATTGTCCAAATTCTTATTGCTCTAATTTTTATTACTAATTTTATAACTATTTAATTATTATTAAACTTTTAAAATTTTAAAACAAGTGATTGGCATTTTTCACACTTTGCTTGTGTGTGTGCCACCTTTTGCTTCAGTAAAATGCCTTATTTCAACCTCTGAGTTGTTTTCAATTTAATTTCTCTCCCATCCTGATGGAAAGGGGAGTGATAGAGCGGCTTAGTGAGTGCTTAGCATTCAGCCAAGGTCAACCCACCACAGTTCTTCTCATAGGGAAAATCACACTATGAAAAACCAGCGTCCATAAAGGAGACAGAGGAGTCCTGCAACTTTATTCAAATGAAGGGAGTCCACTGGGGCACATGCCCACAGGGTTTTCTCTCTCGAGGTTTTGGACGATGCAGCCTGCTTTTATCCTAAACTCCCGGCCACATGTTGCACTCTCCCTTTCCCCATTGGCTGAGGTACTAGGAAGGTATAGCGTTCCTGAACCGCCTACCACGTCCCCCTTTGAACCTGGCATTTTACACCAAAGTTCAGACACTCAAGTTTGCGTAGACCCACTTGTCTGTTTCAGGAGCCAAGCTGTCTGGGTTCTGTAACAAACCTGCTGCTTGAAGTTAATAGAGACATTAAGACCCATTTCAAAGATGTTAACACCCATACCCTCACTCATAGAATTGTTTGTAAAGACATAGAACACACCTTCCCTATCATTTTTGATGCCCAATGTGGGAAAAGACAAAGGTAGTTTTATACATATATATATATATATTGCATGCTATAGTAAACAGTAGTTACTGAGTACAAGCTCCTGTGTAGGACATGGAGTGTGTAAACTGCACTGCTTATCTTTTGCTGAGTTTGGGAACATGTTAGTACAAACAGTAGTTCTGGGCTTTGCCATTACGCTGATGGCCTTGTCATGTTGGGGGAATTATCCTCTGTGAACGATGAGGGAATACACCTCCCTCTGCCTGCCTGAGATTGATGTAGATGCTTTTATAATGCAGGCTTCCATGGTCATTTCTCATCCTTACTGTCTTAGTTTAAGACAATTTAAAGGAGAACACTCTGAAATTAGGTGCCTCCCTTTATAGCTTTGAAGCCCAAAACTGGGCAAGAAAATAAAACTTTATAGTCAGATGGCTACAGAGCAGATATTGGTTTATTTAGCACTGGGAGTGAGGGGGATCTCTCAGCCACACACTCAGTCTTCTTTAGCCTTCAGTTACATTTTAAAAGTCCTTCTGTGCAACGTCACAATTACAACATATAATTAGCATACTCATATTTGCATAAAGCTGTGTCATGGTTTTACAAGTTTGTTGCTTTCACACACACATCAGTTCCTTCTGTGGTGGTCTTTTGATGAAGGCTTCTGTAGTCTTCCTCACGTTTCAACTTTTTATCTCTATCTTCAGCGCGTGCTGGGTGCTTCTTGTTTTTCAGTCTAATCTGTTTTAGCTAATTTTGCAGTTTACAAGTTCCATTAAAACTTGCTATCTTGCTCTTGATGGTGTTTGTTATCTCACTGGCTTTGCTATCTTGCTTTCTTTGCTATCTTGCTTGCTTTACCTGCACATCTTGTTACAATAGTACTTGTGGTTAACCTTTTGGTACATAGCACTTAGGATTCAGGTTCAACCAATCCCTTTCAACCAATAAGGAACGAATACGAGTAGATTTAAGTGAAAAAATCCCAGTTTGTTAACAAGCAGAACAGCAACAGTCAAGAAATAACAGTGAATAACTACCCGATTTAAAAAGGGCTATATCTCGCGACTCCCCTGAACAAAGAGACACCTAAAAATGCTGGAGGCACCCCTCCCACCAAGATGGCGCTCTGCAGCCGAGCATGTGGTTAGAAAGACAAAGGGAAAGGCAGTGTTAGTCTTCCCCCCACCATCCTGCTTATCTCTCTGGTAGCAAAGTTCTGCTGAGAAAAGACAGCTGGCACCTCAGTCAGGGCCCGAACCTGGGGAGGGACTTCACCCTTCTCTCATCAGGAGACAACAGGGGCAGTCAAGGCAAGGCAGCTGGGCTGAGGTGACTAGTCTTCTCAGCTGGGCACCTTGGTGAGCTAGATTGGCTTGCTGGAACAGGTTTGCTGAAGCGAGGGCCATTGGTGAGTTGGGCGATGCCAGTGGAATTCATCTCCAGGCAGCTCAAAACCACTAAGTGCAGTCTCTCCTAGATGAGAAAAAAACTGAAAAGAGAATCCAAAAAGGAATGTGAGAAACAAGGCTCACTCTTTAAAATTTTAAAAAGTTTAATAAGGGATAAAAGGGACAGTAAACAGTGTGCTGGGTGCTTGGCAACTGCTAGAGGCATGTCACTTGGCTTAAAAGAACTTTCTTATATACTTTTTCATTACATTGGTCAAATGCATATTCATGAGGATTATACATATTCAAACATTCCTTTGAGTTTACATGTTCTGGGAATTCTTTTGCTTGGTTCAAGCCTAGACCCATCTTCTTAAAGTACATGCCATACTGCAAATGAAATTTGTATCTTTTATTTCCCCTGCTTTGTGGTTTGACAGTTCTTGATAACTGAAGGATCAGTTGTAAATTCTTCCTTGCATTCTTTCTTTTGATGTCTAATTACTTGGTTCTTTTCAGTGTTATCTTATTATACAGAAAAGATACCCCACAAGTACATTAAATCAACATGAGCCATTTCAAGAAAAATTATCCGAGTTATTCTCAATATTGTCAGTTAGTTACACAAACAATAGCATTAACTACTTCTGCAAAAGTTAACATTACAATGCTCAAAACATAGTCTCTATTTTAATATTTTGCGAAAGCCCAAACTATAATATATATGTCTAGCCCACTAATATATATAAGCTACACAGGGCATTGGCCACAAAAGCTGACAAATTATACTATATTAAAGCAGTTAAAAGTGATTATAAACTGTACTATATCAAAATCGTTGTGATTAATAATTATTTTCAAAAGCCAATACATAATAGCAAAAACCAACAACTGCATAGTTATTTATAACAGGAAGAACCTCTGCCTAAGGCAAAGAAACCAAGAAGCCGGCGAGGCAAAAACCACGCTACAAAAAAGCATGAGCTACCTTCCTGAGTTGACTTTAAAAGCACCTGTGGTACCATCCTACCCCCAGTTACCTTGCTGCATGGTCTTAAAGACACAGTAACAATTTTTGGCACACATACATATGGAATACAATAACCTTTTGGGTTACCCACAACACTTTTGCAAGTTGTTTAATACTGTTAATAATATTAACTAATATTGTTGGCACACTATGGGATTTGCGTAATCTGGTCTCATTGTGGTGTAAGAGAAAACAAACTTTAGGTGAGGAGATATTGAAATATGCCCTGAGGTGTCCAGTTCCTGGGCGGCAGGGTGTGTAGAAGGATTGGGGCAGGTTTCTAGGGCAGTTATCACCTCCCATAGCCTGAGACTTTACACCTGAACAGGTAATCAATCCTGACAAACTGATGGATCACCTGATAGAAGGCTGCCTTGCCTACCACAATGAAAACCAGAAGCTTCTCACCTTGTACTAGGGCCTGGTCTGTGCCTATCAAGCCACAGTTCAGTACTCTCAGAGGACTGTGGCTGAGGCAGGGACCCAAACTGCATTTGAGGACACTGTGGCTGAGATAGGGATTCAAACCATAGCTACAGTAATTGCCCAAGTAGTGAAAAAGAGAAAAAATGGATAAATCATAGAATATACTGAGTTGGAAGGGACCCATCAGTATGACTGAAGTCCAACTCCTGACCCTGCACAGGACACTCCAAAAACCACACCATGTGACTGAGAGCATTGTCCAAATGCTTCTTGAACTCAGACAGACTTGGTGCTGTGACCACTTCCCTGGGGAGCCTGTTCCAGCACTCAACCACCCTCTGGATGAAAAACCTTTTCCTGACATCTAACCTGAACCTCCCCTGACTCAGCTTCATGCTGTTTTCTCCAGTCCTGTCACTGGTCACAAGAGTGAAGAGATTGGTACCTGCCTCTCTGCTTCCCCTTGTGAGGATGTTGAAGACTGCAATGAGGTCTGACCTCAGTCTCCTCATCTCCAGGCTGAACAGACCAAGTGACCTCAGCCACTCCTCATAAGGCTTCCCTGCCAGACCTTTCACTGTAGAAGCAGCAGCCTGCTCAGGGCATCCTGACCATTTTTAACAGCTCTTCTCTCATGGGAAGGTGCATACCAAAGGATCAAGTCCAGCTATAAATACCTGTGCTTTGACATACAACCCAGAAAAGTGGGCTGTGAATGTGTGTGGGATGAATTATAAGAGGCAGAAACATCGGCTCTACTCTTCTTGTTTTTGTGTGATTGGTCTCTCTTCTACTGGCTGGCTGTGTAGTTGATCCTAAAACTTGTACACAGAAGAAACATATAAATACTCATGTGTGTTTAATAAAGATGATTCTGCTAGATGACAAAGTGGTGGTCTGTTATCCTCAATTGCTACAAAATGGCACCCTCACAAGTATCGGATTTACAAGGCGACCCCGAGCAGGAAGAATGATGTGCAGAACTCCATGATATCAGAAGGCTAATTAATTACTTTATTATGCTATATTTTACTATGAATACTTTACACTGTATTACACTAACAAGAACTATATTAAACTGAAGAACTTGTGACTGTCTGCTGACCAGTCGACACAGCCTGGACCTGATAGGCTAATTAACATAAACAATGTCCACCAGAATCCAATCAAGCAATCACCTTCAGGTAAATAATCTTCCAACACGTTCAAAAACACAGGAGCAGCAAATGAGATAAGAATTGTTTTGATCATTCTTTTCTCTGCTTCTCTCTGTTCAGAGGGCATGTGAATACCACACACAAGGGACTCAGGTAATGAAGGGACACAAACAGTGAAGGGACTTAGAGTGAATCTCCAGGAGCAATGCCCTGTTTGAACTGAGCTGTGTGGCAGGGGATCCCTGACCCTTGTGTCTACCCACTGGACAGGTGAGACTGCGAACGAGGAACTATGGGACAGTGTATGTCTCCCGAACAGAAGCGTTATTTAGAAATTTTGCATAGAATTTTAAAAGAACAGGGATTTAAACCCCCAGCAGTTAAGTTAGCTGCTTTATTAATATGGCTGAATAGCAATTCTAATGTATTCCCCCTGCCATGGTTCCTACAATGCTAAAGTGTGGGAAAAGGTGGGAGCTGAGTTAGAGACACAGAAAAAACAAGGGCAACTGATCACTAACTATATGTTAGTTACAAAGAAGACTGCATATACTCGTCTAAAAACTTTGCAGCCTGCTGAGCAAGTTTGTGAGTGCCCTGTCACAGATATTTTAAATTAGGAGACTGCTTCAAGTGTTAGCAATGTTCATGCAGAAGTGCCTGCTGAATTGGGCGATGAGTATTCTCAGAGGCATGATGATCCTTTTGATCCTGGCCCTATTAATACTGAGAAAAAGCCTGATCTTTATCATCCTTTAACTCCCGTAAAAAATTCGGCTGCTGTGCTTCCTGCTACAGCTCAAGTGTTAGCTAATTCTTATCCCACTCCTCCACTACCCCCATACCTGGTTTACCGCTGCAATCTCATTCACCCTGACATTTACAGAAAAATGCAGGGAAGAAGACCTAAAAAACAGGAGGTATTTCCATGTTCCTAGCCATGTGTCTCAATTATCAGCCTAAGAAATCTGCTCAGTATGTACAACCTCTGTTTGAATTATTAAAAGAAGTTTGTAAAGCTGTCCGAGATTATGGACTGCAAATGCAATATACTATGGGATTGATTGACTCTATTAACCAAGGGAACACTATGGCTCCTAACGATTAGCGAATGCATTTTAAACTTATACTAACATCAGCACAATATATGTTTTGGCTGGCAGAATGGAAAGATCTTCCTACTGTACAAATTATGGATAATATTGCATATTTAGAAGCAGGTGGTCTTGATGAACTGCCAAGACAAGGCGCATATGGTGACCCTGCAGCCCAAGATAATTTGTCTTGCGCAATAATACAGCAGAGTTCTGAGCTAGCCATAAAGGCTCCTAAAAGAGTCCCAGAGATGGGACAAAAGGACTCTTCATTTGCATCCATTTGGCAAGGCCCTCAAGAATCATATGTAACACTCATTAATAGGTTGCAGACAGCCATTAGTAGGCAAATAAAAAATGAAGAAGCAGCCACTATATTGTTATTACAACTAGTCTTTGAAAATGCTAATGTGGATTATCAGAAAGCACTGCTCTCAGTAAGGAATGAGCATGCTAATTCACCCGTGCTAATTCACTTGCCTGACGCTGCGTTCTGATCGCGGGAGGAGGGGGTGGCGCCAGTCTCCCATGTGCTCTGATCTCCTTTCCCTCGGCGCACGTCAGGAGTGGCCGCACCCTGCCTCAGCCACCAGCAGGCAGGAGGTCAAGGTTTGGCCACAAGCTGGGGTCCCGGACCAACAGAAGTGGCCGATAAATGTGGACCCACGTCGAAGGATCAGGGTAAAGGAATGAAGGAAGGACTCCTTGTTTGCGTCTTTGAACTGTCTTTATTCTTTCCCTTGACGGGAATGGTGCAGGTGCCGCAGCACCGCAGCTCGAAGGGGAGGCAGAGGCAAAAGACCGCGAAACAAAGAAAAACGGCAGCTTTTAAGGGGAGGGCTGCCTCCTGGGGGGAGACTGACTAACAATGAATAAAAGGCTAAATAGGAGGGGTATGGGGGGGATAAATGTAAACATAAAACCAATAGAGAAGAGGAAGGGAATGGTGCATACCAATGAGTGAAGGGAAATATCATAACTGACAACAAAGCTTCTAGATAAATGGGTATAGCAAATTATGACAGACAAGCTGCAGGGGCAGGATTTTTGAGGATTGACAGGGAAGGATCTGGAAATATCATAACTGCCGTGAAGAAAAGGTGGGAAGACAGGTGGTAAATAACTTTAGGGAGAGACCATTAGGAAAGCTGAACAGGGTTGAATAGGAACAAACCATTACAACATTTTAAACAATTTCTTGAACAAATAAACTTCAAAACCCCACTGCCACATTTGCCTACATCAAAGTCTGTCAGAATGTGGGGACAGAGGAGCACAGAGCATGTGTTTTAGCTGCTCACTTACAGCGAGCCTCTAATACACATAAGAAAATGGGCCCCTGCTGTTTGAATTGCCACCAAGAAGGCCATTTACAAAGTTGTTCCACTTGAGGGAAGGGAAAGGAGGGCTTCTGCCCTGCCCTTCCCCCCCATTCCCCCCCGTGTGTCTGTGATGCAAAAAAGGTTATCACTGGAGTAGAGGTTTGGACTTACCCCTCTCAGACGATGCCCTAATTATAGATTCAGCTGTTCATGTGCTAAATGCAGGGGTTTATGGACCTTTAGAAGAAGGATTATTTGGACTTTAATTGGTAGATCCTCCACCGCAAAGAGCAGTCTCACAATACATGTTGGTGCAATTGATTCAGACTATTTAGGGAAAATTAAAGTGATGGTTTTAACTAACACCCTACCTTGTTTTATCTCAAAACCTTAAAAAATTGCACTGTTGCTATTACTTCCATTTTTTGTTCTGGCAGTCCAAGGGGCCGGTGGGTTCAGTAGCATCAATGTCGTCCATGTCCAGTGGATCCAGCAAATTACAAGTGAAAAGCCCTCACTAACTTTACAATTAAATTACATATCTTTTACAGACTTATTTGACACCAGTGCAAATGTTTCCATCATTTTGGCATCTTCATGGCCCCCACAGTGGCCTCTTAAAACAGCAGATGCCTTAGTGAAAGGCATTGGAGGCCATACAGCCCCTAAACAAAGTGCACTTATTCTTACAGTCACAGGGTTGAATGGATGCCAAGCAACTTTACAGCCATTTGTTTTGCCTTCTCAATTTACGCTGTGGGGCCGTGATTTACTTTCTCAATGGAATATTACTCTTGCGGTGAATGTGGCAAATTTAGCAAATCGGTAACTGATGTAAATCCCCCGCTCAAATTGAGGTGGAAGACAGACACTCCCAGTTTGGTCGACCAGTGGCCATTGAAAGGGGAAAAATTGACAGAAGCTGAAAAGTTTGTTGGTGAACAATCAAAATTAGGACACATTGTACGGTCTGCGTCTCCGTGGAACACCTCCATATTTGTGATACTGAAAAAATCAGGCAACTGGACTGCTTCAAGATGTCAGAGCAATAAATTGAGTGATAGAACCTATGGGTGCCTTGCAACCAGGGTTAACCACCCCTTCAGTGATTCCCTGGGATTGGTCAATTGTTGTAATTGATCTTAAGGATTGCTTTTGTATGATTGCATTGCATTCAGAGGATTGTTATTGCTTTGCATTCTCTTTACCCAGCGTAAACTGTGAGACACCTATGAAAAGGTATAATTGGGTTGTTTTGCCACAAGGTATGAAAAATAGTCTGATAATTTGCCAGCTTTTTGTAGCCAATACCTTGGAACTGATCAGACTGAAGTTTCGTAATCCTTTGATATATCACTATATGGATGATATTTTAATTGCTTCACAACATCAACCTGAGCTTGACACCATCCTTTCACATATGATTCCGAGGCTGGAATTTTGGGACTTACAAATACCTCCTGAAAAAGTACAAAATATGGCACCTTGGAAATACCTTGCATGGTATATAGGTGAGAAATCTATTTGCCCACAGTCCCTGAAATTGGTGCCTTCTGTAAAACATTACATGATTTGCAAAAGTTTTTGAGCACAATAAATTGGGTTAGGCCTATGCTCAGCATCACAAATGAAGAAATGAGCCCTCTGTTCAAATTGATGAAAGGTGATGCTGAATTGTTGTCTGCATGAACACTTACAAACAAGGCACATCTTGCCCTTGAGATAATTGCTGACAAAATCAGCTCCTATAATGGGGCTCATTATGTTGAGGATTTACCTGTGACTCTTTTTGTAATTAATAACACTTTTCAGCATTTTGCCATTCTTGGTCAGATAGCCACAGGCAGCAAAGATATTTATTTTTTAGAATAGATATTCCTCCCCCATACTTCTAAGTGAACAATAACCACTTGTTTAGAAATGTGCCTTGATGCTGTTACCAGAGGCAGACAATGCACCAGTCAAATATTAGGGCGAGATCCTGATATCATTGTCATTCCTTTACAGAGGCACAAATTTGATTCTTTACTGAGACTCAGTAGCTTGTGTTGTCTCTTTTGTTTGATTTCCTAGGGAAAATTTAATTTAATTTACCATCTCACAAACTCCTTCAGTCTCTAAACTCTCTTCCATTAAGCATTAACTCCTTTGTCACCTCAGCCCCAATCCCTAATACCTTAACTGTGTTTATAGATGGATCAGGAAAAACTCACAAAGCTGCAGTGACTTGGCATGATGGAGTCTGTGGCAGCTGTGACTTTAAAGGTCCGCCTGAGCCCATCGTCCCCGCCAGCCAGCAGACGGAGCGGGAGGAGTGCGCAGTTTCTCGGCGCGGCACGCGGGAGCCGCTCCGCTGACAGGGGCGCGCCAGCTCGGCAGTCAGCTCTGCCAGAGGCGGACAAAAAGGCACGGGACCACAGACAGGGAATGGGAGAGCGTCCCCCCGACCGGGGCAAGTCCAGGTTTTATTCCAGAACGCGGAGTAACACCCAGGGGAAGCTGCCGGACCGAAGGGTGGCGGGGGGAGGGAATACACGTGTTATATAGGAGAAACAGGAGGGGGAGAGCTCAGACAGGCAGCGAATGGGGGCCCATGGTGAGCGCGGCCTTTATTAGAGTGACAGAACGGGTAGCCAACCGAGGGAGCTCAAAGGTGGGACCCCGGTCCCCGGCCCAATAATTCCATGTATAGCACCGAAGATGCTGGATAAAAGGGGGGTATTTGGGGGTGACAGAAAGGGCGCGAGTTTCCAGGGTAACCGGTGATGGACAGATAACTGGGAAAGAGGAGGAATTCCAGACAGAACCACTATACAGAAAAAGGGGGTAACAGAACATTCCAGCTTAAACCGGGGGAGCATAATAACACAACACAACATCTCCCCGTTTTTTGTTTTAAAAAAAATAAATAAATAAAAACTTAAAATGAGGTGAACTGAGTCTGACTAAGGCAGCCTGAGTCTGGGATGGAATCTCCGAACCAGGGGTGGCTGAAAGGTGCAGAAGCCCATTGGTCGTCATCCACGGCTGAGGAGGCCTCCGATCGATCCGATTCCGAAGCTTCTGCTTCGCTGTATGGTCCCGGAGCCACCACCTGGTTTACCTCGAGGGTAGGAACAATCCTACCCAGCAGTCTCTTCATCAGACTCCAAATTATAGAACAAGCAACTAAAACAACAACTAAAATAAAAAGAACCAGCAGAACAGTTTTTAGAATTGGCCTCATCCAGGCTGAAAAGCCCCATCCTGAAAAGATGTCCCCCAGCCAGTCTGATGTTTCTTTGGGCTGAGGGACAATCCAGGTGCCTGAAGGTGGAAAGTGGGACCCGAGTGCTGTCACCAGCAGCAGGATGGTAGATGGAGAAAAGGCCATTTGAATGGGTGTCACTGAAACATCAAAGAAAACAGGGTGAAAAGGTGAACTTAAAATTTTGGTTCTGCCCAGAGGGAAACTTAGAGGACATCAAAGTCAAGGGAAAAGGGTTTCTGCCTCCTCCTCCAACAAGCCTCCTCAACCTGTGCCATGCCTCCAACCTTTGGTGCCTTTTTCGGAAGGAAGGGCCTGACCCACTTAGATGGTACCCACTAAAGCCCTGAGGGAGTGGACACGCAAGCGTATCCCCTCCCCCAGGTGACCAGGTCAAAAGGCCCTTCTGTTTTCCAGGTCTCCGGGTCCTTAACTAGGACCGGAGGCCTGGCTTTCAGCTGCAGCTGGTTGTGTTGCCCGAAGTGTCGCACTATTGGAGGATTTAAATTCTCAAAGGAACAGTTTAGAAAATTCATAGTAAAAAGTGCTTTTGCGAGACGGACATGGGGAGATTCTACCTTCACAGCCGTATGTTGTTGCTCTAAAACCCTCTTAAGGCTCCGGTGGGTCCTCTCCACCACGGCTTGGCCTGTTGGGGAATAGGGGATGCCTGTTTTGTGCTCTATTCCCCATTGCTGCAGGAAACTTCACAGTTCCCTGGACTTGTATGCTGGGCTGTTGTCGGTTTTGATGACCTTGGGGATGCCCAGGACAGCAAACGCCTGCACAAGATGTTTTTTGGCGTCAGCTGCCTTCTCACCTGTGTGGGCAGAGGCGTAGACTGCACTGGAGAAAGTGTCCACTGAAACGTGTATGTAACTCAACCGGCCAAAAGAAGGGATATGTGTAACATCCATTTGCCACACCTCGCAGCTAGAAAGACCTCGGGGGTTAGCCCCGGAGCTGAGTGATGGGAGCTGATGGGACTGGCACTGGGGACATGTAGCCACGATCGCCTTGGCCTGTTCGCGTGTGAGCTGGAACCGACGAACCAGGCCAGGGGCGTTCTGATGGAACTGCTGGTGGCTGATCTTAGCTTGACCAAACAGATCTGGGAGCAGGGCCATCTGAACAGGAGCAGCCAGGGCATCAGCTCTTCGACTGCCCTCTGCAATGAACCCCGGCAGATCAGTGTGTGACCTGACATGCATCACAAAGAAAGGTTGCTCTCGGTGGGAGATCAGTTTTACCAATTTTGAGAGCAAGTTAAATAGGGGAATGTTGGACACCTCTTGAAGAACTGCTTCTTCAGCTCTGGACACTACACCAGTGACATATGCTGAATCAGTTACAAGATTGAATGGTTCGGAGAACCTCTCGAAGGCCCTGACGACAGCGTCCAACTCAGCTACTTGTGGAGAACCTTCTACCTTGGCAACATCGGCCTCCCACCGCTGAGTTTGAGGATCCTTCCAAGTCATTACTGACTTGTGGGATGCTCCAGACGTGTCGGTAAACACAGTCAGTGCCTCCAAAGGGGTTCAGCTCTGAATTCTTTTTAATGATAATGAAAATTCTTGATTAAACAATTTGTGGGCTGGCCGATCAACTGCAATTTGGCCGGTGTAACTGTCCAGTGCAAATTGCAACATTTCATTAATCTTGAGCAGTTCATCAAAGGTTTTCTTTTTGAATTGGCCCGACTCTAATTTAATTGGAATGTGGATGCATTCAAAGTCACACCCCGCCAACTCCCTGATCCGCGATCTTGCTTTTCTGATCAATTCTGCCATCAGCTCTGATGGCCGTGTCATCCTTTTGGACCTGTGGTGGCTGAGGAAAACCTACTCTATGATCAAGAGGCGGTCCTCCGAGCCTAGGTCTTTGCCTTTGATAGAATCGTCCCATTGAAAAATCACCCCATGGAGGTGTGGCAATTTCCCTAAGATGATAAATTTGAACGGCCAGACCCGGTTGGTATCTGTGGGCCTGCCTGGCCAAAATGGATTGCTGGATTTTTTCCAGTGCTGCCTGAGCCTCTGGAGTAAGGGCCCTAGGAGAACTAAGCTCCTCTCCCCCTTTCAATAAATTGAAAAGAGGGGCTAGGACATCAGTAGGAATGCCCAGCCAAGGCCTTACCCAGTTCAAAGACCCACACAGCTGATGGGCATCTGCCAAGGTCTTGATATTTGTACGAATAACCAATTTTTGCGGAACAGTGGTCCGCTTATTTATCTCCAAACCCAGATACTTCCAGGGTGGCATCCTTTGAATCTTGTCCTGCTGAAGCTCGAACCCTGCAGCAATCAATGCATTGATTGTCAGGTCAAGCGCGTGTGTGAGTATGTCGTCGGTCGGAGCACAAACGAGGATGTCATCCATATAATGATATATTATTGCATCCTCAGCAGCTGCACGAATGGGGGACAGCAAGGAAGCGACATACCACTGGCAAATCACAGGGCTGTTCTTTACTCCCTGAGGGAGAATACGCCAATGGTAGCGCTTGCTTGGGGCCTCATGGTTGATGGCAGGAACCGTGAACGCAAAATGCGGGGCATCGTCCGGGTGAAGTGGAATATGGAAAAAACAATCTTTGATATCTATAATTGCCAGATTCCAATTTTGAGGGAGCATCGTCGGGGACGGCATCCCAGGTTGGAGGGGACCCATATCTTCAATAATATTATTAATTTGTCGGAGGTCGTGAAGGAGCCGCCACTTATCTTTGTTTGGCTTTTTGATGACAAACACTGGGGCGTTCCACTCTGACATGGTCTCCACCAGGTTGCCTTTAAGTAACTGCTCCTTGACGAGCTCATTGAGCGCCTTCAATTTTTGTATATTGAGCGGCCACTGCGCTACCCGTACTGGTTTGTCCAATTTCCAATTCAGTTGCCAGGTAGAGCGCTCAGCAGCGACCGCTAATTGAAAAACCTGAGGAGCCACTGGTAGGTCAATTCGGGCTCCCCACTGGGCAAGGAGGTCCCTCCCCCACAGGGGTTCCGTATAATCCAAAATGAATGGGCGTATAGACGCCAATTGCCCATCTGGCCCCTTAATTAGCACAGTGCTCTTTGATTGTTTGGCCAATTGAAGACCCCCAACACCACGGACATGACCAGCCACGTCCTGCAATTCCCAATGCGACGGCCATTCCCGAGAAGGAATGATCGTCACATCTGCCCCTGTGTCCAAAAGACCCTTAAGGGGTATTTGGTCTCCTCCCCTCGAGAGTTGACAAGTAATTTTTGGTTTCTCCCGCCCAAGGATCTGAGCCCAGGCCACCGTAGGATGTTCGTCTTGTGGTGGTGTAGAGGGTGGCCTTGGAACCCAGGTTAGCTCAGGCACTGGAATGGCCTGAGCAATAATCTGTCCCTTGGGCAGGAAGAGGGGAGGGCGGACACAGTACAGCCCCATTGAGAATTGCCCCCGGTCTGATGTCAAGAGACCCGGGACAATGTTTACCTCTGATGGTGTGAATTTTGTGTCTCCAACAACTACATACCCACAGTTGATCCATCCCCAGTTACCTGGGCACTCTGGGCACACAGTCACAAGATGAAAATCGGAGTCCTTCAGATGGAGTGGCCCCGTCAGCTGCAGCCTGAAAGGTTCAATTTTGGAAAAGGTGGTTAGAATAGGCATAGGTCGGAGGCATGATAAGCATGACAAGTCCGGTAAAAAAAAGTCACATTTGGTTGAGGTGGCAGGCGGTTTTCCCTTTTTCCCCTCCCTGCATAATGTGTTGAACCCACCTTATTTATTTCTGCACACAAGGGGGAACTGCGCTCAGTTCCTAGTTTTTTGGCGGGGGGTTCCCTCAAAGTCCCTGCCCCCTTTTAAACTCATAAAACTGCTTCCGCAGGGGGCAGTCAGGCATCCAATGCCCTAACTGTCCACACAGATGGCAGGGGGAAGTACCCCTGAGGACCAGCCCAGGGATACTGGATGGTGGTGGATGGCTCATCTGGGAAGCAGGAGCAGGGTCAACTGGAGTGGCATCCCAGGTATCAGCAGCAGCGACGCGTCTGGGCGGTGGTCGGGCCCTTGGGTCAAGGTCCCCGGAAGCCAAGGAGACTGCGGGTGCAGATCTCCAGCATCCGCTGCAGGGTTGGAGGAGGGTCCAGTGGCAGGCTCAAGATAGCATCCCTGCAGGCTGGATTGGCATTGGTGGAGGCCACTTCCTTTAGGAGTTCTTTCCTGGTCTCCTCCCCCTGCACCTGCGATTCAATGGCTTTCCGGAGACTCTCAACAAAAAGAATGAATGGCTCGTCAGCTTGCTGCATGATCTTTGAATAGGAAATTTGGGGCACCCCTGATGGCAACCTTAAAAAAGCCCTCTCTGCTGCTCTCCGGCTCTCCCTTAATACTTCAGGTGGGATGATTCTGGCCTGGAACTGCCCATCAGCAAAAATTCTCTCCCTACACAGGTGTTCAAGCGAGATGCCTTCACCATTACGATCGAGCCCCATGTGGGGGTTCACCCACAAAGAGGGAAGGATCCCCACCACCTCCCTTCTCCATGCCGCCTCCCACATCTCACATTCAGTGGGGTTGAGGAGGCATGAGAAAAGGTTTCAGAGGTCATAGGGAGTGACTTCCGTTCCTGCTAAAGTGGCCCTTAGAATCCCCTGGAAGTATTCACTCTCCCAGGAGAAATCCTTTTGGGCCTTGCAGAATTCTTTAATTTGGTGGTGGGGAAAGGGAGTCCACTGGGCCTGGGTTCCCCCCGCCCCCTCAGGGTGGTATGAGACTGGAGCCACTGATGAGATAGAAACCGGCTCCGGATCCCGGGTCCCTTCCCCCCCTCCCCCGGATGCCGAAGAGTGGGAACCAGAAGGGGGAGCATGGGAACCGGAAAGGGGAGGGGAGGGGGAGTGGCTGGAGGACTTGTCGGAGGACTGGGCAGGGGCATCAGATGACGAAGGTGCCGCCCCAAGGGAGGAGTCAGTGGTCGTGGTTTGCTGGTAGAGAGTGGGAGGAGAAAGGGGAGGTGCTGATGGAGGGGGGGGGAGGGAAGTTGGGAGGAGTCTGGAGAGAGGAAAGGGGTTTTTTTTGACCGAAAAGGATTGTGGGGAGAAGATGGAAAAAGGGCAGGAAAAGCCATGTGGCCCCCTCCATCTTGTGCTCCACAGGAGCCATCTTGGGAGGGGAGCTGAAAACGAACTTGAGAGGATTTAACTGGGGATTTGGGAACCGGGAGAAAGGGAGAAGGAAAAGATCCCCTAAGAGTCTGGCCAGGACTCCTAGGCCGGGGGGATTGGGATTTCTGAGAAGAGCCAGGGGAAAGATGACCACCCTGCGCCCTGCTGGAGCAAGCTGCTCTTCTCAGAATCCCAGTATTAGGACAGGCAGGGGAGGGAAAAGGGCTAGGATCAGGGTTAGAGGGAGAACTGGGTTGCAAACTCGAAGAGGACTGTTTTCTCAATTTAGAACCTGATTTTAACGTTTTAACTTGGGAGGACCAAAAGCTGATTTTTGCCAGTTTTGTCTCTCCATTTTTTACAGAGTCGTGCAATTTCTTAGTTATAAGATCCCAAAAACTTTATCTAATTGGTCAGTGGAAACTTCAGGAAATTGAGAAAACAGCCACTTTATTAATTTTTTGGACTCCTTTTTTGGAATATGAACCCCCCCCCCCCCCCCAGCAAGGATATCCCCAACTTGGATAAAGGCTCTCTCTTGAGCTGCTGACTTCTTTGCACCCATTGCAGAGATGTTAAGAGCAGCTCAAACCACCCACCACTTCAGGAAAAGGAAAAAGAAATCAAGAATAGCTCCACGCTGGCCCCTGTTTGAAAAGGGAGTGGCTGCGCAGCCGAGGAAAGAGGAAAATTGCCTCTGCCCACCCAGGGCAACGAGGAATAAAAGGGTTAAAAGGACAGGGGGGAGAAAAAGACTCATGGAATTCCAGTGAGGGCGAAAAAAAAACGTCTGGAGTGGTGTCCTGTCCCGGGACAACTCCTGAGGTGCTTCAGAGCTGCCGTCCCGTCCCCGGGGAGTACAGCGTGCTAAAACGCCGCCGCATTCACCCCCGGGGGGATTTCGCGACCAATTGAGACTGTTTGTCTCGGTACGTGGGTCCCACGATTCTCTTCGGCGAGGCGCTTACCGGCGCTGCGAGTGCCGAGAGAACACAAAGGGGCCCCACGTTTGGGCGCCAAAATCTATGGCAGCCGTGACTTTAAAAGTTCCGCCTGAGCCCATCATCCCCGCCTGCCAGCAGACGGAGCGGGAGGAGTGCGCAGTTTCTCGGCGCGGCGCGCAGGAGCCACTCCGCTGACAGGGGCGCGCCGGCTCGGTGGTCAGCTCTGCCAGAGGCGGACAAAAAGGCACGGGACCACAGACAGGGAATGGGAGAGCGTCCCCCCGACCGGGGCAAGTCCAGGTTTTATTCCAGAACGCGGAGTAACACCCAGGGGAAGCCGCCAGACCGAAGGGCCCGCGGGGGGAGGGAATACACGTATTATATAGGAGAAACGGGAGGGGCAGAGCTCAGACAGGCAGCGAATGGGGGCCCACGGTGAGCGCGGGCTTTATCAGAGTGACAGAACGGGTAGCCAACCGAGGGAGCTCAAAGGTGGGACCCCGGTCCCCGGCCCAATAATTCCATGTATAGTACCGAAGATGCTGGATAAAAGGGGGGTATTTGGGGGTGACAGAAAGGGCGCGAGTTTCCAGGGTAACCGGTGATGGACAGATAACTGGGAAAGAGGAGGAATTCCAGACAGAACCATTATACAGAAAAAGGGGGTAACAGAACATTCCAGCTTAAACCGGGGGAGCATAATAACACAACAGGAGTCGAGTGGAAGGATCATAATACACAGACAGGCTCTGCACAAGTAGTTGAGCTCAGAGCTGCAGTGGAGGTGTTCCATCTTTTTCCTAACTCACCTTTTAATCTCATAGCAGATAGTGCATATATTACTGGAATACTTCTGCAAATGCCTGATGTTTCTCTGCACTTTATAAATACTGCTGATATAACCCTATTACTTGTTGATTTAATACCTCTCATTCATTCTTGTTGTACACCATTTTTTATCATGTGTATTCGCTCTCATACTAACTTACCAGGTGCCCTAACAGAGGGGAACACTCATGCTGACCGTTTCATGATGACAGTCACATCTAATCAGACATTTATAGCTGATTCAGAATCTCATGCCTTTTTAAATCAAAACACTACTGCTTTATCTAAAGATTATAGTATTTCAATGTCCCAGGCACACATGATTGTTAAGGCTTGTCCTGACTGCCAGCGTTTTTCTTCTCCTAATGTGCCCAATGGAGTAGTACATACAGGGCTTGCAGCCTACTAGTTATGGCAAACTGATGTTACACACATTCTGTCTTTTGGTCAGCAGAAATGTGTTCATTGTTCTATTGACTTATTTCCAGGCTTTTTAGTTGCCACCACACATACAAGTGAATCTGCAAAGGATGTTTGTCACCACCTTCTCTGTGCATTTGCGGCAATGGGCTGGCCACAGGAAATTCACACTAATAATGATGTAGTTTGGTTTTTGCCTTTTTTTCTTTTATATATTCCCTGTATTCTTCACACATATATTTGTAGCTCTGCAGCCTATTGTATTAGTGGCTAGTTTTCCCAGTACTTTTCCATGGCCTTTCCCTAGGCAGAAACACAAATTCCAGAGCTCCAAGCCCCGGGGGGTACAAGGCCCCTATGCTATCTTGGTTCTTCCTGGGAACCAAGGTTGAGAAAAACTCTTCAAGATACATTTTCATGGACAAAGTACAGCTAGTGGTGAAGAGGAGGGACTCCAGAGAAGGGGCTTGACCTGGGGGGAAATTGCATCACCACTTGTCCTCCTAACTGTTGCTTTTTATCAATTATGCTAATTTCCTAAAACCTATAAAAATGTACTCACCCGTAGGGGAGTGGGCTTTTGTAGACATCTTTCCATAAGTGCCACTGAAGGCCTTCAAATAAAGATCCGCTCTTATATTACCTCCTTACTAAAATTATCTCGAGTTTCATTTCCAGGTTGGGAAAAAGGCAACAATGATGGCCCTGCTTATCAATCCAATTCTGTTGCTATGTTTTTACAGGCCTGGGGTATTCACCACTCCTTTGGAATTGCCTGCAACTCCTCAGGGGGTTGTGGAATGGATGAATTGCACACTCAAAAATCTCCTTGTCAAACAGAAAAGGGAGAACTCTGGAGTGGCACTGCAGGATGAACTGGATTTTGCTTCTTTTACTTTAAATTTTTTTAATCCTTTTATTGACCCTTTTGCCCTTACAGCTGCAGAATGTCACTTTAAAATCCCCAAAGATAGGCTGCAGCATCCTAAGGTATTATATAAATTGCTTCCTGATACAACCATCTGGCACAGACCCATTGATCTATTAACATGGGGCCTGGAACATGCTTGAGTTCTATCCCCTACAGGTCCATTGTGGGTACCGACTAAAGCTGTCAAACCGTACCATGAGCTGGAAGGACGCCCAAGAGAATCCTGTACAGGAGATGATCAAATTGAAGCTGACCAGCTCCTCAACAGGGAAGAAGAGTAATAGAAGTGAAAACATAACATGGGGTGATCTCAAGGTTCTGGATGCTGAGACGTCAAGAATGATGCAGCATGTGGGGGCAGAACCCAGTGCTGCAAATACCTTCTTGGCCTATCTGGCCATTGTATTGGCTAACTAGAAAGTAAGACAGTAAGAACTTTGCTTTATGTTTTGCTGTTTAGCTCTTGTGTTATGGGGGTCAACACACAAATTTACTGGGCTCATGTTTATGACCCTCTGGTGTTTCATCCAGTAACCTGGTGGGACGTGGAAATTCACATTTCTAATTACAACTCTAAAATGCTAGGAGGGGCATGGCTCCCTCCATCTGGGTCATTAACTAACAGGACAGATTGGCTATTAGTTGAAGGAAATCAAACTTTTGTAGCAGACTCTTATCCCCTATGCTTAACTCCTCACAGTGACAGCACTTGCACCCCTTTCACATTACACATGAATTTGATAAAAAATTACACTGGCAAAAAGACCACCCTACAAGCAATTGAAATTGCAGGGGTTAATACATCACATAACCCTATAAACACCACCATAGCTCTGAATAATATTCCCATATGTCATCCTAAAGTTGTCTCATCCTCAGTGCATATTTCATGGTCTCCATGCAGGATGGAAAAACCTGAGCAACATCAGATACACTCCCTTAATATATCAGTATCAGAACGGGGCCCAAAAGGTTATTTTTTATGTAACAATGCCAGACTTGATGTGAATAGCTCCTGCTCAGGAAACTTTGGCTGGAGGAATGGAGGATTCTCAGGGTCTGTCACACAGATCTGTGATGCCAATGGTGAATTCCTCCCTCATACAGTTCATTGGGAATTAATGTTCCCCTTCCTGCCTCCATGAATATGGGCTTTGTGTTATTCTTGTGTGTCATCTACATACTGGATGAATGCCACATATCAAAACTCTTGATACCATGATCCACACAACACATCATTATGCATTCTTATTAACAACAAGCATGACAGTTGAGCCTTGTAATCAATCATTTTGCATCACAGCTGTTAATCTTATGTACATTTCCTGCATGACCCCTGAAAATGTAGTGAAAAAGAATTTTACTTCTCTTGTAGTGTCTCAATGTGAGACTCAAAAGCTGAGAGCAAATGAATCTGTTTATTGCAGAGGTAAGACAGCACATATACTCTTAGTGTGAGAATCTCTGTTCAGTTCTTTGCACACAACCCAGTTGCAGGCCTATAATAAATCCATCAGCCTGGCAGTTTGTTTTTTTTTCTCAAGGTTTGCAGGCTTTGAAGAAACAAGATGCCTTTCCTGTTTGTCCTGGTTTAGGGCAAATTTGGGAGAAAACCTCCAAAGGGGCCCCCTCCAGAAAGCAAATCCACACAGCCCCTCCCCCCAACCAGTTCAGGAAGGATTCCTCGGAGAGAAGTGGAAAGAACCTGTTTATTTAATAGGCAAAGCACCCCCCAGCACACAAAATGAACAATACCGGATGACAAAACTCTTTCAACTCTCTGAAAAAGATGACAAATTCAGAAAGTCTCTCCTGGGAGTGGTCGCTCTTTTATCGGTCCCTCTGGTGCTGGGAATAGCTGCTGCAGGCCACAAGGTGCAAACTCAGTGTTTCCCAGGTCCCAGTCTGGAGCAGGTTCGAGTGGTTCCAAGAAAGGGAAAGAAAAACAGTCCAGGGAAAATTCGGACTGCCTAGCTAAGCTAACTAACAAGCAGAAGCAAAAGCAAGAGCAAAGCAGGAACAAGAGCAAAGCAGGAAAAAGAGCAAAACAGAAAAGCCGCACTATGTACTGCCCCATCTGTGTACCGCCGACTTTTGGGGGAGCAAGCAGACTGATAACAAAACAAAACAAAGCTTCGCTCTTCAGAGCCAGTCTTGAAGGCACAGAACATAATATCCAGCATAAACAGAACACACAAATGGGGATACAAGCATCATAACGTCACCCTAGGACACTTTTAAGATTTTGCATATTCTGCTTTCTTCTGTGTTTCCCAGGGTTTTTCTGCAGCGCCAGGCTTCCTGTACCTCCACATGTCCTCCCTTTCATTTTTATTGGGGTCATAGATTAAGATAACCATGAATTGTTTTTGCATGCTTTTAAAAGCTCTGATTATGTTAAAAAGGTCAAGACAGAATATTAAAAAGGATATAATTGCCAGACCACCCAGTGCAATAAAAACCCAAACTCGTAAATTTATCCCAGAAAACCAGTTTTTCAGATGTATCCAAGAAAGATAATTTTTCAGATATGTCAACACCTTCTGTTCCTGCAGAGTTTGTAAAGTTCTGAGTTGATCTTTTAATTGAGTGTGAAGTGACTATATTCTGTCGTAAGGTTTTTTCAAAGGCCACTTGGAGGTGGTTTTTAACTGCCTCCCAATTCTGTTCCGTGCCATTCCATAGAAGAGGAGTGACACATAAAGAATTATGGGTATGTTCCCAATCACAATGCAGGGATAGACGAGTTTTTTGGGCCTCAACTCTCTCACCTACCCATAAAGGAGCACTTTCCAAGGTGTCTAATCCACCCATTAGTTCTTTATCAGTTTTCTTGTGTTTGTTATTCTTTTGTGATATTAGTTAAAGCCTGTCCCACGGTATGGGCAGTTTAACTGAAATTAGTTAAGGCAGAGACAGACACAGAGGCTGCAGTTAATGGTATTGTGGCAGAAACAATAGCAAAGATTGACCAACCCAGAAATTTGCAAACTCTTTTCTTACTCATTTGGATTTCCTCTTGGACTATTCGAGCCAATAGCGAGGGACCATCTTGGCCTTCCCAAGTCTGAGTCAGATTTGCAGGTATCCAAATTTTAGATCTTCTTTTAAATGGAAGAACAGAATAGTTATGCATATCTTCATAGGTTATGCATGATTTGAAAATAAAAAAATCAGTAGATAAAAAATACAAACCATTTCTATAATCTATCAAAAAAATCATTAGCCAAAGCAAAACCATCTGGGTGTGAAGTACAAGTCATTAGTAATTGCTCCTCCAGCAGTGTTACATTAGAAATTGTAGCATTCTTATCTAATTTGATTTGGTATATACTATTGCCAAAAGCAGTTAATGATATTTCTCACAAATGTTTTTGCACATGGGACTGATTATTACATAAATAATACCTGAATTAATGATCTGGCCATCCCACCATCACGCCAAACAATACTGCGGTTTGCCTTTTGGGACAAGAGGATGGTTGTATCGGTCCCACTTTCTCTAAGGATACCATGTGGTCCCCAATCAGTTACCCTCCCATACTGTAAGAATTGTTGTTGTGGCCGTTGTCCTATACATGATTTCCATTCCAAATGCTGTATATTGGACATGGGTGTAAAACAACATTTGGGGAAATGAGGTGGAGTGGCATCCACAGATTTGCTGAAGATAGAATGGCCGGCAATGTAATAGCATTCAATTTTCTTGCATTCTCTGAGTGTACATTTATTAAATGCAATTGCATAGAAAACTTAGCACAAGGTAAAGAGGTACTTGTTTGATTCCATGTTAAGCATATAGGTGGTAAATCATTAACAAAAGTAGTGTTAATACTATATGTATCTACAATATACTGATCTAGGGGTGGAAACCAAGTTCCACCTACATATTTTGTTCCATTGTTGCTTAGGGAAGGCTCTGGATCCCACCAAGTCCGAGGCTGAAACAGCAGAGGTTGAATCATGTGGGCCCAGTAGATTCCTCCTTCTGCCACTTGAAAGCAGTATAGCAGTAGAAAGAAAACAAGATTGATTGTTGTCGTCCTTAGCTGGGTTTGATGTATCTTGCTGGCAGCCAATATGGTCCTGTAGGTAAAGAAACATCCATAACCTCTTCTGCAAGCTAAGAGTAAAAGTGGACCTTTCCACTGACCACTATGTACATCTCTGTATGTAATTCTGGGTAAACTCCTTCTCCATCAGCAGTCTGACCTAGGAGCCTTTTACGTGCAGTTAAGTCGTCTCTAGTGGAGAGATTAAAAAAATTTAAAACATAGGGTGCTTTGTCAAGCTGCTTTTGAGGGAGCATACCTGATAGTGGAGCCCTGGAAAATGTTAAAAATAGTCTTTGAAAATATTTGGCTTTGTGTTTTCTCAGATCACTGCACCTGCGTAAGCAGTATGATAAAAGATATAATTGTTAGATGTGCTGATTGTTTAGTAATTAAATATAATTATTATATAACCATAAGAAGAATCGTGAGAAACTATGTTGGAAATTTAAAGGGGGCTATGTTTAGCTGAAATCTGTGTATACAATAGAACAATATAAGTTTAATAATTAACATGAAAGTTATATAATGATAGAGTATAAAACACATTCACATCGAATGTATGGTCAGAGTCAGATTTGAGTTGAATACTCCTGACACCCAGAGCTCTTGAATAAAAAGCACCGCATATAATCACTTATGTGAGTATGTGTTTTTGAACGCTACATTTTGGCGACCCAGATGGGACCCTGCGGGTGCTGCTGAAGCGAGTTTCGCAACTAGACCATGCTCCAGCCGGCACCGAGGGATTCTCGGGGAGCTCGATCCGCTGCAACAGCTTCTGCCGCTCGCAACGTCCCCGGGAGAAAGGTAAGGTGCTTTTTACTTTGGTTTGGGTGCCTGCCAATAAGACGCAGCGAAAGCTATGCTTGGTTGGGCTAAAGGAATTCCTGGTGGTACAAGCCTAGGCGCCGTTCCATAAGACAATTGCGAAAGCGTTATGGGTTAGGCAATTTGTGGTATATTTGGAATGGAGAAACTGAAAGGGATTTTGGGCGGCAACACCTCTATCCCGCAAAGTTCTCCTTTGGGGTGCTTATTAGCACATTGGAAACAGGGTAATTTTGGGGAAGAATTACGTAAAGCTGATTGATTATTGTAATTCATGGTGGCCAGGATATGCCTTGGAGAATGGCGAAAACTGGCCAAAATATGGGACTCTGCAGTATAACACTATTTCACAGTTAATATAGTTTTGTAAACAAGAAGGAAATGGGATGAGGTTCCGTATGTTGATTTGTTTTTCTATTTACAGGGAAAGCCAGAAAGCTTGCCCCAGTTGTGGATAGAAAAGACATAAACAGACAAAAACGGACTGTAATTGCCCCATTGCGACAAAGTGTAGGAGTGGAAGGGCCAGTATATGTAAAAAAGCCTTTCTCTACTGCAGATTTAGTTATTTGGAAACAAACAGCCGGAACTTATAGAGAAAATCCTGATAAAATGGCACGAGTAGTAAAAATGGTTATAAAAACTCAAAATCCTGACTAGGATGACATACAAGTAATATTAGATACTTTGATGGATTCTACTGAGAAAGAGTTGGTACTTAAGGCAGCCAAAGAAAGGGCAAGGGAGGACATCAGAAACAGACTCGTAACAGGAACTTTAGATGAGAATTTCCCAATTGAGGATCCAAATTGGGACCCTAATTTATTTTGCAATACAGGGGGACTACGGAAATATCAAGAGTGGATCCAAATAGGAGTTCAGAATGCTGTGCCCAAAACTATGAATTGGTCTAAACTATATGAGATCCGACAGGAAAAGAAAGACTCTCCCTCTGCGTTTTTGGAGACGCTTAAGGAGGTAGCAAGAAAATATACAGATCTCCAAATAGACACAGAACAAGCAAAGTTTCAGCTCGCTCTCATATTCTTGGGCCAGTCACAGGACAATATTCGTAGAAAAATTGCAAAAATTAGAAGGGTAAGAACTGAGGAATTTGGATAAGCTACTTGAGGTAGCCTGGAAGGTATATAACAATCGCAAAAGAGAAGCTAGTAAAAGGCAGCAGCAGAATCTTTTGGCAGTAAATACAAGGAAAAGGGAACCCAAATTTCAGGGGACGAAACAGGAATGGTCAAGGTAGGAGACCAGTTACACAGGGGTTAAACCTAAATCAATGTGCATATTGCAAGCGGGAGGGCCATTGGAAGGGACAATGTCCAGACATGAACAACCAGTTTGGCCAGGGCAATCAGTTCCAGCAGGTTACCAAGAAGATCGTTTTGGGGGAGTATACCAGCTGACTAGACATAGAACCAGCAAAACAAGTTCAAGAGCCTGTTATAAATATACAGTTAGGGCATAAGGAGGTCAGATTTCTAATAGATACAGGAGCTACTTACTCGGTATTGAATGATTTGCAAGGACAAATTGGGGACAAGGAAACAACAATAGTCGGCACTACAGGGGAAGAGGAAAAACGGCCATTCTTGCAACCCCTAGATTTGTGTTTTGGAAACAAGGTTATAAAACATGAATTCTTATATGTACCTGAGTGTCCAATTCCACTTTTAGGGAGAGATTTGCTAGCGAAACTTGATGCGGTAATAACCTTTGAAAATGGGGAGCTTATAATGAAAATACCTGAATCAAAGACGGGACAGATATTAATGATCAAAGAAAAACCTGTTCCCTCTATCCCTAGGGAGGTTGAAGATGCAGTGATTCCCTCTGTATGGGAGACAGATATACCAGGGAAATCTAAATTGGCACAACCAGTGCATGTAGATTTAAAAGAAGGGGCGAGGGCTGTACAAGTCAAACAGTATCCCATAAAACCAGAAGCATGGCAAGAATAGTAAAATTATTGAGAAATTCTTGAAATACTGAAATTTAGAAGAATGTGAATCAGAATTTAATACACCAATATTTCCAGTAAATAAGCCAAATGGTGAATATAGATTAGTGCAGGATTTGAGAGCAATAAATAAAATAACAAAGGACATTTATCCAGTGGTAACAAATCCCTACACAATGCTGATATCCGTAAAGGAGATATCTAAATGGTTTACTGTAATTGATTTAAAAGATGCCTTTTCCGCATACCCCTTGACAAAGAAAGTAGGAAACTGTTTGCCTGTGACTGGGAAAACCCAGGAAATGGAAGAAAGACCCAGCTCACCTAGACATGATATGAGAACTCGCCGACCCTATTCGGAAACCAACTGGCAAAGGAGCTGGAGATTTGGACTGAGAATGGGCAAGTACCAAGAGACCAATACCTGGTGTTGCAGTATGTTGATGATATACTAATAGCTACAGAAGAAAAGCAACCTGCATAAAGGTAACCATTGAGATTTTAAATTTACTGGGAATGGGAGGTTAAAAAGTATCCAGAGGAAAGGCACAAATTGCCCAACAGACTGTGATCTACCTGGGATGTGAAATTTCACAAGGGCAACGAAAACTAGGTACTAACCGCATCCAAGCTATTTGTGCTATTCCAGAGCCCCAGAATTTACATGAGCTGCGAGTCTTCCTCAGGATGGCAGGATGGTGTCGCCTGTGGATCATGGACCATGGACTGATTGCGAAGCCCCCATATGAAGCTCAGAAGACGCAGCCATTCACCTGGGGCAAGCCACAAAAAGAAGCCTCCCTAAAATTAAAGGAAGCACTGACAACTGATCCAGCATTAGGATTACCTGATCTGTCTAAAGATTTTCAGCTGTTTGTACATGAAAGGCTGTGCCTAGCACTAGGTGTCCTGACCCAACATCTGGGAAGCTGGAAAAGGCCGGTGGGCTACTTTTCCAAACAACTTGACAACATAAGTGCCGGGTGGCCTCCATGTCTGCGGGTAGACGCAGCCACTGTGATGCTGATACAAGAAGCCAGGAATCTTACTATGGGAAGGCACATGGATGTCTGTGTACCACACATGGTAACCACTGTCTTAGAACAGAAGAGGGGCCTTTGGCTATCTCCAAGCAGGATGATGAAATTCCAGGTAGTCCTGACTGAACAGGATGATGTCACATTAAAAACAACTAACCTTTTGAATCCAGCTTTGTTCCTAGGTACCACGACTGAAGAAGGACCATTAGAGCACCATCTGTGTAGAGGTAATAGAGTACACCTACTCAGCAAGAGAAGACCTGAAAGACGTCCCACTAGAGCAACCGGAGTGGGAGCTGTTTACAGATGGGAGGAGCTTCGTGGAAAACGGAACCAGATACGCTGGATATGGGGTAACAACAATCAGTACAGTAGTGGAGGCAAAGGCATTACCACCAAATACATCTGCCCACAAGGCAGAACTGGTTGCTTTAACCAGAGCGCTAGAATTAAGTGAAGGGAAAAAGGTAAATATCTGGACTGACTCAAAATATGCTTTTGGAGTGGTGCATGTACACGGAGCACTGTGGAAAGAAAGAGTATTATTATCTTCCCGAGGTATGCACATTAAACATCAGGATGCAGACCTGCAATTGATAAAAGCAGTACAAAAACCTGAACAAGTGGCAATTATACACTGTAAAGCACACCAATCAGGAAACTCCAAAATCTGTGAGGGAAATCGAAAGGCAGACTGGGCAGTCCGACAGGTTGCTCGAGAGATGCAAACAACAATGGCATTGATACCTTTAAAGCTTAATGTATCCCAATTCAATTTGCCTCCAAAACCAAAATATTCAGTAGAAGATGAAAGACTGGCACGTTTGCTAAATGCACAAAAGAATTCAAAAGCGATGGTATGTGACTGCACAAGGACAAATAGTGGTACCCCCCTTGATAATGAGAGAAGTTCTACAAATTAAACATAGCGAACGTCATTGAGGTGCAGAGGCATTGGTAAAATTGCTAAAGCAGAGTTTAATTTCGGTCCGGATGTTAACAATGGGACAATCAGTAATGTCAAAATGTGATGTCTGCTTGAAAAACAACCCAGTGGCTAGGCGACAGGCACAGCTAGGAAGAATTCGGATAGGAATAGAGCCAGGAGACTACTGGCAGGTAGATTTTGTAGAACTGCCAAGAACTCGAGGATACAAATACCTGTTAGTGAGGGTTGACAAATTCTCTGTGTGGCCAGAACCCTTCCCTGTCGCACAAACCAAGCAAAGGAAACAGTTAAGTGGTTCCTACAGGAGATTATTCCCAGATTTGGGGTACCCCTAGGGGTATCATCAGATAGGGGGCCCCATTTCATAGCTACAATAGTAAGAGAGGTAAGTAGATTGCTGGGGATAACCTGGGACCTCCACACACCGTGGAGACCCCAGTCAAGTGGACAGGTAGAAAAGATTAATCAGACACTAAAAAGGAAAATCAGTAAAATATGCTAAGAAGCCAAATTGCAGTGGCTGCAGGCTTTGCCAATAGCACTGTTGAGGATTCGGATAAAGCCTAGGAGTGGGATGTCAGTCAGTCCTTATGAGATATTGTATGGGAAACCATATGAATCTCCTGAGCCTAACCCTAATGTACACGTCACAGGAAAGCAGGAAGTGTATAATTATATTCTGTCTCTCGGGAAAACTTTAGCTTGGCTCCAGAGCATCCTCGTGTGGAATAGACTGCTGACTCTCGAGAACCCAGTTCGTAACATACATCCAGGAGACGAGGTGTACATCAAGAACTGGAACGAAGAACCGCTGAAAGAAAAGTGGAGTGGACCCCATCAGGTACTACTGACCACCTTTACAGCAGTCAAAGTAGCCGGCGTGGACCCCTGGATTCATTACACCCGAGTGAAGAAAATCCATCCTGAATCACGGACTGTGTAAACTGTGGAACCAACAAGGCTGCAGATAAGATGTGTTTAATTACTTTGAGAATGCTATCAGAAATTGTGCTAACGTTATGGTCATTAATGTCTTTGGGATGTGGAATGCAAAATGATCAACTAATCACTCTTCATTCTAGAATGAAGACAGAGGTACAAGCAGAAACAGAGGTGATAAAAGTTTCTAATGGAGTTCGGGCTGAGAATGTAATGATTGGATTAGTCAAAGATTTTGCCAAAATGCAAAACACCAGTAGAATAACTGCCTGTCTGCCAATACCAAAGGCAGCAGGAGACCCAGTAAATTGGGGAATCATAACATCAAAACTACCTGAAATACAAAAGAACAAAACAATTGCATGCAAACAGGTACCTGAGTCGAGGCAAGTCGAGGCAACTTGGGAGAAAATAGGAACATGGATGAGACCCATGAGCCAGAAAGTCTGTATTCTAAGTGATGGCATACTAGGAACCCCTATGGGAGAGTTGGGAGGCGTCACACAATGGCAATGCTTTTACCACACTACAAAAAGGTTATAGAAAATGTTACAGAAACCACTCTGGCATGGAAGTGTGAGGCCAAGGATCAGAAAGATCAGATAGAGCCTTGGGACAGTGTGTGGTCTGTGAGTATTCTTCAAAGATTCCAATATATGGCAAACACCCCTTGGTGTATAAAGTGGGAAGGCTCCGAGAATGAAACAGATCTAACAGTAATGTACACTGCCACTAGTAGCAGAACAAGGGCAGACAAAGTAAGTTGGTGGGCATGTAATAAAACTTATGACTGCACTTCTGATGATGCAGAGATAAAACAGATGCCACCCCTGGCAATAGCCCTACAAATTGGTTGTGCTTGCAGAGGGATCGAACATAAACAAGGCAGAGTGAATTATAAAGTAGTTGTAGGATGTACCAGGAGTACAGTCTGAAGTCCAGGACAATTTGTATGGGCAAGAAGCGATGGCACCTGGACAACACATCTGCCTGTAGATGGGTGTCAGGTAAAGGAGATTACTTTAGGCCTTCCAACCTCATGTCCAATTTAGAAAAAGTCCCCATTTAACGGAAAACATGAACTTCTGCAGATAAGAGAAAGACGAGAAGTTCTAGACAATGAAAATCCAGATGACACTTGGCAAGAACCCTCTGGTGGAGTGAAATTTGGGTGGGCCCTAGAGTCATTACTTGGTCCTATAGCAAACTATCAGAGTAGGGAGATGCTGTACAAACTTACAGGTCAGGTAGATAGACTGGCAAGAGTCACCCGGGAAGGATTTAAAGAATTAAACGCACAATTACAGGCCACCACAAAAATCACTTTACAAAATCGATTAGCTTTAGATTTGTTACTCCTGAAAGAGCATGGAGTATGTGGATTTTTAAAGGGACAAGTTGATCATTGCTGCGTTCATATCCCAAATGTAACTGCAGATGTAGAATATGACATCAATCAGTTGAAACAAATAGAGCATGAAGCACAAGAAGAGCAAAAGGACTTGACTACAAGCTGGCTAGGAAAAATCTTTAAAGGGTTAGGGTGGAATGTGAGTTCATGGATTAAATCTATCATTGAGAGTGTGATAATCTTACTTGTTATAGTGTGTTTTTATATTTTGTAATACTTTGAAGTAGTTTTGTTTTGTATTCCCATATTTTTCCCAAATGGTTTATCCCAAACTGTACCCCCCTCCCTTTACCTGTGTTATCCCTCTCCCGGGATGAGATCATCCCCAAACCCCAACCCTGCCTCTCTGTCAATCACTCAGCATCCCATCCCTCCATCCAGAAGTTTCGGTCCAAGTCGTCGAGTGATTAGCCAGAGGCTAGGAGTCAGCCCCCCCAAGCCTTGCCCCATACGCTGTCCTAAATGTCTATCCCCCAGTACCCATCCCTTAGGGTCACTTATTGGTTGGTAAAATGTTATCTACTTTTGGTTTCCACCTCCCTTTAAATGTAACCTTGGCACGTCTCCCGGGGCTCTTGGCAGGAGGCCCCCTGAGGTGCAGGAGCTCCTTTGGGACTCCTAGAATAAAACCTTGGATTAACCCTTGCTCAGAGTCGTCCCTTTTCTCTTCTACTGATGACTCTGGTGTCTCTTCTGCTGCAAAGGCGTCCAGCCTAGGTGCCCTCAGTACCCTCGGGGCACAGAGAGTGTCTCCCCGCTGTCGGCCGTGTCGGGGCTGCCCCCCGGTGTCTGCCGACTCGGGACTGGCCCAGGGTTCCTGAGAGGCTCTCAGAGGGACCGAGACACTTACTAATTGTATTCTTAGCAATTTGGTTAGTTTACAGCATCTTAAAGGGAGAGATATAGAAGAAAACATCCTGGAACCAGAAAATAATAAAGGCACTGACACGAGATCCATGCCCACCATCTACTGGTTCTCCAGTTCGTGATAGCATCCACATCAACCCTGGATTTGAAGAACGCCAATTATAAATTCAGGAATAAAGGACTGTATCAAGTGAAAACATTTACACCTATAGTGAAGTGAAAATGCTTTCAAAGCAGGGAGAATGATAGTGGAGCCCTGGAAAATGTTAAAGATAGGCTTTGAAAATGTTAGGCTTTGTGTTTTCTCAGATCACTGCACCTGTGTAAGCAGTATGATAAATGATATAATTGTTAGATGTGATGATTGTTTAGTAACTAAATATAATTATTGTATAATCATAAGAAGAATCATGAGAAACTATGTTAGAAATTTAATGGGGGAACCATGAGAAGCTATGTTTAGCTGAAATCTGTGTATACAATAGAACAATATAAGTTTAATAATTAACATGAAAGTTATATAATGATAGAGTATAAAACACATTCACGTCGAATGTATGGTCGGAGTCAGATTTGAGTTGAATACTCCTGACACCCAGAGCTCTTAATAAAAAGCACCGCATATAATCGCTTATGTGAGTATGTGTTTTTGAACACTAACATACTTACTGAGTTCCCCTTTTTTATTTTTGCTGCATGTTTTTCAGTGTATCATGTGCCCTTTCCACTGCAGCTTGCTCTGTTGGGGAATGGGCAATACCTGCGACATGTTTGATCCTCCAAGTGTGGAAGAATTCTTGTGTTTTATGAGATGCATGTGCAGGTCCCTTTTCTGTTTTTATCTGTTGGGGCACTCCTATCATGCTGAAGGCATGGAGCCAGTGTCAGGTGGCATCTCTTGATTTCTCACCTTTGTGTTCTGTTGCTACTATAAATCCTGAAAAGGTATCAATGGAAACATGGACATATTTAAAAATCCCAAAGCTCGATATCTGTGTTACATGTTTGCCAGATGTCATTAGGTTTCTATCCTCGTGGATCTGTACCTAACATTTATGGCAAAGAAAGAGTCCGCTGACATTGTGAGCAAGTGTTCACTACATCCCGTGCTTGTGGCAAAGTTAGATTGAATAGTTTAGCTAGCGCTTGGGCATTTTGATGGTAGAAATAATGAGAAAGTTTTGCCTATCCTAACTTTTGTGGTATAATGACTGCCACGGTGAGGGCATCCACCCTCGCATTGCCTTCCACTATAGGTCTAGGCAGAGTGGTGTGTGACCTAAGGTGCAGAATGTAATATTCATGAGACCTGTGAAGTAAAAAGTTGTAGAGAGTGGTTAATAATACAAAAAGAAAAGATCTTTGTTAGATACTTCCATCAGGTATGAATGCTCAATTCTCTCAATGATTCCTGTAACAGGTTGAAAGGTTATAGAATGTTCCCACTGTCCCTTACCATTTTTCTACAGGGTGACAGCTCTGTGTCTTTCCTGATCCATCAGTGAAAGCAGTCTTTGCATCAGGGATTGGAGTTTTCATTTGCAGTTGCCGTTGTTGAAAGGCAAGTTCCATGAAGGATTGTAGCAGGACATGTTGAGACATCGTGTGAAAAAATTGTCCATTATAGTCCGCAAGGGTAATTTGAAATGACAGTGAATCCCTGAATAGATTCTCTAATTCTGCTGCAGTAATAGGGACATGTATTACTGCTGGATCATATCCTGTCAGGCTCTGACATTGGAGTCGTCCCACCGACAGCAGTCGAATAAGTATCTCAAGTTGAGTGGTTATAGTTTTTGAAAAGACATGTGGCAGAAAAACCCATTCTAATAGCCAGAGATGATGTTCCTGTTCATCACATTGACCAATAAGAGCATAGGGTTGGAAAGATTGCAGAATCACGAACAGCCGCTAAGGCAAATCTGGGTTTCAACGTGTGGCAAAGGACTTATTGATTTTATCACTTACGGTCTCTAAAGCCTTTTGGGCAGTTTTTGTCAACTGCCATGGGGAAGAGACGTCTGGGTCCCCTTTTAACAATTGAAATAAGGGGGATAATCCCTCTGTGGTGATTCCTAATAAAGGGTGAATTCAATTAATAGTGCCTAATAGCTTTTGCAAATCGTTCAATGTGTGTATGTTGGCTTTTAGGGTTACTGGCTGTCAGGTGACTGTTGTCTCTAATAATTTGAAACCAAGGTATTTCCAGGGAGGTTTTGTTTGGATTTTTTCTGTGGCTATGCACAAGCCTCTTCTGGCAAGGGTTACCTTTAAAGCAGCAAGACAGTCATGCAATAATGGAGGATTGTCAGAAGCAATTAAAATATTGTCCATGTAGTGATACATCAAAACAGACAGATATTTTTGCCATACTGGTCATATCACTGAGTGAACAACGAATTGACAGATAGTAGGACTGTTCTTTTACTCTGAGGTAGCATGACCCAGTGTTATCATTCCATGGAGGTTTCATGATTGACAGATGGTAAAGAAAAGGCAAATTCAGGTGCATTGTCAGGATGCAAAGGAATTGTTAAAAAGCAGTCTTTTAAGTCAATTATCACTAATTCCCAATGTTCTGGAATCATTGTGGGGTTAGGTATTCCTGGTTAAAATGCCCCCATAGGTGAAATGACTGCGTTGACTGCCCTGAGATTCTGTAAAAGTTTCCACTTTCCCAATTTCTTAGGAATAACAAAAATAGGTGCATTCCATGGGCTGGTGGAAGGGACTATGTTACCCAAATGCAATTGTTCTTGCACAAGGATCTGGGCTTGCTGAAGCCGCTCATTTTTCAGGGGCCATTGGTATATCTGTTTGAAAGCCAAGTCAGTATAAGAAGCGGCTTTTCATCAATGACCCCTATCAAAAATGTGTTAAAATGATTGAACCCCATTGCATCATCAGGTCTCACCCCCACAGAGTGTCTGGGATCGGGAGTACATACATTTGCAAGGTGGCAGTCTTGCCCTACAGTCCAATGATTTTCAGTTTCTTTGTGGATTGCCAAGGAATCTGCTGACCTCTGACACCTGCTTTGATCACAGTTGAGGGTACCAGAAGCCACTCTGAGGGCCAGTTCTTTGGGGATATGATGGAAACATCTGCTCCGGTGTCGACCAAACCTGTACAAGACTTAGATTCTATTTGACAAGTGAGTAATGGTTGTTTTATCGCTATAATTTTTGACCAAAATATTTGTGGGGTGCCTGTGCTCCCAAATCCTCCTGCATCTCGTTGTTGCAAAATCTGTGCTGAACAGGGAATTGCTGACAGAAGTATTAATTGTGCCAGTCAGCTCCCCTGTGCCACAGTACAGGGAGGATTAGGTGTCCAAGAAATGATTTTAATTTCCCCTTTACAGTCAGCATCAATAATTCCTGGTAATATAAGTAGTCCTTTGTGGGTGGTAGAGGAGTGACCCAGGAGTAAAGCATGTGTTTGAAAAGGCAGTGGCCTGCACACAGAGGTGGGCAGCAGGTGAACTGAGGTATCATTCAGGGTTGTGGTAGCGCTGATGGCCACGTCCAGGCTGGCACTCCCAGGGGTGCCCCTTGCAAGGCTTGTGCTTGTATTGGTATCTGATTGAGTGTGGTCCCGTTGGACTGAGGGGCACCAGACCCTGTACCCCCCTTCAAGTTTCCCTGCTATGGGTGAAGGTTGCCATGTTTGTCATATTTAGACTGGCATTAATTGCTCCAATGAAACCCCTTTTGGCAGCGAGGACAAGGTTTACTGGGCTTTTTATTGTCTCTTTGTCCCTTTGGACATTACTTCCTCATATCTCCTAGTTCCCTGAATTTAAAGCACTTAATAGCTGCCCTGGACATTTGCAGTTGTTGGGTTCTTGCAGTACCAATTTGTTCTGCTTTAAATTGTTCTGAGGCAATATTAGTGCATGCCTCGATATAATCAGAAAGTTCAACATCAGCAGGATTACGAATCGAGTCCAGGGCTTTTTCTGCAGTCATTTTTATCATTTTCATAAGCAAAATATTTTAAGACAGCATCAGCTGCTTCCTGCATATAAGTTTGCCGTCTAACGGCGGATTGTAATTGATTGATAAAGGTAATATATGGTTCCTGAGGCCCCTGCCTCGCAGCAGAAAAACTAGACTCCAATTTTTTTTTTCAGGTACCTTTTGTAGTGCCCGTATGGCAATAACAGTAGACTGATCCCATGCTTGGGGGAGGGGGGGGGGGGGGGGGGAGTCTTAATTGAGCCCAAACAGTAGTGTACACACCTGTGCCAGAGAGTTGCGATGCAGTGATATTCATCGGCTGTTGTGGATTACTGTTATTCAATGCCCAAGTTTGAGCCAAATCTACAAATTCCATCCACCAGAGTACTGTCCTCTAGGAGAATAGGAATGGGGCTGCAAGCATCCTCGCCTTAATGAGTTACAGCTGTGTCTTTGAACAAGACAGGTAAACAACTTTGAGGGAGAAGCAGAATAGAATGCAGATGTGTGTTGACATTTACAACGAGAAACAGAGAAATTTATGACCAATTACAAAAGGGTAGAAGGTGCATGCCCATAGTTTGTTAGCCAATTATAATGCAAAAAGGAGCGCATGTTATGCGTGTGATATAGAGAAAAAGTATAAAAAGTTGTACTGTGGGATAATAAACTGCTGATGTGTCACCATGATATTTTCTGAAAAATCCCTTCGCCAGGATTTCTTGTCCTGGGAAGCTGGGAAGCTTCAGCTTCTCCATGTTTTGCTGCTCTGGCATGTTGTCTGGAGATTGTTTATCCAAACATGTGAATTGTTTTTAATTAATGACCAATCACAGCCAGCTGTGTCGGACTTGCTGAGTCAGTCACGTGCTTTCATTATCATTCTTGTTAAGCTTTCTGATGTATCCTTTCTCTATAGTTTAGTATAGTTTTAGTTTATAATTTCTTTTAATATAATATAGCATCATAATATAATAAATCAGCCTTCTGAGAACTTGGAGTCAGATTCTCATCTCTCACCTCGTCCTGGGGACCCTCACAAACACCACACTGATGCTTGCCACCATCATCAGCAGTAAGGATGGGTTTACATTCTCCATTTCAGGGGAGGCTCCTGCCTTCCTTAGCAGACTCCTGTCTTTCCAAACCAATTAAGATCATAGGAAACATCTGATGGGTACCAGGGTGTCGTGGTTTGACACTGGCCCAACACCAGGCACCCACGAGAGTTGCTTGCTCACTCTCTCCTGCCACAGCTGGGCAGAAGAGGGAAAAAAAGAACACTTCATGAGTGATATAAGGACCAGGAGAAATATTTCAAGGGCAAAACAGGCTTAAGTTGCAAAGTGAATTTATTACTAACAGAATCAGAGGAGGATAATGAGAATTTAAATAAGCCCTTAAAACACCTTCTCCTCCCCAGCCCCTCCCTCCTTCCCACTGACACTGGAGGGAGACAGGGCATGGGAGTTTTGGTCAGGTCATCAACAAGATTTTCTTCTGCTGCACCGGGAGACAAGTCCTTCCCCTTTGAGATGATGGGGTCCCTTCCCATGGGAGACAGTTCTCTGTGAACTTCTCTGACATGGGTCCACTCTCATGAGCAGCAGCCTTACCACACCTGCTGCAATGTGAGCCTCTCCCACAGGCACACAGTCCACCCAAAACTGCTGCGAAGTGGGTGTCTCTTTCAATGGGGTGCAGTCCTCCAAGGACAGGCTGCTCCAGCTTGGAAGCAGGGGTCCTCTCTCTCCACCTGTTCTTCCACTGGATCACAGCCTCCTCCAGGCATCCAACCTCTCAGCATGGGCACCTCCCCCACAGGCTTTGGATGGATCTCTGCATTCCCTGTGGATCCATGGGCTGCAGGGGAACAGCCTGCTTCACCACGATCTTCTCCACAGCCTGCAGAGGAATCTCAGCTCCGGTGCCTGGAGCACCACCTCCTCCCACTCTGTCCTGGGTTGTAAGATATGTGTGTGTTCTATTGGCCATCTGTTAGAGGTGGGGCAGTTATCTTCTGTTAATTGGGCAGTTTTCATTATCTCTTCCACAACCAATCCTCCCTCTGGAGAGATATCTTCTGTTAATGGACCACTGAGTCTCACTTCATGACTGATAAAATTACATCATCCCATTGTGAGAAGCTCCGCCCAGGGGGAGGACCCAAGCATTCCGACCTGGATAGAATCTGAGATTTAGAACACCAGAAGCAGCCTTTCCCCACTGGATTCCAAGAGAAGCAGCTTTCTTTTCCACTGGATTCCTAGAGGAAGGCCAGGCCCATCTAAAACACCACTGGACCTTCAGAGGAAATCCACACCCTTCTACAGGATCACTGCTTCAACTGAACCACACCTGTCACTACAGGAGGAATGCAGCCACCATTCAATCAGACTGCTACCAACACCCTGACCAACAGGGTGTCAGGTTGTATTCTTACTCTGTCAGAGGTTTCTTTTTTGTTTGTATTATTGCAGTTGTATTTTTAATTTTCCCAGTAAAGAACTGTTATTCCTATTTCCATATCTTTGCCTGAGAGCCCTTTAATTTCAAAGTTATAATAATTCAGAGGGAGGGGGTTTACATTCTCCATTTCGAGGAAGTCTCCTGCCTTCCTTAGCAGACACCTGTCTTTTCAAACCAAGACACCCTCCTTCTCCACTGACCTTGGTGTCACCATGTTGTTTTCCCTCACATGTTCTCATCTCCACCTCTTCTTTGACTAGAAGCAAACCCCATGACATTTGCTTTGATTTTCTTCTTAAACATGTAATCGCAGAGGCATTACCAACCTCTCTCTTTGGCCCAGTTTTCGCCAGCAGCATGTCCATCTTCAGAGCCATCAGCCATTAGCTCTGCTGGACATGGTGGGAAGCTTCCAGCACCTTCTCAGAGGAGCCACCTCTGTGGCCCCCCCGCTACCAAAAACCAATATACAGGGACAAAATTGTCTGACCCATAATTATCTGGGTGAGGCTTTGGGGTTGGAATTTATATCTCTGTTCCCTGGTGATGTGCAACAGACAGTCTTTAAGCAGTTTTTGGGATTTCGTTGTGACTTGCCCCATTATAAGAAATGCTTCCTGACGGCTCACAAAGGCTAACCTGTTCTATAGCCAGTGATGAAAGGTGCTCCTTGGTGATCAGCTGAACACACACATGCTTGGTTTGGTCAGGCTATGCCACCGGACTGGAAGACATCCGTAGTAATGATGTCCCTGTGTCAAGGTTTAGGGCAAATTTGGAGGAGAATTTCTAAATTAGGGCTCCTCCAGTAAGCAAACCCACACAGCCCCTCCCCCCAACCGGTTCGGGAAGGATTTCTCGGAGAGGAGTGGAAAGAACCTGTTTATTTAACAAGCACAGCACCCCCCAGCACACAAAATGAACAATACCGGATGACACCACTCTGCAAAAGATGACAAATTCAGAAAGTCTCTCTGGGGGTAGTCACTGTGTTCTCAGTCCCTCCGGTGCTGGGGCTGCTGCTGCAGGCCACAAGGTGCAGGATCTTGGTGTTTCTCAGGTCCCAGTCCGGAGCAGGTTCGAAATGATCAGAAAAAGGAAAGGAGAAACCGTCCAGGAAGAAATTGGACAGTTTAGCTGAACTAGCTAAAGAGCAAAAGCAAGCAGAAGCAAAGCAAGCAAGAGCGAGAGAGCAAAAGCCAAAAGCAAAAAAAACTGCAGTCTCTGTGTCCCGCCAGGCTGATAAGAAAACCAAAACAAAACTTTCCCTCTTCAGAGCCGGTCTTAAAGGTACAGAACATAATATCCAACATTAACAGAACACATGAATGGGGATACAAGCATCCTAACGTCACCCTAGGACATTCCACCCCTTATCCCCATATCATCAACATACTACCACACATATCATTCTCACCCCACAATCAGATCTCCCTGTGGTACACATCGTGTTGTTCCATCTCTTTGCATTATCCACCATGTGCAACCTGGTCCCTGAGCAAAGACAACCCCACGAATGGGTTTGTCTGTACTCAAGGCAGAATTGACCCACACATTCTTCCCTAACAAACCTCTAACACGTACCACTGGGACTTTATCTCCATCTGTTACATTCAGGGACTCAGACTGGGCAGGACCTGCTCGGTTGGTGGAACCTCGGGTGTTAACTAACCAGGTGGCCTTTGCTAAATGCTGCTCCCAATTTTTGAAAGATCCCCCACCCAAAGCTTTTAGCTGGGTTTTTAGTAGTCCATTGTACCGCTCCACTTTGCCTGCAGCTGGTGCATGGTAGGGGATATGGTACACCCACTCAATGCCATGTTCCCTAGCCCAGGTGTTGATAAGGCTGTTCTTGAAATGAGTCCCATTGTCTGACTCAATCCTCTCAGGGGTACCATGTCTCCACAGGATTTGGTTTTCCAGGCCCAGAATGGTGTTCCGGGCAGTAGCATGAGACACAGGGTAGGTTTCCAACCATCCAGTGGTGGCTTCCACCATGGTCAGCACGTAGCGCTTGCCCTGGCGTGTCTGGGGCAGTGTGATGTAGTCAATCTGCCAGGCCTCCCCATACTTGTACTTGGACCACCGCCCGCCATACCATAGGGGCTTCACCCGCTTGGCCTGCTTGATGGCAGCACACGTCTCACAGTCATGGATAACCTGTGAAATACTGTCCATGGTTAGATCCACCCCTCGGTCTCGTGCCCACTTATAGGTGGCATCTCTGCCCTGATGGCCTGAGGCATCATGGGCCCATCGAGCTAGGAATAACTCTCCCTTGTGTTCCCAATCTAGGTCTATCTTTGACACCCCTATCTTTGCTGCCTGGTCTACCTGCTCATTGTTTTGGTGCTCCTCATTGGCTCTACTCTTGGGGACATGGGCATCTACATGGCGGACTTTCACAGGTAGCCTCCCTACCCTGGTGGCAATATCTTTCCACTCATCAGCAGCCCAAATTGGTTTTCCTCTACGCTGCCAGTTAGACTTTTTCCACCTCTCCAGCCATCCCCACAGAGCATTGGCTACCATCCATGAATCAGTGTAGAGGTAGAGCTTTGGCCATTTCTCTCTTTCTGCAATGTCCAGGGCCAGTTGAACGGCTTTGAGTTCTGCAAGTTGACTGGATCCACCTTCTCCTTCAGTAGCTTGTGCAACCTGTCGTGTGGGGCTCCATACGGCTGCTTTCCACTTCCGGTTCATCCCTAAGATGCGACAGGAACCGTCAGTGAAAAGAGCATAGCGTGTTTCCTCTGGGGGCAGTTGGTTATATGGAGGGGCCTCTTCAGCCCGTGTCACTGGTTCTTGTTCTTCATCTGTGACACCAAAATTCTCACCTTCGGGCCAATTTGTAATTACCTCCAAAATCCCAGGGCGATTCAGTTTACCTATATGGGCGCGCTGAGTGATAAGAGCAATCCACTTGCTCCAGGTGGCACTGGTGGCATGGTGAGTGGAAGGAACCTTGCCTTTGAACATCCACCCCAGCACCGGTAGTCGGGGTGCCAGGAGGAGTTGCGCTTCTGTACCAATCACCTCTGAGGCGGCTTGGACTCCTTCATAGGCTGCCAAGATTTCCTTCTCTGTGGGAGTGTAGTTGGCCTCAGAGCCTCTGTAGCCTCGACTCCAAAATCCCAGTGGTCGACCCCGAGTCTCCCCAGGCACCTTCTGCCAAAGGCTCCAGGACAAGCCATGGTTCCCGGCTGCAGAATAGAGCATGTTCTTCACATCTGGTCCCGTCCTAACTGGGCCAAGAGCTACTGCATGAGCGATCTCCTGCTTGATCTGGACAAAGGCCTGTTGCTGCTCAGGGCCCCAGTGGAAAGTGTTCTTCTTGCGGGTGACCAGGTAAAGAGGGCTCACGATCTGACTATACTCAGGAATGTGCATCCTCCAAAAGCCTATGGCACCTAGGAAAGCTTGTGTCTCTTTCTTATTGGTGGGTGGAGACATTGCTGTGATCTTGTTGATGACGTCTGTAGGAATCTGACGCTGTCCATCTTGCCACTTCACTCCCAGGAACTGAATCTCACGAGCTGGTCCCTTTACTTTGCTCTTTTTAATGGCGAAACCAGCTCCCAGGAGGATTTGGATGACTTCCTTCCCTTTCTCAAACACTTCCGCAGCTGTGTTCCCCCACACAATGATGTCATCAATATATTGCAGATGTTCTGGAGCCTCACCCCTTTCTAGTGCAGTCTGGATCAGTCCATGGCAGATGGTAGGACTGTGCTTCCACCCCTGGGGCAGTCGGTTCCAGGTATACTGCACTCCCCTCCACGTGAAAGCAAACTGAGGCCTGCATTCTGCTGCCAGAGGAATGGAGAAAAATGCATTGGCAATGTCTATAGTGGCGTACCACCTAGCTGCCTTGGACTCAAGCTCGTACTGGAGCTCTAATATGTCTGGCACGGCAGCACTCAGTGGTGGAGTTACCTCATTCAATGCGCGGTAGTCCACAGTCAATCTCCATTCTCCTTCAGATTTTCGCACAGGCCAAATGGGGCTGTTGAAGGGTGAGTGGGTCTTGCTGACCACCCCTTGGCTCTCCAGCTCTCGGATCATCTTATGGATGGGGATCACAGCATCTCGAGTGGTTCTATACTGTCGTCGATGCACTATGGAGGTGGCAATTGGCACTCGTTGCTCTTCTCCCATCAGACATCCTACTGCAGATGGATTCTCAGACAGCCCAGGCAAGGTGTTCAATTGCTGGATGCCCTCTGTCTCTACAGCAGCTATCCCAAATGCCCACTTGAGTCCTTTTGGGTCTTTGAAATACCCACTTCGAAGGTAGTCTATGCCCAAAATACATGGGGCCTCTGGGCCAGTCACAATAGGATGTTTCTTCCACTCATTCCCAGTCAGGCTCACATCAGCTTCCACCAAAGTGAAATCCTGGGATCCCCCTGTCACGCCAGCAATAGAAACAGACTCTGTCCCCACATGTCTCGATGGAATTAATGTACATTGCGCGCCAGTATCAACCAAAGCTTTATATTCTTGTGGTTCCGATGTGCCAGGCCAACGAATCCACACAGACCAGAAAACACGATTTTCCCTGGCCTCTACCTGGCTAGGGGCAGGGCCCCTCTAAGCCTGGTTATCCTTCTTTCCCTGGGCATATGTCTTGGATGTTCCTTCAAGGGGATCAGACGTGGCATCATCAGCATCATACCTGGTGGTTCGGCTACGGGCAACTGGAGCTGCTTTCTTCCTGGTGGCTTCCTTCAATTCACGCACCCGTCGTGCCAGAACAGCAGTAGGTTTTCCATCCCACCTCCTCATGTTTTCTCCACAGTCACGCAGGTAGAACCACAGCTCTGTTCGTGGGGTGTACCTTCTCTGGCCATCTGGGGAACGTCTGCCTTGGATACCAGAACCTCTGATCTGTACTGCCGAGATTTGGAGAAGGTCTTCTTTAATCTCCTCTCTGAGCTTCTTATGATTCTCCTCTATCTTATCCTCTAAGTTCTGCAGACGTGTTTCTACCGCTGCAATTCTGGCATGTGTTGGGCCATGCACAGCATCTGCATATGCTCGGAGCTTCCTTGCCATATCCAGCACAGTCTCATCCCTCTCATCCCGCTTCATTATGGCTAGGGCAGAAGCATATTCGTGTGGCCCAAGTCACACAAGTTTCCGCCACATCACAGACGTGCATGGCACCAAGTCTGGGTTCCTAGTTGTCACATCATCTGAGAAGATAATCTCTGCCACTGCCATCTCTCTCAGGCGTTGGATCCCTTGCTCTATGGTCTTCCACTGTGTCTGTTGCATATAAAGATCATCTGGACACAGGTATCTTTGTGCAACACTTTCCAAGACCCGTGCCCAGAGGCTCTGAGGGTTTGCCCCCCTCATCATTCCTTGGTCAATGACAGGATCATGTGATAGGGATCCCAAATGCCTCGCTTCTGTGCCATCCAGAATTGTAGCCTCGCCTGCAGCATCCCAGAGACGGACTAACCAACTAATTATAGATTCATCAGGTCGTCGGGTGTAATCCTTCCGTAAGCCACGAAGGTCCTTCAGGGAAAAGGACTCAATATTTGCATCTGGTCTTGCACCTGCTGCTTTGACTCCTGATTTTATGTCAGGAGGCATTGAGGTTCCTTCTGCTGCATCATCATCGTCATCATCATCCACTGGTCGATTGGTCTTGTCCGTGCATTTCCCACTTCTGGTACTGGTAGCAACAGCCATTGGTTTAGCTGCTGGCTTAGGCTCACTATCTGGTTTGGCTGCTGGCTTTGAGCCTGTGGTGTTGGCTGCAGTCTGAGTGACTGGGATAGCTGATTTATCTCCCTGCCCCCCTGCCTCCGTCTGCTGTCCTACAGTCTCCAACAGAGTGCGATAAGCATATGCCAGGGCCCAGCTCACTGCAATGACCTTTCTCTCCTTAGGCTCATCCTGGTATTTCTCTTTCAGATATTTCCCCACCTCAGCTGGGTTCTGAATTTGTTTATGGGGAAAATCCCAGACTATAGGGTCGGAGAATTCCTTCAGGATGTGGCCCATTTCCTCCCATTTCCCACACCACTCAGGATGTTTCACACCTGGGTCTACTCCTGAGTCAGGGGTCTCATCAGCCCGTCTAGAAATCTCAGCCCTCATTCTGGAGAGACAGCAGACTGTATAGAAGAAGGTTACCAGATTGAATACAAGAAAGATGGTTTCTCTAACATTCAGGGGAAACTGAACATCCTTCACTACTGATGCAACCGATTCATAGGAGAAGAAGGAAAGCAAAGGCTGAAAAGCCTCATTCCCTACTGCTCCTCCTCTAACAAACTGGACGAATAACCATAACCAAGAACCATTCATACCTGGAGCAGACCCCAACATGTTTATAAACTTCTTGCACATCATTGCCATCAAGCCCAGCAGGATAGCTATTCTGGTCACTGCCCCTCTGCTGTAAAAACTACGTATGAGGGACAATACTAGAACTATTTCAGGATAGGAAAATAAACCTAGGGACCACAGAGGTATTAAAATCTCGAAAAACCCTAGGGACCAGAAGCACATGCAAGCCTTCACCCCAACACTCATCATGAATTCAAAAAGCATGGCTATTAACTGCTTCAAACAAACAGAGTAATGGCAACCAAAATACCCTCAAAACAGGGTTTTTCCACTCACTCTCTCAAGCCCAGCGTTGGGCGCCAAAATTTTGTCGAGGTTTAGGGCAAATTTGGAGGAGAATTTCTAAATTAGGGCTCCTCCAGTAAGCAAACCCACACAGCCCCTCCCCCCAACCGGTTCGGGAAGGATTTCTCGGAGAGGAGTGGAAAGAACCTGTTTATTTAACAAGCACAGCACCCCTCAGCACACAAAATGAACAATACCGGATGACACCACTCTGCAAAAGATGACAAATTCAGAAAGTCTCTCTGGGGGTAGTCACTGTGTTCTCAGTCCCTCCGGCGCTGGGGCTGCTACTGCAGGCCAGAAGGTGCAGGATCTTGGTGTTTCTCAGGTCCCAGTCCAGAGCAGGTTCGAAATGATCAGAAAAAGGAAAGGAGAAACCGTCCAGGAAGAAATTGGACAGTTTAGCTGAACTAGCTAAAGAGCAAAAGCAAGCAGAAGCAAAGCAAGCAAGAGCGAGAGAGCAAAAGCCAAAAGCAAAAAAACTGCAGTCTCTGTGTCCCGCCAGGCTGATAAGAAAACCAAAACAAAACTTTCCCTCTTCAGAGCCGGTCTTAAAGGTACAGAACATAATATCCAACATTAACAGAACACATGAATGGGGATACAAGCATCCTAACGTCACCCTAGGACACCCTGTTAATCAGGAGGCCATTTGTAGGGTATCAGTGCAAGACTCAGAAGCTAAGAGTAAATGAATCTGTTTATTGCAGTTAAGACAATACTTACACTCTTAGTGTGAGAGTCTCTGTTTAGTTCGTCACATGCAACCCAATTGCAGGCCTGTAATAAATCTGACGGCCTAACAGTCTGTTATTTTTCTCAAGGTTTGCAGGCTTTGAAGAAACAGGATGACTTTCCTGTTTTTAGATCATGTGTAATCTTCTTTCTTCTGTGCTTCCCAGGGTTTTTCAGGCCAGCAGTTTCCTCACAATCTCTTACCCCTACATAAACATGAGGAACTATGGATTCCTGTGAATCTTTGTCCTGGATTGCCAAGCAAATTGTATTCTATTTGCCATCTCTATGGCAGTTGTCTTCTGGTAGGTGGGCTGTTTTCCTTATCTCTTCCACAACCAATCCTCCCTCCGGGGAGACATCTGCTGATAATAGGCTATTGAATGTCACTGCATGACTGATAATAACTATAGCATCCCATTGTGAGATGCTCCACCCAGAGGGAGGAGCCAAGCATTCCTACCCAGATATAATCTTGAGTTTCTGGAACACCAGGACTTCTTCTCCACTGGATTTCCCAGAGGAACAGCTGCCTCTTCCACTGGATCTTCAGAGGAAGACTACACCCTTTCTACAGGATCCCTGCTCCAACAGAACCACAGCTGACACTCCAGGAGGACTGCAGCCACAATCCCAATTGGACTGCTACCAACACCCTGACCAACAGGGTGTCAGGTTGAGTTCTGACTCTGTCAGTGTTGGTTTGGTTTACTGCATTGTTTATATTATTTTTTTGTTTTCTTCCCTAATAAAGAACTGTTATTCCTGCTCCCATATTTTTTGCCTGAGAGCCCTTAATTTAAAATTTATAGCAATTCGGAGGGAGGGGGTTTACATTTTTCCATTTCAGGGGAGGCTTCTAGCTTCCTTGGCAGACACCTGTCTTTTGAAACCGAGACAATCTTAAAGCAGAATGGGAAGGAGAATCAGAAGTTGTCTATCTAAAGTGTTTGTTTTCAAAGGAATTCAAACAAAAGAAGAGATTTATTGTTTGTTTGGTTGTTTTTATTGTATCTGCTATTGCTATTTAATTTTGTCTGCTATTGTTATTGCTGCCTTTACAGAATCAGTAAAAACAGCTCATGAAGTTAGTTCTTTAAGGAGTAATTTCACAGAGGGAATACAAATGCAAACAGTAATTGATCAACAAATATTGGCACGCTTAGATTCCCTTGAGGCTGCTCTGCTATGGGTAGGAGAAAAACAAGATGTCCTAAATACTTGCTTGTGTCTTCATTGTGATTGGCAGCATACTGATGCTAGTGTGTGTTACCCTTGTAGAGTGGAACAGTTCTGAAACTTCCTGGGATAAGGTGAAGCCTCATCTAAAAGGGAAATTCTCTATAAATATGGATAAAAACATTAATGCATTAAGAGATAGCATTAGGAAACAACCTCAAAAACTTGAAACCATGTTTGCACAGAGTTTCTATGATACACTTGCTAACAGCTTTGCCTGGCTTAACCTGAAATCTTGGTTTAAGAGTCTGAATTAATGCATATGGCTGTTTGGCGCTTTGGGGACAGGTCTCTTTCCTTTTTTTATTGCAGGATTTCTTTTACTCTGGAGACTGTATTCAATCAGCAAAAAGCCAGAAGTAGATGCAATGGATGCCTTTGTGATCAGTTCCTCCTTAAACAAATGAATTGCAGAAAAAGAAAACAAGCTCCACAACTTTGTCAAAGTTGTAAAGCTGGTATGTTTATTAGAGTGCTGGACGCATGTGGGGATCACTCCCCTTAAAAAGATGTGTACCTCTGGGAACTCCAGATCCTTTTTTTATCTCCCTTACTAATCCATTTGCATGGAATTTGACAATAGGTTCATACATATTCATTTTACTGATTTTGCCTTACACTTGCAGCTAGTTACCCTTGCAGCTAGTTTTTTATCAGAAAGTACAGAAAGAACTCCTGGGTCACCCTGCCCTGCCTCCCGCAGTCTCTTCGTCTGTTTGTCCTTCAGCTGAAGCAGTTTCTTCGAGCATAGGTTTTTGCGAGAACAGGCAGTCAGACCAAACAGCTGTGTTTGCAAGCTACCGACTTCAAAGTTCAAGGGACCCCCCCTTTATCTCCAATTCAAAGATGTACATTTTACTTAAATTGAAATGGATTTTAACTCTGGATAATTTCCACTCTGTCTCACAAAGAAGGGGGAGATGTAGAAGTAGTGGCCTTCTAGGGCCATCCTGACTTGGATTAACAGCTCTTCTCCCATGGGAAAGCACATACCAAAGGATCAAGTCCAGCCATAAATACCTATGCTTTGACATTTAACCCAGAAAACTGGGCTTTGAATTTGTGTGGGATGAATGATAAAAGCTAGAAACATTGGCTCTACTCTTCCTGTTTTTGTGTGGTTGTTTTCTCTCTCCTACTGCCTGGCTGTGTAGTTGGTCCTAAAACTTGTTCAAAGAAGAAACATATAAAAATCATGTGTGTTTATTAAAGATAATCCTGCTAGATTACAAATTGGTATTCTGTTATCCTCAATTGCTACACTTCACCATCCTCATGACCCTCCTTTGGACCTTTTCTAATAGCCTAATGTCTTTTTTATATTGTAGTGCTGAAAACTGCCCCCAGCACTCAAGGTAAGGCTGCCCCAGTGCAGAGCAGAACAGGACAATCAGCTTTGACTGGCTGGCAAAAATTAGTTAGTGCACCAGCACTGTCTTCCTGCCTTAGATAAACCCTTCTATCTGTTTGTAGATGTAGAAAGAGGGGTAGCTCATGGAGTACTTGCCCAGGACTGGGGAGGATCCAGGAAACCGGTGGGCTATTTATCAAAACTACTAGACCCTGTCAGCCGGGGATGACCGACTTGCATTCAGGCAGTGGCAGCGACTGCCATACTCATAGAGGAAAGCAAAAAATTAACCTTTGGGGGAAAACTGAAAGTATATACCCTGCACTCAGTTAGAAGTATCCTAAGCCAAAAGGCTGAGAAATAGCTCACTGATTCCCGAATGCTCAAGTATGAAGCCATCTTAATAAATAGTGATTTAGCACTATCGTGAGTAACCAACTCAACCCTGCCCAGTTTTTATATGGAGAACCAGGTGAGGAATTAATACATAATTGTCTAGAAGTTATAAACTATCAAACTAGAGTAGGAGAGAACCTAACAGATCAACCACTCCAAGGTGGAAAACGATTGTACATCAATGATCTTCATGGGTAATAAAGGGGCACAGGGTATCAGGGTACACTATAGTGGATGAAAGGTTAGTAGCCATAGAAAAGGGAAAGTTATCTTCCAACTGGTCAGCCCAATTGTGTAAGTTGTATGCCCTAAAATGAGCTCTGGAAATATTATCACAGAAAAGGGGAACAATATATACAGACTCAAAATATGCTTTTGGTGTAGTGCATACCTTTGGAAAAATTTGGGAAGAGAGGAGGCTATTAAATTCAAAGGGAAAGGGACTGATTCACGAAAAACTTGTTTTAGAAGTGTTAGAAACCTTACAATTACCAGAAGAAGTAGCAGTGGTATATGTTAAAGGGCATCAAAACGACTATGTCTAAGCTTAATTAATCACAGAAATAAAAACTATATCTTTATAACAAAGTTACTTTAACATCACACATATAAAATCCATTTTTACATTTGCGAAAAGCCAATATTATAATATGTATCTATAACAAAACCTTTGTAAATTTTTGGAAGTGAGCAGCATTTCTCACAGCAAACAATTTAACAATTAGCTCTAGCTTAAGCATCTAATATTCATTAACCTATCATCTGCCTAAATTACATCCTGATCAGTATGAATTGCTTCTAACCCTCAGCTGAAATCTTAACTCTTTAAAATCATGATTCAGTAAGCGAGATATATGAGAAACTTTGCAGCTGTAGCTGGAACCACGGAGTGTCCCAGAAGGTAGGGGGTGCGGGGCTACATTGTAGCAAAAACCTGGAGCAGTGGCAAAGAAACGGCGGGGGCTGGGCAGTGACAGCCCAGCTCCCGAACACAGATGGGAGAAGCTCCCTTGAAGGGGAAAAGGGCTTGGGGTCCTGGGATTTCCCCTGAGGCACCTGAACAGATGGTGAAAGTCCTTTTTTTAGTGAGGTAGAGTGTTAGCAAGGTCCCAGTTCAGTGGCTGCTCTTATGAGCAAAGGCTTACCCACGACAGAAGCAGGATAGGGATGAGCTCCAGTGGTGCCAGAGAATTTTCCCCCAGGAAGCAGCAACCTGACTGTCCTCCTCTGAAGCAGAGAGACCAAGAGAGCTAGGAGCTGTGCCCAGCCCCCTTTTTCCCAGCCCAATTCTTGTGGTATCTGTGCCCTTCCAGGAGAAACCCCCTGCTAAGAGAGTTAGCCAGCTGCACCCTTCCCGTGGCAACTTCTTTTGTCTCTCCTAAGTACCAGTAGCTATGGTTTCTGTTATAGATAAATATTATAATATTGGCTTTTCGCAAAAGTTAAAATGGATTTTATATGTGTGATGTTAAAGTAACTTTGTTATAAAGATATAGTTTTTATTTCTGTTGTTAATTAAGCTTAGACATAGTAGTGAAATAGCTATGCTTGTGTTAAAATGCCTGGTTGGATGGGATAACATCCAATGAACATAGGATGAGGGCACCTGCTACAGATATGCTAACTATCAGCACTCACTGTCTGAAGAAAGCATGGACCAAGGCCGGAACTGGAAGTGATAAAGAGAAGGAGCCTAAACCACAGCCAAGAAACATGCATGCTCTAAAAAGGCAGACCCGAGGAGGGGCCATGTCAAATGGTTCCTGGAAAATGTGAACTAGTTTATGGATATACATAAGCGTCTAGGAATATGCAATGGGCTGATGTAAGGGAAAAAGTATTTAAGGGGTATCCCCAATGGTAACAGCGTGGTTTTGACTGAGTGCCAAGATGCACCCAGCTGTAATAACTTTTGCTCTATGGTCCTTGTCTCCTATTGTCCTTTAATAAACTGTTTAAATTTTCACAGGAGCGTGAATGTGTTTTTCACAAATGGGCACTCGTCCCAGATGTAACACCTCTCTCCCAAGACCACCAGGAGATCCTGAGCGAGGAAGGCGCGCCCTGCCAGGTTTAGGCAGCCTCACTCTGTTTCTCCTGGTGTGATCGGCGGTTGCAGGTAGAACACCCAGTGGACAAGAGGAGACACATAAAGCAAAGGAAAAGGGAAGAAAAGGCTCCCTAAAACCACAGTAGCCCCATAAATTCTTGTGCACGAAGACTCGAAGAAGAAAAGGGGATTGTAAGTACTCTTTGGGGGGGCTGGTACAGGGGGATGAATGTGTCTGTGAATGAGACGCGGGCTGGTTATTCCAGACCTGCAAAGTGAGTGATGAGTCTCGCAGACTGCAGTTCCCTTCTTTCACAAGAAAAACCAGCCAGTAAAGAGATGAAGCGAAAGATAAAAGTAGTGAGAGAATCCCCAGGGGTAACTGGGACTGGGTCTCAGGGAAGGGGTGGGACCCTTTAGAGAGAGAGAGCGGAGGGTTTTCCTGGCACAATCCACTGGGAAAGTGGGATAAAAACTGGAGGGGGCCCCTAAACACTCTGCTGGGTTGAGGGCTAAATATGCCCAAGGGCATCCAGGGTTGAACGACACAGCTGGATTGAGGGATACCCAAGAGCATCCAGGGTTGGCCAATAACATTTTGAGATTTTATCATACCTGTGGGTGGATATTAACAAGCGACTTGAGAACAAAGGTACATTATTTTTGTGTTGTCCTGTTGTGAGTGGGAGTGAGCGAGTCATATTAAAGAAATAAAAGTGAGTGAGTGTGAATGAATGAAAGCATATATGATATGGATTGTGGATTTAAAGTTTAACTTTTCTGGAAGAAGGTGGATTGTATTTTTCTGTGCTGTGAAGAGTGGGAGGTGTTCAAGTTGTCTGGGGAATGGATTGGATGTCAGGGGAATGGATTTCTCACAGGCAAATGAGACGGGGAGCCAGAGAAAGGGGCTGGGACCTCCTGGAAATGTTGCCTCTCCCTGTCTCCAGTTTCTCTGCTCATGCCAGGAGCTCCAGTCTCTCTACCCGTATCAGCTTCTCTGCCTGTGTCAGGAGTTTCAGCCCTCCCCGCCCATACTGACCGTGATCACTCCTGTCCCTGCCGTGACTCTGGAGCCGCTTGCTCCTACCTTTGTTTCTTTGTTGATTCCAGCTTTCCTGCTGACTTCTGCTCCTAATTCCATCCCATTTTTGGTTCCAACTTCACTGCCGACCCCCACTCTTGTCTCTGCTCCCTCGGTGATTCCAGCTCCTGCTGTATCTATGGGAGGGGTTCAGGAGGGGGGCAGAGCCCTGGTGTGGTCAGGGTCCCAGGGAGGGACTAGGGATGCCTGTTTCTGCTGCAGTGGGGGAGGGCACCCACACTTAGAGGTAGACTTGGAAGTACTTCAGGGGAAGTGCCCAGTTAAGGTGTGGGAAGATCATGGGCCCCGTTTTCTGGGGAATTAATGCCGTCTGGAGCCTTTGATAACTTGGGAAGCAGGACCCCAAGAGGAATAATTGGAATTTGTGGTTGATTCTGGGGCAGAGAGAACTTGTGTTGGGGAGATTCCAGGGAGATGTGATATGGGTGGTGACACGGTGGAAGTGGCAGGGGCAGAAGGAGAAAGGTTTAAAATCCCTGTCGTTGAAGATGGAGTAATTAGGAGAGAGACTGGCATGGGGATAGGAGATGTCTTGTTGATTCCTGGGGCAGGCATCAACTTGTTGGTGTGGGAAAGACATTTCTGTGCTGTTCTTGTGAGCCAGCAAAGGCTTCTTGATGAGGCAGAATAGAAATTTTCCAGGGTAGAAATCTGTGACGGTGTTCACAGGGGTCTTATGTTGAGGGAAGAGACTAGGATCTGACTCCATATTTCAGAAGGCTTGATTTATTATCTTATGATATATATTACATTAAAACTATACTAAAAGAATAGAAGAAAAGGTTTCATCAGAAGGCTAGGAAAGAATAGAAAGGAATGAATAACAAAGGTTTGTGGCTCGGACAGAGAGCCGAGCTAGCTGGGCTGTGATTGGCCATTAATTACAAACATCCATCATGAGCCAATCACAGATCCACCTGTTGCATTCCACAGCAGCAGATAACCATTGTTTACATTTTGTTCCTGAGGCTTCTCAGCTTCTCAGAAGGAAAAAATCCTAAGGAAAGGATTTTTTATAAAAGTTGTCTGCCACAGAAATCCATTTTGATTCAAGTGAAATGTACATTTTTGAATTGAGTCTGTGCTTAGAAAACATAGCTATTTAGCCTGACTGCAAAAGCCTAGGCTCAGAAAAACTGCTTCAGTGAAGGACAGAGACTGAGGGTGATAAAGAGAGACAGAAAGAGTGCTGTGAGAGCAAGTCAACCTGACCTAAGAATTCTTTCTGATAAAGAAGAACTAGCGGCAAATGTCACGCTAAATTCGTAAAAATGAATATGTATGAACCTATTGTAAAATTGTATGCATATGTATTGGGGAGGAAGATAAAAAAGGACCTGAAGTTCCCAGAAGTACGCATGTCATTTTAAGAGAACAATTCCCACATCCAGTCCAGTGCTGTAATAAATATACCAGCTTTACAACTTTCACAAAAGTTGTAGAGTTTTGTTTATCTCCGCAAAACATTGAAGATAAGGAAAGCCTCATATTTCTCTCAAAGAATTTACCAAGGCTATCACCATGACAACGCGAAGAAAGAGAGAAGAAAAAAGTATAAGCAAGAAGATCTGGACTTTGGTTGGCTTACACAGTGGTGTGGCTCCTTTCACCTTCTGAAAGCTTTGGTTTTTCTTTATGACCAATGGGCAGTGTATGTGTTCGTTAAGTAAATGTAAGCATCTTGTGAAACTATAAAAGCAACATGCTGCTTTAATCAATAAGTCTAAACAGCCTTCTGAGTGACTTCTGGTGCTTTGTGCTGCATGGGGCTCTATAGCAACATGTTGGGGAGAGACTTCCAGATGCAACTGGAAGTGGGGGTTGTACCAGAAGAGGAGAAAGCTGTGGACTTACTTTTAGAGATAAACTATTTGTGCATACACCGTGTGCTGTCCAAAGTGTGTTAAATCAATGGGAAAAAAAGAGGGGAAAAAAAGGGGGGAAAAAAAGAAAAAAGAAGAAAAAGAGAGGTTTGATTTGCGGAAGCAAACAAACTCCACAACTTTTTTGAAAGTTGTAAAGCCGGTATGTTTATTACAGCGCTGGATGCATGTGGGGATTGTTCCCCTTAAAATGACATGCGTACCTCTGGGAACTCCAGATCTCTTTTTATCTTCCTTACTAATCCATGTGCATGGAATTTCACAACAGGTTCATAAATATTCATTTTACTGATTTTGCATTATACTTGCAGCTAGTTTTTTTATCAGAAAGTACAGAAAGAACTCCTGGGTCATCCTGCCCTGTCTTCTGCAGCAGCCTCTCCGTCTGTTTCAGAGTTCAAGGGGCCCTTCCTTATCTCTGTCCTTCAGCTGAAGCAGTTTCTTTGAGCATAGTGTTTTTGTGAGAACAGGCAGTCAGACCAAACAGTTATGTTTGCAACTACAGACTTAATTCAAAGATGTACATTTCACCTAAATCAAAATGGATTTCTACTCTGGAAAATTTCCACTCTGTTTCAGGTTGAATGTTGAAAAAGAAGAGTCGTTAACAGACTCTAGGATGTTGGAATGTGGGATAATGATATCTTGGTACTGGAGGAGGACAGGAGTTTGAATATAATTTCTGTATGAAGGGCAGGGAAGTGCCTTAACACATGGATGTTTGGAGGTTTTTCAGTGCCGAACTGGGGTTCGGGAAGGTTTAGCAGAACAAGCCCTCCTTGAAGGGAAAAGAAAATATGTCGATGGTTTGTCCAGATGCTTACTAAGGAGAAAGAATGTCAGGAGCACCTGGGGATGCCAGGTTGGGGGTTGTCAAGGTTAGGATGTGTTTGGCTGCTCTCGTGCAAGCGGCAAGGTCTTGGGGGCTGAGGCAGGGGCCAATTTATGGGGGCGACCCAGGGTGGCAACTCCCAGTGTTTGCCCACCCAGTGAAGGCGGCGCAGGGCGTGGTTTGCATGGGACGCCACTGGGGGTTGGGGGCTGGCTTGGTTGTGTCAGGGTCCTGGAGGATGTGGGGTTGATGGATGCGCTCGCCAGCCCGGCAGTGGTGCTGGGTGCGGATAGTGCGGGTTTGCTCATGAGGAGCTGGCTGGCTCAGTGACGGAGCTACCGGGGGTGGCTCCCAGCCTGCCGAGGTCCCGAGTCCAGGATGGCAGCCTCGGCAACGGCAAGTGGGTCGAGGGAGAGAGAGAGAAGGAGGGGGTGAAAGGGAGGCAAGGCACGGCCCCAGGGTCCCCACGCAGGTGGCTGTCTGTGAGTTCCCCCCTGCTCCCGGAGCGAGCTGCTAGGGCAGGGTTTGCCTGGGCCAGGGCCGCTGGGATGCAGTGGTGGCAGCGGGGCAAGGGTGAGGGACTACGTTGAAAGGGCTGCTGTGAAAAGAGGGAGAGAACGGCCAGAGCTAGAGATAAGACCAAGGCAGAGATATCCTTAATCTCTTGCTAATTCTCCAAAACTTGCAAAGTTCGTTTATTTTTAAAGCAAGATTTCTTTTTTCTTTCTGTTTCTTTCTTTTCTTTTTTCTTGCTGTTAGGAGAGGGGCTTTTCTTCTGAGGAATGGGTCTGTGATGCTAAAACAGTTAAATATTGCCCAGAGGGTAAAAAGCAATAGATGTGATTCATCTCAGGACTGTTTTGGTCAGAGAGTTCTCATATTCTGGCCTTAGCCTGTGACTTATACAAAAAAGAGGGGGAATTACAATTTCCATCAGTGCCATACTGTATACTCTGTTTTATTCATCCCAATACTGGACACCCTAGCTGGGTTATAAGTAAATGCTTGAATTGTGGGAATAATTGGTATTGTAGTTCACACAATCGATGCTCTCGTTGCAGGAAGTGTTGAGAACTAAATCTATCCCCTATCCAGATAGAACTCAAAACAACTGAAATAATAACTTTGTTTTGTGGATGGAAATTATTAGTGCCTGTTGAATGAGAGATACCTGAGGAATGGTGGGAAACCACAGTTAAGGAGTGTAAAAAATTATTTGCCTGGAAATTAGTAAAAAGGAAGTGACAAGAGAAAAAGAGAGCAAGCCTGGATTGACCACTGTACTCACCACTGAGAAGATCATATACACCTGCTATGGGTTGCAATCCCATAGGCAGGGAAGGTGGGGGTATAAGCCATGCCAGACCTCTGTTATTCCTTTTTCTTTCACTCATTTGTTTTCTTTTACCTTTCGGGATATCGGCAAGATCGTGTCACAAATGCTACCGAAAGCATTACATGGAAAGAAATCAAAGTTCCTCTTTTATTACACACACCCATGTCAACAGTGACTGTTATAACCCATCCAAATAAAGTACCTGCAGGAAAAACAGGGAAAAATATTGGATTACAAGAAACTTAGGAAAAAGTGGTAATAGATTTGGAATTGAATGTCCAAAAGGAGAGAGATGGATTATAGTCCAAGATCCGGTAAAAGAACAATTAGTAAACAAAAAGGTAAAATCAGCACAGCAATCTAACTCTGTATTGACCCCAAATTATATGCTGAATTGTATTATAAGACTCCAAGCAGTTATAGAGATGATAACAAATAAAGCTGCTCAGGCATTGGAATTAATATCAAGTCAGCAAAGCCAAACAAAAACTTTACTGTATCAGAATAGGTTGGCTTTAAACTATTTATTGTCTAAATTTGGGGGTGTTTGTGGAAAGTTTAATGTATCATATTGTTGAAAGTAGATGACAATGGGGATGTCATTCTGGAAAAAGCAAAAGGTATCAGAAAAATAACCCAGGTACCCATCCAAAATTGGGAAACAATATTAAAAAGTGGCTGGTGGGGTAGTGTATTGGGGATAGAATGGTGGAAGAAATTAGGCTTCTTCATTTTATGTGTTACAATTGTTTTGATATTTGTTCCTTGTTTAATCCCGTTTTATTTGATTACCAGCATAGTCCAAAGAATGCAAGTGGACAAGAAATATTTCTCAAGCCAAATGATTTATAAAGAAAAAGAGGGGGGATTGTTATAGATAAATATTATAATATTGGCTTTTCGCAAAAGTTAAAATGGATTTTATATGTGTGATGTTAAAGTAACTTTGTTATAAAGATATAGTTTTTATTTCTGTTGTTAATTAAGCTTAGACATAGTAGTGAAATAGCTATGCTTGTGTTAAAATGCCTGGTTGGATGGGATAACATCCAATGAACATAGGATGAGGGCACCTGCTACAGATATGCTAACTATCAGCACTCACTGTCTGAAGAAAGCATGGACCAAGGCCGGAACTGGAAGTGATAAAGAGAAGGAGCCTAAACCACAGCCAAGAAACATGCATGCTCTAAAAAGGCAGACCCGAGGAGGGGCCATGTCAAATGGTTCCTGGAAAATGTGAACTAGTTTATGGATATACATAAGCGTCTAGGAATATGCAATGGGCTGATGTAAGGGAAAAAGTATTTAAGGGGTATCCCCAATGGTAACAGCGTGGTTTTGACTGAGTGCCAAGATGCACCCAGCTGTAATAACTTTTGCTCTATGGTCCTTGTCTCCTATTGTCCTTTAATAAACTGTTTAAATTTTCACAGGAGCGTGAATGTGTTTTTCACAGTTTCTTAGTTTTGCAGTGTGTTTTTATTTTGCAGGTTATTGTTTGATTTGTGTTTTGGTAGTCCTTTTGGGTTTTTCCCCCCCCCCTGTTTTAGAGGGACACAGACCTGCCTTTGTTATTCAATTGAGCCAGGTGTTGGTTTATCTGTTGTTACTTAGCTACTTTCCTGCCAAGTTTCAAACCCCTTCCTCCCACATCCAGTTGTTAACCCCTCCTGTCCCAAGCAGTTTTCCTCCCTTGTATTCCCTGCCTTGTGTCTCACTTACAGTTCTCTTGATTAGTTGAACATTGTATCCTCCCTTGAGACCTGCCCCCCTTTATAAGTTGTTGTTTGGTCCCAGTTCTATCACCTGGGACCTCGGTACTTGGGGAATTTACCATCAAATAAAGTAACCCCAGTGCTACCCAGGCCCGTGCTGTGCCTTTTTGTTCCGCGTTGCGCCTCCACTGGTAGCTGGGATTCTGTGGAGCCCCGAAAGAGGGGGACTGTTGCCCCCCCCCACTGTCACTATCTAGCTGGGACATGCAACATTTGGCGCCCAATGTGGGGCTCTACTTGTGACTCTAAGAGGAGCTGCTGTGAGGAAATTTTAAAGCTCCTGGACTCTCTCCCACCCTTTCCGGTTTTCGGATGCTTACCCAGAGGCAGAGAGAGAAAGCTTGCCAGAAGGCCTTGAGCAGACAGCAGCGGGGAGCTGTGTGGCAGCTGCAGGCAAGGCAAAGTGCCTGCACTGGGATGGGCACACCGGGAACCTACAGTGGCCGTGCCCAGGGCTTCAGGGACAAGTCCTGAAGCACCGGGAACACCCAAGTCCCTGGCACTGGTGAGCCGAGAAAGAAAAAGTCCCCAGCCTACCAGCAACCATCAGATTTATTTGGCGAATCCTGGTAAAGAGAGGGACAGGCGCAGGCAGATTTCCAGTCAGTTGGAAGACCAGACACCCGAACTTGGAGGGTAAGCGAGTCAGAGCGGGGTTTTCTTTGTTTTCTTTGGTTTTTTTTCTCCGGCGGGTGGGATCTGTCCCTGAAGGCTGTTGGCCAAGCCCACAGGGACCTCCACATCTGGTTCATTCCCCTCTCTCACTTATCAGAGAGGTGTTCTGTCTGCTTTCTGGTTTTTCCTCCCTCAATTCAGGGCTCTCCCCCAGGGACCTGGGGCATCCCTTGAGAGGGAGACAGCAGAGAACACCAAGGCAGGGCAAAAAAAATTTTTCATCAAGCAGCAGCACGTCTAAATTCCTGTACCCTCTGTCCCTTAGACTTCCTGAAGCCCTTCCCTGTCCTCACTTGGAGCTAGTGTTGGCTGAGCTGCTCCGAGTGCCCAGCCGGACAGTGTTCAGACCTCACTAGGGAACTGCAATGTACCAAGCCCCCCCCCCCCGCCTTTTTTGTCCAATATGGCGATGGCCACGTCGCTTGGACCATGCTTTCCCTCACAGCCCTTCTTTTCCAGTCCCGATCTTGCCCCCAGCCCACCCCTTCTGCAAGGGCCACCCCCCCCCCCCCGTCGCAGACATTTTTCATGAAAAATCCTTTCTTAGGATTTTTCCTTGTGACAAGCTGCAGTTCAGCAACCAAAGTAAACAATGGTTATCTGCTGCTGTGGAATGCAACAGGTGATTGGTCTCCTGTGGGTGTTTGGATTTCTTGACCACTCATGGCAGAGCTGGCTCTTGCTCTGTCTGAGACACAGATCTTTGTTATTCTTTCTTTTCTATTCTTAGCTTAGCTAGCTGCTGAAGAAACTTTTCCTTTCTATTGCTTTTTAGTATAGTCTTAATGTAACATATATCATAAAATAATAAATCAAGCCTTCTGATCATGGAGTCAACATTCTCGTCTCTTCTTCATCCTGAAAACCCTTGTGACCACAGTCACACCCCCCCCCCACAGTATGGGTTGTAGGCCAGTCCCCTTTGCAGGGGAGGAGTGGGACTGAAGCAATCCTAATCCTTCTTCCAGTCCCTCCTCTGGGGAGAGTGTGTCCAGTGGGACCACCCCTCCTCCAGGAGGGGCTCTCTCTCCCTTGTGGGAGGGGGGCAGGAAACCCAAATCCAGAAAATCCAGAAACTGCCATCTTGCCCCCCTCCCCCAAGATGGCAGTGCCCGGATCCACCTCCCTATCTACTCCCTTTGTTACCTGAGCAGCCATCAAATTTGTTGTAGCATTTCCTGTGAATTAGAACAAATTCAAATTCAATTGGCATTTAATTTTTATAAAGATTTTCCTTGAAAGATTAGACTCTTTTAAACCCCTGAAAAAGCCCTTTTAAATTATAGATTTGCAAGCTTTGATTAAAATAAAAGAGAGACAGTCTAAACAAAATAATGTTTATAATCTTTTTGGTGATTTTTTACATGTTTTTAATAATTTAAGTGTTTTAAACTTTTAATTGTAAAGGTGACTGCTCAGGTTCCCTGTCCATCTCCCTACTCATTCCATACCCAGTTTCCCTTTTAATTTTTATATTATTATGAATTGGCAAAGACATTAATATTGATTTGGTTTATATTTATACAACTTTGATGAGTTCAAAAATTAGGTTATAGAATTACCTTTTATACCCTGAGCATTTCCTTGCTTGCAAAGGGCCCTGCAGAAAGGCCATTCTCACGGTTGTGATAATAAAAGGTGAACTTAAAAATCAAGTGTTACAATTTTAAATTGAACATAAATTTTTTAAGAGTTAATCCCTTCAGTAAAAATTTCTTAACTTGAAGAGATGTCTTCAATTTCATTTTAAGTTACAATATGCTTTTTTAAGATTTTGGGAACAACATGTTTTTATAAAAATAAAATTGTTAATTTGATTAAATTTATAAAAAGTTTAATTATTGAACATGTTTTAAATTTTGAAAAAATATATATTCCCTTAATTCCAAAATTAAAATGTTAGATGCTTTGTTGAATTTGATTTAGTTATTAATTAAGCAGATTTTTTATCCCAAACGTATGTTCTTATATTGTTTTAAAAATAATTGCCTGTCATATTTGGAGTAATTTTGAAATTAACCCAGTTGTTAAGTTTTATATTATAGAAAGAAGATTGTAATCTCACCAAAGTTTACTATGCTATACTCAATCGTGACCATTCGCTGAACTGAACTCTTTGAAGAAAAAGACCTTCAAACTCGATGTTCTCCCATGAATGAAGAAGATAACTGAAGTTTTTTAAGTGCAAATTAAGATAATTGTCCAGAAAATCAGCCAATAAAGATCAGCCAAATTAATGTGATGAACACCTCACTGTTTTACGTTGTATTAAAAAATAATTTGTAATTGTATTAACAATAAGAAAAGTTAAGTTGTTAAAAAATAGTAACCAGGAGCCAGTTTATTTTTAGTCAATTTAATACTACATTTTTTAGTTTTAAATCATAAATTGAAGTAAAAATTAAAAGAAAATTAGGAACTGTTTAGTATGAAATGAATTTTTTTTTATACATTTAACTCCTGGATACTATGAAAGATTAAGTCATTTTAAGTTTACTGTTTTTAGACTTTTTAGAGCCCATTTTTTTTAAGCTAACTGTAAGAATAATTGACTCCCCAAAGCAGATTCAAGTTTCAGAAAAATTTCAATTAGTTTTCTTTTGTAATCAGTTACCTGGAAATTCTACTTTGTTTTGTAAAAGGTTCATTGAACAATTAATCCAGCAGTTATCAAAATTGGACACATTTAAATCATTTGTTCCTTTTTCAATAGTTTTAAAATTTTTTACTTGTTTGTATCCTATGTTGTGAAGTATTTACCTTTTGCAAGTCCATTTAAACTTTGACACTTTTTCCCTTGCTTTTGTAAAAAAACCCAAAACTGGCAGATGTTGCAGTGTGTTTTTATTTTGCAGGTTATTGTTTGTGTTTTGGTAGTCCTTTTGGGTTTTTTTCTCCCCCTGTTTTAGAGGGACACAGACCCGCCTTTGTTATTCAATTGAGCCAGGTGTCGGTTTATCTGTTGTTACTTAGCTACTTTCCTGCCAAGTTTCAAACCCCTTCCTGTTGCCCCCCCCACTGTCACCATCTAGCTGGGACGTGCGACATCTTAGCAACAGATGGGACAAAATTCCATGAGAGAAATAAACAAAGGGGAAAATCCTAAACTGCAACACAATGATAGCCAGCCATAGATTTATAGGGGCCCCTCTGGAGCAGCAGAGGAGAGCTACAGGTCTCTATCATTGATTAGAAAGGGGGGAAATGGTGCCTTAAATTTTAGCTTTCATATTTTTCAGATTCTGTTCTTCCTAGTCGTGTAGTTCTGAGCTTCATATTGTGTTGGTAAGCTCTCTTCATAGACTAGGTAGACAATTCCTTTTCTAGCTTGGGGCCAAGGACAACCATTACAAGTTTCAGGCCTAAGAGCATAAACAACAGTGGACTGAAGAGAGAAAACAAGAAGGATGGAACTTCATAATCTGAAGCTGTAATTGGACAATTAACTCCAATATGCTAATGGACAAAAAATTATAAAAGTGTGAGACCTCATGACCAGTCGTCCACTTTGTGACCATTTTGGGTTCATCTTGGGTGTAGCCCTGTCCAGGCTCTTGTACTGCCCAAGATGTATTCATTAAGGCCTTTTAATAAATACCAACTTTATTCTTTAACTCAGTCTGGCCTCTGTTCTAGGTCAGCCTTCTCAAGGCATCAGTTCAAGAAGAAGCAGGAGAATCAGGAAAGGAGAGGTTGCGGTAACCGTGACTTTAAAAATCCCGCCTGCACCGCCGTTCCCGCCTGCCAGCCGACGGAGCGGGAGGGGAGGCGGGGGTTGCGCGCTCCGTCGTCAGGCGCGCGCTGGATCGGCGTTCAGCTCTGCCAGAGGCGGACAACAGGCACGGCACCAACAGACAGGGATGGGAGAGTGTCCCTCCGACCAGGGCCAGTCCAGGTTTTATTCCAGAATGCGGAGTAACACCCAGGGGAAGCCGCCAGACCGAAGGGCGGTGGGGGGAGGGAATACACGTGTTATATAGGAGAAACGGGAGGGGGAGAGCTCAGACAGGCAGCGAATGGGAGCCCACGGTGAGCGCGGGCTTTTCAGAGTGACAGGACGGGTGGCCAAACGAGAGAGCTCAAAGGTGGGACCCCGGTCCCCGGCCCAATAATTCCATGTATAACACCGAAGCTTCTGGATAAAAGGGGGGTATTTGGGGGTGACAGAAAGGGCGCGAGTTTCCAGGGTAACTGGTGATTGACAGATAACTGGGAAAGAGGGGGAATTCCAGACAGAACCATTATACAGAAAAAGGGGGTAACGGAACATTCCAGCTTAAACCTGGGGAGCATAATAACACAACACAACAAGAGGTCATTTTTTAATGCCTCCAGCCTGCTAATTCTTTCAGTTGTTCTTTGCAAAAAATGTGATAAATGGAAAGGAGCTCAAATATGAGATGAATGCTCTCACCCTGATCTGTGTCACTATGCTTTTCTGTATGCCATCTAAAACTGCATTGCCTGTTCCTGACTGCTGTGTCCTAACATCTGTGCAACAGTATGCACTCCTCCAGGTGTCTTTCAGGAGTTTTGCCTCCAAAGCAAATCCTCCCATGTAAATGCAGATTCTGGATATTTTTTTCCCCAAAAATAGCCAGCTGGGTTGTGGAGGTTGATGTAATTTGTTGGCAGTGCATAACTAAACCTACCTAAGAAAGCAGAGCAGCAGGCTTACAGCCCCCAGGAGCCTGGTGCAGGGCAGGTTTTATCTTTTCTTAAGTGGAGATTTCATTAGCACCCTGAGTGTTCCTACTTATGCTGATACTGCCAATATTGCTTGCACAACTGATGCTGATTGTTGTAGTGCGTTTTTATACTTTGTAATATTTTGAAGTAGTTTTGTTTTGTATCCCCATATTTTTCCCAAATGGTTTATCCCAAACTGTACCCCCCTCCCTTTACCTGTGTTATCCCTCTCCTGGGATGAGATCATCCCCAAACCCCCACCCTGCCTCTCTGTCAATCACTCAGCATCCCATCCCTCCATCCAGAAGTTTCGGTCCAAGTTGTCGAGTGATTAGCCAGAGGCTAGGAGTCAGCCCCCCAAGCCTTGCCCCATACACTGTCCTAAATGTCTATCCCCCAGTACCCATCCCTTAGGGTCACTTATTGGTTGGTAAAATGTTATCTACTTTTGGTTTCCACCTCCCTTTAAATGTAACCTTGGCACATTTCCCGGGGCGCTCTCGGCGGGAGGCCCCCTGAGGTGCAGGAGCTCCTTTGGGACTCCTAGAATAAAACCTTGTATTAACCCCTGCTAAGAGTCGGCCCTTTATCTTCTACCGATGTCTCTGGTGTCTCTTCTGCTGCAAAGGCGACCAGCCTAGGTGCCCTCAGTACCCTCAGGGCACGGGAGAGTGTCTCCCCACTGTTGGCCGTGTCGAGGCTGCCCCCCAGTGTCTGCCGACTCGGGACTGGCCGAGGGTTCCTGAGAGGCTCGCAGAGGGACCGAGACAGCTGATGCTCTTGCAAAGGAAGTTTTTACATGTTTGGTGAGAAGTATCTTACAAAGTAGTTTTAAAAAAGAATCATTAATTCCTGACTACGTAGCTCTACTTTTACTTTAATCTGTCTCTTATTTCTCCTAATATGATCAATTCTTTTGAGGTAGTATGTGGTGTCTGTGTTTTCTAAGTCAACGTATATGATTTGGATGGTGATGCAGGTAGATGCATGCACATGTTTCTATACTACCAACCCTATGACTGATTTTGTGCCAGAAGCAGTGGCTGTGGAGGATCAGGATCCTCCAAGGGTACCTCTGTTGTATGATGCATGTTTAACACTTGAATTTCCCAGGCATTTGTAGGTCCAGATCAGGAATTAGGAACTATACTGAACTGATTGCTGCCATATGTTTTCAAATTGCAGAGCACTACCTGCAATGTATTGTGCAGTTGTGCAGCATATATACCCCAGGGATGCAAAACTAAATACCCTGATTAAGAAACATCAGAAGGATGTTTAATGTATGCATTACAATGTCACCCTAATGGCACATCACCTTCCCCTGCCCAGTCCCCGGGTCTCTGATCTCAGGGAGTGCAGAGGCAGGATCACCAGGATGTTATAAATAACAAATATGGTTATTGGCTTTCGCATTTATGTATTAGCTTTTGCAAGTTATTATTGATCACAAAGCTTTTGATATAGTACAATTTGTAATTCCTTTTAACTGCTTTTTGGTATAGTATAATCTAACAGCTTATGTATGCACGGTATAGCTTATATTAGTGTAAGAAACATATCTTAGGCCTTAGCATAATATTAAAATAGACACTATGTAATGTTAAAATGCTTTTATTCATGTAACTAACTCAGAGAATGGTGTAAAATAATTATGTGGTTTCTCACATTTGTGGACTATCTTATCATTCAGATAAGATAGTAGTGACAAAAACCAGAACACCGAGGGAAGAATTTATTAACTCTTACTCTTATCAGGGAGTACAATAACAACAGGATAGAACTACGAGAAGAAATAAAATATATTGATTTAATCTACAAGATGGCATGAAGACAAGTCAAGGATTAAAACCAAGCAGAATTCCGAGAACATCTAAACTCACAGGAATGTTTGAATATGTATAAACTCTCATGAATATGCATGTAACTCACGTAACCATATACAAGAACATTGTTTTAAGCTAACCGTGTGTTTTTGGAGTATTGCCAAACATCACAGAGCTGGATATTAAACTTTTATCCCTTATTAAACTTTTATTAAAAAAAAAAAATTAAATAGTGATCTCTGTTTCTCACAAGGATCAGTGTCGTAAGAAGATGGAGCGTTGGACAAGGGACCGGGGAGAGCGTTTGCGGTGCCGGGATCCTGACGCCTTCACCTGCGTCTCTCCCGAGCTCAGCCCTCTTCGTCGCCCGGCCCCTGCGCCAGGGAAAGACGTTTCTTTCTTCTTGTTTCCTTCAGCTTCCTCCTCAGCTCTTTTCCTTTGGTGAGTCGCTCCGACTACTGTGCTTGCTTTACACACTCTACTTCGCCACTGGCGAACCACCACCCTCCGCTCCCCTTAGGGCTTGAGGGCAGGGGAAGGAGGGGACGGGGCTTCGGCCGCTCTGCGCCGTGGAGTGGTGCTCGTGGGCTCGGCGGCCGTTCTGCGCGGTGCTCAGTTGTTCCGGCGGTGGCGGAAAAAGGAAGTGACGCCACATGCAGAGCCTTGCGGCCTCCGGTGACATTCTGGCGCTGGGGACGCGGAGTGGCGTCCGCGCGGCTAAGACCCAGCTCCTTCCGGCCACCCATGCCCCAGCTGTTACCCCCCTGGTGGAGGCTAGGACGAGCCTTGCGGTGTGCAGGTGAGTGAGGCTGGCGCGGCCAGGGCTCACCCACTGCCCGCTTCTGTAGGGCCGGGCCACCGTGCCCCAGCCGCGGGGGCGCCGGAGCCGTTGCCGTTAGCCCGGCTGCGCGTGGGCGAGAGACGGCGAGGCGCCGTGGGAGAGGCGGATACTGGCCTCTCACTCCCCCAACCTTCCCCCGGGACTGGCGGAGGCGGGAGGGCACACTCCAGGGGCCCGGTCCCATCAGGGTCGGGAAGGCCCGCGCCGGCCGAGGGCTTTTCAGGGAAACATGGGAGTCTGTTGGGAGCTTTCAGTACTGACTGCTTCGGTAATAGTGATCTCCATCGCGGCCCGGCCCGGTACTGGGACCGCGGGATCCAGCCTAGCCGCCTCTTTTCAGCTCTAACCTTGCCTGGAGTCAGCGGATGAAAGCCTCACCACATCTCCTGGAAGCAATTTTGGCCACTTAGTCTTTCCTGGGACATCTGTAAAGTGCTGTGAGATCGTGTTAGCTCTTTCGAAAAAACCCTTTGAAAAACAAGGGGTGTAAACTGCTTCAGTTTTATGCTTCTCTAGTTGTTTTGCTTCTTTGTTCACCTTGTGGGAAGCTATATTTTATGTGGAAAAAAGTTCCAAATTGTTCGTTGCTTATGTAGCCTGAGTTCTCCTTGAACTCCTAATATCTAGGTTGCTGCTGAGGCTTTGAGCAACACAGGCATCCGTAAAGAATGTAAAATTTAACTGCTACCTTTTTCTTTTTAGAAGGAAAAAGGTAGTCTGAGGAGACTTTGAATAATTTAACTATTACCACAATTCCAATATTGAAACTTTCTTTGCCTTTATTTTTAATTGTATTTTTGTATTAGTTTGTTAATAGCAGAATAAGGCAACTTGTTTTAAAGTTTGTAGGTACTTTTGTGAAACCATAACTGTAATAATTTAGTTAAACAAGGTCTTGGTTGTAACTAGTTGCACACTTTAAACCAGCACAAAGTACCTAACTGTTTCAAAGGCTGGGAAAAAATCTTGTCTATAGAGATTCTATGGCATAACTCAGTCCTGGTTGGTATTGTGGTTTGGTTTTTTTTCACTGTCAGGTAATTCTAGCTTTTAAAAACAAATAATTAGTAAATATTTGGACCTTTGAGCATCTCTTTAAAAATGTAAAATTTTTCTTAATTCCCACTCCCAAGAATTTTTTTCATTTTAAGTCTCCTCTGGTACTTTTCAAGACCATAAGACCAAATAATAGTTTCACTTATAGGCAAGGGCTAGCCTATTTTCAGTTTTCAAGCTAATGTTTTAAGTCCAAACAGTAATAGCTCTCCCCTTAGAACAGCAAACAAACATTAAATTTAAAAGGTTTCTCTTAAAGTATCCTACATTGCTTAAGTCTATTAAAAATGTGATGTTTGACCTTGAGATGGATACTGAGTATGGTACTCTTTTGCGGTCTTCATCTTGTGGTTCTCCTGCTTTAGTTAGCACCTGTAATGACCATTTCTATGATATAAGAGCCGAAAGTCAGGCAGTCACAACAGCACAGCTTCTCCGCTACTCTGGAAGAGGGTAACATTGCTTTTGCAGAGCAAATAGGTTTGTAACAAGCTCTAAGGAGTCATTAAGTTACTTGTTATGTGTTTTCTAAGCCCAAATAACTTTCCCCCCCATCCTTCATGTATGGTACAAAAACAGTGAGATGAAATGTGGAGAACTCAGCTGTCTGACAGCAATCATTTTTAAGCATAATTTTCTGAATATTTCTTACCTTTACTGACCTAGCATAGTTTGATGCTGGCAAAAGAAGCTCCAAAGGGGGTGATTATGTGGCTGCTAAAGGCTTATAAAATAGTGCTTTTTGTGGTTCATATATACCAGTAATGCTAGTATTCTGTGTAGGGACTTAGGAGGAGGGACTGTGGGGGTAATGGAAGATAGTACATGAGTTTGGGCAGCTGGTATTTATGCCCAAGTATGAGGATAACACTTTTGACTCATTTTTAAGCACTTTATTTTTTAATTATAATGTGTCGACTATTTCTGTTTGCTCTTTAGCCTAATTGCTGGTTGACATGAAGAGGTGCAATGAGATTCCTGAGAAATCAGGAAGAGGAAAGTGACCGTAGTCTTACGCACGATGTGTATTGCAGTACAGCCTGGGCATTTATGCTTTCGCTTGATAAGTGCATGCAGTCTGCCTGCCTGGTAGAAATTAAAGTGCACAAACAACCTGGGAAATGAGTGTATACATTAAACTGGGTACTGTGAAGGGAGGGGAAAAGGTAAGGAACCTGATGCCAACCACAAGGCAGTTGAGAAAGGTCGATAGAGTGATCACAACACAGAAACTAAGCCCTGCTCTAACTGATAAAAGAGAAATAGGAAGGATGTTTGTGTACATTTCACAAATGAGCAGATCACACTGGCAGCTGACAGTGTGGAGGAGGTGGGGATTAATCAGGTAAAATAAGATTGAATTACCAAGAGTAAATATGGAGAATCATGAGAAGCTTTGGACACTAAATGTTAGGGAGATAAGTGGATACAACTTGATCTTGTTATAATGAGACCAAGTTATATACCGAGAATTTGGATGCTTTTGTGTATGGATTCACTGTGATCTGAAAGATTCATGCAACACGTGCCCTTGAAGTCTTTGCAACCATGTCCTTGTGATAACAGCAGGAAGTCAGTTGCAGCTCTATTTTGCAGGGTAACATGTCTGATACTGTCAACGTCTGTTAGTAGCTCACTTAGTACCTGAGACATGGCATTGGTTTGCCTACTCAGCCAACGTCCTAGATTGCCTAACATTTTCAAAGCTTTTGCTGCAGCAACTCCAGGTGCCAATAGTGAGGCTGCTATTCTTTTTCCTTTACTCCAAAAATTAATTAAGCCTTTGAAATCTAGTTCAAATTGCTGGATAAATCTTTTACGCCTAATTTTTTGATCACGAATTAAGGCAATCTCAGGTGCTAGCACAGTAAACATCCCCAAGCTACATTGTCTGCCAGTCTTGGTTTGAAAAGGTAGGTGTCCGCTAAGGAAGGCAGGAGCCTTCCTTGAAATGGAAAATGTAAACCCCCTCCCTCCGAATTATTATAATTTTGAAATTAAGGGGCTCTCAGGCAAAGATATGGGAGCAGGAATAACAGTTCTTTACTGGGAAAATTAAAAATACAACTGCAATAGTACAAACAAAAAAGAAAAACCACTGACAGAATCAGAATATGACCCGACACCCTGTGGGTCAGGCTGTTGGTAGCAGTCCAATTGAATGGTGGCTGCAGTCCTCCGGGAGTGACAGGTATAGTTCTGTTGAAGCAGTGATCCTGTGCAAGGGTGTAGTTTTCCTCTGAAGGTCCAGTGGTGGTGTAGATGGGCCTGGCCTTCCTCTAGGAATCCAGTGGAGAAGACAGCTGCTCCTCTTGGAATCCAGTGGGAAAAAACTGCTCTGGTGTTCTAAATCTCAGATTTTATCTAGGTAGGAATGCTTGGCTCCTCCCCCTGAGCAAAGCATCTCACAATGGGATGATGTAATTTTATCAGTCATGCAGTGAGACTCAATGTCCCATTAACAGAAGATATTTCCCAGAGGGAGGATTGGTTGGAAGAGATAAAGAAAACTGCCCAATTAACAGAAGATAACTGCCTCACCTCTAACAGATGGTAAATAGAATGCACACCTCCAGCTAAATCTTTCAACCTAAGACACCTCCTCTGATGCAAGATGGAATGTCAGGCCATGCTTTGTTTCCACAAATGAGAAACATCCCAGATCATAACTGTAACTGGGAATCACTGGACCAGGAAAAGATGGGTGAGGTGTAGTTACACCACATCCTTTCATTTTTATAGAGTGGGTTATGTGGGGAAACATCCCACCATGTATTTGATTGCTTTCTTATAGCCTGGACATCAGTGATACTTCATATTAATTTGGGAGTCTTTTTAATATAATGAAATCTAACACAAAAATCCATTTTTACAGAGCTCAGAATTTCCAATTCTTGGGATTCTAGTGGTGCATGTGGTAATTTCCCGGCCCAGTAATCCCTGTTATCAATGGGATTGTGAATCCATTCATTGCGGGGACACAACACACGGATGGCGTACTTGGTTAGTGGCCACACATCCATTGGTAACCCAACTAAACAGGTGGAAAAGGGGTTGTCACAGGTGGCTACTGACAGACACAGGGTTTGCTGCTTAGTGTTGTTAGCTAATGTAACCCAGACATTTTTCTTTGACTGCGGAACTTTCCAGGTCTTAGCAAGGAGTATGGCATCGATCAGAATGGGAGTAGCATGTAGGAGTCCTTTAGGAGTCATGTCTGGTGGTACAATCTGTGGATTAAACTTAAAAATTAATAATGCTTAAGGAGTTAAGAAACCAGTGGTATTAATCAGTAATGGGTAGGAGGTGAGGGATGGTTATTTGCAAGCCTCAAGGTGTCTTTTCTGTAGGTTCTTCCTGGGGTTCTGATGGGTTTTCTCCTCGAGCCAGGTCTTATGAGCTTTCAGAGGACCTATCACACCCGAGATAGCCCAGCTACCTCAAATGGCATAAAATTAGCAGGATGACTTCTGAGGTAGTGTTGGAAACAGAAAAGGTTTTAATAAAAGGCAAAATAACAAAGCTCTTGCAGAGAAAACCCGAGCCAGGGTCAAGAGGTTCTTGTTCCTGCTAAAACACCCCACAAAAGCAATTATTTCCTTTTTTCTCTTCTTTTTCTAGTGAATTACTTAAGCAGGACTTTTTGGCTTCTGTCCAATTGGGTAGCCTTAGGTTTGAGATGAAGTCTCAAAGGTCCTATGAGGTGTCTTTTTACCAAATTGAGGAGAGAAACTTCTGGGCTTTTTTCCTTTTTAAGGAGACAAAGGATAATTTGGTCACTCTGTCAACAGGGGGCACATTCCTATAGGGTTCCTCCTGTTGAGCTTCTTGATGATCTTGTAGAGGCTGCAGATATAGCTTAATGTTCTTTGCTGGAACCCACCAAGGTCCTTTACCTGTAGAAAAACACAAGTATACCCTTTCCTCCAAGTAATTAGAGGAAAGGGTCCTATAATTTGGCCTGTTTCAAGATCTTTGATTAACACTGGGGGGGGGTCTCTCTTTTAATTGTGCCTGCATTGTATTAGAAAAGTGCCTGATAATTGGGGGATTTGGTTCCATAAAGGAATTCTTAAAAAATTAAATACAAATGTGGCCTTAGCAAGTCTTTCTACTGTGGATAATGTCTCTATTCCTCCTTTTTGTTGTTCTAGCAGGTGTTTAAGAGACCCACGTGTTCTTTCAATAATTGATTGGCCTTTGAGAGAGTGTGGAGTGCCTGTGATATGTTTGATTCCCCACAGATTAAGAAATGGCTGTGTTTTCTGGGAGACATAGGCAGGCCCATTATCTGTTTTTATTTCTTGTGGGATGCCTAGAGTTGAAAATGCTTGTAGGAAATGTTTAATAACATCTTTTGCCGTTTCACCTATGTGAGCAGAGGCAGAGATTGCTCCTGAGAAAGTGTCTATTGAAATATTTATTATATTTAAAGCAACCAAAAGATGCATAATGGGTAACATCATTTTGTCAAATTTGTAAACTGTGAAGCCCTCTAGGATTTACTCCTGCCTCCATAGACAGCAGAGAATATTTTTAGCAGTCAGGGCATGTAGTGACAATGGCTCTAGCTTGGTCTCTGGTGATATTAAACATGCGTGTTAGTGCAAGTGCATTTTTGTGGAAGAATGCATGGTTGAGCCATGCCTGCTTGAAGATGTTTGGAAGTGTGGTTTGTATGGTCATCACAAGGATATCAGCTTGTCTATTGCCTTCTTCTAGGAATCCTGGCAAAGAAGTGTGAGAATGTATGTGCATGACAAAATAGGGATGCTGTCTCTGAGAAAGAGTAAAAATTATAGTTTTGAACAAAGAGTATAACTGATCGTTAGAAACTGTTTTTAGGAATGAATTTTCAGCTCTCTCAACTGTTATGTTGGTGTTCCTATGTCTGAGACATAACATAAGACAGACCATGTGTGTTTCCTCAGAAAAAACAGCCTGGTTTATTGTCCGGAGCTTTCTTTTATAGCCCATTCAAAACTCCCAGGTTGAAACAGGTCATTGGTCTATCTGTGTGCCCCCAGACTCTGAACCAATAAAATGCCTGCACCCTAGGAGAGCTCCCATTGGATGTGAGCTTCTGTCAGTCAGCCCACAGGCTGGTTCATGGAGCTGAGCTGGACTGCTTATTTATAACTTGATTAATGCTAACTACAGATCAGCTTTCAACGCAACACTCAACGATACCTACAACGTAAACAGAATCAGTTACCAAATTAAAAGGGTGTATAAACTTAGAAAAAGCTCTAACAACTGCAGCTAATTCAACTATTAGGGTTGAACCTTCTACTGTTTCAATGTCAGATTCCCAATCGTGTTACAGGGTTTTGCCAGGTTATAACCAATTTATGGGACCATCCTGATCCATCGGTGAAGATGGTTAGGGCATTAAGGGGTACATCACTTTTTAAAGGTTTAGGAATTAAGCTAAGAGAGGAATGTAACAGCCTATGTTTAGGGTGATGAATTGAAATTTGCCCAGTAAAATTTTCATGTGTAATTTGCAAGCATTATGATTGTTGTAATAGCCAATCTAAATATACAGTAGTTGTAGGTAAGAATATAGTAGAGAAATCTTTCCAAGCAAGAGAAAATAAATGTGACCTGGCTCTTATAACAAGCTGAGCCATCATCTCTGGCTTTGTTGTTATGGTTTTGCCAGGCTGGTGGGGTACAAAAACCCATTCTAAAATTAACAAAGGATCAGACGCCTCGGGGTCCCACTGAAAAATTAAAACATAGGGTTAGGGTCCTTTTTCCAAAATAGCTAGCAGGAATGGTAAGTTTGGATTTATTCTGTGTGCCTGATGCGTTTGAATGGCATAGGATACCTTATCTAAGGCATCCCTTGCCTTGTCAATTAGCTGCCTAGGTGAATTTAACTCAGAATCCCCCCTTAACAAAACAAACAATGGAACAAAATCTTCGTTAGTAATTCCAAGCAGAGACCTAACACAATTAATAGTTCCTAACAGTTTTTGTAAATCGTATAGTGTTTCTGGTGTCTCATTTAGTTGCAATGGCTGGTGCTGTACAGTTTGAGAGAGAATTTTAAGTCCCAAATATTTCCAAAGTGATGTCATATTTTTTCTTCTGTGATGGTAAGTCCTGCTTGTTGGATGGCTGTGACAGTGGCTTTTAAAGTTGTATCTAAAGATGAATCATTTTCAACTGCAATAAGTATATAATTCATATAATGGTAAATAATCGCTTGTGGATGGTCTTGGCGAACCGGAGCCAAAACTTTAACCACCAACCATTGGCATATGGTCAGGGAATTTTTCATGCCTTGGGGTAGTACCATCCAGTGGTACCTCTGGAGAGGTGCCTGTCTGTTGAGGCTTGGTATTGAAAAAGCAAATCGAGGGGCGTCATCAGGATGAACGGGAATGTCAAAGAAACAGTCTTTTAAATCTATAACAGTCAATTTCCATTCCTTAGGAATCATGGCAGGGGATGGTAAACCAGGTTGTAGTGTGCCCATGTCTTCAGTGACCTCATTGATTTTACTTAGGTCTTGTAGGAGTCACCATTTATCACTGTTTTGCTTTTGATTGAGAAAGATGGGTGTATTCCATGGGCTTGTGGCCAGTATAATGTGACCCTTTTGGAGTTGTTCTTGTATTAAAGACTTAAGCGTGATGAGTTTTGCTTCAGGGAGGGGCCACTGATCAATTCACATGGGTTTATCAGTTTTCCAGATTAATTTAAGGACGTCACACTGCTCAATGGCTCCAATTAAAAATTTGTCTCTAGGCGCATTCCCCACTGGGAGAAAATGTGTCTTCCCCACAAAATTATGGGGGCTTTTACCATGAAGGGTCTGGTGGTGGTGATATGGCCTTTGGGTCCCTCAAACCTAATCAACTGCATACTTCTCAGGCTGTCGCTGGTACCTCCAATCCCTGATAGCGTTCCTGAAGCAGGTGTAAGAGCCCAGTCGGGAGGCCACTTGGGCTGTGAGATGACTGTCACATCCGCACCTATGTCAACGAGTCCTGAGAGAACAATCTTTTTGGTGTTAAGTTCTAGAGTGCAGATTAGTTGAGGCCGATTGCGGCTTATTATCCTAGTCCACATTACTAAGGATTCTGATGTGTTGTTAGAGTCCTGTTCGGGGAGCAAAATCAATTACCAGTCCCTGGGGGATAAAGCAAGGTGGGTCAGGGCACATAGCTAACACAGTGATTTCTTGTTGGAATGTCACTGATAACACAGAGGGCAACACAAAAAATCCCTCAGTTCTTGATCTACACATCCCCAAAATTAACAGTTCACAGGGCCAATCTTCAGGCCCAAGTTGACCTGTTCATATGGTGTGTGTAAAATAATCGGTCAGTGTTACTGGGTTGGCACTTGCCAGCTCCAATCTGGAACCTGGGGGCAAGGCTGCTCGTAGCCCCGGGAGGAGGTGTTGAAGCTCTGAGCTACCTGGCTTCCAGTGGTCATGGGCAGAAATGGCTGAGGCATTTGTGTCATGGCGCAGGGCCATTCTGCATTCTGCTGGAAGTTTCTCTAGGCCAGCTTGCCATAACCCCCCTGTTTTGGGTGACATTGGTTAGTGTGAGAGTAACTCCTTTTACGTTTGGAGCAGGCAGGAGCCTTGGCCCTTGCTCCTTGTTGGGGACAGTCACTTTTGAAATGTCTGTGTTTGCCTTATTCAAAACATGGGCCAGGACCTTGTTGTTGTGGTCCTTGGGTGACAGTTTGTGTGGCAGAGCTAGGACCTGACTGTTGTTGAAGTCCTTGAGGAATAATCTGCATTGCTGCCAGAGCCTCTGCTATGCTTTGCCCTACTGCCTGAGCCTTTAGGGTATCCAAGTGTTCCGGTGTTCCAAGGCGATAACAGGCCTCAATCATTTGCAATAAAGTTGGCTCAGGCTCAAGAGGAAGGACACATCATACTTTCTTGCCCTCGGGATTTGCATTTGACATGCCTAATTTTTTAGTAATTTGTCTTTAGCTTTCTCTTCTATGATTTGTTTTTCAATGGTTTGCTTAAGGTGGTCAATGAATTTCATGTATGATTCACCAGGCCCTTGCTTTGTATCTACAAAATCATGTGTAGGTGTGTTACCATCTGGCACTTGCATGAGTGCTTTCTTTGCTGAGTTTTTAATATCATCAAGCACTGCCCTTGGGAGGTTTGTGGCTTGCTCACTGGGCTGGGAGTATGCCCCTTCTCCAGTTAAATGTTCTAGTGTTAGCATTGCCCGTGTTTGGTCCTTAGCACAGTCAAGCAACAATTGTTATAACAGTCTTTTTCACCCCCCTTCCCACAGAGTGAATTCAGTGGAGGATAGCAGCACAGTCATCATATGTTTTAAGTCATGGGGAGTTAATACGTGTGCAGTAAAAGTAGCCCGTATTAGATTGTTAAAAAAAGGAGAATCCCTTCCATGGTCTTTGGCAGCTTTGCACAGTTCTTTTATTTCCCCATAGGCTAGAGTTTCTCATTTAGGCCTAGTTCTCCCCCTTCTCTACTGCACTGGAAAAGCAGTGATTTTTTAAACCATTTCCCAATTCCTATCCTTTACCACATTTGTCTGTATCCTTTCCTATGGATCGATGGAATCACTGGATCCAGAAGAGGTTAGGTCTTCTTCCGAGGAGGAAGGGGAGGATGCAAGCACAGTGTTTTTATTGCTGGATGGGTAAAGGCAGAGCTTGTTCTCCAGCACAGTCACCGACATGAGTGCCACCATGTTGGAGAGCAGCACTTCTGGGACCATGGTGGGCATGGTTCTGGTTTTCCCAGGAGGGGTGTGGCCCAAGGCATGCTGGGAGTTGTAGTCTGAAGCGGGAGCGGTGGGACCCGGAGCGACAGGGGTGGAGCTGAGGGAGGAACCTTGAGGCAACATGGCGACTCGAGTGGCATAGACGTCAGAAGGGTGTTTAGCAGGTAATACAACAGGATATTTGGATGAATAGGAGGGAGGTTGGGATGGTGAAGGAACAGGAAAGGCGGGGGAGGAGGATCCAAGACAGCATGGCCACTGTTGTCTCGGATCCCAAGTGGAGGAATTGGAGGTGGACATGGGTTGGCGAAGTAACGGGGCGGACTGATGTTTCCTTTGAGCATGCTGGCAATGTTGGCCCCATGTCCCAATCTGGAGTAGAGAGAAGGGCGAGAAAGGGAGGGGTACGAAGAGGCAGGAGTTACAATTTGTATGGGCTGCTGTGTCTGGGACGGGCTCCGCCCTCGTATCATATCCTATCCTCCCCCAGGGTTAGAAGGGTTAAAAGCAGTCTCGGTTTGGGAAGGAATCGTGTGTGGTGGGACGGCCCTGGACCTCTCAGGAGCGGTGGTGGCTCTGTGGGGAGAGTCCAAACTAGATTCACACTGCGATGGCGAAGTGGGGGTGGGGCTCAGCGATGGGAGTCGCTCCTCTTCAGCTTTTAGTGTTTTGGAAATCAGGCAACAGACGCGCTGCGAGGGGGTCCCCCCTAGTAGCTAGGTCATAAAGCATGACCCCTACCAAGTCCCAAAAGCCCACGGAAAAAATTTTACAGTTTGTGCTGTTTTCCGAAGCACCATGTGGGGCCAAGCTGGCAGCAGGTGTGGCTGTCCTGCAGGCTGCGGCTGCTGGGCTGGCAGCAGGTGCGGCTGTCCCATGGGCCATGGCTGCCAAGGCAGAAGTGGCGGTGCCGGCAAGCAGGGCTGGGGTGGAGCAGAGCCTGGTGGGCAGACGAGCACGGGGGGTGGCAGCACTGATGGCTACAGTTGCTGAGAAGTTGCAAAATACCCACTTTAGAAGATTTCTTTAACTTACGCTTTTCAACCTTTCTTCTGTGGACTGCTAACAAAAGTTCAAAACGTCCATATACGTCCCTTTCTAATCTTGACAGTCTTATTCCAATCCTGTAGAGTAATTGGGATTAAATGGGGTATGCCCACCTGGTTGGGGTAGGTGCAACAAGAATAAGTGTCCCTTTTCTCCGCTTACTTGCTTTTTGGGCAGGCATCTGAAGGAACCGAGCCAACTCTGAGGGTAGCTCATAACCACATCAGGCCTGATGATTTAATCCACAGAAAAGAAAAAAAAGTCCTACCGGTTGGCCAAGACCCAGACAAACTGAACTGAGAAGGTCCCTCAATATGATGTCCCTGTTCTTGCATGCCAACTGTTGCAGTCTTCGCTCACTGCGACCCCTAGTCCGGCTTGGCTGGGGGGAACATGGCAAAATGAAGGAATGGGCGCGATGGACTTGCCTGAAAATAAAGACTTTAATAGCAAAATAACAAATGTAGAAACCGCATGATTAAGGGTCAAGATCCAAAGATGGGAAGGATGTGGCAAAGGCAACAAGGTATATGAGTAATCTGAGAGCAATCATGAACGTGAACTTGGAACATGACCTTATTTGTTACGGGTTCCGAACCAACTGAGAACAAGAACCAGAAACCTGACCAAGTATAGAATAGTTCCATTAACATTGATTCCCATGACCACACTCTTCTCGCCATGACCTGACTAGATGTCCCTTTTTCAGTATCCTGTTTCCCATGGTCTTCGGTTGATGCCTCCTGTATATGCTTCTGAGACTAAACCACTATTTATCCCAGCCAGCCCTGTTTCCATATACTTCTTGCTTACTGAGTCCCGGGACCACTGTCACAAGTGTTTTCTTCTTTAGGAGCATTTCGGACATGTAAAGATTGTGGTATTGATTGTTATCAATCTGGTGGGTGCTGAAATCAATTGGTACCTCTTAATACTGGTCAGAAAAGATCAAGGTTTGGTGGCAAGAGCAGCCCAACAGCAGTTGGTATCTTACTGTCAAATTTTCATAATTTGAATGCAACATGACTTTACCTTTAGTGTATTGATACCATTTATTTTTCAGTAGTATGCCTACTGCAAATCCACGTTGCAATATTTAGATTTTATTCTATGAGCTTAATAATTAAATAAACAAATAATATTAGTGGCTTGTGGCTGAGAAAATTACTTGAGGTGAGGGATTGGTTGGCTTACAGCTCCTTTCCAGCCTTTCTGTAGAATTTGGGCATGTCACCTGTTCTCTCAGTTGGCCAGACCATATGTCCTGGTTTCAGTAGTGATAAAGTTAATTTCTTCTCAGTAGCTGTTATAGTGTCGTGTTTTGGATTCAGTATGAGAATAATGTTGCTAACACAGTGATGTTTTGGTTGTTGCTGAGTGTCACAGCTATAGCTGGTCTGTAACCTGAACAGATGAAATAGGCCATAACAGACCCCAACTCCCAGCTTAGTTTGTTAGAGAATAGAAGTAAACAAGTCCCCAGGTAAGACGATAGGTTGGATTCAAACTCAAACAGGGGACCCCAGCCAATCCCATTCAATCCTGAATGCAGAAATCTAATTGGCCAGTGAGCTGGGCAGTGTTAAGATCTCAACCAATCAGGTGTTTGGGAATGGGAATTTTGAACCCCCTCACTAAAAGTTGGCTGTTGTCGCATGATCTCGGCATGTTCAGTTGTGTGCCTGTCTCCAAAATTGCAACAAATGTAACAGCTGAGTAGTGCTTACCCAGGTCAAGGACTTTTCAGTGTCTCATGCTCTGCCAGTGAGGAGGTGCACAAAAAGCTGGGAGCCTAGCTGGGACAGGTGACCCAAACTGGCCAAAGAGATTCTGCACCATAGAATGTCATGTCCAGTATATAAACTGAGGCAGTTACCTGGAAGGGAGGCTAATCACAGCTTGAGGATGGGGTTTGGCATCAGTCAGTGGGTGGTAACTGTATTGTGCATCACTTGTTTTTCTTGGGTTTTCTCTTTTTTATTTACTATTATTATTCTTATATTTAACTTTGTTTCAATTATTAAACTTTTCTTATTTCAACCCACAAGTTTTACTTTGTTTGACTTAAACTGTTGCCTTTTTCCCAACTTGGAAATGAAACTCGAGATAATTTTAGTAAGGAGGTAATATTAAAGTGGATATTTATTTGAAGGCCTTCAGGAGCAGTTATGGAAAGATGTCCACAAAAGCCCGCCCACACAGGGTGAATACAGTTTTTATAAGTTCACCAAATCAGCATAATTGACAAAAAAGCACCAATTAGGAGGACAAGGTCAAGCCCCCCCTTCTCTGGAGCCCCCCCTTCAGCAGTAGCTGTACTTTGTCCATTAAAATGTATCTCAAAGAGTTGTTCTCAACCTTGGTAGCCAAGAACTAAGATAGCATAGGGGTCTTGTACCCCCCAGGGCTTGGAGCTCTGGAATTTGTTTTGTGTTTCTGCCTAGGGAAAGGCCATGGAAAAGTACTGGGAAAACTCATCACTAATACAATAGACTAAAGAGCTACAAAAATATGTGCAAAAAATACAGAGAGCATTTAAAAGAAAAAGATGAAAACCAAAACGGGGCATCAAAACCTCACACCATAAAATGAGTGAGTTACTGCTCCATGCCAGGAAGATACTGGCTGAAAGTAAAGACATTAATTGGAATTGAATGAAAGTATTTAAGCTTTAAATTACCTGAGAGTTGGCTTTGTTTATTTCCTGTGCTTATACGCGTAAAAAGGTCTGTCCTGGGTTGTAAGATGCATGTGTGTTCTATTTCCCATCTGTCAGAGGTGAGGCAGTTATCTTCTGTTAATTGGGAAGTTTACTTTATTTCTTCCACAACCAATCCTCCCTCTGGGGAGATATCTTCTGTTAATGGGACATTGAGTCTCACTGCATGACTGATAAAATTACATCATCCCATTGTGAGATGCTTTGCTCAGGGGGAGGAGCCAAGCATTCCTACCTAGATAAAATCTGAGATTTAGAACACCAGAGCAGTTTTTTCCCACTGGATTCCAAGAGGAGCAGCTGTCTTCTCCACTGGATTCCTAGAGGAAGGCCAGGCCCATCTACACCACCACTGGACCTTCAGAGGAAAACTACACCCTTGCACAGGATCACTGCTTCAACAGAACTATACCTGTCACTCCCGGAGGACTGCAGCCACCATTCAATTGGACTGCTACCAACAGCCTGACCCACAGGGTGTCGGGTCATATTCTGATTCTGTCAGTGGTTTTTCTTTTTTGTTTGTACTATTGCAGTTGTATTTTTAATTTTCCCAGTAAAGAACTGTTATTCCTGCTCCCATATCTTTGCCTGAGAGCCCCTTAATTTCAAAATTATAATAATTCAGAGGGAGGGGGGTTTACATTTTCCATTTCAAGGAAGGCTCCTGCCTTCCTTAGCGGACACCTTTCTTTTCAAACCAAGACAAGGTCTGATCATAAAAAATTTACAAACTGTAGTGGCTTAATATCTTATAACTCATCTTCACCAAATAGGCTGTCATAAGTCCAAACCACTTCTAGTTCAGTGCCTTCAGCTCTTAGATAGCTGTAAGAGATGGAGAGATGCTGGTGAGTTGCTGAGTGAGCTACGGAAGTGCCCATAAGACAGCCAGGCTGGTTGTAGTGTCAGTTAAGTAGGCAGCACTGTTACTGGAAAGGAACATCGCAGAGAACTCGAGAAAACAGCTCTCTTATCTGCTGAGAGTCAGATGTCAAGGGTTGTGCAATTTTGGAGCACTGTTTTGCAAGATCAGGTGAATCTCCAATGCTCTCCCTTGCTCCAGGCCCATGGCTGCTGTCAGGCAAAATACTCACCTTGCTGTCCTTCTGGACTCTGACTGATCTCATTAAGTCAACTATCCAAGGTGCATAGCTTTCTTCTGTGAAGTTGAATAACAAAAGGAGTTGATGGGGGCTCACTGCCCCAGCATGTAGGCAGTTCTGTCTCTTAACAGCCCGTGCCTCATGGCACTCATTTCTGCTTCAATATTTCCAAATATCAGCAATAGCAAGGTACATTTGTGCCTATCTGTGCTGGACCAGATTTGATTTTTTTGAGAGACAACACAAGACCTTCTCAAATGAATACTGCTGTACTGAGATAGGTTTACTACTTTGAAGTTACATTGCAGTTGTCCTGATCTGCTAACAAGTTATAAGTGAATAATTCAGTGTTTGATTACTTTCAGGATATTTGAGGTAAATGTTCTTAATCTGAAAAGCATGATTAATTTACTACTATTATGCGCAAGCAATTTAAAATGTGGCTTTTTTGGTGAGCATTACTTTATTGACCATGGTAGAACAATAGATAAACATTTGTTGGAAAGAGGAGATTTATTTATATAGAACAGCATGAACCAGCAGAGGAAACACAGAATACATTTCCTTTGAGTAACAGAAATGGATAGGTAAAGTGGGAAAATTTGTTAAAATCTTATAAAAACATGGCACATCCTTTCCCAGATAGGGGTGGTTAGATGTTTAATGGCTTCTGCATACTGATGTGTTCTATGTGTGCCTGGAAAATAAAATAATTTCGGATGGAAAAATCTAGCACAGACGTTTTTACGGAATTGCCTTTTCAAATAAGTGCAGTATTGGTGCATCAATGAAAGGAGAATAATATTTCTAAGCAATGTCTGATTAAGTATCCATCTGTGTCAGTAAGCATCACAACATTTTTCAGTGCTGTGTTCTCATTTAAGTAAAAAAACTGGTCTTTCTCTAGCATCACCTCAAGATTACTTTTTCTAGTACTGTTACTAGAAAAGTGAGTGGCAAGAAAAGAATGTGATTTTTTCAGTATAGCCTCTTCCTCTCTCTGATCTATAAATTTCTCAAGTAGAACTAAATAAGGACATTAGTTTTTCTTTCTTTGAGACAAGGCTTTCCTTGGCATAAACATTTTCCCCTGAACTTTGTTCTTCCCTGCATCAAACTCTGAGTCACAGTAGACTTTTTTTCCACTGAGATAAAGACAAAGTTATATTTTATTTACATACTAATACTTGCTCAAATTTTTGATGTCTAAATAGCCAGCTCAGGGGACCTAGAGAGTACAAACCTCACCAGAGCAAGTATTTTTTCCACGTATGCAGGAACACAGATTGATGTTGACCAGATGTAGTGTTGTGAGATTACTAGTCTCTGTGCTGTCATCTCACTGAAAATATAATTCACTGATCACTGTATGAGGGATCAAACCAGCATGGTTTGAGTAGTGTGAAAAACGCTAATCACTTGTTTTAAAATTTTTAAAGTTGAATAGTAATAAAATGGTTATAAAAATAGTAATACAAATTAAAGCAAAAAGAATTTGGACAATCAGAGTTAGGACAATAAAGGACAATAAAAAAGCAAAGAATTGCGAATGTTTGGATGCTTTCCTCTGGAAAGCATGGGTCGCTAACCAAAGATTAACTCTTAAAAGCAATAGCCTGTTGCATATTCATATATCTCATACATGATTCAAAAATTCTCTTCAAACAAAGGGTGTTTTCTGGTTATTGTCAGCTTTCCCCCTCATCTTGTAAAGCAGTCATCTTTGTCCCCACCAAGTCTGGTTCTTCCCGACAAGGAGGCAATAATTCTTCTCTTTGGGATTTTAGTGTCTTGTTGCTGTTATCTCTGTGTGAGGAATTTCTTGAGCTAGCTAGAAAAAGTATCTTACATTGCATAGTTTCTATTTTAATATTATGTTATAGCCTATAACTATATTTAACACACTACTGAAAAGGATTAATACAGTATAACTTTCTAACATAACACATATAATATTCATTTTAATATTTATGAAAAGCCAATCATATAATATGCATTTTTCACAAGTAGTTAAAGTTCCTATTTAATGATGAAAAAAATCTTATAAAAACATTGTAATTAGACTGTTAGCAAGGTGGCAACATGTAGATGAAACATTTTTTTTTTTTCTGGCTCATAGTCCAGAGAGATGGAAAAGCAAGTACAGGTGTTCTTATAGTCCCTTTGGAAGCTGCCATGTAGATGATATTTCCAAGTAGGATATTTGTGGAAAGTCTCTAGTTCATTTTGGCTGCCCTTTAGATTCTTGTCAAGCTCTCTTCTTTGTTCTCTGGGCTAAAAGGCTGAATAGTGCAGAAGCTGTTCTGCACTTATTAGTATGAATATTTAAATATATTCATTTTGGCCAGACTGGTACTCTTTTGATATGTGTTTGAACAACCAAATTTTTCCTTGCATATACATTTAAAAATTCTTAGAAAAGCTGGGAGTTGCTCTAGCAGGTACAATACAAATCCCACTGTGTATAACACTTGGTTAGTCATTCAGTCATCAAATCTATGTTTTACTTACCCATGTAATAGAAGAATTATTTGATAATGAAGATTTGTGGGTGAAATAGATAGAAATAGTGATTTTATTACAGTATAGGGATGTATTTGTGTCTCAACATGTATACTCATTTGGGTTTGTTGATGTTGTGCTGTGGCCTTGGAAATAAATTGGTACCTACATTAAATTACACTTTCTGAAAATTCTTATTTTAAGTTGCTTTTAAGAGAGTTTTACTCAGTATTGACAAACATTTTTCCTTTATATGTATGTTCTTGTATTTTCTGGTATGTATTTTATTCCTCTTTTTGTTTTTTGGGAAGTAAAATGCTTTGCTGTGTGTTTGGGGTTTTTCTTTCTCATTTAGCAGATGTGAACTTATCTTTCTTTTGTTGTCTGAGATTAACTAACCTTTCTTTCCTTAACACTGGTGTTTCTCTCCCATAAGTATTTTCATCATTCCCTTGCACCATACAGCATTTCATTCATTAGCCCAAAGGAAGCATGAACTCTCTTTTAATTTTCTTTAAAAATGAAGTTTCAAAGTGGGTTAGGGTGGGCAGAACAACACTGAGCTTTTCACAGCACTTTTTAGAATTGTGGAAGTAGCCTCATGTTGTGCTGCAGATGGGGGGGGGGGAACAGCATGCAATTACAAACATACAGGAAGCTTGGGATGGATCAGGAATCTGATGAAGGATTGTCCAGGTACTGAAAAATCTTTCTGAGCCATCCATGCTTTCTCGGGCTCTTCAAGTACTAATTGCCCTTGTCTGCAAAAATGCATTTTTTAAAAGCAGTAAATTAAAAATTCTACTGATTTTTCTCATCTACACTTTTTAAAGTGCTGTAAATTTATTGTTTCTATACTTCTAAACCCATAAATTATTTGTTCCATACCATTCATCTGTAAGCAAATGTGTTGAATGAAAGATCTTTATTATATGTTGAATTACAAGTGGAGAGGGACTTCGGCAAGGGGGAATGGCTTCAAACTGACAGAGAGCAGGTTTAGATTAGATATTGGGAAGAAATTTTTGACTGAGAGTGGTGAGGCACTTGGAACAGGTTGCCCAAGGAAGTTGTTGATGTCCCATCTCTGGAAGTATTCAAGGCCAGGATGGGATTTTGAGCAACTTGGTCTAGTGGAAGGTATCCCTGCCCATGGCAGGGGGTTTAGAATGAGATGATCTTGAAGGTCCCTTCCAACCCAAACCATTCTAGGATTCTATGAACATACTGTCTGTAACTGAAAGCAATGTCTTGTTTAGGTAATACTGTGAAGAGCAGGACTGAGTTATTTGGGTAAATTATTCTTCCTCTTCTGTTCTTGTTTAGGCTGCTGTATTGCTGAAGACCTTATCTAGTTCACCCAATCTTCCAGACCATGTGCTCCATGCTTTGAGATCAGGAGGACCTTAGTGTTCTGAAATGAAGATGGAGACAGTGGGAAAAGCAGAACTTGTTGATTCAGTTCCACCAAAGACTTCTGAAAAGCAAGAAACTGATCCTGATGAACATGGACCTATAGAACTTGAGACACAAACTCAGAAAGACAACATGCGTGCTGCAGCAGACTCAGCGGTGCTTTCTTCAATGCCTTGCTTACTGATGGAACTGAGGCGAGACTCTTCAGAGTCTCAGTTGGCATCTACAGAGAGCGATAGGCCAATGGGTGGTCGAGTTTATGAGAGCGACTCTTCTAATCACTGCATGCTTTCCCCTTCCTCCAGCGGGCATTTGGCTGACTCAGACACGTCTTCTGCAGAAGAGAATGAGCCCTGTCAAGCTGAAGGTACTGTAGAGGGAGACCTTTCTGCGGTGTCTGGGGCTGCAGTTGGGAGGAAATCCAGGAGATCCCGGTCTGAAAGTGAAACTTCAACAATGGCTGCCAAGAAAAACCGACAGTCTAGTGATAAGCAGAATGGTCGAGCTACCAAGGTAAAAGGTCATAGAAGTCAAAAGCACAAAGAAAGAATCCGTCTCTTGAGACAGAAGCGGGAGGCAGCTGCTCGCAAGAAGTACAACCTGCTTCAGGACAGCAGTACCAGCGACAGTGACCTGACGTGTGACTCAAGCACAAGCTCATCAGATGATGATGAAGAGGTTTCAGGGAGCAGCAAGACAATCACTGCAGAGATACCAGGTAGAGGATGTTTTTTAAACTGAACTGTAACACATCTGACATAATTTTTCAGCTGTCATGCTAAATTAGATGAGTCACACTTAAGAAAAACCAGAACTGCAGCTCTGTGTAAATTTGAAGACTGCAGTGTATTAAGACATGGGCAAATTTTAAAATCTGTCCTGAGGTTTCAGATCACTTTTGCACACCAACAAAGCATAGAAATGGTAAATTGGAGGAAGGACTATCTTTGAATTCTGGAATTTTTAGATATTTTCATTTATAAGCCTAGATAAGCTCTTGTTAGTGCTGTCAAATCCCATTAGATGGTGATAATCTAATAAATACCTTCTGAAGATAAATAGCCAGCTTTGCTTTAATATCTTAAGACCACAGATTGGCAGCTGTGTTAAAAATAATACAGCATACCTCTTGCCTGTGTTACAGTAAGGCCCTGTTCATTACTGCACTGTCCTTTCAGCTCTATGTTTCAGTGCATGACAAACCTGCTTAGCCTTATTGTAAGTTCTTGCAGATTGCAGCTGGTCACCTATTTTAGGATATAAATATGAATTTGTTTACTCAGGTGCCCAAGCTATATCCACACCTAAATTTTCAACATCTTAGACAAAGCTGTTACCATTTTCCTATGTCATAAGGATCTATAATTTCTATATTTTTAATTTTCTGACACATCTGTGTTAAGATTATAGGCAGCAAATTATAGGGGCCTTCTCATAATTTTATTAGCAAAAGAAACATTAATTCTTCAAGTTTTTTGTCTGCTGAGTCTTTGTTATTAGCTCAAGTGCTGTGGACAGGATTTTGTGTCAAAAATTATTTCAGCATATTATACCACAGAACCATCATCATATGGCAATCAAAAATAAAATCACATAAAAAGAAACTTTTTGGCTTGCCAATTTTTACTAGATTACATGCTTTTATGCCTCTTGTGTTAGAAGTTGGGTGTTATGGCTTTTTTTTGAGATAAATATCAGCTTGCATAGGGCAAGAAGATTTAAAGGAAAACTGCAATAATTAGTCTTGAGTTGCTGAACTAATGTTTGCTAGATGAATTAAAATATTTGCAGCAGATTTTGCAAATAACTGTTTTAACTGACTTGGTTATGGTGAATAATTCTGTCATCATGAGAACTGGGATTTTTCCCACATATTGCTAGGAAGCAGGTTGCGCAAAGTAAATATTTATTATTAGAAAGTCTGTGAAAGGCATAGTCTATAATTATTGTGTAGTAAACTCTTAATAGAGATCTAAAAATATTTGCCAATTTAATAGTTACTCAGACTTCTAGCTTTTATAATTTTATGCCTTTTTCTTTGCTATATTTATACTTTGCTGGGCAATTAAAGCCTCATTTAAAGCCTGTTGAAGAAGACTACTTCATTGAGTTTTGGGACAGGTTTCTCGCCACCTCACAAACCCCACCAAACTTACACAATAAGTCCCCCAGGTTATATTCTTTTTTTTTTAAAGTCATTAAAGGATCTTGTGACCCAGGAAGGCACCACAGGGTATTTTCACATCTGCTTAGATTTCTGACTTCCATTGGAGAGACCTGAAACCACTCTAGTGTACGTTGTGTCACTAGGCTTTTCTGTATTTGAGTTCTTGGTCTTAACCATGAGATGTTTGCAGTGAAGAGTTCCCATTGCAGTACACAGAAAAACTTGATTATTTAATGATGATTATACTAAGGCCCAGTTTTGCCTGTGATGCAAGATATGAGAGTGCACAAACCATCCTGAGGAACAATGATGCTTATTCATAGCACATATCATTTGCTTTATGCTAAATTCCACTTATGACATTCAAATGTTTGAGCTGTCCTTTTGCTGCAATTAGGTGCAATATGTACCTGCCACATTGTGGTTTTCCTTTAAATAGAAATGACTTTGGTTTGTGGGAAATGTTTTCCAAGTACAAGTGAAAAACATTCTCTTTAGACATAAGGACAAGGTTGTCCAAAAATGCATCCTATGCTACTTGTGGTTAATGAAATATTGTGGTCTTAACAGATGCAGTGGAGTTGTGAGTCTGAGTAGGACTTAGAGCTCTCCATTGCAGTGGTAGTTTCACATGCCATTTGCAATCCCTCTTATTGGAACTGGCAAAGTACTTAAATTCTTTTTCTTGACTAGAAAGCTGCTTTAGTGCACTTGGTATTACACTGTGAATTACTTAAAAATTTAGGGAATGAACACATAGAAATTATTATAAGGTATCAAAAACATTACTGGAAATTCAGTGCATGAATGTCCTCTGCACGCAGGTTTAAAGAGGTTTAACTTGATGCTTGAACTTTAGTATCAGGACATAAGCATGAAAAACCTTTTGCAGTTACTTTTGAAAAAGTCTGTATGCATTGATGCATAAGAGTCTTACAGGTAGTCTGTGTTCCCCTCAGTTTTAGTGTATTTGGACATTTCAGCTGTAGTGCTGGTTACTGTCTCAACATCGCTTATTATTGGGACTGATTTTCAACCACTCTGAAAAATAGCTTTGCCAACAGAGATGCTCTAAAATTTTCAGTGACAGTTAATGTGGCCTTCATGTATGAAGGTTATGCATACTCTGGCTCTTAACCTTCTCTCAGTGCATGTATTGTAACAGCCAACAGTTTGCTTGTGTGTGGTCTGAAAATTGAAGTGCCACATTTGAGAATACAGTAGTCTTTCATGTTGTGTAACTAAATTTTGTCCATTTAAATAGCGTGGGTTTGGCTAAACTAGTAAGGTAAGGAAAATGTTTAGTGAATACATAATGCCATGAAGTTACAAACAGAGCAGTTATGCTGTAGAGAGTCAGTTCTCGCTGCTGAACTCAAATGTCCTGTGCATTAAAATACTGTCAGGCTTGGTTTTCTTCTCAAGAAAGATTGAAGAGTAAAGAGTTGAGATCTTACTGGTGATACTTCAATACAAGTATTGTGAGCTCCATAGGACCTAAGCACAATATAAGTTATTTTATTCTGAATGCTTTCTGTGGTGTTAATTTACACCTGAAAATACAGGTTCAATCTAAACTTCAAGGGTGTTACTTAGAATCTTCTCACTGAAGTGAGCAGTCATAAGCTCAGACTCTTTAATTCAAGGGAATGCCAGGATGTTTGAGTTACTGCAGACGAAGAGCAATTTCTTATCTTTTAATGACTGAGCCTCTCTTTTGGCATTTAAGATTTTGCCATTCTTAAACACTAGATAGCATTCACAGCCTAAGAGGATGATCTTTGAATCCTTGAATAGGTTCTGCTAGATCTGCTGCTGTTAAAAGTTTTTCCTTTAAACAATTTTGAATTTGACCATACAAATTAACTCTGAATAAAATTGGCATGAGAGCAAGTTGGGGAATCAATATTTATTTCTATGCAAACACTTTTTTTTGAAAGAACAAAAAGGTTTTTAAAAATTCAAATATAATAGAAAAATATTGGCATTTCACCATTATTGTGCTTTTTACAGCTCAGAAAACTCTGAAGTGAAATAAGGGTGACTCATGTTTCAGGCTTTCAGAAGAATCTGTTGAAAAGTTTGAGTGTTGACATTGAAAATGTGTTGCAGCTCACTTTGTTAAAAAAAAAAGGAAAAAAAAAGATTTTTTTTAATATTAAGAAATCCAAAGGGGAGGGCACAGTGTGTATGTATGAGGGACTCTCAAGCAGGTTACTTCCTCTCAAGAACTGTACATAGACCTTGGAAAAAGCATCTTGCAAGGGATAAATTTGGTTCAAGTAACTCAGGATGACGCTTATAAGAACAGGGAGGAAAAAAGAATCCATTAAGGAGGATTTGCTGTAAGATACTCATTTGCAAATGTCAGTAAGCATAACAACATGGAGGAATAGACCATTGCTAGTTAGAATGAAGATGTAACATATCTCCTTAAATTGTTGTCTTGTCAGAGTTCCTATATTAAATAACTGTAGATTTGGTTATTATTTAGATGATACTTAATAGATCACATAGTGTCGATGCATTTCTTAAGTGCTGTTTTGCAGGAGGTAGTGTTTTGTGGAGATAAACAAAACTCCACAACTTTTGTGAAAGTTGTAAAGCTGGTATGTTTATTACAGCACTGGACGCATGTGGGAATCATTCCCCTAAAATGAAATGACATGCGTACCTCTGGGAACTCTAGGTCCCTTTTTATCCCTCTCTCGAATCCATATGCATGCAATTTCACAATAGGTTCATACATATTCATTTTTACAAATTTCGTGTGAAATTTGCTGCTAGTTCTTTATCAGAAAGAATTCCTAGGTCAGGTTGACCTGCTCTCACAGCAGTTTCTCTGTCTCTCTCTGTCTCCCTCCCCTTATCTCTGTCCTTCACTGAAGCAGTTTCTCTGAGCCTAGGCTTTTTACAAGAACAGGCAGTCAGACTAAATAGCTATGTTTTCAAACTACATACTTAACTCAAAGATGTACATTTCACCTAAGTCAAAATGGATTTCTACTCTGGAGAATTTCTACTCTGTCTCAGTAGTTTTGAAAATATTATACGAATCTTGGCTTCTGACCCCTTTTGTAATTGCAAATTTCTCTGTGTTTTAACTTGGCATAATTAAAAAAACCAAACTATAGAGTTGTAAGTTTACAGATAGCAAAGAGACCAGTTAGATAAATGCTAATATTTTTAATATGAAATGCATTTTTATTAGGCTTGATTTTTTTTAACCCTGAAAGCTACAAATAAAGATTGAATAAGGCTTGTTATAAGACCTGCAAGGGGAGCATTTGAAACACTGATTTGCTGCTACTGTATATTGTAGATGTACTATGAATGATGCCTTTTGAAAATAGTATTGTAGGGTACTATACATTTCAATACCTAGTTTCTTCAGTTTGCAAAACAATTTTATCAACTTTGACCATGATAGTTCATTCTTAACTTTAAAAACCTGGCTAGGTTGTCTCACATACTATCATAAATAGTTTTTATTTAAATTGCAATTAAAACTTACTCAATGTTACTCAGAGGTGTCTGTTCATAAGCCTGTGGAAATCAGAAAGACTGTCATTTAGTTATTTGATTTTAGGATAAGATCCCTGACTAAAGATGATCAGTATCATATTGGATGTTCAATACTAGGAGTATATGAATGGAATGAATATTTTTTTTCAGGGAGGAAAAAGACATTGAATATATAAAAGGAACCACATTTTAGGAAAAAGGTACCATTTTACGTAATTAGTTAAAATGCAGTCAGAGGAATGTTAATTAGTTACTATATAGTCTATATTTATTTTTGAGTAGAAGACATGAATGCTAAATTTCCAGCTTGTCTGATAGGTAAACAGATGGGGGTTTAATAGAATATTTTTAGCCCCTGATGGGTAGTGTTGCTGCTGCTCAGAAAAAAGATGATAATCCTGGGCTTTGTTTAGCTGTTACTGAAGGTCTTATATATACCTCATTTATATAGCTCCAAAAAAAGAATGTGTTGTTTAAGCAATACTGTAATTTAATGTACACACTGAAATCCAAAAAAAAAGATTTAGTGCCTTATATTTTTATTAGTAAATATTTGGTTAGGTTGTGCAATGATTTCTCTCATTCTTAGGATATTTTCTATTATTCTTAAGCTAGAGGATCCCACAAGTTTCATATTTACATATTAAATTGTCAGGTTCTGTTGCTGCTTTTTGTATTGTAATATGATGCTTGTCTTGTTTCAGAATTACCTTAGGTAATGTTTGTGTGTTTGGATGGCATGCACATATTGTTTATTATTCCTCAAACAGGTACAAAGTCTCAGGGTTTTTTTGGTTTTATTGCTTCCTAGATGATTCCTCTAAACATAAAAATATAGATACTGCTGCCTTTTTTATTGATATGTAGAGTAAGGTAATAAGGATGGCCTTTTCTTCTTGCTGCTAAAGTTCTTTCTGATAATCCCAAAGCCAGTCATTTTAACCATCATTTTGATGGATAGAAGGAAGGAGAACAATTTCCTTCGAACTATGCCCTGTTTTCTGCCTTGCCTAGGATTAATGCTAGGAGTGCTGCACAGATGGTGGCTCATGTGAGGAAAGGCACATTTCTAGTTGTTGTGAGGTTGATCACTCCTACATGTCATGTGTATTAACCCTGTGATGGAGCTGTGTCCATCAGACCTAAGAGAGGTTGCTTTTACCTCATATATTAGCATAGCATTCACATATCTTTTCATGCTTGTGTGTTTTTGTTATCTTCTTCATTGGTGTTTGTGTTTTCCAAAATTAGACCAAGAGCTTTGGGCTTAGCTACTTTGGATGCTGCAGTCACTATATCAGCCTTTATCTCTCTCTCATGTAGAATTTTGTCTGTGTTTAACAGTCTGTTATAAAAGGGTTCAAGTGTGTAAGTACAATATGCATAATTATTCACATTTAAAGTTAATAGTATTTTGGATCACAGCTTAACAGAACTAAACATGTTATTGTATGATGTTTTTTGACACCTTCAGTTGAATTAAAAACAGAAATTGCAAGGGAATTGGACTAATTTAGTTTATTTATAAAATAAAACCTTAGACAGAATTGTCTGAGAATTCTAGAATAAAAATAATTTTGAAGCCAAAATGTCTATTATAACCTAAGTGGGTGTAATTTTTTTTTTTACAGTAATACTGTTGGCTGATATTTTCTAATTCCTCCCCAATTGTCATATCTAAGGGACAGCATTAGAAAAGCTGTTTTCTTGACTTAGCATGCCTTAATAAGCAATAATATGTTCTTACTTAATGATATCTTATCAAATGGCCTCAATGTCTTTAAAGCTGGCTTCAGTCGTGCTGGGGGATCTGGAGAAACGACCAGGGAAATTCCAGGATTGCTTGACAGGGGCACTAGGTGGGATAGGAACTGCATAGGCAATGTCCTGGAAGAGGCCATGAACTGCTTTGCCAAGATGCAGAGGCAGACATGTGACGGTGTTCACAGGGGTTTTCAGATGAGGGAAGAGACGAGGATTTGACTCCATATTTCAGAAGGCTTGATTTATTATTTTATGATATATATTACATTAAAACTATACTAAAATAATAGAAGAAAAGGTTTCATCTCAGAAGGCTAGCTAAACTAAGAAAAGAAAAGAAAAGAAAAGAAAAGAAAAGAAAAGAAAAGAAAAGAAAAGAAAAGAAAAGAAAAGAAAAGAAAAGAAAAGAAAAGAAAAGAAAAGAAAAGAAAAGAAAAATGATAACAAAGGTTTGTGGCTTGGACACTGTGTCCAAGCCAGCTGGGCTGTGATTGGCCATTAATTCCAAACATTCACATGAGACCAATCACAGACCCGCCTGTTGCATTCCATAGCAGCAGATAACCATTGTTTACATTTTGTTCCTGAGGCCTCTCAGCTTCTCAGGAGGAAAAAACCCCAAGGAAGGATTTTCATAAAAAGATGTCTGCGACAAGACAGAGGAGAAATTTCGCATGTGGATAGAAAAGCTTACTCGTCTTGACATGGAAAAAGAAAGCAAGCAACAACTGGAGCCCAGAGAACCTAAAATTCAACTAGTTGTCCAAAGAACCCCCCCTACCACACAGTCAGGGGCTTTCATACAGATGCCTGATAGCCAAGTACTTCCACAGCAGTTGTTTAATTTTTACATGGGCTATCAAAATGTCAATGCTACGTTAGAGTTTCCAGTGATTTTTAATAACAGTTTTCTACCTATCTTTTCAGAGAATGGGAATATTGCAGAGCCTGATCTGAATCAATAATAAACTGAAAAAAAAAAAAAAATCTCATCTTTGCAATTTTGATGTTACTTTGGATTATGCTAAAAACAAGGTTTCCTTTTCTCTCCATATGTTTGTTTTGTTTTCTCTTTTGGGTTTTAATACCATTGTGGTTTTTTTTTTTTTTTTTTGGTTTTTCATTTTATAGCGAATATATATGTTGCTTATGCATGTGTCAGCACACACATATAAACACCTTTAAAGATTTGTAGGGGAAACTACCCTAAGCTTTCATCACCAAACTTGAGAAAATAAAATCCTTGTTTAGATAACCCAAAATCAGTAGAGGTATGTTTGCTACAGTAGGAGCATTCATCCAGATGCTCTTTTTGCATGTTAAAACATTTATATAAGTACCAGACTAGATACAAACTCATAGCATTTTCTTAACTATGTTTACTTCTGAGTTTTTCAGCTTGAACATGTCATACATTAGTGTTCTTTTTCATTTTAGGCAGAAATAAGCTTACCTTTAAGATTTAGTTATACATAACAAATGTGCACAACTGATTTTTTTTTGTCTCCCAATTAGTGGTTAATTTTCTGTCTAGAGTTTTTATTAATGTCTCTGCTGTGTTGCACATGGCATATTTATGGAAGCAGCTGTCTTATATTGTGTGCACAAATAGGCACGTGTACAAATATATATATGTTTGGTTTGGGTGGAAGTAATCTCTCATTTTAGGTGTTTAGTTTGCTGCTCCCTGGATCTCCTGAGTCAATGGGAAGAGAGAAGCACCTACAGAGGATACCTTCTGGCAGTCTTTCTCTTGTATTAGTTGTCTAAACCTTCCTTATCAACAGTTTAGAATAGATAACTTCTGGCTGAAATGAGGTGAGATAAATTACACCCAACTGCATGTGCATGCATGACCTGTGTCCACAAATGACTTCTGCTTTCTTTCTGTTTATGCAATCAAACTGCATTCTTCATGATGGAATAAAAATAGTCTTGTCAGTCCCTAAGATAAGCAGCTGTCAATGGATGGATTGAGCCTTGACACAGGATGTTAGAGTAAGGCCTGACAGTCAGGTAAATAAACTGCAGTGGTCTGGAGATTGCTGCTCTGGGTCAGACAGCAAGAGCTTCTTCTGAACCATGTTTGAATGCTACTGAAATAATTATTTATTTGTGATGGGGAATGCCAGAACATTAGTTTCATTTAATTAATGCAAAAACTTGCTATTGTATGGATCTTTTTATACTAATAGTTATCCTGAATAGACAGGCTTGAAACTGTGATATTTAAAGTTGGATTAATTTAAACTATATATTAGAATTCTCTATTTAATTCTTACTATTATCACTATACACTGGAATTTTATTGGTTACCTTTCCATTGAGACCTATCTTCATGTCAAATAACTTCTCTGTAGCTGCCAAAAATGTATATTTTTCATCAGTTAAACTTGCTAAAAGTTTCTAATGCAAATTAAATCAGAATTTTAGTAATGGAAATTGAAAGTCTTTATAGAAATAGTTTAAGAGAATGCTATATGTCTCCATAAGCTCTGTTATTTTGCTTTTTGAAAGAGACATTTTTTTCCTAATTATTTTAGTGTAATTCCTTTTCTTTCTATGGGAAATATCCACTGTATCTTCTGTAAGTCTGATTTTTTTTTTAAATCTCCCTGAAGTCAGTGGGAGTTTTTTCATCAATTTTTATTGGGGTTTGGATCAAACATGTAACAGAAACTCAAGAAATTATTGTTTTTAATCAGTATATTAACACTGGTGGTTTTACATTATTCTTGGCCTAGACTTACTTTTATTTTAAGTATATGATGCCTTCATTAAAAAAAATTAGATTAGAGAGCTGTATTATTTTCAGAGTAACTGTTGGAAAGACTCTGCAGGAGATCATTTTAAGTACTGGAATGATTTCTTTCCAGATTACCTTCATGTATAATTTTGATAAAGATTTTGATATGAGTTTTTATCTTGGTTTGAAAAGGCAGGTGAGGCAGGAGCCTCCCCTGAAATGGAAAATGTAAACCCCCTCCCTCCAAATTGTTATAATTTTGAAATTAAGGGGCTCTCAGGCAAAGATATGGGAGTAGGAACAACAGTTCTTTATTAGGGAAGAAAATAAAAAAATTAAATAAACAATGCAGTAATACAAAACAACACTGATATAGTCAGAATACAACCTGACACCCTGTGGGTCAGGATGTTGGTAGCAGTCCAATTGAAATGGTGGCTGCAGTCCTCCTGGAGTGACAGATGTGGTTCTGTTGAAGCAGTGATCCTGTAGAAGGGTGTAGTCTTTCTCTGAAGGTCCAGTGGTGGTGTAGATGGGCCTTGTCTTCCTCTGGGAATCCAGTGGAGAAGGCTGCCCTGGTGTCCCAAAATCTCAGATTATATCCAGTTAGGAATGCTTGGCTCCTCCCCCTGGGTGGAGCATCTCACAATGGGATGATGTAATTTTTATCAGTCATGCAGTGAGACTCAATGGCCCATTAACAGAAGATATTTCACAGAGGGAGGATTGATTTGTGGAAGAGATAATGAAAACTGCCCAATTAGCAGAAAATAACTGCACCACCTCTAACAGATGGCCAATAGAATACACACTTATCTTACAATCCAGGACAGCTTGTTAGAAAAATCCCTTATCTAAAACTGTGTGCATTTCAGGTAAAAGTTAAACAAGTTATTCTATGTTTGATTGTAATTTAATAAACTTGTTCTCATCTCTTTAGCATTTAATATCCTTCAGGGTAGATTATTTGCTGATATATATGGGAAAAAATAATCAAATGCTTCTGGTGTTCAAAGATTAAATATATATAAATATATAAATACCTTTATGATGATGATAAGAGCAGCATATTTTAAAGCATGACAACTTTACAAGTGTTCCCATGCATGTAGAACCACCTTTTTGCTGTGACTGCTTTCTTTCAATGTGTAAGAGTCCCTGTACTGGCTTAAGAATGGTATTCTCCAATTTAGTGTTCACACTGAAACCACTCCAAACTATTTGCCGCTTGCTCACAGAGAATTGGAGGCACAAAAGGTAAAGATCATGGGTTGAGATAAGAACAATTTCCTGGAAACAGCAATGAGATAAGAAAAGAAACAGTAACAGCTATGATACTAATACCAAAAGTGTACAAGAGAGGTGAGCAATTCACTGTGCAAATGCTCACCACTGTACCACCAACCACAACATGCAACTGCTGCCACATTACCTTAGCCCAAAAGGGACCCCTTTCCCCATTCCCAAAAAAACTTGTGTGAAGGAGTATGGAATAACCTCCTGGTCCTAGCCATGACCCATCCTGGCTACTGTAAAAATTAACCCTGTCCTGGACAGAACCAGGACATGATCCAGTACTTATTCTACACCATCTATGTTATGCCCAGATCCTACACCTTCCAACTATATACATATGCGCACATGTATACATATATATACATATACAAGCACAGGTGACATTTCCATAGTCAATGGCTGTTCCCTCCAAGATGTTTGTTGAGTTTATTTAGTCCATGACTGTGGGTTTTATCCATCCTAGATGTCTTTGTGGACAGAAGGGCTTGTGAGTTGTTAGCTGGTTACTGTATCACGAGCTCATGACTGGTGTATCTGGAGCAGTCCCTCCCCATTGTCCATGGTAGTTATGGCATACAGTGGCAGTGTCATTCTTCAACCAATATTATACAGTTCAATATTGGTGACTGTTCTCACCCAAAAATCAAATCCCCTTAAGATATACATTGTGTTTCCCTATCCCTCTGCATTACCCACCCAGGCCCTTGAGCAAAAACAATCCCACAGATGGGTTTGCCTTTGCTTGAGGCAGGACTAATCCAAACTGTCTTCCCTAACACATTCCTCATATATACCATGGGGGACTTTATCCCCTCCTATGGCACGTGGTGGTTTTGATTGGGCCGGGCCAGCTCAATTGGCAGCACCTCTAGTGTTAACTGACCAGGTGGCCTTTGCTATATGTAGATCCCAATGTTTGAAGGTTCCCTCACCCATTGCTTTTAGTGTGGTTTTTAACAGTCCATTGTACTGTTCAGTTTTCCCAGAGGCTGGTGCATGACAGGGAATATGATACACCCACTCAATCCTGTGCTTTCTGGCCCAGGTGTTTATGAGGTTGTTTTTGAAATTAGTCCTATCATCCAACTCAATTATTTCTGGAGTGCTATGTCACTGCAGGACTTGCATTTCAAGGCCCAAGATGGTGTTTTGGGCAGTTGTGTGAGTCACAGGATGTGTGTCCAGCCATCCAGTGTTTGTTTCCAACAATGTCAGCACATAGTGCTTGCCTTGGCAGGTTTGTGGGAGTGTTATATAATGTATCTGACAGGCTTCCCCATATTTATATTTTAACTATTGTCCCCCCCATACCACAGAGGCTATACCTGCTTGGCCTGCTTGATTGCAGTGCATGGTTTACAGTTATGGATAACCTGGGAGATAGTCTCCATGGTTAAGTCCACCCCTTGGTCACAAGCCCATCTGTATGTTACATCTCTTCCCTGAAGACCTGAGGAGTCATGGGCCTACTGAGCCAGAAATAATTCAACCTTATGGTGCCAGTCCAGATCTACCTGAGACACTTTATTCTTGGCAGCTAGATCTACCCGTCTGTTGTTGCGATGCTCCTCATTAGCCCAACCCTTAGGTACGTGTGCATCTACATTATGGACTTTGACAGCCAACTTCTCTACTCAGGCAGTGATCTCTTGCCACAGCTCAGCAGCCCAGATGAGTTTTCTTCTGCACTGACTATTGGTCTTTTTCCATCGGTCCACCCACCACTACAGAGCATTTGATACCATCAACAAGTCAGTGCAGAGATGTAGTGTTGGCCATTTCACTCATTCAGCTGGAGCCAGCTGGATATCTTTCAGCTCTGCAACCCGACCTGATCTGCCTTTGGGACAGTTTGTGATGATCTCCAAGATCCCAAGGCAGTTAGGATTTCCTATCTGAGATTACTGTGTAATCAGTGATCCACTTAATCCACAAAGCACCAGTGGCATGATGTGTGGAAGGGACTTCCCCTTTAAACACCCAGCCCAGCACTGCCAGTCAGGGTGCCAGGGGGAGCTGTGCTTTGGTGTCAATCACTTCTGAAGCAGTGTGAACCCCTTCATAAACTGCCAGTATCTCTTTTTCAGCTGGGGTTTAACAGGCCTTGGATTCATTGTATCCCTGACTCCAGAATCTGAGGCCATGTTCAAGTCTCCCTGGGTACTTCTTTTCAGAGACTCCAGGAAGGACCATTCTTCCCAGCTGTGGAGTAAAGCATGTGCCTCACATCCTGTCCTGACTGGCCCAAGGGCTACTGCATGAACGATTTCCTGTTTAATTTGTCCAAAAGCTTGTTGCTGTTCAGGATCCCACTTGCAATCATTCTTATTCTGGGCCACATGATAGACAGGTCTGTTCTTACTGAAGTTCCAGCATGTCCAGCACAGCGGCACTCAGTGATGGTGTGACTTTGATCAGGCCACGATAGTCCACTGTCAGCCTCCACTCTCCATTGTACTTATGCGCTGGCCATATAGAACTATTAAAAGGTGAATGAGTCTTGCTGACCAATCCCTGGCTCTCCAGTTCACAAATCATCTCATGGATGAGAGTCCAAGTTAGTGTGGTGTTGTCAACAGTGTAGTGTTGTGGTAGTGATTGGTACCTGTTGTTTTTGGAGCCTCAGCAGTCCCACAGCAGAAGGGTCCTCTGAGAGACCAGGCAAGGTATTAAGCTCTCTAATTTCCACTGCCTCCACAGCAGCTATCCCAAAAGCCCCACAATACCCTTTTGCGTCTTTGAAATACACTCTCCTGAGGTAATCTATGCCAAGGATGCATGGAGCCTCTGTGCCAGTCACAATGGGGTGGTTTTGCCATTCGTTCCCTGGTCAGGCTTACTTCAGTTCCAGTACAGTCAGCTGTTGGAATCCCCCTGTCACCCCTGAAAGAGAAATAAACTCTGTCCCTACATGTTTCAGTGGCTTAGGGTACATTGTGCACCAGTGTCAACTGAAGCCTTATACTCCTGTTGGTCTGATGCGCCAGGCCATCAGATCCACACAGTCCAATAGATCTGACTGTCCCTTTTGTCCACCTGGCCAGAGGCAGGGCCCCTCTTGTTCTGATCTGATATGTGGGGTCATGGTTGGAGAGAGACCCAACACAACACCGGTGGGTCATCAGCAAACAGACACAAGTTTAATATGGCTGCCCCTTTTATAGGGCTTTGGATTTCCCGGGTTTAGAATTGGATGAGACCTCTCTCTGCCCAGCAGTGTATCTGCATCTCAGCTAGAACAGGGTTGGCTGAGGCCTTTGCTTGGGTTTGAATCCAACCCATCCCACCTTATCTGAGGACTTGTTTTCTTCTCGGTTGGTTGAGTTTAGGGGGCCGCTTCAGATCAGCTGCAATGCGACAACACTGGTCATAGTACTTGTTGCTCACTTCATGTAAATATGCATTGGAGGTCCCTTCAAGAGAATCTGAAAAAGCATCAGCCCTTTTTTCTGTCTGAGGACTTGCACACTAGAAACTGGTGTAGCATTTATCCCTGATGAATTTCCTGTGGCGGGTCTTCTTCCTCTCATTTCACATCCCCATGCTGCTAGGCCAGGGGTAGATTTCAATCCCACTTCCTCATGTCTTCTCCATGGACGTGTGTTGTCATTATATTGCAAAGGTTCCATATTGCTAGAATTTCATACCTCCTTAACATTTCTTGTAGGCAGCTCCTCTAAGCACTGACTCCAGTTCCCCTCAGCTAAACCATCCACTCTTTTATAACACTTTTCTTATTGGCTACAGCTGTGGCCTGTTAAAATCAGGCCTGCTCCTAATATTTAATAATTAACCCAGCTGCAACTCTTTAGGGGGTAAGATTACTTTCTATACTACCTTTATTTACTTATATTCTATCCTCCTACAGTCATGCAGGTAAAACCACAGATTACCTGGTGGTGTGTACCCTTTCTAGAAGGGGAGCGCTTGCCCCAATAGCAGAGACTCTGGTCTGTTCTTGCAGGGCATGGGACATTTCCTTCCTAACTTGCTTGAGTCTTTCAAGTCTGTCTGCAGTCTTGGACAGTTGTTACAGAGCTGAGGTGCAGGTGAGTAGGGAGGAAAAAAGATGCGATTGCTGGAGTCAAGTAGTCAACTAAAGCACTGATTGTTCTTCTTTCATTGACATCAATGCTAACGAGTTGGTGTATGATGATGATACACTGTACAAACTTCCATCACACGGACTGTGTACACTGGACCTCATCTGGATCTAGAGGGGACTGCTTGGTATTTGAATCCCTATAGATTACCTCCAGCACAGCTAATTCTCTCAGATACTGGATATCTTGCTCCATGGCATTCCACCTGCTTGGGTGCACTACTGCATCATCCTTGAGAGAATACCTTTCCCTCACGCTTGACAAGTGTCGCTTCCAGAGGCTGAGAGTTCCTGTTCTTTTACCAATCCCCTCATCAATGCCCATGGATGCCAGTTGCTTGGCTTTACTACCATCTAGTTTCATGTTATGAGCCATGATATCACAGCATGGGAGCAGCCAGGTCACCAGGCGCTCACCTGATTGGTGACAAATCTTTTTGCATGTCTTGCAGCTCACTCAGGGATAAGGATCGGACTATTATCTCTGACTCTGCCTCTTCCTCCTGTTGCGAGGGCCCTACTTTCTTTTCATCCCCCACTAAGCAAACTGATTTGGTCTCGGATTTCTTCTGTACAGGAGTGACTGCTACTGGTACAAGTTGTTCCTCTGGTTCAGCTGCAGTTTGAGTTGCCACAGTGACTGTTGGTCTGCTTTTCTCCTCCTCCCTCTGAGGATTCAGTCTAGTATTGAGCCACGTCCAATAAATAGTAGCCAGCGCCCAGCATGTTGCATAACTTCGTGCCTCTCTGGAATTTCCACATCATTTTCCTTTCACATATTTTTTCACTTTAAGAAGGTCCTGTAGTTCAGGGGTGAATTTCCAGACTATCAGAGAAGTCCTCCAAATACTGGCCCATGTCCTCCCACATTCCATACCACCTATGACTATCCACCTTCGAGGCAGATCTTTGAATGGCCTCCCTAGAAATCTCTTTTGTGACTCTAAATGGGGTGTGGACCTTACTGAGGAGACCTGGCAGACTTAGCAACAATAACATGCTTTCCTTAGCATTCAAAGGAAATTGAAAATTCTCAGAACCTTTTCTACCAGGCCTGAAGGAGGAAAAGGGGGTGAAAGGCTGGGGAAAGTCATCCTCCCCTGTTCCCTCCACAGACTGGGTATGATTATTAGTGCACTCCCAAAAGTAGTGCCTGAAGTAAGGGTAGGAGAGCAGCACTGAATACACATCCCAAATGACACTCATTGCCCTTGATGTTATCATGTCATAAGGTGATATCCCTCAGTACAGCAACAAAGAAATCCTGATCCCTTCTCCCTGCTCTGAAAAAGACCACTGTGATGGGCACATTGCATATACAAAGAATATATACAGGATTAGGTTCCACAATCACATGAATGAACAGAACAAGCAACATTGTGACCAGTGGTTCATTGCCTCATACAACAGATGCTTAGATCAAATTTGTTTCCAACCCGAGATCGAGGCAGATCTGTTGCTATCTCAACCCTTTGTGCCTCACATTGGGCACTAAATAAGACTGTCATGGTTTAGGAATGATATTCTCCAATTTAGTGCTCCCACTTGCTCACTCCACCCTCCCTCTCCTCTGCTGGTCTGGAGAAGAGAATTGGAGAAACAAAAGGTAAAGATTACAGGTTGAGATAACAATTTCCTGGAAACAACATAAGGAACAGTAACAGCAACAATATTAATAACAAAAGTGTTCAAGAGAGGTGAGTGATTCACATGCAAATGCTCACCACTGTACCACCAACAGAGCCTGACAATACCAGACCTTTGTCTGGTCTGGGAAGATCCCTTCCCTCCTTCCCGGAAAATGACCCTGAGGTGGTATAAAGTAACCTCCTGGTCCTAGCCATGCCGATCCTGGCTACTGCAAAAATTAACTCTGCCCTGGCTGGAACTAGGACAGCCACTTAACACAGTATGTGTAAAAGCATGCCTTTAACCTTTTTTATAAAATAGTATATATGGAGCAATTAGGTATTTGTAAACAAATTTTGTAAGGAGATCAGTTTAACTTATTTATCTCTCAGACTGAAACACCTTTATATACAGATCTCATAAATGGATAATAACTTTGTTCGCAATGTAGCCAGTGAAATTTCTGCCAAGCTTAAATGTCTCAGTCAGGTAGTTAAAAAAAATTTGTAATAATTCTGTGTATTAATAGATAAAATTTGGATTTGGTTAGTAAGAGTCAAAATTTAAAACCTTTTAATTTCATCAATTTCAGTTAATTGTTTATTTCAGTGCAAGCAACTTTGAATGTGAAAGAACAAGCAGAGGATGACAGCAGCTGAGCATAGATTTTAAATTTGCGTTCTTTCCAGGATAAAATTATCCCAAGGTACCCAGAAGACTGAGGGAATAGTTCATATAAGATATAATTTAAACCTAATTTCCCCATAAAACCTATCTAGTGTTAAGAACACTTGTGTAAGATCAGTGGTTGTAAATGGTAAATATTAATTTCTTTGGTCACTCTTTTCACTTGCCTCAAAACTGGAGCCAGGTCTTCACCTATCATAAATCAGCTCCTCTGAAATGAAAAGTGTGTGTTGATTTACACAGTTGAATAGCTGGTCCATGAGCTTGTTTTCCATGTGAAGCAGTATGTTTCTCTGTGAACGGAGAGGGGAACCCCGCCTTTCTGTTGTTGTTCTGGTGTAGTATAATCTACCTGATGAAGGATTTGGCAAGCTGTGCCATTAAACAGGAACATCTCTTTTCTTGCTTTGTATTGTGAATTTGAGAGATTCAGAGCCCTGAAGAAACCAATCTTCAGATACCAATAGTAGTGATGAGTCTGCATTTTTAATAAGTGTGCGACAGACTTTGGCATCTCTTTGAGAAAACAGATTCCCAATACATATTTTCAGATTATGTTTTTTTTTCTTCTGGGAATTCTTTTGCTATATTAAATGCAGCCATATGTTTGTCATGATTTCCATTATAAGGTCTTATTTTTAAAGGACATTGACTACGAATTTTTGGGAAGTTAAAATTGCTTCAGCTGAAATTTTCATATAAATTTTAACCTCATCCATTCTGTATTTCATTAAATCAGTCTGACTTATTTTAAGATTATCAGAAGGAAACTCCTACTTTCCAACTCAGTTACATTTTGAATGTATGTTTATGCTCACATCTCAAGAAATTACTTGAAAACCACCAAATGTAACAAGTAGAGGAGAAATCAGTAGTTTTTCACAGATGTGGAGAATCACAGATGATAAGGTTTCTCTAATTTCCCTAAGTTTTATACTTCATAATGGAGTAAAGAAACACTTCATTTTCTTTAAAGAATTTTTCTTATGGTTTCAAAGATTAAATACATTGAGTCAGATTACCTGGTGTAAACTGGTGTAATTCTGGTGTATATTCCTAGAGGTCAGAGAATCATAGAATAGCTTGGGTTGGAAGGGACCTTAAAGACCATCCATTTCCAACCTCCCTGCCATGGACAGGGATACTTTCCACTAGACCAGGTGGCTCCAAGCCCCATCCAACCTGGACTTGAATACTTCCTGGGATGAGGATTCACAACTTCTCTGAGCAACCTGTTCCTATATTGTAATTTTTAATATTGAATTACATGTTTTCTAATGTGGCAGCTGTTCCAGCATAGGAGTAATGGGACACCCGTACCACTGTGGAGTTAGGATTTAGCAGCAGGTGAAACACAGCTTCCTTTGCAAAAGAAAAAAAGTTTGTATAAAGGCTTCATTTAAATGTCTCTAAATGTCAAACTGAGAGCTCAGTAAATGAAAAATTAAAGGATTTTCTCCTAGAATTTGACTATTTTTAGGAATCCTTGAAAGTCCAGGTGTTAGCGTTCAGAAACACATAATCACATAAGCGATTATATGCAGGTGCTTTTATTAAGAGCTCTGGGTGTCAGGAGTATTCAACTCAAATCTCACTCCGACTATACATTTGAGATGATCGTGTTTTTATATTCTATCGTTATATAACTTTCATGTTAATTATTAAACTTATATTGTTCTATTGTATACATAGATTTCAGTCAAGCATGGCTTCTCATTGTTCCCCCTTAAATTTCTAACATAGTTTCTCATGATTCTTCTTATGATTATACAGTAATTATATTTAATTACTAAACAATCATCACATCTAACAATTATATCATTTATCATACTGCTTATGCAGATGCAGTGATCTGAGAAAACACAAAGCCTAACATTTTCAAAGTCTGTCTTTAACATTTTCCAGGGCTCCACTATCACAGGGGCTTTAATGTGCAGTGGTTTTACCGACTTATCTGCACGTTCTTTCCCAGGCATCTGTGCTGCTTCCCTCCCTCAAGTGGGGTTTGGCAAGCAAGGTCTTTAGGAAGTTCTACCCTTCACACTTTTTAAAAATCTGAATATCTGAGATTTTGCTTCAAACATCTGAATTCTCCATTTTTATTTAGAAAAAAACATTGAAGTAAAGGCAGTGAAACTTTTTTCAGTTTTTCCATTGCAAAACTTAACTGAGCAAGGAAAAAAAGAAGTCTTCAACCTTTCATATATACTAGACTTTAGTATAATTTTTAACAGTATTTTGATAAAATAATTCAGGCAGAAATATACATCTCTATTTTTTTAGTTCACAGTGTCTTTTGGTGTTTTTGCAGAATAGTTAGGTTATTTTATCTGAGCTGCCAGAGTTAAGACTGGATGACCAATTTTAACTTCAATGAAACAGGATTATATTTGGTAGTTATTTTACAAATTGAAATGTGTTTACTTTCGCTCATTTCTCTTGTTAATATATTTTGCCTCTTCCTGTATCCACATACTGTAAATCTCTTTTCTTTATAAAGTAATATTTTGAGTGTGTTAAGAAATTAAATTCTAGCCCTATTGATATTAGTAGAAGTTTGCTATTGGTTTTAATGGAGCTAGCATTTAATCTCATTAGAAATTAAATTATTCTGTAGTTTTTGGTCAGATCCTTCAGATGAATTTCAGGGGAGTCTTTGCCTGATGAGGGTGTATAAATCAGACCAGTTGAGTAGATATTTCTAAAATAATTAGAGTCTGCACTGTGACCACTGCAGTTACATTTGGAAACAGTAGAACAAATGCACTTTTTAATTTGTACTGTAAAAGCTAAAATATTTGGGCTGATTGATAGAAATAGTACCTTGAAAACATGAAGCTAGAAACCAGTCTTTCTCACAAATTTTGTTAGTTTCATAGTGTTAGATCATCAAAATGAAGGCATGTGAAAAATAGGCTTATTAAGTTAGAAGGAATTTCAAGCACTCTGTTAAATCTCACCAACTGATGGGAGCAATGGATTAGTCTGGAACATCAAAAGCTTTGCATCAAGGCTGTATCAGTCCTTTTTTGGGAAAGTGCAGTTTGTACTTGCAAAAATGTGATGTTTTCTGGAGGGGTATGTAGGGGGTGTGTGTTTGCTGCCTTTTCCTAATGTAAGTGGTATTTACACCCGGAATTTTTTTTTTATTAACTGTCATGGCTATGTAAGAGTGTAGGTTGTGATGGTTTCCAAAAGCCTCCTGATAGACTTTTGCAAGTAAAACTGGGGAAGAGATCTGTCTAATATATCTGTTTCCATAATTAATGAATCAGTAGATGGCATCAGGGTAAATAAATCCTGTAATGAGAAATAGAGGCCACTTCCCAATAATTTCAATGCACAGCCATATTCCATGTGCCTTTGCTTAACACACAATGAAAAAGACTTTATTATATCTTTATATGTAATTTGATTAAACAAATCCAAGATATTTTCCATCTAGTCATCAAAAAGCCTGAAAGAATGAATTTTGATCAGCAAGAGTTGAATTTTTTGAGATCTCTTTTGATGTGATATATTAAAAATGATCCAGTCTGAGAACAGATACTCATTTGATAATGTTGTTTTGATTTTATTATTTTATTATGGTTAAAAAAACAAACACAAACCCTTTGCTTTGTGAAATTAAGGAAAATTGGAGGAAAGTGGGTTCACCAATAAAGTTCACTTTATGATTTTGGAAGGAATGCTGTTACACTATTTTTTAATGCATTTACAGTGTATTCTTTGCCTAACTCTGTACATTTTGAAATGTAAATACTGTAACCTCAAATAAATAAATAAATAAATAATCATCATAATGAAGTGTTTCATGTTGCTAAACAGCATTAAAAAAAGCACAGATCCTGCCCCCCATCCCCTCATGGGAATTGTTTTAGGGTCTAGCTAGTTTATGCCATTTGAACTGTGCATACTTTATGAAACAGTAGCTCTGGGTCACATTTGAAATAAACAGGGTTGTATTGCTTATCTAAACAAAAAGGCTGTTAGCCTGTAGTCTTTTATATGAAGCCTTTCTGTTTGGATCAAAGTTACTGATGTGTCTACTGTAAAATATTTTAACAAATTTAAGATGAATCCTCTAGGTTTTGACACACAAAAGATTTCAATTACTGTAATGATCATCTGATCTTAAAATTTATATAGGTCTAAGACTCCATTACATGTTTTGTGTAATCTTGAAGTAAATGGCGTTATTGCTTAAATTTAAATGTCAAGTGTAATTGAGGGCATTCTTAACTCCTATTATTTTAAAATGTTTCAGTATTTCCTTTTGTTATATAAAAATACATCCAATTGAGTTTGAGAGATTGAGACAATGCAGTACCTATATTTACAATAAAGATGTAGAGGTGAGGCTGGAAGAAGCTGTGTCTCTTTTGGCTTTCAATTACTTAGGTGCCTCTGTGTGTCACCGTTTTAGCTTTTGCACATTTCATGAAAGCATTCCTAGATACTATTTTTAAGCTCCTCAGTAATTTGAGGGGACTATTGCTTTCACCAGAGCTGAGCTCTTCTGACTGTTAGCCTTGAGCAAGCTGCAAATCTCTGCTTGCCTCAATTTCCCCCATAGGCAAAAGGAGGTTAATAAGCACCTCAGAGTTCTTTGAGATCCTCTAATGGAAAGCTTTCTGTGAGAGTTAAGTGCTGTAATTATTATTGCTTATATTATTGTACCTGTTATGTGTGTTTTAAAGCTTAGTGTGATATTTACACCTAAATAAGGCTCCACGTCTCCTTCATTGTAAACACACTGATGACTCCAGAGTGCAATTCAGACCACCAAAATTAGACTTTTAATTCTGAAATTATTTTAATCGGAATAGCCTTCTGGAGATATAAGTCTTTTTCCTCTACTTCTAGAGAAAACAGCAAAGTTTAAATCCCATTCCTAAAGCTGGAATTAATCTTGCTGAACTTCAGAGATGTAAAAGTTAGGTGCCTTGGCTAAGGTGGCTGCCTAAGGTCTTTGTGTTTACTAGGGAAGGAAGGGAGATGGTGATGCTCCAGGCTGCAATTTCCAGACTGGGATTACCTTACTCTGAACAACTTGTCTCTGGCTACAGTGGTAGGGAGTTTAGGTGATGATGAGCTTGGAAGAACTTGCCTAAATTTAGGAAAGCTAAAGTAATGATTTAGAGTCAGTCTCATGGAATGGTTTGGGTTGGAAGGGACCTTAAAGACTCCCTAGTTCCAACCTCTCTGCCATGGGCAGGGACACCTTCCAATAGACCAGGTTGTTCAAAGCCCCATCCAACCTGACCTTGAACACTGCCAGGGATGGGGAATTCACAGCTTCCCTGAGCAACCTGTTCCACTGCCTCACCACTCTCAAAGTCAGTTCCTGTCCAATATCTAATCTAACTCTGCCCTCTGTAATTTTTAAGCCATTCCCCCTTTTCTTATCCCTGCATGCCCTTGTCTAAAGTCCCTCTCCAGCTCTCTTGTAGCCCCTTTAGGTACTGGAAGGTGCTCCAAGGTCTCCCCGGAGCCTTTTCCAGGCTGAACAACCCCAACTCTCTCAGCCTGTCTACATAGATTTAAAGGTCTAAATTCCCCATTCAGGTTCTGCTAGCTAATATCTTTTTGTTTCCTGTGCATTGGTACACAGTGGTTGCAGTGCAAAAGTATGGTGCTTCTTATAGAATCACTGCTTTTAACCTATAGCTGAGATTTTACTGTTGATTCTCCCATTTTACTTGTGCTGCCATTATAATGAAATAAGGGATAATAGGAGCATGGATCTTACAACACAGTTTAGACCACTGAATGTCGAGATGTGGCTCTATGAAAAACATGGGAGCAGATAGCAGATAAGAAATTACTGACTTTTCTATGTTGCAAGCTTAAAATGAAGGTTGATATGTGTAGACATGGATTTTTGTGCATGTGACTTCTGATTTAGTTGTCCTGTGGAGTTAGTTTTAATGTGTAAAATAAGGGAGAATTGGACACTTGGGAACATTGACCCCAAACTGACCTCTGCTTCTGAATTCTTTAAAAATAAAAAATGCAGTCTTTCCCTCCTCCTATTAATATTAAATGTAAACAGCTGGATTTTTCTGCTGGTATTTACTAACTTTCATCTTTGCCTTTTTCAAGCATTTATTGCTTTAGAAGTGAATTATAGCTTATCACCAGGGGATATGTACATCTTCCAGCTACCTTTGTTGCCTTTTTCCCAACCTGGAAATTAAACTCGAGATAATTTTAGTAAGGAGATAATATAAGAGCGGATCTTTATTTGAAGGCCTTCAGTGGCACTTATGGAAAGATGTCCACAAAAGCCCACCCCCTCCAGGGATGAGTACATATTTATAGGCTTTAGGAAATTAGCATAATTGATAAAAGGCACCAATTAGGAGGACAAGTGGTGATGCAATTCCCCCCCAGGTCAAGCCCCTTCTCTGGAGTGTCCTCTTCGGCAGTAGCTGTACTTCGTCCATGAAAATGTATCTTGAAGACTTGTTTTCAACCTTGTTTCTCAGGAAGAACCAAGATAGCATAGGGGCCTTGTACCCCCCGGGGCTTGGAGCTCTGGAATTTGTGTTTCTGCCTAGGGAAAGGCCATGGAAAAGTACTGGGAAAACTAGTCACTAATACAATAGACTACAGAGCTACAAATATATGTGCAAAGAATATAGAAAACATAGGAAAAAAAGGCAAAACCCAAGCTGGCATCACCTTGGCTTCTCAAAAGACACGATTTTTCTTAAACAGATTGTTTAAATTACTGATAAGGGAACCTCCTAATTGTGTTACATTGTTTTGATTCTGGCATGGTTTGTTTTGGTCTGTTTTTCTATCTGTTGAAATCCCATTACAGTAAGTAATTGCAAGAAGTGGCTCTATTGCAAAGAAAATATTATAAAGTTCCATTTTGCTTGTAGTTAATCCTTTTACCTTTTCAACCTGAAAGCATTTTTTCACTTTATTTCCAAGCTGAAGCCAATCTTCTTTATTACTTGGTACTACACATAAACTTTGCATCATGTCACAAGATGATCACATAGTTGGCTAGGGAAGTATTATTTATTTCCAAATTTAAGTGCTCCTGTCCCATCCTTATAGCACTGAAAAGGAAACAGGCTTTTGGGAACAGAGGATTTTTTTATATGCCTTTTCTGCAACTTTTATCTAGTTGTAGTTCTCTGCAACTTATTGTTTGGGCATTTTTAAACACACATAGGCACTTATTGCTTATTTCTTCTTTTATACATGCTGAGAATCCCGGAACTTGCAGCATTGTGGCTATTGTCTTTGTTGGTCGTTTACTTGTGATAGATATGGTTAAAACTGGTGTTGGGCCCTTATGTTTTCAAATGTGATTCTGAAAGACAAGGTTGAGAAAAAAATAGATCTCTGGTGTGATTGCTTTGTAAATAAGCAGCTTGTTTTTTTCCAGATTGGTAAATTGGTGGCTCTTACACTGACAGATGTAATGACAGTATTTAAATGATATTGAAAATATTTTTGTCTATTTGATGTATACTAAATTGAAGTGGAGTTATACGGTGTTCTGTTTGGAAGTGTGGAAGATACAAGAGTGGAGCTACAGATAACAAGTTTATGCTTGTATTTCCTACTGATGAAGACTTTCACACAAGTTATTTCTATGGGTAGGTGATGAGAATATCACTCTGCATGTATATATATTTATAATACATTTTTGCATGATTATACATGTAGGAGTGGTACAATTTTGACTTGAGACTATTGGTGCCTTTTGTCCCAATGCAATTTTATTTGTGTAGACATGTCTATCTAAAAATAAAATTTCACTTCTGCTTTTGGAGATCTGAATAAGAAGTGAGACAAAGACCTGAAGGAACAGTACGTAGCTCCTGAAATTTTAGATAACCTATTGAAAAAATGGGCAAATAGTCAATATTGTACTTGACCCTCGTATCTTCTCCACTTGACTGTTTATTTTTATAGCTCATGTTATATATGTTCACACTGAACTGTAATGATAATACTGAAAGACAACATGCCTCTCTGATTCTATCCAGTTTTAGCTTATGCATGTAATTTAATCATCGGCTGTCACAAATAATTAACTGAACATCAGCCAGCTTAATTTTGAACTTGGTCTTCCGTTATTTTGTAAGTCTTTTAAAAAGACAAAGATTGCCTTTCAGTTAATTATCATTACTTATTTTCCAGTCATAATCATCAGTTTTTCATGTTGCAAGCAGTTTGACCTTTAATACATTGTCATTTAACTGCCCATTTATTTTTGTGAGGTCTGTTTTAAGTTTCTAATATAACATCATTTTATGAAATTGTTGATTTGGAGGCAGGTCTGATTTGAAATATTTTGTGAATTTCTTCATACCTTGTTGCCATACTGACCTTTAGTATGACTTAAGTGATATGGTCACTCTTCAACGAAGTGTGTTGCTGATCACAAAATAGGCGCTTCTGAAAATAGTGAGTTGAATTATGTTTCAGGCACCAAGTTACAAAAACCCAAACTAAACACAACCAAAACAAAAGAAACCCCACCCTAAAAACCTCAGGAGAAACAGCTTTTAAGAGAATTAAATTTGAAACTTTTTTCTATTTAATCCTTGATTTTGTTGATGAAGCCTTGGCGGAAAGAGTTTTGATTGCCTCATTTGGAGAGTGGGAACTCCAGCCACTTTCATCCACTATGAGTCAAGCTGTAGCTGGGGTGAACCATTTAAGTTAAACTGCACATCCTTTCAGAATTATTTTTGCATTCTCTCTGCTTCTACATTAATCTTTGTCTTGAATTTGACTTTTTTTCTGAGCCTCTTCTGTTTCTAGCATGTTTTCCAATTATAAGTGATTTTCATTCATTACAAAGAATATAGTTGGTCCTAACAAAATAGCTTTTTGTTATTCCTCAAGAACAGATTTCAGAATCTAATAAGCTATTTTCTCTCCCTCTTACCTTCTTCACTTTGGTGACCAAAAATGCATATGGTAATCATATTGAATTAAAAGCACATTTATCACTGCATATGATAGTTTTGTTTCTTGTTATCCTTGATTTTAAAAAAACATCACCAAAAAACATTGCTACTTTGAAAAATTCCCTGCCCTTGACAGGTAAATGTTATGAAAGGAAAGTTGCCTAATGTTAAATTTATTGTCACTGGATCAGTTATATCAAAAAGTTAGTCTTATTCAATCAACCATAATGTAATGTAAACTCTCACTTGACTTTTGTAAAATTCTCTAGATATTTTGTCTTGCCAAATTTAATGTCCTGTATCTTATTATTTTTATTTGAAACTGAATTTTTTTAAGATTGTAAATATAATGTCATCAGATATGGAGATGTTGATGCGTTAATGTAAAAGATAATACACAAATAAGTGATAATTTCATAAATGAGTTTTTCTGTGTATGCAAAGGTTAAAATGTCTCTGTAATCTCAGACTATGTTCATTAACTGAAGTTTAATGATTCATATAATGAATGTATCACTATAAACCATAAGCTGCACGTAGGAGATGGTATTAATCCTTAAATTATTGTTCTTTGTACTTTTAGAGGGGGTTTTCACAGTATGCAGACTTCTAATCTGTGTTGTTTTTCTCTACTTCTGCAGATGGACCTCCAGTTATAGCTCACTATGATATATCAGACACAAACTCAGATCCAGAAGTGGTAAATGTGGACAATCTGTTGGCAGCTGCAGTAGTTCAAGAGCACAATAATTCTTTAGGAAATCAAGACTCAGGATCTACCTGGAGAACCAGAGGGCCGCTAGATGAACTGAGTGCTGATACAGGTTTGGTTAAATTCTCTTCCTCTGACATTTGTTCCAACATCTCAGTAGGTATCTCTCTCTTTCTTGGTTTCAGTATTTTTATAGTTTATACAGCTTTAAAAGCTCCCTAAGTGGATTTTTAAATAAAAAAAAAAAACAGTACTGGCGCTTATTAAAAAGGTCTGACATTTATTCCAAAATATAACTCATAAAAATTGACAGATTCCTGCAATGTATTTTTGACACTAATTTTCTTATTTATTTTTTCTCCTTTGTTTCCTTCTAATTACTGTTTGGAACTTAGGTCTGGGGTTTTGGTGTTGTTTTTGGTTTTTTTTAATGAAAATGAGCTAAGCTTGTTACTGAATGATTGATTATGATGACCCATGCCACCAGCTGTTAAACTTGTCTGCTAAAGAAGAGGTTGGAGCCTAGGTTCTAAGGCAGAGTTAGTTTATTTCAGCTCAAGCTGGGTGCCTCCAGAGATAGACCCTGAACAAAGAAATTCCTGGACCTTTATACCCTTACAGTCTGTGCACCTGATCTTCACACACCCTGCACGCATCTCTTGGTCCAATGGTGATTTATAGTCTGGGGTCTTCTAACACATCATTGGATTCTTTCCCCATGTCCACATGGGCAGGCCATTAACTGCTCTTACCTTCCAGCTTGGGTCAGCCTTGGGGGCTTCCAGGGTCTCAACCCTTATCTGAACATATTCAGCCTTTCTGTTTTCTCCTCTGTTTAGCCATCCATGCTAACAGAGTTCATTTAAAGTTCACTGTTCCTAAGCTTTAAGCAGGGTCCACTCATGCCAAGCTGTAAGCAAGTTACAATTAAACTTAAACCTATACAATTAATTTCTGATATTTCATATTTAAATGTAAGCTTAATTTGATCCCCAACAGGTGATAATCTAAGTATTGGAATTGTCTTTATCTTTTTTTTCTTTCTCTCTTCATTTCTTTAAAATACAAGCAGTAAATCTTCCCATATACCTTCTGCACCTTAGAAAATCGGACTGACCAGCATCAGATAAACCTGAAGGGTAAAAAGGTGCTGGTAAGTGAGCTTAGCATTTTATTGGGTTTGCATAGCCTGGTTTAGGTAGTGAGGGGGCTACAGGGATGACTTCTGTGAGAAGCTGCTAGAAGCTTTCTCATTGTCTGGCAGTCAATCCCTGGCATCTCCAAAGATGGATGTGCTGCTGGTCAAGACTGGGCCAATTAGAAATGTTGGTAGCACCTCTGTGATAACATGTTTAAGAAGAAAAAAAAAAAGTTATCATGCAGTGGTAATTGGGGCCAGAGAGGAGCGGAGTGAAAATATGTGAGAGGAGCAACTATGCAGACACCAAGGTCAGAGGAAAAGGAGGGAGAGCAGCTGCTCTAGGCACTGGAGCTGAGATTGCCCTGTAGCCTGTGGCAAAGACCATGGTGAAGTAGCTGTCACCCTGCAGCCCATGGAGGAGACCCACGCCAGAGCAGGTGGATGCCTGAGAGGAGGTTGGGACCCCGTGGGAGGCCCGTGGAGAGAGGAGACCCCTCTGGAGCAGTCTGTTCTTGATGAACTGCACCCTGTGGAAGAGTGATCCATGCTGCAGCAGTTTGAGGAGTACTGTTGTCCGTGGGATGGACTCATTGTTGCAGCCTGAATTGCTGCTAGTAAAGTCCAGGGTAAAGAAACAAAAAGGGCCTTTGCATAATATCCATAGATGTTTAATTCAGCTGTGCCATGAGATGTTCAGGTCCCAGGCGCACCCACACCCCGAGGGTCCAGCTCTCCCCCCCAGGGGCCTCCCGGGCTGACCTTGGTCTTCGGGCAGTATCAAGGTGAAGGCCAATCAGGGAAATGGGAGGGAGTGGCTCAGGAACACCTATGTTCAGACATAGGAACAGGGGAAGGAGCCAATGGGGTGTAACTTAGGGGATGCCCCCTCAGGGCTTCCACAGCTCCCAATTTTTTATATTATTAAGAAAGCTTCTCTGAAGGATTAACTGAATCAACACAAAATGACAAAAACAATCAAAAGCGCCCATAAGACAATTTTCAAAATGCAAACAATTCTGAGTCCTCAATGTCCAAAAAGATTTTCTGGAGTGTCTTAGAGCTGGCAGGAGGGATGCGGGGTTTTCTTAGCACGGTTTATCAGGAAACTGAGTCAGGAGAAAGTTTCTTTAGCAGGGGCTTTGTCTCCTGTGGTAAAGTGGTTGGCTGTGATAGACTCTGTACAAGGTAGCGTAGGTGGTGGTGTGCCTGTTGGAAACTCCAAATAGAAATCATTACTTTAGGAAAAAGATGGTTACTTTAGGGAAACTTTCCTTTCTTTCCCTTCTAATCACGCTCTCTCTGGTATTCTGAAGGAACTCTGGGGAAAGGGATTAGTGGAGGGAGACCATGGGAGAGGGGAAAGGGTGGTAGGAATTTGTGGGAACATAAAAAAGGGGTAATAGGACAATGGAAAGGAAAAGAGGAAAGTGGGAGGGGGGCAGGAAGGCCACAGGAACTGGGGAAGGGTATTAGAAGAAGTGGGACTTATTGGACTGGAAGGTTCTTTCATTATCGACATGGGCCTTTGGATGCAGGACAGCTTGCCAGTATTCTGTGCTCTTCTTGCTTTTAGGCTGTTGCTGGTGTTTGATGGTTGTTGGTTTTGGGTTCTATTTCCTTGGTAGGTGTGTGGAGGACTTCTATGATGTGGATAATATTTTGCAGGTTTGTAGTCTGGTGCATGTTTACTGCCTTGCACTGGAACTCCACCAGGTCCTGTCACATTGGCTGCTTGGGGGCCTTTTCTTCCTTGTATTATATTAAATTCCACAATTTCTCCATCTCCTAGACTGTGGAGGTATTTCTTGGGATTATTCTTTTTTATAGCAGTCTGATGAACAAACACATCTTCTTTGTTATCATTCTGGGTTATGAAACCGTATGTTTTATACATTGAACCATTTTACTGTCCCCAAAACGTTCATGGCAAGGATTTTTTTACCTTTGCCAATGGGTTTGTGTTGGTGTTGCTGGACATGTTGCTGGTGCTGGTGCGCTGCTGTGCAAAGTTTGTTCTGCTCCCGGTGCTGGTGGCCGTGCTCAGGCTCGGCCCCCTCTCGGGGGTCTGTCTCACCTGGTGCTTGCAGGCACTGCCAGTGCGGGGCTCTCAGAGCAGTGACGGTGGGCGGGGGGCTGTGGTTTTGCTGCCAGGGCTGCAGCTCTGAGCCATCCCCCAACGCGGCTGTCTGCCTGCCCCGTGACAGCGGCGCCCCAGGTCCGCCGGTCTCGCCCGCCTGCCCTCGGCCCCTGAGCAGCAGGCTGCTGCGGGGTGGGCTGGACAGCGAGTATCGGCCGGCTCGCTCTGGCCTTGCTGACCGCCGGCGGGGCGGCTGCGGGTTTTCTGCAGGGGGGAGAGCCGCAGTGGGGCACGGAGCGGGGGCAGCCCTGTGCAAGGGGATACGGCTCTTGCCACCCCTGCCACGTCTTGCGGTGCTATAGCAACTGAGGTAAACACGTCCATAGGAGGAGGCGTGGGGACCAGAGGGCAGAACGGGAGACCCTGCGGCCCCTGCCATGCGGTCTCCACCATCTTGGGCAGCAGGAGTAGAGATGGGAGAACCTGGGGGAGTCTTTCCTTGTGACAAGGGAGGGGATGCAGGGGCACGAAGAGGGGAACACGGAGGAGGGGTTTTCAGCTGGTGTTCATCCTCAAGATTCAGAACACATTTCATCATCATACTAAATAAAGGATGGAATTCTGTGTTAGTTTTTAACCTTTCCCAAAGTACTTCCAATAATTCATCGGTTAGGACTAAGTTCTGCGAAATATAAGGAAAATGCTTAAATAACCACTGCACAAAATACTTCAACTCCTCCTCTGAAAAGCAAAAATTTTCTTGAAGAAAAGACTTTTTAAGGTAAACTTCTTGTTGTGTGTGGGTGAGTGTTGTCTCCATCTTAGCCCAGTCTCTTTCCAACACCCGAGAGTACCAGGAGGAAGGAACCAAAATTTCAAACTCACCACACTGGAGTAAGGAAATTCTCAGGGTGGTCTAGTGCAGATGTTTTCCAGGAGAAGAGGTCTCAGACTAATCCAGAGGCCCTACGTTGGGCGCCATTTGTTGCAGCCTGAATTGCTGCTAGTAAAGTCCAGGGTAAAGAAACAAAAAGGGCCTTTGCATAATATCCATAGATGTTTAATTCAGCCATGCCGTGAGATGTTCAGGTCCCAGGCGCACCCACACCCCGAGGGTCCAGCTCTCCCCCCCAGGGGCCTCCCGGGCTGACCTTGGTCTTCGGGCAGTATCAAGGTGAAGGCCAATCAGGGAAATGGGAGGGAGTGGCTCAGGAACACCTATGTTCAGACATGGGAACAGCGGAAGGAGCCAATGGGGTGTAGATGCCCCCTCAGGGCTTCCACACTCATGTTGCAGCAGTTCACAAAGAGCTGTTGCTCGTGAGATGGAGCCATGTCGGAGAAGTTCACAGAAAGCTGTCTCCTGTGGGAAGGACCCTAGAGTGGAGCAGGTAAACAACTCCTCTCCCTGAGCAGCGGGAGAAGCCACAAGTGATGAAATGACCATAACCCCCATTCCCTGTCTCCCTGCATCACTGGGGTAGGAGGTAGAGCCAGGAAGGAGGGAGGGGTGATGTCACTGTTGAGCAAGAAATGACACAGATTCACAAGAAGGCTGGTTGGCACAACAACAGCTTTAATATGAAAAACTCTCTTCTTTTATAGACAGCTTTGACACATTCTACTTGATTGGCTAATTAACAAAAACATCTTTCTCACAGTCATTGAGAGGACCAGAAAAACAGAGTAGGAAAACACTACCTGCAGGTTGTTTATACTAACAAGTTATCATCGTTTCTCTACAACTCCCTAAAAAGTCTCACAAGTCCACTGTGAGAAAAGGAATTTAGTTTTCTTGCTGTCTGACCAGGCTGTCACATCCACAGGATGAGGGGAAGGTGCTTTTAAGGTTTTATTTTACTTCTCATTATCCTGCTCTGATTTTGTTAGTAATAAATTCAATTAATATCTCCAATTCTAGCCTGTTTTGCCTGTGACAGTATTTGGCGAATGATCTCTCCTGGTCCCTATCTCAACATATGAACCTTTTGTTATATTTTCTCTCCCCTGTCCAGTTGCGACAGGGAGTGATAGAGAGCAGTGATTCGCAGAAAGACTCCACAACTCATAAAGTTGTAAATTAAGCATGTATTTATTTGGCGCTGGGCGCATGGGGGATAGTTCCTCCAAAAGCACTCGTGCCTCCCAAGAAACCTAACCCTCTTTTTATTTTATAAAATACTACATATGCATTAAGTTTCACAATAGTTTCATGCATATTAATTGCCTAGCCCCGCTTTGTATTTGAATTAGCTTATCAGTCCTTCTGCGCTTACGCAGTGCTCTGGTGGTCGTCTGGTGGTCGCAGGAGGAAGGGCAAATGAGTCTTCATCAATGTGAACTTTTCCCCTTTTCTTCCTGGTGCATGCTCTTTAGTATCTTGGCTGTAGCCCTAACTACAGTGCTGGTCTAAGCTGGTTTAGAGTCCAAGGAGCCTCTCTTATCTCCAACAGCTTTCAGGCTCTCCCATTCCTTATACCTTGTTTTGGGTAAGGAGCTCTTCTTATCAGGATCCCTGCATTCCTTCCTGTCTCATATTCACAGGCCTTGCAAGCAAGTTAATCAAGTTAAGCAACATACATCGTCTAAAACAGCTATCCTGAATCCTAAATTAATTTCTAACCTAAATAATTTTCTAACCCCCATGTCTCAGCAGCTTTGGTGGGTGCTTGGAATCCAGCCAGCATCAACCCACTCTTCCGTAGGGTGCAGTCCTTCAAGGACAGGCTGCTCCAGTGAGGGTTCCTCTCTCCACAGGCCTCCCACAGGGTCACAGCCTCCTCTCAGGCATACACCTGCTTCAGGGTGGGTGTCCTCCATAGGCTGCAGGTTTATCTCTGCATCCCCCGTGGACCTCCATGGGCTGCTTCACCATGGTCTTCACCACAGGCTGCAAGGCAATCTCAGCTCTGATGCCTGGAGCACCTTCTCTCCCTCCTTCTTCACTGACCTTGGTATCTGCATAGTTGTTCCTCTCACATATTCATGTATTCTCACTCCGCTCTTCTCTGGCCACAATTACAACTGTGCAATAACTTTTTTTTTCTTTCTTCTTAAATATGTTATCACAGAGGGGTTACCACCATTTCTAATTGGCCCTGTGAAAAACACGTTCACTCTCCTGTTAAAATTTAAAAAGTTTAATAAAGGACAATAGGAGACAAGGACCATAGAGCAAAGGTTATTACAGCCAGGTGCATCTTGGAACTCAGCTAAAACTTTCAGGGATACCCCTTAAATACCTTTCCAATTACATCAGCCCTTTGCATATTCCTAGACCCTTATGCATATCCATACACTAGTTTACATTTTCCAGGAACTGTTTTACATGGCCCCTCCTCGGGTCTGCCTTTTTAGAGCATGCATGTTTCTTGGCTGTGGTTTAGGCTCCTTCTCCTTATCACTTCCAGTTCTGGCCTTGGTCCATGCTTTCTTCAGACGGTGAGTGCTGATAATTGGCATATCTGTAGCAGGTGTCCTCATCCTATGTTCATTGGATGTTATCCCATCCAAGCAGGCATTTTACACTTGCATAGCTATTTCACTACTATGTCTAAGATTAATTAACAGCAGAAATTAAAGATATATATTTATAACAAAGTTACTTTAATATCACACATATAAAATCCATTTTAATATTTGCAAAAAGCCAATATTATAATATGTATCTATAACAGCCCAGCCTTGACCAGAGGCACATCTGTCTTTGGAGCCACCAGGGATTGGGTCTCCCAGACATGGAGGAAGCTTCCAGCAGCTCCTCACAGAAGCCACCCCTGTAGGCCTCAGCTACCAAAGCTTGGTCATGCAAACCCAATACATTCTACCCTTTGCCTGTGTGAATCACATATTTAAAAATTATCATTAAAATTTGGCCGGCTAGCTCAGTCAGTAGATGATAAGACCCATAGGGTCATGGATTCGGGCTCCACATTGAGTGCCAAAAAGGACTGTACAGGGTTCACCTTGACTGGACACCAGCTGCCCACCAAGCCACTATCACTCCCCTTCCCAGTGAGGCAGGGGATAGAAAATAAGATAGAAAACAGCTAGTAGATTGAGGTAAGGCAGTTTACTAAAGAAAAACAAATTGCCCTCGCGTAAGCAAAGGGGAAAAAAAATTATTCTCCACTTCCCATTGGCAAGCATTGTTCAGCCACTTCCCAGGAAGAAGGGCTTCAGCATGCATAGCAGTGGCTCTGGAATGCAAACATTGTAAATAACAAATGCCCTCCCTGTCTATCCTCCCTTCCTTAGCTTTTATATCTAAGCTGATATCCTATGGTATGGAATACCCCATTTGGTCTATTTAGGTCAGCTGGCCTAGTTATGTCCCCTCCCAGGGTCTTGCCCACTCCTGGCCCCTTGATGGACAGGGGGGGGAGTAATGTTGAGAGACAGCACTGATGCTGTGACAGCCCTGCTCAGCAGTAGCCAAAACACTGGTGTGTTATCACTACCTTTCCAGCTGCCAATAGAAAGCACAGCACTGTGAGGGCTGCTATGGGAAAATGAACTCTATCTCAACCAGACCCAATACATCTTGGTATACTTCTAAGTGCATGTTTGTCAGTACTGGCCTTTTCTTACAGTCTCTAGGATTGCACATTTGGAAAGCAAAATTTTCAAATCTTTCATCTTGTTCACAAATTTCATCTTCAGCCAGTATCTAGTTTAACAGACATTAAAGGATGGGCACCCATGGGAGAATAACAACATAAACTTTATCTAAGTGAAAAATCTTATTATGACTGTATGGTCGGGCATCCCCATCATCTGTAATTTTGGTCCAGATATAAGTCTTGTGCCTTTAAGAGTGAAAGGGGAGGAGAAGTGGTGGAATGCTTTTTCTTCACTTCCTCCCCCGAATTCCTTTCTCTTGGCATGTGTTTCTTGTGGGCTTAAGAAAGTGGGCCCAGCTAGCTCAGTCAGTAGAGCATGAGACTCTTAATGTCAGGATTGTGGGCTCGAGAAAGTGGAAAGGAGCAAGTCAAAGCTCCCATAGCAGTCAGTAGCGGGATCACACCTTTTAGCCACTGCAGCATAGCCTGGCTAACTCAAAGACACGTAGGCTTCCCTTTTTTTAATTCATGAAGCAGTTGGGGAGGGACTTCTGGAATCTGCCTTTTCAGAGGAGACACCTTTTGGACGTTTCCTCCCAAATTTATTTCAAACCAGGACAAAAGGCAAATATTTTAGACTGTTTTGCAAGCCTTTATGTTGTAGGACAGACAAAACACATTGGACATCATCCTAATGTTCATGAAAAGAAATTAACAGCATAGGCATGTTACTAGGCATGAAATTAATATGGCCAGAGGCTGTAAATTTATCTGTATGTTATAATCTTGATTGACACTCAGCTATGCTTACAGTATTTACTCTGCTAAGCATGGTTTCTCTACTGCTATTTATTTTTTGTCTGAACTTAAAACTATGGTAAGATATGGACGCTCTTTTGGAGCTCCCCTTTATATATCTGGGGATTAATTTGGGGGCTATTTAAGACTCAGCTTGCTTTACTCCTTTGCCAGGCATTACACTGTCAAGCAAAAGGTGCAGAATGGTGATATGTCATCAATACATTAATACAACATAATAAAGTGGGTTGATATCCACACCAGTTTGTGTGAATCAATGGCCAAGGATTATGTTGCTCTTCTGCTGCCTGTATTACCAAAAATTCAGAAAAAAAGCCCCAACTCCTTAACACCAATGTAGCATTAAGAAGCAGGCATTCTTTTTTTGGCCAGATGCACAAGGGGATATGTCCTCCAAAAATTGTGCATGCTGAATACAGGAAAGTTTCTGTATTTTACATACATATTCATTGATTGTCCTAGAATAAACATATGTATGATAATCATTTCCCCAAAACTGTTAACATATTTTCTCTCCCCTTTACGCATGCATTCTTAGTGGTCAGGGACTCCAGCATTATAGCTGACCTGGTAAAGCTGGCAGAACACTAGAGCTGGTGAACTTCCAGTTCTTCTTATGCAATGGGCATTGTGCAGTTCCATATGCCTGTGGTTTTTGAAGAATAAGCATTGTGTTATCTCACCAGGTGTAGACAATTTATCATCTGGTAACATCCCTCCCCTTTGAGACTTGTGAAGCTTGTCTTCCCTTCAAGCCTTCATAAGCCTCACTTTGCTTTTTTACTAACATCATATAAGTTCCTTGTCTTGCATTAGCAATCATGTTTTTTATGCAGCTTAAGGCAAGTAACATAATCACAATTATTACTATGATCACAATTATACTTTGCAAATGTGAGGCCAACCAACCAGTTAGAGGAAATTCAAATCCTTGAAATATTTTACTTAACCAGCTGCTTTCTAATCCTGCCCTTAATTCTCTGATAGATGCAGCAACTGATTTTATTCTCTCTACCTGATCATCCAATTTAGCAGTCACATTCAGAATGTGCACACAAGTATTGTTTAAATTCAAGTATCTACATACTCCATGTTCATGCAACAGTAATAAGTCTGAAGCCAATCTGTTTTTTAAGGTCATTTTAGTCATGGTTTGCAATTGTTCATCTATTTCAGTAAACCCCAACTGAGTTGCATTTGCTAAAATTTCCATTTGCAGAGTCAAATTGTGTATAGCTAGTCTGTTCCTAAAGGTAGATATTTGAGGAGTAAAGATGGATTCTTATATCCATCCCACTATTGTTCCCTTTATCTTTCCCATTTGTGTTACCAGATTTTTGTCAAATTGCTGACTAAAGCTCCCCACAGAACTGGATTTTCTGCAGAGGTTGGTGTTAGCAAACAAGCTGTTATAGAAGTTAAATTCTGTAATCTGCCAAAATCTTGCACTAACTTGAAGACCACATTCCCCTTCCCAGAAGATAAGAATGTAGTTTCTATTATTATAAGTATGCAATTATTTATCATCTTCATCTAGATCCAATAAATAGTATCCTCTTAGAAGATCATATTCTTTACCTAAAACAACAGAATTTATATATTAAAAAACCTACACAGTGTTAGTCAGTCTTGTTTCTGCTGTGTTTGATGTGTGGTTGCTGGTTTTACCTGCATGTGATGAACCCAGTGTTTGATTCCTTCTACCTTGAGTGCAGTGTAGGTTACCAGGAAGACTTGATATGGTCCCTTCCACTTCTCCTGGATTGATCCAAAGTTCCAGGTTCTGATGCACACCATATCTTCTGGTTGGAAAGGATGTACATACAAGTGCAACCCCACTTATCTGTTGATAATGATGTACCTTTTAAGACTTGAAAGAGTTAGTCCCAATGCTATTAAATATTAATTTTAGAAAAACTTTTGACATTTCCCTTGCCTTGTTGGTGTGACATGGAAAAGTTTCTGGCCATCTAGAAAAAGTACCAAAATACTAAAAGTACTAATTCCCATTCTTCCCGGGCAGTTCTTCAAAATGAATTTGCCAAGAATCACCTGGTGAATTCCCCTGTTTTACTAGCCCTGGAGGTGGCCTTCTTCCTTCCTTGAGATTATTAGGCAAAACAAATCACATATTTTGCAACAACTGATCTATGAATTTCTGCCATCTTTGTGCTTACTATATTCCTTTGTAAACTAGTTACCATGTTGTCTATTTCCTAATGTGTTTTGATTTTATTATCTTATACATTAATTGTGGAGGTGCAATTATCTGCCTGCATGAGATTACCAATCACCTTCTAATGATGGGGCTGCCTGTCCTGATTACTATAATTTGGTTTTTGTTCCAGGACATTCAACTTTTGCTAGGTATTAGTGCAAGGATACCTTTTTCAGCAATGTCTTTAGCATTTTTGTCAGTTGAGTCCCTATATTAACTGGAGAGTCTCCAAACTGATGAGCTTTACAAGGGCACCATGGCCACTTCTTTTGACTTTTACTTTTGCATACTGTAGTAGTTGACTAACTTCTTCTTTGTACTTAATAGGAGACATCTGTGCCAATAACAATCTTCTTCCATATGGTTTCATGGGGGAGTGTATTATTTCAAAAATATATTTTAAATCAGTCCATATGTTTACTCTTTTTCCTTCAGTGATTTCTAGCACTCACTGTAAAGTCATTAATTCTGCTTTTTGTGCTGAAGTGTTAAAAGGTAAAGCCTGGGCTTCTATTACCTGGGTCAAGGTTCCCACTGCATACCCAGCTACCCATTTTCCATTTCATACCGTGCTGTTCCTACCAGTGTGCACATCCAGTTCTGGCTCCCAGATGGAATCACTATTGAGATCCAGTATGCCAGAACATACTTGTTCAATAGTTACCATGAAGTCATGGCACAAAAGTATCTGGGCTTCTTCTGAAGCTTGGAGAAACATGGCTGGATTCAAAGCAGTGGTTACCTTAAGTTCAACATTGTCCTGCTCCAGTAGGGCAACTTGGTATTTCAGCATTCTGCTGGCGATATCCAATGTCCTCCTTTTTGTTCCAAACCAGCTATTATTATGTGGGGCACATATCAGCTTTTGTGTGATTTGTGGAAGCAAACAAACTCCACAACTTTTGTGAAAGTTGTAAAGCCGGTATGTTTATTACAGCGTTGGACGCATGTGGGAATCGCTGGATGAATGTGGGAATCGTTCCTCTTAAATTGACATGAGTACCTCTGGGAACTCCAGATCCTTTTTTATCTTCCTCTCAAATACATATGCATGCAATTTCACAATAGGTTCATACATATTCATTCTACTGATTTCATGTGACATTTGACGCTAATTTTTCTTTATCAGAAAGAACTCCTGGGTCATCCTGCCCTGTTTCCCCACAGCAGCCTCTCCGTCTGTTTCAGAGTTCAAGGCCCCCCCCCCTTATCTCTGTCCTTCAGCTGAAGCAGTTTCTTCGAGCACAGGCTTTTTGCGAGAACAGGCAGTCAGACTAAACATCTATGTTTGCAAGCTACAGACTTAATTCAAAGATGTACATTTCACCTAAATCAAAATGGATTTCTACTCTGGAAAATTTCCACTCTGTCTCATGTGCTTCTCTGCAGCTACCACTTCTCTCAAGCATCTGGGTCATGTTTTACTCACATTATCCAATTGTTTGGACAGGCTTCTTCCATGATCCCAAATGCTGTGCCAGTACCCCTAGTGCCAGGTGGATCCTTTCACACACAGATAACTAAAGTGATTTGGTTGTGTAGGAATCCCAATGCAAGGGTTGGCGTTAGGGCTTTTGTAGGGCTTGAAAGGCCCTCTGACTCTCAGGAGTCCATACCAAGTAATTTTTCATTGGACAACCATAGAAAGGTTTTGCCAGTACCCCATAACTGACACCATCCAGCCATACCTAAGAAGGCTTGTAGACCTTGGCTCTGGAATCTGGCAAAAGGCTTTTTTTCAGCTGCTTCCCAAGATTCTTTCTTCCTGCAAGATCTCAAAACCAAGATATATTACTGTTTTTCTGCCTATTTTGTGCCATTTTCTTTGACACCCTGTATCCAGATTGTCCCAAGAAATTTAACAGATTTACAGTAACATCAAGGCACTTTCTTTCAGTCTTGGCAGACTATCATCTACACATTGTAGTAAAGTTCTTTCCAGATTTTCTCTTTCCAGGTTTCCAATTTTTTTTTTTTTTTGCTAACTGATTATCAAATATAGTGGGGTTCTTTTGAAGCCCTGGGGTAGCACAGTCCATGCTATCTGCTCCTTCCACCCAGTGTTTGGATTCTCCCACTCAAAAGCAAACAATTTCTATCTGGGTCAAGAGGTATTGCAGCAAAAGGCATCCTTAAGATTGAGCACTGTGAACCATTTGTATTCCTTTTTCAGTGCCACCAAGAGTGTTTATGGTTTCGCTACTACTAGATAAATATCAGGTACTTTTTATTAATGGCCCTTAAATGTTGTATTAATCTATGTTCCCCATTTTGCTTTTTAACTCATAATATCGGGGTGTTATACTCTGACTCATACCCTTTCAAAACCCATATTCTAAAAATTTGTCTATAAGCTTTTCCAACCCCTTCCTTGCCTCCCACTTAATAAGATAGTGTTTTTGCTTTACCAGTCTGGCTTCAGGTTTGAGAGTAATTCTCACTGGTGTGGCCACCTTTGATCATCCAGGCACCTCAGTTGCCTATACCAACATGGTTACAGCATTCTTTACCTCCTCTGGGATTTGTTCCAACTCTTTTCATTCCTGCGACATAAAATCTTTGTCTCAACAGCTTTTTATTTGGGTATTTGAATTTGTATTTCCCCATCCCAGAAAGTTATTTGAATAACCAGTTTTCCCAATAAATCTCTCCCCTAACAAGGGGATTGGGCATTCAGGCATATACAAATTGCTGTGGTCCCCCCACTGTTTTCTTAATTTAAATAGTAATAGTTGTAAAAAAGGCCTGTTCTCTTTCCTCCCTTAGAGAGTATTAACCCCGATGTTTCTGGGTGTGGGGTGCCTGGCTTCATCTGGCCCTTGCTGCTGGACCAAAGGCTGCAGCTGTGGTGTTTTCACCGCAGAGATACCTTTGGCCGGCTGGGCGCTGCAGCTGGGCTCTCGGAACAAATCCAGGCAAGGTAGGAACTCAGTTTACCTTTGGTGGAAAAGGTTCTGGCGACAGTGAAGAGAAAAGGAGCGGGTTCTATCATAGAGTCTTAATCCAGAGTTTTACTTCAGCATAGTAGACCTCTGAATGTGGTAACAGCTCACCGATAGACAACGGCCACATGGTCTCGTGTCCTTTTAAGCCCCGGGGACAGGGGGAGGGGAGGGACAGGTGAGGGCCAACCAGGTGGGAGGAGGGGAAGGCTCAAGGGATACAGACACTTGGACAGGCCAATGAGCCCAGACCTGAGGAGCATCTGCCAACCACACGACGCCTTACTGGAATGTTAAGATTGATGGACAGCTCTTAGGCAGGAGGGCAAAAGGGGGAGGGGGAAGGTTGGCACACCTGGGGGGGTTGGGATAGGTGAAACAGGAAATCACACTGCAACATCTCCCCCTAGTTTTGTTTAAAAAGAAGAGGACTGGGTTTGTGGTGCAGAATGCTTGCCAAACCATGGTTGGTAAATCGGTTCCTCCTCTACAGGAGGTTCAGTGCTTTCTACTGAGGGTTCTATGTCATTCATTGGAGCACTAAAGGCTTCCAAATGGTAAACTTCAGGAGGGGGAGATGAGCTTGAAATCAACTTGAGAACCATGCGTTTGACTAGTCCAAAAACAATGCTAACAACTACAACAACAATAACTAATACAAACAATACTAAAAACACAGTTTTCAGAATAGATCCCAACCAGCCCGAGAGTCCCCAGCCTTTGAACAGTCCACTCAGTCAGTCATCAGTTTCTCTCTTGATGTCCGAGGTCTTTTGCCAAGGTAGTCCATGCGTGCTTTGGGCTGAGGGACTATCCAGGAGATCGCAGATGGGATGATCACAAGTAGGACGAGGAGCAGGCTTGGTCTCATGGCATCTTGAGGCTACACACGAACCATGGGATCTAAACTGGTACAAGGAACTTAAGACAAACATATTACAAGCTATTCCAGATAGGAGGCTTACATGGAATTTCCTCCAGAGAACGCGTGCGGCGTTTCCTTCTCCAGGCAGCATTGGCAACCTGGGGCGCTTCTGTCGATTTCTCTGAGACCTTGGGAACATAGAGCCTTACCCATTTGGAAGGAACCCACTTTAACCCAGAGGGGGTGGACACACAGGTGTATCCACATCCCCAAGTAACCAATTTGTAAGGTCCCACTGTCTTCCAAGTCTCAGGGTCCTTTACTAAAACCGGAGGCTTTTCTTTCAACATACAACTGCTCCCCGCAAAGTGGCGTAAGATGGGCGGGTTCAGGCTGTCAAAGGAACAATTCAGAAAATTTATTGTGAACAACGCCCTGGACAACCGGCTGTGGGGGGGTTCCACCTTCAGAACCTGTTGTTGCTGGTCCAGGACTCTTTTAATATTGCAGTGAGTCCTTTCTACAATGGCTTGACCTGTAGGGGAGTAGGGGATGCCAGTTTTGTGCTCTACTCCCCATTGCTGCAGGAAGCTCCCGAATTCCTTGGATTTATAGGCAGGCCCATTATCAGTTTTCAACTCCTTGGGGATGCCCATGAAAGAAAAAGCCTGTAAGAGGTGCTTAATGGCATCATTAGATGACTCTCCTGTGTGGGCAGAAGCATAGACCGCTCCAGAAAAGGTATCTACACTAACATGAACGTATTTCTGCCATCCAAATGACTGTATGTGTGTAACATCTGTTTGCCACAGTTCACAACTGTTCAACCCCCTAGGGTTTGTTCCTGCACTCACTGTAGGGAGTGCATGTTGTTGGCAATTTGGGCATGTGTCCACAATCGCTTTGGCCTGTTCTCGAGTGATGTGAAACTGACGAACCAGGCCAGGTGCATTTTGGTGGAAAAGCTGTTTTTGCCTGTTCAAAAACTTTTGGAAGAGTGGCCATCACTGCAGGTGCAGCAAGAGCATCTGCCCTTCTGTTGCCTTCAGCGATAAACCCTGGCAAGTCGGTGTGTGACCTGACGTGCATCACATAAAATGGTTGCTCTCGGTGAGCGACTAACTTTACAAGTTTTGAGAGCAATTCAAAAAGTGCGATGTTAGACACTTCTTGCAGTATTGCTTGATCTGCCCTGGACACTACTCCTGCCACATATGCAGAACCCGTAATCAGATTGAATGGTTCTGAGAACTTTTCAAAAGCCCTAACAACAGCAGCCAATTCAGCAACCTGAGGTGAACCTTCCACCTCAGCAATGTCTGTCTCCCACTGCTGGGTTTGAGGATCCTTCCAAGTCATAACAGACTTGTGGGACCTCCCGGACGCATCTGTAAAGACACTCAGAGCGTTTTTTAAACGTCTCCTACTCTAAGCACTTCTTAATTTCAGAGTAAATTGGACATATTTTTCGAACATTTTGTGGGCAGGCCGGTGGACAGAAATTTGTCCTGAGTAGGAATCCAGAGCAAACTGACACTTCATTTTCTCGAAACAATTGTTCCAATATTTGCATAGAATTTTGACCTGATTTTAACTCAATTGGCATGTGAATGCACTTAAAGTCACATCCTGCTAACTCCCTGATTCGGGTCCTTGCTTTCTGGATCAGTTCTGCTACCAGCTCCTGAGGCTTTGTCATTCTCTTGGACCTTTTGTGACTGAGGAAAACCCATTCTATGATCAAGAGAGGGTCCCTCTGGTCCTGGCCCTTTTTTGGTGTGCCCTTTGCCTTAGGTGTTTGTTTTTCCTCCCACTGGAAAATGATTCCATGGAGGTGTGGCAACTTACCTAAGATGATAAATTTGAATGGCAGGTCAGGCCGGCATCGGTTGGCCTGTTTTGTGGACATGGCAATCTGAACCTTTTCTAGAGCTTTCCGTGCCTCTGGGGTAATAGACCTAAGAGCACCTGGGTCCTCTCCCCCTTTCAAATAATTGAAAAGAGGGGCAAGGTCTTCGTTAGTCAGACCGAGCCATGGTCTTACCCAATTCAAAGACCCACACAAATGTGGACATCCACAAGGGTCTTGATCCTTGGATTGATTTCTAGTTTTTGAGGAACAATGGTCCTATTTCCAATTTCTAGGCCTAAATATTTCCAAGGTGGCATCTTTTGAATTTTCTTTTCCTGGAGCTCGAACCCTGCAACAATCAATGCATTGATCGTTAGGTCAAGCGCATGTGTGAGTAAATCATCATTGGGGGCACACACAAGGATATCATCCATATAATGATAGATGATGGCCTTTTCTGCAGCTGCACGCACTGGGGAAAGCAGGGAAGAGACATACCACTGCCAGATCGCTGGCGAGACCTTAAGGCCCTGAGGGAGAGCTGTCCAATGGTACCTTTTCATAGGGGCTTCCATGTTGATGGTGGGGACCAAGAATGCGAAATGCGGTGCATCGTCAGGGTGGAGGGGAATATTGAAAAAACAATCTTTTATATCAGTAACAGCTAATTTCCAATCCTGGGGAAGCATTGTAGGGGATGGCATACCAGGCTGGGGAGAGCCCATATCTTCAATGACATTATTAATTTGTCGGAGGTCATGGAGGAGCCGCCATCTCTTTTTGTCAGCTTTCTGAATGACAAACACTGGAGAGTTCCACGGGGACGTGGTCTCCACAATGTGACCCTTTTTCAGTTGCTCTTCCACTAGCTCCTCAAGCGCCTTTATTTTTTGTTTACTGAGCGGCCACTGTTTCACCTCAACTGGTTTGTCTGTTTTCCACTTCAGTTTTTTGTGACCATGGTCACAAGGGTTTTCAGGATGAAGAAGAGACGAGAATGTTGACTCCATGATCAGAAGGCTTGATTTATTATTTTATGATATATGTTACATTAAGACTATACTAAAAAGAAATAGAAAGGAAAAGGTTTCTTCAGAAGCTAGCTAAGCTAAGAATAGACAAGAATGAATAACAAAGATCTGTGTCTCAGACAGAGAGCAAGAGCCAGCTCTGCCATGAGTGGTCAGGAAATCCAAACATCCACAGGAGACCAATCACAGGTCTACCTGTTGCATTCCACAGCAGCAGATAACCATTGTTTACTTTTGGTTGCTGAAACTGCAGCTTCTCACAAGGAAAAATCCTAAGAAAGGATTTTTCATGAAAGATGTCTGTGACAGTTTTTGAGTGGGGCGCTCTTGTTCAATGGCTGCTGTACAAAAATCCTGTGGAGAGTCTGGAATATCAATTGTGACACCCCACTGGGCCATTAAATCTCTCCCTAACAAAGGTGCCAAATAATCTAACACAAATCGACGGATATTTGCCAATTGTCCGTTTGGTCCCTCGATTTAGATGATGCTTTTGGATTGTCTTGCCAATTGCAGGCCTCCTACACCTTGAACGTTACCAGCAACGTTTTGCAAAGGCCAATGTGCTGGCCAGTCTTGTACTGGGATCACTGTGCAGTCTGCACCCGTGTCTACAAGCATCTCAATGCGTTTTGACTCCCCACCCCCACTGACATTACACCATAATTTGGGTTTGTCTTTCCCAATAACTTGGACCCGGGCAACTGTGGGCCCTTGTTTTTCGGTGCCTTCAGGCAAAAACGGTACAGGGATAGCTTGTGCAACAATTTGTCCTTTGGGAAGAAACAGGGGTGGGTGGAAACAGTGCAGCCCGAGAACGAATTGCTCAGGATGTGATGCTGTCATTCCTGGAGCAATTTCGATCTCTTGTGGTGTGTGTTTGGTGTCCCCAATGACGATGTACTTACAGCGAATTCGGTGCCAAGTACCCTTCTGTTCTGGGTTGACAGAGACAACATGCCAGTCCGTGTCTTTCAGGTGGAGTGGTTCTGTCAGCTGCAACCTGTAAGGCTCATTGACAGAAGACATGGTTAACATAGGTTCACCTAAATCATAACAAAGGTTATTTTGTTGCACTTTCAACAGTGGACCAGCAGACCTGTTCTTTGAAGCATCTGCTTCACTTACAGAAATAGTAACATTACCGTGCATTTGGTTTGTTTTGGTTCCCTTATTCCCTTGGCCTGTTCTTTTTATGTCTGCACACCTGGCAGGCCGGTGCTCCCCTTCTGGGTTTTTTTGTTGCTGTTGACCCCCTGGAGTGCTTGTAATTTTCCTCCTGTGCCATTTCTAAATTCATCAAATTGCTTTTTCAGGGGGCACTGGTTACTCCAATGCCCAAGGTTATTGCAAAGCAGGCATGGCTTTGTGGGGTCAACCATTGGTGGTCTTCGCTGCTGCCCAGGGTACTGCTGTGCTGAGGGAATGGGCGCAGGGCTGGCAACGGCGACACGCTGAGGTGGTCTTGGCAGCAGCCTTGGTCTGGTGTCTTCAGCAACACTCATCAGAGGCACTTTCCTGTTACAGACTAGAAGCATATCTTTTAGTGTAGGGGGAGGTTCTAGAGGGAGACTCAAAATTGCCGCTCGACACTGTTCATTTGCATTTGTAAATGCCATTTCCTCTAAAACCTCTTCCCTTGCATTCTCTTTTTTAACTTGGATTTCAATGGCTCTACTTAACCTTTCTACAAATTTCAGAAAGGGCTCTGATGGCAGCTGCTTGATCTTACTGTAGGGCTCAAAAGGCCCCTCAGGTTGGAGGGAAAATAATGCTTTTTCAGCTGCTTCTTTTACTTTCTCGAGTGCTACTGCAGGAATTACAGTAGCTTGGATTGAGGGTGCAGACCACTGCCCTTCACCAGAGAGATGCTCAATGGTAATTGGCATGCCATTGCTATCTTTCGCTGTGTTTGGATCAGCATGCAAGCCTGGGAGAGCCTCCTTTAACAGTTGTTTCCATGCTAATTCCCATAATTTGAATTCTGTAGAGGACATGAGGCATGAGAAAAGCTGTTTTAAATCATGCAGGATTACCACAGTCCTGCTCAATTCGGAATTTAAAAGGCCACGGAAGTATGGACTGTGTGGGCCATACTCCTTGTGAGATTTACAGATCTCTTTAATCAATTGTCGTCCGAAAGAGCTCCAATTAGCAGTTTGGGCTGCTCCTCCTTGGGCTGCAGGCTGATACGAAACAGGGGCGAATGACAAAGTGGGACCCTGTATTGGGTCTGCCGTTTCCTGCCCTGTATCCCTTGCATTGGAAGCATTGGGATAACAGAAGCAGGTTTGGGGACATGCAGTGGGCGTGCCCCCACCGTGGGAACCTGGGGAGGGGGCGGGGATGCAATGGGAACAGGGGGCAGAGACAGGGGGAAGGCAGGGGGCGGGGATACCATGGGAACAGAGGGCGGGGAGACCTGGTGACATCACATCGGCAGACGCCCCCTGGGAGGAGTAGAGGGGCGGAGCTGAGGGTACAGCAGGTAAGGGAGGGGGAGGGAAGGTGTCACGAGGAACAGGAGGGGAGGGGGATGGGGAAGGAATCCTGCTCTGGGAGTCGACTTCCCAGCGCATGAGCAGGATTTGCTCTCTTTAAAATACCAAGTTTTGGGGTAGGAGGTTTAGGGCTGGAAGGGGGCAAACAGAGAGAGCAGAGGTACATGGCTTGATATTTGGCTTTTTCTCCAATTCCCTTTGTTTGAGCAAGGCTGTCCGCATTTGTAGACTCCAGAACACAAATTTAGCTGAGGATGTATTCCCAGACTGTCCCAAGGTTATCAATTCATGCCCTACTTTATCCCAAAATTGAATATTGTGGACTTCCTCAGGAGAAGTTTGTGGGAAGTGTAGAAAAAGCCACCTTATAAACCGTTTCAATTTTCCTTTAGAGAATTTTACATTTGCACTAACTAAAATTCCAATAATGTGATAATACACTCCTTTTTGTGCTGTGCTTAACTTCGAGCCCATGTTAGATGTAAATGGCACAGAACACAGTCCCGCCGACCGAATAGAAAACCAAAATCAGCTACCGATTTCTAAAAAGACCACAGTTAAAAAGCTATATCAGATGAAAGCTTTTACAATGCAGCTGTATTGCTTTTAAAAGTGCCGCGGCAGCAGCAGCAGGGAAACGGGACCCACCCCGGCCGCGTGGAGACAGACAAAGCCTCCCCCGCTCGGGAATGCAGCCCCCCCCTCGCCACGTGGCGAGCCGAAACCGGGGCCACCCCACACCACACTGAGAGCCAAGGGAGCGCCCCTCCCACACGCCACATGGCGAGCCGAAACCGGGGCCGCCCCGCGCACGTGTAGAGACAGACAAAGCTTCCCCCGCGCCAAGAGAGCTACCCCCCCGCACCGAGAGAGAGCACGCTGTGCTGCCGAGCCGGGGGGAGGGGCAGGCAGAGCCATCCTGCTCCTCCGAGCCGGCATGAATTCTAAAAACCGTGAAAACACACCACAGAGTTAAAGCTTTACAGGGAATCGTGGTCGCTCAGCAGGGCTGCGCAGCCTAAATACAAGAGCAAAAAAGGAACACGTCTCACGGCAGAGACGGATTTTTGAGCTTCTACACCCCCAAGGAGCAGAAATACCGAAATCGAAGCTGTTGCTGGCAAAGTCAGGCAGGCTGGTCCCATCACTGAATAGGACCCCTTGGGCAGGAGGGGCTCCCCTATTCTCCCCTGGAAAATTCGCTCACCAGAAAGGAGCTGTTTTTTCCAGAGGTGCAATGCGTTCCTCGAGGCTTCTTGTGGGATCAGTCCCAAAGTCTCTCTGGAGAGCTGTGCCACCACAGCTCTTCCAGCGGAAGCAAAAGCTGCTGTAATGCTTTTCCAAGGTTCTGAGGTTCCTTTTGGGGCTGCAGATTCGAGCAGCCTGACGTTGGATGCCACTATATAGAGTATTAAGCCCGATGTTTCCGGGTGTGGGGTGCCTGGCTTCATCTAGCTCTCACTGCTGGACCAAAGGCTGCAGCTGTGATGTTTTCACCGCAGAGATACCTTTGGCCGGCTGGGCGCTGCAGCTGGGCTCTCGGAACAAATCCAGGCAAGGTAGGAACTCAGTTTACCTTTGGTGGAAAAGGTTCTGGCGACAGTGAAGAGAAAAGGAGCGGGTTCTATCATAGAGTCTTAATCCAGAGTTTTACTTCAGCATAGTAGACCTCTGAATGTGGTAACAGCTCACCGAAAGACAACGGCCGCATGGTCTCGTGTCCTTTTAAGCCCCAGGGACAGGGGGAGGGGAGGGACAGGTGAGGGCCAACCAGGTGGGAGGAGGGGAAGGCTCAAGGGATACAGACACTTGGACAGGCCAATGAGCCCAGACCTGAGGAGCATCTGCCAACCACACGACGCCTTGCTGGAATGTTAAGATTGATGGACAGCTCTTAGGCAGGAGGGCAAAAGGGGGAGGGGGAAGGTTGGCACACCTGGGGGGGTTGGGATAGGTGAAACAGGAAATCACAATGCAACACTCCCTGTCATACCCACAGTGCTTACAGCTTTCAAACTAAGTTTTCCCTCTGCACATATTCAGTACTGAATAAGTTGCTTCTGTATCAATTTAAAAATTTACCTTTTCATTCCCCAGCAATAATGTAACCAGGTGCTCAGCTAAAGATGATTCCCCTGGTTCCCTTTCAGGGTAATTCTTCATCTTCACTTAGGGTCTTGAACTTGATGGCTTAAAGAGTTGGGTTTAGTTTTTATGTCTGAATGCCCCTACCTTGGGGACACTCCCTTTTTCAATGTCCCCTTTCTTTACAAATTGCCAAAATATACTTCAGCCACCAATCATTACAATACAAATTGCCAAATGTAGTTCAACCACTAATTTTTACAATAACCAAAGTATACTTCAGCCACCAACTATTAAAATATTCAACCAATTGTTTTCAAGTGAGGCCCTCCTGAGTCCTAATTATGGTTTCAAATACTTTAGCAACTCTAACTGGATCTTCCCTATAAACTCCTGCCATTTTTCTCCATGACATTAAATCCACTATTAAAAATGGGTTTTTTACTGTTACGGAACCATGATTCCTGACCACCTCCTGGAAGGGAACCATTAGAACTTTCCCAGCATCTCCCCCATCATCTCCTTTCTGCCTTGTGGTGCATCCCACAATCAGACTAAAATCCTCCGATCCCCTAAAAAATTGTCTACATTCCAGTCCACTTTCCCACAACCTCCTCATACATCTAAACGTATTCCTGGGTGATTGATCATTTCCCCTCCCATTCTTTGCTGAGGAGCAACCATCAGCTCTAAATCCTCCTCCTCTACTCACCTGCACTTTAAGCACCTCTGTCCTATTCTACACGCAGAACAACATATCTTCAACTATTTGCCTTTCTTTTCCTTTTCAAGGGCTATAATGAATGGATCTTGTGGGGTTGTCCTGCATTCCTTTTGCCATTCTGGATGATTTCTTAGGGTGAAAATACAAGTGAACATAAAGAACTTCATCCCACTTATTCTCCCTTCTACAAAAGAGCATTACTTGCAATATGGTATTATACTGTAAGGTTCCATCCTTAGGCCACTTTTCTTATCTTCCAGTATGTAAAGTGGCCATCACTGATTACAAAATTTTATATGTTTTATTGTGTAAGGGGATCACCTCCAATTTGTTTCCAAAGTTTCAAGATACAGTGCAATGGAGATACCTGTTAAACTCCTTTTGAAGTTTTGTTTCCCATTACAACCAATTACCATTTAGGAGCTCCTAGAAGGGACTCTAACCCTTCCCTGTTCCCTCCTACCTTAGGTACCTTCAAACCCAACCCTGCAAAGGTTTTGCTGGGCCTAACAGGCAGATTAACAGTCAACACCTTTAAAGTAAAGTAAAGAATGCCTCTATCTGACCAGGGGTCTTGCTTTGATTTTCTATGGACTGGGGCTTGAACGTTCTCCCTGAGAATCCCTTGATGCTTACTGGAGGTCCTGTGATCCCTCAGATCTGTTGAAATTCAGGAGTGTGTTCCACCTGGGTTGCCAAAATTGTTACCTAAAATTCGGTAAAATAAAAAAAAACTCCTTAACACCAATGTAGCATTAAAAAGCAGGTATTCTTTACTTGGCTAGATGCACAAGGGGATATCTCCTCCAAAAATCATGCTGTAGCAGCAGTGACATTCAGAAGAGGGGAGATGAGAATCTCTGAGATGGTGATCATAAACGCATCAAATGGTTTAGGTTGAAAGCGACACTAACAGTCATCTCATTCCAACCCTCCTGCCATGGGCAAGGGCCCCTTCCACTAGACCAGGATGCCCAAAGCCCCATCCAACCTGGCCTTGAACACCCAGGGACGGGGCAGCCACAGTTTCTTTGGGCAACCTGTTCCAGTGCCTCACCACCTTCTCAGGAAAGATTTTCTTCCTAATATCTAATCTAAACCTGCCCTCTGTCAGTTTGAAGCCACCAGCACATGAATCAAAGCCTCTGAAGACATCAAAGTCAGTAAAGAAGTCCCAGATAAGAGAGGTTAAGAAATATCTTGTTTTTAGAGCTGAAATCCTCTTGTAAGCTATAGAAAAAAGACTCTTTTTCCTTAAAACACATGAAACTATAAAGAAATAAAAGTGTTCAAATTGATATGGAGTAAAAGCCTCCATGTTAAAGTAAGCAGATGTTAAAATGGCTGTGATCCCATGAGAAGTTTGAACAAAAAAAGAAAGAAATCCTGTACTTCCAAAAGAAAAAAAAGGTCTCTGTTCCCAAAAACAAAAATTATTTTAGAAATAGATAATAAGAACTTTTACGTTTAAACAGCTCATCTTTAAAACAATACCCCATAAGTTGACATGGCCCATTTACAAGCTATTAGTAGACTTGTAGAAATGAGAAAAACTTCGCAATAGCAGGGTTCCCCAAGCGGCTGCTATTTGTGACAAAATTAATAGCCACAAGAGAACTGTTTTTTCCTCTTGTAGAGAAGTCTCCATAACCTTAACAAAAGAGACTTCTCTCCCTAAATAAACTGAAAAAATACTATTTTAGAAGTAATAAACTAAAAATCTAAAGTTTAATTTCTTTACATTGTCAATAAGAAAGAAAAAGCTATGAGGGGAAGGGAAGTGTTCTAAAAAGTTTATTTTAATTCTTACTACTTTTTTTCCTTTTAATTACTTTTAATAAAATCTTCTTAATACCCTTTTAAAGTTTTAAACCTGCTTTACCTTTCTCTTAATCCTATCGCACAACAAGAAGTACCTTAGTGATTAGCCAACACTAAAGCCCACCACACTCATTAGTTAAGAAATCTCAAAATTAAAAAAATCTAAAATTAGTAAACCAAAACCACTAAGCAAAATTGGTGTTTCTGCCCGGTTCCAAACTAAAGCCGCCACATCTTTTAATAGAAAATACAAACAATTAATAAACACTGTAAAATAGAGAATTTATTAAAAGAAATTAATAGCAAGACATGTATTAGATCATAAAAGTAAGTAAAATGATAGTTAAAAAGTTTTATTGTAATTATAGTAAAAGTCTAAGAGTGAAAGTTGAAGTTTTTTTCCCCTTCTGTTTAATTTAGTAAGTTTTATTATTCTAAGTTGTATAAGGAATGTAATTTTGATAGTAGTTCTTTAACATGTGTATTTTGCAGAGGCAAGGGGTAGAGTGTCATGGTTTAGAATGGGCAGAAATTCAGGGAAGTGATGCAAAGCTTTTTGTGCAATTGACACTCTGTTGAACCACTGAGAAGCTAGACACGCCTCTGTAAAACACACGTGTTAAAGACAAAAAAACCCAGGAACTCTCCCTTTCCAGTCGGCAAGGAGGTAGCGGGCCCCTTCCCCCCTCCCCGGGCCGCCTGCTGGACCTCCCACCATCAGGCCCCATTCTGGCCGGGCCAGACCCCATCAGCTACCCGGCAAGAAGACAGGGGAGGCTGCAGAGCCTTGGCTGGAGCAGGGCTAGCCACAGCTGTAAAGATCATGCCATCAGGTTCCTCCTCCCAGCGTGGCTGAGACCAGAGACCCCTACAACCCATACAAAAAAACCAAAAACCAACCATGAGGCCCATCCTAACACAACCCAACCGCAGCCCCTCGCCACAAGTTACCAGCAGGTCAAGTAAGCCTCAAATGTAATGTTAACCCTTTCAGTACTTCAATCAAAATGGCTGTAATCCCATAAAAAGCTTGAACAGAAAAAGAGACAAGAGTAGTCCTGTACTTCCAAGAGAAAAAAAAAACAGCTCTGTTCCCAAAAATGAAAATTATTTTAGAAATAAATAATAAGAACTTTTACCTTTAAACAGCTCATCTTTAAAACAATACCCCATAAGTCAACATAGCCCATCAACAAGCTATAAGAAGACTTATAGAAATGAAAAAAACTTCACAATAGCAGAGTTCCCCAAGCAGCTACTATTAGTAACAAAATTAAAAACCACAAGGAAACTGTTTTTCCCTCTTGTAAAAAAGTCTCCATAACCTTAGCAAAAGACATTTCTCTCCTTAAACGAACTAAAGAAAAACAATTTTAAAAGTAATAAACTGACTAAAAATCTTAATTTCTTTACATCTTCAATAAGAAAAAAAAGTTATAAGAAGAAAAGTATTCTAAAATGTTTATTTTAATTTTTACTACTTTTTTCCTTTTAGTTACTTTTAATAAAATTTTCCTTATACTCTTTTAAAGTTTTAAACCTGCTTTACCTTTCTCCTAGTTAGTCTGCTCAAAGAACTGGCAGTCTAACTTGGCAACACTCACTACTCCAGAAACAAAGGAAAAGATGGAATGCTCATTCTCTACTCAGCCTTGTGAAGGCTGACCTAGAACAGAGACTAGACAGAGCTAAAGAATAAAGTAGGTATTTATTAAGAGATCTCAAATAGATCCACCTGGGGCAGCACAACCCAAAATGGCCACAAAAAATGGATGATTGGTCACGAGGTTTCACACTTTCATAAGTTTTGGTCCATTCGCATATTGGAGCTAATTGTCCAATTACAGCTTTAGCCCATGAAGTCCCATCCTTCCTGTTTTCTCTCTTCGGTCCACCATTGTTTATGCTTTTGGGCCTGAGATCTGGATCGGCTTTCCTTGGGTCCCCAGCTACAGAAGGAATTGTTTTGTCTACCTATTCTGTGGAGAGAGCTTACTATCCCCTAATATGAAGCCTAGACTTATACACTAAAGCAGAATATAATCTGAAAAATATAAAAGCTAAAACCTGAGGCATCAATAGAAGGACCATCCGATTGATGATCAGCATCCTGATCATCATTTGATGGTTGCCTGTTGGCCACATTCTGCTTTTGGTGTCGCAAGTCAGGGCAAACACACCTTGCAGGTTTCCACTGTACCCCAGAATCTGTGGAAACGCATGCATACCCACAACCCCAAGTGATAAGCTCACATGGGCCCTCACACTTATTATTGGTTAGATCCCATACCCAGACTTTTGCTAGAGGCAGGTGCGTCTCACCTGAAGACTGCAACGAAAGAAAGTGATTTAAAATTACAGGATTGTTTGAATTCTGTGGCCCTGTAAGGTGATTAATTATATATAGAGCCTTTTCCAATCGACTGTGTGGGGTTTCTCCAGGCATTCCCCCTTTTTGTTTTTCAAGAACATGCTTTAAAGTGCCATGAGCACATTTAACAATAGCTTGACCAGTTGGAGAATGTGGAATACCAAATTCATGTGACATTCCCAATAAAAGTAAAAACTTCCACGTCTTCTGTGAGAAAGGCGGGGCGATTTTCAGTTTTCACAGAATAAGGTATTCCCAAGACTGCAAAAGCCATCCTCCAATGGGCAAATAACATCACGACCCTTTTCTCCAGTATGAGCAAATGCCCACATAGCAGAGGAGAAGGTGTCAATAGACATGTGCACATTCTTAAGTCGGCCAAATTCAGTGATGTGAGTGACATCTGTTTGCCAAAGCTGCAAGGCCTTTAGGCCTCTGGGGTTTACCCCTGCTGGTAAAGGTGCAGCAAGTGTATGACAGTCAGCACAAGAACTGACAAAGTCATGAGCCTCAGTTGGGGTCAAATGAAACCGTTTTTGCAAAGTATGTGCACTTTGATGGAAAAAATCATGCGATGCTTTGGCTTGCGCAGTTTTGTCAGGCTGAGCTGCTACCCATGCAGGGTTAGCTAACCTATCAGCCCTGGCATTACCTTCTGTTATGAAACCTGGTAAATTGGTGTGACTCTGAATGTGAAGAATGTAATATGGATGAACTCGGGCCTGAATTGCACACCACAACTGAAACGTTGCATTATTGACTTCCTTCGGAAATGAAAAATCCAAACGTTTGGTTATGTCTGGTATATGACCAGAATCAGAGGTACCTGAGAAAATTGCTGGAATGCCATGGCAACAGCCTTTGATTCAACCAACTGGGCCAAGCCTGACTCTTGGCCTTCTAGCACCTGCCACCCAGATTCATCCTTCCAAGCAACAATGACTTTCCCTGTTTTCCTGAGCCGTCAGTGAAGATGGTGGGTCCTTGCACTGAAACTGGGCTATTTTTTGGCTGCAAAGACAAATTAGTTGATTTTGCCAACTGCAATAACTTATGACTGGGCAGAGGATAGGCAATCTGCCCTGAAAAGTTCTGCAGCACACTTTGTAAAGGAGCGCTGTTAGCAAAGCTCCATTCAAAGTCTTCCCGCTCTACTGGAAGAATAATTTTTGCAGGATCAGCTTCCATTAACTGCAAACACTGTTGACGGCATTTGATTATCAAACGAGCAATCAATTCAAACAATGTGGGTGCTGTCTTTTTTGGTTGATGGGGCAAGAAGACCCATTCCAAAATGTGCAAAGGATCGTACCATTTTTCACTCATTTGGCCAATGATACCTGTAGGATGAGAATCTGGATTGGTAATGAAAACAGTGATATCAATGGAGGGATCTACTTGATAAACCTGATGAGCCGAAATAGCTTGTTGAAATTCCTCCAGAACTCGTTGCGCCTCAGGAGTCAATTTCCAGGGTGAATTCAGATGAGGGTCCCCCTTTAAAATGTTAAACAACAGGGACAATTGTGTTGTGGAAAGCCCCAAATAAAGACGTAACCAAGTGATGGTACCCAGCAATTTCTGGGCATCATTCAGAGTATTAATAGAATCCATGAATTGCACCTCCTGATGTTGAATGACTTGATTGAAAATTTTGACTCCAAAGTATTTCCAAGGAGGATGCTGTTGAACCTTCTCCAGAGCTACTTGCAGCTCATAAGAATGCAGAGCAGTGAACAGCTGAGGCTGTATCCTCAGCAGCTCATCCTGGGTGGATGCCGCCTCCAGGATATCGTCCATATAGTGATAGCAGTATGCATCAGGAAACTGCTCACAGACTGGGGACAAGGCCTGAACCACATACCATTGACAAATAGTCGGGCTGTTCTTACAGCCCTGCAGCAAAACTCTCCATTGATACCTCTGCACAGGTTCAGCATCATTAATTGCAGTAAAGGCAAATTTTGGCTTGTCATCAGGATGCAAAGGAATTGTGAAAAAAAATCCTTCAAATCAATGATCAAAATTTTCCACCCCATAGGGATCATGGTGCATGAGGGCATACCAGGCTTCAACGCCCCCATGCTTTCCATCACTGCATTGATTTTCCAGAGGTCCTGTAACAGCCTTAATTTCCCAGATTTTTTTCTTAATTACAAAGATAGGAGTATTCCAGAGACTCGTGGAAGACTCAATGTGTCCCTGCTGCAATTGTTCCTTAACCAATTCACGAAGGGCGACCAATTTTTCTTTTGTCAGGGGCCACTGGTTTTGCCAGATGAGTTTGTTTACTAGCCACCACAAAGGCAGCATAGGGTACTGTGCACCCTTCAGCACAGTGGCCACCATCAAAAATATGTCCCAATCCGTACCCCCCAGGCTGCCAATACATTCCGCCCCCAGAGGTTGAGTGGAGCTGCAGTGACATAAGGCAGAACTCTAGCCATCTGCCCCTCTGCGTTTTTGACCAACACAGACTGTTGGCTTACAAAGGTCCGTGGTTGTACCTCCCAACCCTTCGATGGCCGAACCTATGGAAGCCAAGGGCCACATAAGAGGCCACACAGAGAAGGAAATGATTATCATGTCAGCCCCTGTGTCGATCAAACCTTGAAGCTGGATCTGAGACAGGCTGGCATCCAGTAGAATCAGGGTACACGTCATCTGTGGTCGCTGAGTAGAAATATCTGCAGTCCAGAAAACTTGCCGCAATCCTGTAGATCCAAAGCCGCCATCCCGATGACTCTGCTGATCAGTCCTGGGGACACATGACTGAAAAGACACAAGTTGAGCAATGCGAGTCCCTGCAGGGATAGTGACGAGGGGGTGGGTGTGGAAACCATGGTACAAATTTGGCCTGTAAATTCAGCGTCAATGACTCCTGGATGCACAAAGATTCCTTGAAGGGTCACACTAGATCTCCCTACAAGCAGTGCACTCAATCCCCAACCCAAAGGTCCAAATGCATCCAGAGGAACTTTATACACATGACAAGATTCTAAGATGACTGTTGCTGCAGTGTGTACATCCACCCTGGCTGCTCCTTGGGTACTGCCCCTAAGCTGGCTGAGTAAGCCTGTGCTGATACCATGCCCTGGGGAATCACTTGTGTCAGAGCACAGTTCCCCTTTGCGCTTTTTCTCCTGTTTCCCGAGCCTGATGCAAAAAGCTGGCCATTGGCATGGTATTTAGACTTACATTGGTTTGTATAATGACCTGGCCTCTCACATCTAGCACACAAAAAATGACCCTTATTTCCTTTCTGCTTCTCTGTTACCTGTTTTTGCTTGCACTTATTTTTCACATCTCTGTTGTCCACACCCACAGGATGCCCAGGCTGGCTGTAAAGCAACAGCCAAAGCAGACATTTTATAGTCTACAGAACCCACTTTAGAGCATGCTTGGACCATATCCGTTCATGTTGGGTCACCCAGAAGAGCCTCTATGATCTTTCTACAATCTTCATTGGCATTATCCTTTGCTAATTGCTTACATAAAATCTGTCTCAAGTTGTCATCCTCAACCTGCTTTTCTAAGGCTGCTGCAATTTTCTCAACAAAGGGCAGAAGTGGTTCCTTTATTCCTTATTTTCACATATCGTGGCTTGGAAGCAGCTGTTTCTATAGTTTTTAACAGTGCCCCAATGCCTATCTTTTGACCCTGCCCAAGAATCCGAGGGTCCCAGGTAGCCTGAACATCAGGATTAGAAAAGATACCCTTCCCCATAAGAGCATCTACTCCAATGGCATATCTGGGATCATCCTGAGGCAATCACATGTTATCTGCTGTAGTCTTATCAGGCACCTGCCTCCAGTTGTCCTCAAAAACTCTAAATTGCACAAGTTGGAACAACACTTGACATAGATGTTTAATATCAAATGGAGCAAGCAGATCAGTGTTTAACACCCTAATAACTTGCATAACTTCTGAAGAACCAAGCCCATATTTTGCTACTTTATCTCGCAAATCCTGTACAACTTTCCATGCTATGACATGCCTGTCGACTTGTCCCATATTTGGAACAGCCTTAAACACAGGAAAGGCTTGGACACCCCCCCTGTGGGGCTACACTGCCTCCCTGATCCACCTGCATCCCTTCTTCAGATGCTGGAACAACTACTTGACTTTCCCCTGTGTCTCTTCCCCCTGCATCTACGGTCTTGATAATTCTGCCCTTGGGCATCGCCATCTTCTCTAGCAAGTCCCAATTCCTGATTTCCAGAGCTCGCAATTTGACCAATTCCCAAAAACGTCTCGGGTGCTTTGGTCGCACAGTCACCTGACACGGTACCAGTGTCTACAGGTGGCTCTGGGGTGGTCTCACAACATGTCGCTGCCAGCACTCAGCTGCCGGGCCACTCCCCTGCTGCAGGACAAGCTGTCGATCTTTATCAGTGTCACTGTCTGCAGCACGTGGGACAGCCTGAAGGAAGTGGAGGAGGGCAGGCCGGCTGGAAGCGCCGAGGCGGGGGGGCAACCAACTATGGCGGGCGCTGTGGGCAGTGGTGCCGAAACAGCAGAAGGCACCGTGCCCGCAGTTCCACATACAGCAGGGGGAGGAGGTGGTGCGGACGCTTGGGCTGACCCTTCAGATGGGAAAGGAGGGGCTGAAGGGACAACAGCTCCAGCCGCGTCACCTGTCTGCAGTGGAGGCACTCCCACCGCTGCTTGCTATGCAGAGAAAGGAGGGGCTGGAGAGGGGGAATGGAACTGGCTGCAGCAAAGGCTCCCCTGCAGCCGTTTGCAGTGCAGAGAGGAGGGGCTGAAGGGGGCAACCATAGGGGGACACTCGGCAATTTCTGGCAGGGACTCAGCTAACGAAGCCTTTGCAAGCTGTGTCACGGGTGACAGATACTTTGGCATTACAAAATCACAGGGAGCAGGGTACTTTGGGGGAACATAATCTTGTGGCAATGGATAGATTTTACGAGCAATTTCTGTGTCTCTCAGGGGTCCAGGCAGAGCCGAAGGAAGGCCGCTAGCAGCCCCCTCAGCCCCCTCGCCTTCTGGCATGTCAGTGTCCATAGAAGGATTGTCCTCACCCTCTGAGTCTGCCGCATCTGTATTGCCCTCCTCCAATGTCCAGCACTGCAATGCTTTAGAGAGAATGCCCCATGTAACTGCTAATTCAAATGCGTCCTTATCTCTGCTGGAGATTTCCTGCCACAGCCAGTCTCCTAGTAACTGCCAAGTGTCCAGGCTAAAAGTGGTCTCAGCATCTACCAAAAATCCATGAGCCTTTGCCCAACAGAGAAGGGCACACAGGGAATGATCTGATACAGCAATTCCCATGTGTGGTAATGCACCCTTCTACACAGAAAGGATGATTTGTTCCTCTGTACAGGTTTGATTCCCCATATTGTAGGGAACCCTTCCCCATCAGCCCACCTAAGCAGTGGTTTGCTCCAGAACACAAACTCTTTGCTGGGGCCCATCCCAACCAGCTCTCAGGCCGGTTCCAGTACCCTTGGTCACAAAAGACCAGCCCCCTCTAAGAGGGCGCAGGGAAAATACTGCCATACCTCTCTCTACGGAGTAGGGAGGGTGACCCCGGTCCTTCAGTCTTGGCTGCAATGAACGTCAGCAGTCACCAGATGTCGCTCTTGTATTAGGGACGGCTGAATGAGACTCCAAGGTCTCAGAAGGCAAATAGTGAAGTTTATTACACATCACATTCTTTTATAGACTGTTCCAAGAAAGCTGGATCTGATTGGTCCTCAATCAACACCCCTCACATCATTGGCCAATTAGGAACAACACCCTTCTTGTAAACATAAGTAAACAATATGTTCAAAACACCAGCTGCAACAGTTAAAGATTATTTTAATTCTTATTCTAATTCTTTCTCTAAGCTTTCTCAAGCTCCCCCAGAGTAATGCCTGGGAAAGTTTATCTGACTTTTTCTCTGACCAGACTGTCAGCATTCACACCTCTGGATGTTAAGGAAAGCATAATTTTGTTGCTAGCTCTGCTATGTCTCCTCTGTACAGTCTGCATTGTGTTTAGAGACAAGACAAAGATTTATAGGGAAGCTGTCCAGAGATCTGCCCATGGGGTGGATAGCCATGAGTGTGGGAGGACGTGAGCAAGTATTTGGAGGGTTTGGAAGTTCACCCCTGAACAACTACAGGACCCTGTTAAACAGATTAAATGTCTGAAGGGAAAATGATGTGGCAGCTCCAGAGAGGGGCGGCTTACTGCAGCGTTCTGGGCACTGACCACTGTCTACTGGATACTGCTCATAATGGTACAGCACTTTCCAAGGGAAGGAAAACAAATCAATGGGCACCGTGGCCACACAAATGGCAACCCAACCAGACAGACAGCCCAAGCCAGTAGCAGTCACCCCTGTTCAGAAGAGGAAATCCAAGACCAAATCAGTTTGCTTAGTGAGTGATGAAGGGGAGGCGTGACCCTCACAACCAGCAAAAGAGACAGAGCCAGAGATAATCATGCAATCCATCTCCATGGGTGAGCTGCATGAGCTGCAGAGAGAGTTCTCCTGCCAGACAGATGAGTCCATATTGACCTGGCTGTTTCACCTCTGGAATGTCACAACTGAAGACATGAACCTAGATGGTAGTGAAGCCAGGCAATTAGGATCCCTGTCCCCGGATGTGTTTATTGATAAGGGGATCGGAAAAAAGCAAAAAAAATCTCAGCCTTTGGAGGTGACTCCTATCAAGTGTCAGGGAAAGATACCTTCACTGTTGTATTGGGTTTGCATGGCCTGGTTTTTGGTAGCTGGGGGCTACAGGGGTGGCTCCTGTAAGGAGCTGCTAGAAGTTTCCTCAGTGTCCAGCAGAACCAGTCCCTGGTGGCTCCAAAGATGGATGTGCCGCTGATCAAGGCTGGGCCAATTAGAAATGGTGGTAACACCACTGTGATAACATATTTAAGAAAAAATCAAAACAAAAAGTGGTGATGCAGTTTTAATTTCAGCCAGAGAAGAGTGAGAATATGTGAGAAGAAAAACTATGCAGACACCAAGGTCAGTGGAGAAGGAGGGGGAGGAGATGCTCCAGATGCCAGAGCTGAGATTCCTCTGCAAACCATGGTGAAACAGGCTTTCCACCTGCAGCCCATGGAGGAGACCCACACTGGAGCAGGTGGATGCCTGGCTGTGACCCCATGGGAGACCTATGGAAAGAGAAGCCCTGTTCCCATGCTAGAGCAGCCCGTCCTTGAATGACTGCACCCTGTGGAAGAGTGATCCATGCTGCAGCAGTTTGAGGAGTACTGTTGCCTGTAGGATGGATTCATGTTGCAGCAGTTTGCCGATCTTTTATTTTGTGAGATGGACTCACATCAGAAAAGTTCACGGAGAACTGTCTCCCATGGGAGGGACCCCATGGTGCAGCAGGGGAATAACTCCTCTCTCTGAGAAGCGGGAGAAGCCACAAGTGATGAACTGACCATAACCTCCATTCCCTGGCTCCCTGAGCTGCTGGGGTAGGAGGTAGAGCTGGGAAGGAGGGAGACATGGGGGTAAGGTGTTTTTAAGGTTTTCTTTTACTTCTCATTATCCTGCTCTGATTTTGTTAGCAATAAATTCACTTACTATCTATAAGTTGAGCCTGTTTTGTCCATGATGGTATTTGGTGAGGGATCTTTCCAGGTCTTTATCTCAACCCCTGAATCCTTTCTTAAATTTTCTGTCCTCTGTCCACCTGTGGAGGGGAGTGAGTGAGCAGCTTTGGTGGGTGCCTGGCATCCAGCCAGCAACAACCCATGACAGCAGGGAAGACCAAGACCTCTATGAGCAGCAAGGCCAGTGAAGCAGCATAGAGAAAGGTAGCCGGTGCCTGAGAGAAATAGCTGAGATGGAGATAATTTTTTCAGATGATGAACAATTCCCTAAAAGTCCAGACTGTGTCCAGTGTACATCACAGATGTGGATGAAATTCATATGGCTCAGGTCGAGCATATATTCCTACTACTTAGCACCCCTGCAATGAAAGGAGAGAGAAGACACAGTGGGTACTTTGACTACCAAACTTTGGAGATAAAGACACTATCGTCCTGTTTGAGGCCCACATCTTGGCCATGGAAACAGAACTGGACAAGCATACCCAGAAATTGGAAGAGAAAAATTGAAGAGGGCCATCAGAAACTCAGAGAGTAGCTTAGGGAAAGAATGTTCCATGTGTCATCAGTACAGACCAGAGCCCCTGCTATTAGGAGCAGGCATCCCCCAGATGGGAAGAAAGAAGGTGCACACCACGAGGTAATCTGTGGTTTTACCTGTATGACCATGGAGAAGACACAGAGATGGGATGGAAAACCCACCTCTGCCCTAGTAGCACAGTTACTGGAGTTGAGAGGAAGAACAACTGCCACAAGAAACTCATCAAGGATAAATGCTTCTCTGGTCTCTCGTGGGCAAGCCCCTAGGTAGAATAGAAGAGATGATGCTGTCTGATCCTCTGGAAGGGACTTCCAGTTCATACTTACAGGGAGGAAGCAACAAGCACTGTGAATAGAACTAGAGGGGCCCTGCCTCTGGCCAGGTAGAGGCAAGGGACAATCAGATCTATTGGACTGTGTGGATCTGATGGCCAGGCCATCAGATCCACAAGAATATAAGGCTCTAGTTGACACTGGTGCACAATGTGCCCTGATGTTCCATCAAGATATGTAGGGATGGAATCTATCCTTATTTCTGGGGTGACAGGGGGGATCCCAACAGCTGACTGTACTGGAAGCTAAAGTCAGCCTGACTGGGGAAGAGTGGCAAAAACACCCCATTGTGACTGGCCCAGAGGCCCCATGCATCCTTGGCATAGATTACCTCAGGAGAGTGTATTTCAAAGACCCAAAAGGGTACTGTTGGCATTCGGGGATAGCTGCTCTGGACACAGAAGAAACAAGACAGCTGAATACTTTGCCTGGTCTCTCAGAGGGGCCTTCTGCTGTGGGACTGATGAGGGTCAAAGAAGAACAGGTATTGATCACCACTGCAACAGTGCATTGTCGCCAACACCACACCAACTGAGACTCCATGATTTCCATCCATCTGTAAACTGGGGAGCCAGGGAGTTGTCAGCAAGACTTGTTCACCCTTTAATAGTCCTATATGGCCAGTGCGTAAGTCCAGTGGAGAGTGGAGGCTGACAGTGGACTGTCATGGCCTGAATGATGTCACACCACTGAGTGCTGCTGTGCTGGACATGCTAGAACTTCAGTACGAGCTGGAGGCCAAGACAGCAAAGTGGTGCTACCATCAACATTGCTAATGCGTTTTTCTCCATTCTTTTAGCAGCAGAGTGCAGGCCACAGTTTGCTTTCCCCTGGAGGGCCATCCAGTACACCTGGAACTGACTGCCCCAGGAGTAGAAACACAACCCAGTCATCTGCCATGAAAAAGGGTGAGGGTCCAGAACACTTGCAGTACATTGATGACATCACTATATGGGGAAACAGAGCAGAGGAAGTTTTTTGAGAAAGGAGAGAAGATAATCCAAATCCTCCTGACATCTGGTTTTGCCATAAAGCAAAGTAAGGTCAAGGGACCTGCCCAGGAAATTCAGTTCTTAGGAGTAAAATTGTCAAGATGAACATTGTGTGGTGGTTTGACAGGAAATGTGTTTTTTGGGATGCTTCGGTCAGGCCAATGGATGTTCAGACTTTAATATTGGCATCTAACCTGGCCATTAGGACATTGGACACGCCTCTGAGAACACGGGGTTAAAAGCAGAGCTCTCCCCTGGGAGGCTCTCTTGGGTTCTGGTGAGGAAAGAGATCAGATCTCTCCCCCGTCCAGCTGCTGCTGCTGGGCAGGAGAGGGGAGCCATGCGGCCGAGTGAGGTAGGCCGAGGCTTGGACCGAGAGGGGAGGTGAAGAGGCCCCCGAGGATGGAAGGGTGGGAGAAGTACCAGGAGGCATCGGGCAGCCCCCCGCCAAGAGAGAGTACAGCCTGTGCCTGAGACTGTAACCTTGAAACTTGATAAACATGGGCCTGTGCCGGCAGCACGGCTGGGAAGGAGAAGAAGGGGGGGGGTGCAGCCGGCCGCTTGTAGGAGCTTTTAACCCCTTTTCGGAGAATGAGAACTTTACAGAACATTGACCTTTCCTAGAAGAGAGATAGAGTGGAAGATGAGGAAGGAAATGTGCAAGTGTGAGAGAGGTCTGGGCGAGTGAGAAATAGTGGAAGAATAGAGAAGAATCCTAGTGGGAAGAGATGATGGAGTGGCTTTTGCTGGACTCTTTTTGTACAGCCATGGACAGAACCATGTTCCTTGTGATACAGAGACTGCATCTAGGGGGAGGCAATGCCTCAGAACCAAGAGGGTTCAGTGTTGGTACCCCTCGGCCCCAGGGGGTGACAAATATGGAGGGGGACAGGTGTCTCAAAGGAGAGACTGTGGGGACAGGTGTTCCAAAGGTGAGACTGTGCTCTTTTTGGAACGGGACAAAGCATCCTTAAAAAGACAACCCTAGAAGCAGCTCTGGTCTGTGTTCAGTGGTGACAGCACTGGACATGAAAGGAAGAGGTCACGATGGCAGATGTACTCTGGGCAGTGCCACGAGTGACACGGAAACACACGAGGCTTCAACTGTGTTTCCAGGGGAAGCCCATGGTACAAGAAGGACTCCTCTCCTCTTGATGAACTGAGGGTTGATTGTCTGAAGGGTGGTGCTGGACCAAGAGTTGGTGATTTGGGGAATAGATGCATTGTATTGGAAATTTGGTGGGGGGAGGAAATGTATTTGTAAGTTTTTCATTTTTCCTGTGTGTGTTCCTTTTTATATATAGTGTAGTGTAGTTAATAAAGTTTTGGTTTTTTTTCTTTCCTAAGTAGGAGCCTGCTTTGCTTATTCCTGGTCACATCTCACAGCAGAAACCAGGGAGAAGGTATCTTCATGGGGGCACTGGCATTGTGCCAGTGTCAAACCACAACACATTGTTAGATTGCAGTGGATGTGATTAACAAAATAGCAGCTATGTCCCCACTGACCAGCAAGAAGAAAACAGGCTTTCTTAGGTACTGTGGGTTTTTGGAAGATGCACATCCCAGAGTAAAGTCAGATTTTAAGCCCTCTCTATCTTGTGACCCAGAAGAAAAATTATTTTAAACGGGGCTATGAACAGCAACAAGGTTTTGAACAGATTAAACAGCAGATTGTTCATGCAGGAGCCCTTGTGTCACAGACATGTTTTATGAAAAATCCTTTCCTTAGAATTTTTTCTCCTGAGAAGCTGAGGCCTCAGGAACAAAATGTAAACAATAATTATCTTCTGCTGTGGAATGCAACAGGTGCATCTTTGATTGGTCTCATGTGGTTGTTTTCTAATTAATGGCCAATCACAGTCCAGCTGTATCGGACTGTCTGGTCAGTCACAAGATTTTATTATCATTCCATTCTTTCTTTTCCTTGCAAGCCTTCTGATGAAATCCTTTCTTCTATTCTTTTAGTGTAGTTTTAATATAATATATATATAATAAAATAATAAATTAGCCTTCTGAAACATGGAGTCAGATCCTCATCTCTTCCCTTGTCCTGGGACCCCTGTGAACACCACCACTTGGGCCAGTCAGGACAAGACAGGATGTGAGGAACATGCTCTACCCTGCAGATTGGAAGAATGGTCCTTCCTGGAGCCTCCGGCAAAAAATACCTGGGGACACTCAAGGACAACCCCTGGGATTCTGGACTTGGGGGTGCAGAGGATCTGAGGCCAGCTACACCCCAACTGAGAAGGAGATCCTAGCAGCTGATGAAGGTTTTCAAGCTGCTTCAAAAGTGATTGGCACTGAAGCACAGTTCCTCCTGGCACTCTGACTGCCAGTGCTGGGCTGGATGTTCAAAGGGAAAGTCCCTTCCACACATCATGCCACTGGTGCTTTGTGGATTAAGTGGATCACTCTGATCACACAGCAAGCTCAGAAAGGAAATCCTAATTTCCCTGGGATCTTAAAGATCGCTGCAAACGGGCCTAAAGGTGAAAATTTTGGACTATCATTAGAAGAGGAGGAGGACAAGGTGAGAGGGGCTAAAGAGGCCCCAGCATATAATCAGCTACCCAAAAGTGAAAAGCAATATGCTCTCTTCACTGATGGGTCCTGACGTATCGCAAGGATTCATCAAAAATGGAAAGCTGCTCTACACAGTCCCACACAATGAGTCACAGAAACTATTGAGGGACAAGGTGGATCAAGTCAGGTTGCAGAGATGAAAGACATCCAGCTGGCTTTATATATGGCTGAAAGAGAGAGATGGCCAACAGTCTACTTCTACACTGACTCCTGGATAATAGCAAGCACCTTGTGGGGATGGGTGGATCAATGGAAGAAGGCCAATTGGCAGCACAGAGGAAAACCCATCTCGACTTCTGAATTGTGGCAAGAGATTGCTGCCTGGGTAGAGAAGTTGACTGTGAAAGTACATCATGTAGATGCACACATACCTAAGAGTTGGGCTAAAAAGGAGCATCACAACAACAGACAGATTGATCAAGTTGCCAAGAATAAAGTGTCTCAGGTAGATCTGGACTGGCAACATAAAGGTGAGTTATTTCTAGCTCAGTGGGCCCATGACGCCTCAGGTCATTGGGGAAGAAATGTAACATACTGATTGGCTCATTACCGAAGGGTGGACTTTACCATGGACATCATCTCCCAGGTTATTCATAACTGTGAAATGTGCTGCAATCAAGCAGGCCAAGCGGGTAAAGCCATTGTGGTATGGGAGATGATGGTCAAAATATAAATATGGGGAGGCCTTTCCGATTCATTACATCACACTCTTGCAAACCTGCCAAGGCAAGTGTTACGTGCTTATCATGGGGGAAGCAATCACTGGATGGCTGGAGACGCACCCTGTGCCTCACGCCACTGCCTGGAACACCATCTTGGGACTTGAAAAGCAAGTCCTGTGGCTTCATGGCACCCCAGAAATAATTGAGTCGAACAATTAGACTAATTTCAAAAACAACCTCATAGACACCTGGGCCAGAGAGCACGTTATTGAGTAGGTGTATCATATTCCCTATCATGCATCAGCCTCTAGGAAATTTCAACAGCAGAATGAACTATCAAAAACCACATTGAAAGCAATGGGTGGTGGGACCTTCAAACACTGGGATCTGCATTTGGCCAAGGCCACCTGGTTAGTTAACATCCAAGGTTCTACCAATCAAGGTGTCCCTGCTCTGTCAGGACCCTTATGTACCACAGAGAAAAAGTCCTTGTGGTACAAATGAGAAATAAAGACAGATTGGATTAGCCCTGCCTTAGGCAAAGACAAACTTATCGGTGGGATTGTTTTTGCTTAAGGATCTGGTTGCACTTGGTGGGTAATGCAGAGGAATGGGGAAGCACAATCCCTCAAGGGGATGTGATTTTTTGGTTAGAACTGTCTGTAATGTTGAATTATATATGTAATATTAGTTGTTGAATGACGCTCCCATTATATATCATAAATACCTGGCCAATGAATTTGGACTACTCAAGTTACACTAGTCATGGACTAAAATTAACAAAATTCTTGGGAGAACTGTCATTGAACACTTAAATAATAACTGTGTTTGTATATAGTTATTTGTATGTGTATGTGTATACATTTTAAAGCTATAAAATCTGGGCATGAGATCCATGGTATAGAATAAGGGGTGACAATGTCTTGGGTACAGAGACAAGGAGGTGGAGCTTTCAGTGCTGTTTATTCAATATTCAATACCATTTTACATCATAACCATGGGCATGTGTTGGGGTTTGACACTGGCTAGAAGCTAGAAGCCAGGCACCCACAAAAAACCATTCACTCATTCTCCTCTGCTATAGTTTAGCAGAGGAGGGGGAAAGAACAATCAAAGGGGCTCATGAGTTGAGGTAAGGATTGGGAAGAAACACTCTAAGGGCAAAACTGGCTCAAAACTTGAAAGCTTTAAAGAAAAATTTATTAACAGAATTAAAAGAGGATAATGTGAACTAAAATAAACTTTTAGAACACCTTTCCCCTCCCCTCCAGCCCTTTCCTTTCTACCGACAATGAAAGGAGACAAAACATGGGGTTTTGAGTCAGTTTGTCACTTCTAAAAAATCTTTTTTCAGTTTGCTTAGGGAGAGGAGTCTCTTTTCCTATGCCGTGGGGTCTTTTCCATGGGAGACAGTTTGCTGCGAACTTTTCCAGCATGGTTCTAATTTTCACAAGTAGCAGTCCCGCCCGACCTGCTGCAACGTGAGTCCCTTCCACAGGCAAACAGTCTTCCCACAACTGTTTTCAGGGGTCATTGGTTCATGGGGTGTAGTCTTTTAAGGATGAGCTGTTCTAGTCTGGAAGCTAGGGTCCTCTTTCTATATCTCAGAAAGCAAGGGTCTTCTCTCCCTGTTCAAGTTTCTCACTATATTACAGCTTTTTAGCATCCATGCCCTCCAGTGTGAGCACTCTTTTTCATGGGCTGCGCGTGAACTCTGCATCTCCCCCATACACTTCATGAATTACAGGGAAACTGTTGTATTATAGTCCTCACCATGGCTTGCAGAAGGATTTCATCTCCAATGCCCAGAGCACCTCCTCCTCTCCCTCCCTCCTTTGCATCAACCTTAGTGTCGTCATGTTGCTCTCCTCATGTGTCTTCACCTTTTCATTGACTTGGGAAAGAATTGGTGTTTGTAGGTTCATTTGTTCTCAAGTTCTATCAATTGAAAAGTTTTTATAGAATTCTGCAGTGCTGAAAGGTTGATCCCATCCGGGTTCTGCATTGGGGAGCTGCTTGCCATGCCCTTCGCTGCTGGCCATGTAGTCCCTGCCAGAACCGAGCAGGTGGTGCCGGCTGCCATTTAGGGCTTCTGTTCATGCAGGGCATCGAAAAGGAGAAGCTATTGTCACTGCCCCTGCTCTTCTGTCCACAGCACAGCTGGTTAAAAGTAGCTAAGCAAGTAAAGTTCATTGCGAGCCATGCTGTGCCACCCCGACTGCACCGCCCCAGCTGTGCCGCCACTCCCAGCTCTGCGATGGCGGCGGCCGTGTGCCTGCTCCTGGCCCTGGCCACCCCCAGTGCCAGCCACAAGGCTGCTCTCAGTGCTAGGAGGGCACTGGCACCTACCCACCCCTCTGAGGAAGAAAGAGAGCTTCCCATGGCTTTTTTCTTTCTTAAATATGCTATGACAGAGGCATTCCCAACTTCTCTAATTGGGTCAGCCAATATGTCCATTATCAGCGCCTTCAGGGATTGGCTCTGCTGGACATAGTAGAAGTTTCTAGGAGTTTCTCTCTCAGAGGCAGCTTCTGTGGCTTCCTCCACCTCCACTAAAAGCCAGGTTGTGTTAAACTAACACAGCACACTTTTGGCAGGGAAAATGCCATGGCCAGAAATGGAAAGGGGGCCATTTTTGTTTGGCTCACTCCAGCTAAAGGACCTGCAGATCCCAGCACCCCATGCCCCACCATTTCCCCCCATTTCCCATCCGTCCAGGATGTTTTTGCAGAACAAGGGGCTGAGGAGAGACATCGGCACCACTCCAGGGGGATGGTGCTGAAGTGACAGCTCTGTTATGCAGCTGAGACCAGTGGAGCCAGGGCTGCACAGCTTTCAGTTCACCATGGGACCAGTTCTTCCCCCCCTTCGGGGTAGCAAAGTGACCTGGAGCAAGGGCACTGATTATAACTGAGTCTGGCCAAGCCAAGAGGGAGTCCAGCTGAGCCGAAAAGGAGCCCAGTGAGGTGGTAAGAAGAGGCAGTAAGGTGGCAGAACCAACCTCCTCACACACCCCCAGTGGTAGTGGCAGTGCAGGAACCTGGTGTCAAAGTGAACTCAGCAGGGAGAGATACTCACTGCCACCACCACTGCCACTGCTGCAGTGCCTGGGCAGGAAACCCTCCACTCCAAATCTGGAGCTGCTCCAGGCAGCACCAGCACCTCCCATCCCCCATTGGAATTGCTCCCTAAGTCCCTGCCATCTTTTCTTTGTTCCAGAGAGGCCACATGATATTGTTGACTTTTTCTGAGTGTGGAAATGAAACTGGAGATAATTTTAGTAAGGAGGTAATATATAAGAGCAGATCTTTATTTGAAGGCCTTTGGGGGCAGTTATGGAAAGATGTGAACAAAAGCCCACCTCCACAGGGGTGAGTACATTTTTATAGGTTTTAGGAAATCAGCATAATTGATAAAAAGCAACAGTTAGGAGGACAAGTGGTGATGCAATTTCCCCCTAGGTCAAGCCCCTTCTCTGGAGTCCCTCCTCTTCACCACTAGCTGTACTTTGTCCATGAAAATGTATCTTGAAGAGTTGTTCTCAACCTTGGTTCCCAGGAAGAACAAAGATAGCATAGGGGCCTTGTACCCCCCGGGGCTTAGAGATCTGGAATTTGTTTTGTGTTTCTGCCTAGGGAAAGGCCATGGAAAAGTACTGGGAAAACTAGCCACTAATACAATAGACTACAGAGCTACAAATATATGTGCGAAGAATACCAAAAACGTATAAAAGAAGAAAAGGCAAACCCCAAAACATCATCAACACCTTGCTTTTGTTGGTTAAACCACTCTTTTGTACAATTTTCTTTTTTATTGTTGTGTTTATTGCTATTTTATTTACTAAAAATGTGTCTCTAACCTTTTTTAACCTCTTGTAGTTTCATTTTTTGGTATTTTTCTTCCCTCCACTGTCATGAGGAAGGGAAGGGGGAAAGGGCTCATTCAATCTTAAACTTTTCATCACTGTAAAACTGTTACATCCTCTCATCTTTGAAGACATGCCTACTCAAGCTAGATATACATAATATATTCACCTCCTCTCAAATTTCCTGCTTGACTACTGATTCTTCCCTTGTGTAATACAGATGAGTGAGTGGTTCCCAAGGAGTAGGTAGTGTCATCTGCTTCAAGGCTGCCCAGTATACCCCAGGTTACTGCTAAAGAGACAGTAGAAATAATTGTCTTTTTTTGTTCCCTAAAACAACATTTTTAAAAATAAAAATTATCTTTTTCAATTTAAATCTTATTTTTAATTGATTTTTAAAATAATGTATTTACTGTAAAAGAAATAATTTGGTCTGGTTTGTGTTTTCTATACAAATATTATTTAATATGTCCAAACAAAGCTTCACTAATTGGGGTTAAGAACCTTCTTAGTGTTTAGAGAGGACAGACTGAGGAACTAGATATCATTGAGGAACTGTAATTAAAAAAAACACTGCTGTATATGGGACTTGAGAAAAACAGAAGGTTTTTTTACAAGTCTTTGCAATAATGTTAGAGCAGATGTGTGAAGCAGCATGGCCAGAAACTGATGGGTTTATTGTTTTTTATTTCATTGACTGGCTTCCCCTATTTAAAAAAAAAAATTCCTCAGTGTGTGATATTTATGTCCAGCCTATAGGCTTTATTTTTCACAGTATCAAGTTTTATTTATTTGCATTAGATGGTCTTGTTTCTTTATTTAACAGGGGTTTAGGCAGTCTAACTCAGCATTGTCATAAAAGAACAGCTGGAAATCCTAATTACATTGAATGTTCTTGATGCAACAATCAGACTTGGTTCACATTTGTGTGATAACACTATCACTGGAGCTATTGAGACTGGATAAATCCAGCGGTCATCTTGTATTGGGTGATAAACAGAAAGTTGGATAACTTAATCTAAAACTATTTCCATTTGCAGTGTTTCAGTATTTTGGTTTCTTTTTTGTTCACTTGGGAAATTCCTTTTTCAGCTGATTTTTGAGTTATGTAAGTTGTTAAACATTGGCTGTATTTGCATTTTCCCCATCTATAGGTCATTTGGATCCAGGCTTCCTTGCAGGTGACAAAATATCTTTAAGTAATGTCCAGATCAATAATGAAATTAATATCGCCTCTTCTGATAGTGAAGTAGAGATTGTTGGAGTTCAGGAACATGCCAGGTATGAATTCCTTTTTCTTGTTCTAATATTTATTTCATTTTATCAGAATATCTGTATTGCCAAAATTAATAAAGAAAAAAAATGCTGACTTTCACTGCTTTAGTTATCCATCCATGACTGATGTCCAAAAGGTAGCAAATGTTGCACTCGTTTTTTCTGTTCCACTGGTCACGGTGATATCAGAATGTATTTTTCTTTAGAACATTACCAACTTGATAAGTATTCATATTAAGCTTGTGATTTGATATCAAACATTAACAGGCTAAAGATATGTACTATTAAAGTACCAAATATTGAAATACCAAATGTATAGACATCAGGACTTCAGATTTTAAAGGCATAGTGTGAATATGCAAATAATGAAACTAAAATATTTATATAGGTTCTTGTTTCCTTTCAAAATATTAGCTTTAAGCATTTAATCAGCTTCCACTTTAATTAATCAGTAGTTGTAAAAATGCTATTAACTTTTCAATAGCTTATATCTTAAGATAACCCCTTTAGATTGAAAATCATATCTTCATGAATCTTGGTTTTATTTCAGGATACAAGAGAGTTCAAATCCCCAAAGTAAAGGAGGGTACAGAAACCAGAGGTTTCAAGCTCAGATAGAAAGCTGTCCAGCTGTGCTTCAGGTGTTATTCTTACTAGGCATTTTTTAATGTTACTCTTCATCTTTAATCTATGATCTTTCTTTGCCTTAAGATATCATGAAGCAGTTGAACAAGACTGGCATTTGCATATAGTATGGAGTGTCAATTTGGTGGAATAAAAGCAAGTTAAAACACTATACGGACAAGGTCTCTCTAAAACTAGTCTGCTGCCTGGTGGATGTGGTGGATGCTTGGAGTCAGAAAAGGCACGTGAGGGGCAAAGCAGAGCTGTTCCTTGTTGTCCCTTCACCACATCTTTCTTTGTGAAAGGAAGAAGGAAGGTGTGTAGGACCCAGTTTCCCAGGCAGGAAACTGTCTTTGCTTTTAGAATAATGAAAGTCCTTGAGTGGCTAACTCTTTTGGAAGATACTAATTCCTTAAGAAGTAGCTGTCCTGACTGTTTATCCAGCAGACCCAGGGCTTGGAGTATCTTTGTGCCAATAATAAGCAGTGTGGACTTGTCCTACAATACTAGTTTGTGTAAATCTGTCTAGCACTATGCATGCACAACCCTTCTGTTTGAGGTCCCCTATTCAAAAACTTTCCATGCCGCTTCCCTCAATAATATTTACTGTGTACAAGAAGGGAAATGTGAAGTAAATGCAGAACTGCCGTTTAAAATCAGTTTTAGTAGATATGGACTGAAATAATTTCAACAAAGGCAGACTTCACACTTTTGTGCTTTCCTTTGTTCATGTAACTATCTATCATCTCCCACAGACTAGTTTTTACTGGCTCTGTTAAATACTCACGTGTTTCAGTTGTTCAAATCCTATTTAGAATTGTATTTCTCTTGCAGGTCTAGGCTTGCAGTTATGAAATATTGGTGGGCTTCTTTCAGGGTTGTCTTTTGGAAAAGGTTTAGGTTTTTGATCAGTATTTTTACATGCTTAGCATGGTGTTTGGATTCTGTTCTCTTGCTCACACTGTTTTTTATCATGCTCCATATTCCATGTCATTATTGGACTGGTGTGAGTCATGACACCCTGGAGTTTGTCCATCATTTGTAGTTTTTCAGATTATGAACGTATTGGTGCAGTTTTTCATCATTAGAATATTACTTGGCATCTACTTAAGACACAAAGACTATTTTTTTTTAGTTTGTTTAATTTTTTCCAGTTATGCTTAAAAATATTTCTTCTTAAAAGAAAGAAATCAGATACATTTGTTAGAGTTCCGGTCTCTTATTGCTAATTCTTTGTAGATACATACTTTAAGTATGTATTTTTAACACTGAAGAAGTAATGAAAAAGTCATTTTAAACATCAAAACATCACATCCAAAAGTAAATAGTGTATCTGAGAAGGCAATGAGACATTTATATTCAGAGAAGTTACAGCTCAGAGAATGAGATTTTTCATTCTATTTAATGAAATTATAACAAGAACTAAGAGAGATGAGCATAACCTAAGTAGTTCTGGAGAAAATAAATTGCATTGCCTCAAAAAAAAAAAAAATTAAAAAAAAATGCCTGGGATATTTGAGCAACTCATAAAATTTAGGTTCCTGAAATACAGTACATGCACATTCACAAAGAAATGGGAAAAGCTTACCCCAGCAGCCAAAACACCTCCTACTTATGTGTGCAGCCACCATCAGTGCTTATAAGAGGCAAACCAATTTTTGGAGCACCAGATAGCAAGTTTTCCTAGTGTTTGTTTAAAAATTACAGGTGGAAATTATAATCTTAAATGCTCCAGTAAATTCTTGTCATCACTTTATCATATAACAAAATTGGTCTTTCATTGTGTTGTGTTTTTTTACTAATTATTATTATCTTGTACTTCAATCATATCTACTATGAATGTAATAAGTAAAAATACTATGCAAATAAGTAGATATGTACCTTGCTTCAGCAAGGCACTTGAGTGTGTGTTTATCTATCTTTAAATATATTATTTAGTCTCATTGACTATAATCACTGAAAGATTCATTGTTTTGCTGAAGTTGGGCTGTACTGTTATCAGTGAGCATTTCTCAGCATTATTGTAATTTTAGTTAAGAAGACCAAAATAAATATCAAATGCAATGACTGTAATAATGGAATTGACAAGCTTTCTTTTTTAAATATTGTAATTAAAGTATCATTGCCTCCTTATATTAACATGGGTTTGATTTCATATAGAAAGATAGCTTTTCTTTGTCACATCCAACCTCACTTAAAATTTTTCTCTTTTTAAGTCCAGCGGGTAAAAGTGCTATCAAGAAACTATGCTTCTCAATAGTGCATGGTATTACACATAATAGGGTAGACTTCTTCAAGATCCTTGGGATCCGTGCACATATTTTATAAGGAATATCACTTTATACCCACTGGCAGAATTCAGTTCTTAAAAATAATTTTATCACCACCACCAAGTTTAAATTTAGTCTCAGCTTTGTTTACTGGGTATTTAAGATGTGATTGACTCTACAAATGGAAAATCCATGAGGACATTTTAGAGAGGGGCATGTTAACAAGATGCCTATGTGATAAAACACTGCAGCTAAGAATTTTGCTCCTCAATTCAATAGTAGATTTATTCCTTTGTGGTTTTTGCCTTGCTACAGGTATGTGCATCCCAGGGGAGGTGTGATTCAGAGTGTGTCATCTTGGAAGCGTGGCTCAAGCTCACAATATATTAACACTCAGCAAACACAATCATGGACAGCAGTGACTCCCCAACAGAACTGGTCTTCACCCCCAGAAGTAGTAGACCTCACTTTGGATGAGGATACAAGACGCAAATATCTACTGTAATGCAGTGTCCCTTTGTTTCTGTCCCCACCCCTTCTCCCCTTTGTGGCACAGAAGTTCATTGTTAAAGCTTCAACTTTAGAAGCTCCCTTCTTGGCTTTAAGAAATTCAAACTCATGATCTTTTTCATTCCCATAAGAATGTAGTATGATTTCAATATAATTTAAAATGGTTTTGCCTTTTCAAAGAAGGATTCCTCCCACAATTAAAACCTAATAGCACCAAATTTAAAACACATCTACAGTTTCTAACATGTGTATGTTAATCTGAAGAAATAACTGTGTGCAGACTTATGTCCACCCACCCTTTCTCAGCTCCAATTTCAGAACATTTTTAATTTATCAGTATATTGAGTTGGTTAGTAGAAGTTAGTGTTTTGCTGTGTGAGCATCAGTGATTTTGAAAAATGCTGTGTCCTCACTGATTTCAGTGGAACTGAGGGGTATTCAATACTTCTGAAAATTGGGCCAAGAGTATTTTTACCCAAGCTGATTTGGATATTTTACCAGCAAGAGGGACTGTCTTTAATGCAAACGGCCCATAACATATGCACTGAACAGCTTTTATTTTAAGAATTTTTATTTTCAATATAATTTATAGTTTGCACTCTTCAGTTGTATTTTATCTGACTACTGTGTTTCACTGATCATTTATCATGTCTTCTTATGGTTTAAAATAGTAATAGTAGTGACTTAGTAGCAGATGATTATGGCAAAAGCACAGGAAAAAGAAAAGTAATAAAAAGGCCCAGCATCCCTCTCTTTTTTAAATAGAGCTCTTTTTTTTTCCTAAATGAATCTTGCCTGGAGTAGGAGAGAAATGAAACATTTTGCTTGCAGTCCTCATTTCTACTGTTGCTTATTTGCGTCATTCACCATCTCAAAAAAAACCCAACCCCAAACAAGTTCCAAAATCCTAGTCTGGCAAAGCACTTTAGCAGCTGTGTAACATTCAGCAAGGACAGTTTGCTGAAACTAGATGGACCATTCAAGTGCTTAAAACTCTGTCCTAAAAGGTGTTGCAGGATAAGAACTTAAGGTTGTGATTTTTAAATTTATTTTTTTTAATAGATCTGGACTATTTTCCTGGCTTTAGGTCATGTCTCTTATACTAATTTTGGAATTGTTTTTTTCAGATATGATTCAGGAAACACTTTCTACCAGAATATTTACTGAAATCAGCGAAACTACTTACTTTAGCAGGCTGTAGTTTCTGTAGTGTATATGGAAATTCTTGTCACTCACCTGTCATTTTTAGCCTTTCTCAAGGCAAAAACCAAAGATTAGACTTTACAAGATTATATTCATTTTAAATGTCTATTGTGCAATTACAACATTTCTTTGTATTCCTGTTGTTTCTAGTGGGAATTTTGTACAGCTCTATCATCAGATTTTCTGCCATTTGAGGCTGAACAGGCAGTAATGAGGACATGGGAAGTTCTGTTTTCTTTTTGTGTTGGCTGGTTTATAAATTTTATTTGGCTTCCAATCATTTTATCTGCAGGCAAAAACAAAAACAAAAAAAAACAGAACAGCTCAGACTGCACTTTAAAGAACAATTAGATAAGGGATTGATATTCCAATTTCAAGCTTTCTAAAACATTGAATATAAGTATATTGCATGCCCAGAAAAATGTATGTGGTGCTTCTAGTGACTGATTTCTTTCTCTGGGGGAAGGAAAGAGGTAGGGAGGGGAGTGTGGATGGAGCCCATTCACACTGTAGTAGGGAAAAGCCCCATGCTATTTGGTCACTATAATCAATAGTGGCCGTCAATCTTTTCTCCTTGCATTTTAATCACACAACTCAGCCATTATTTTAGTGAGCTAGCACACATTTTGCAACAGTAACTTAAACAGTGACATACTGTGGCTGCTTTTTCCTGTTCCACAAAGTCTTTTGAACATCAATTGTGAAGAAAGTTGCAGAAATCCATTCGTAGTCCTTCTATTAAAAATGCAAGCTAATGCTCTTGTTTTTCAGTTTGTATATGATGTGAGTTCCATGTATATATAAAAACAACTGCATCCTAACCAAGCTTACTCCAATTGTGCACTGTGTTTGTTTAAACAATTTATGTATTGTAGTCTGATGCAAGTTTTCTTTTATTTAAAACACTAAATGCTACATTTTTTTTCTTATTCTTAACAAATTTGAAAGGGTGATGAGTAATCTGAAAACTGCAATCACTGTATAGCTAGGAAGTTGTTTGGTTTTCTTTTTTTTTTTCCTTTTTTTTTTCTTTTAATAAGAGCAAAAGGTGCCTGTGTGATTTTGCTCTTCTCAACAGGAAACAGAAATGATAGCCATTGTATGGCTAAGAACCAATGCACTTGGGCCTGATCCAAAACCCATTGGAGTTGATGGGGGACTTTCCATGAACTTATGAACTTTAGTATGCATTGCCTCAAGCCCTTCAGGGTTTAGCAGTTCCTGAATTGCTGGAGTGTGAACTTGGAATCTTCTTTAGTGAAAACAAAGCATTGCTTAGAATATAAATGTTTAAAACGTGGAACCCTAGTTAAAAATTCTAAATTGTTCTCAACAGTCATTATTTAGTTCTCATTTTCCATCTAGTATTTAATGGTCTTTGAAGAAAAAATAATAATAAAACAGAGTGGTTTATATATATATTTTTTTTTTTTGTGCAAGATAAGACCTTCTGTTTTTTGAATCAAGTCCGTAGCATAAAGGTTAAACTATTTAAAGACAAAATAAAATGGTGTATTATTTAAATAATATAAATTTGTTTGGGATTTCTTTCCACTTGCATCAATCTGCTTTGTCACATCGCCAAACTAAAGCCCTAAGGTCCGGGTTACAACTGTCCAAATTAGCACTTTTCCCCACTCTAATGTGTTTAATTTTGCACATTTAGAATGTAAAAGTGATTTCCTGACTGTAAAAGCTTGCTTTTATCTGTCAGACTAGAGCAGGACCATCACTTCTCCCTGTAACACTGGTGGGGGGTGTCAGGGAATGTCCAGGTACCAGTAACAAGCAGCTGCTGCCCATCATAGAACCATACAATGATGTGGGTTGAAAGGGGCCTTAAAGACAGTTGGCAGGGACACCTTCCACTAGATCAGGTGGCTTCATGCCCCATCCAATCTGGCCTTGAACAGTGCCAGGAATCAAGCAGCCACAGCTTCTCTGGGCAACCTCTGCCAGTGCCTCACCACCCTCACAGTAAAGAATTTCTGTCTAATATCTAATATAAACCTGCTCTTTGTCAGTTTGAAGCCATTTCCCCTTGTCCTATCCCTCCATACTCTTGTCCAAAGTCTCTCTCCAGCTCTCTTGTAGTCCCTTTAGGTACTGGAAAGTGCTCTAAGGTCTTCCCAGACCCACCTTCTCCAGGCTGAACAACCCCAACTCTCTCAGCCTATATCTATAGCAGAAGTGCTCCAGGCCTCTGAGAATCTTTGTGACCTCCTCTGGACTTGCACCAACAGGTCCACATCCTCCTTATGTTGGGAGCTCATTGTGCTCTGCAGGATCCCTTCTAGGCATGTGGTTTCTGCACAGCCTCCATGTCCCCACACACAGCAGTCCTTAAGGTGTCTGAGCAACCTTCACACCAGTATTTCTCTGACTGTATCCCCTTGTCCTATTCTCCCAGCTTTCAATGAGCTCCCAGCTGGTCAATGAGACCAATGTCACACTCAGATTTTCTCACACAGACAGTGCTGACAAGCTCAGACCTACTGCCATTCGAAATAGATGTGTAGACTAGCTATGAAGCTCTGGGCAGGTCCTTGCAGACCACAAGAGGTGGTGCTAGGCTGAACTGCATTTTGTTACCACTAAATTATACCAGGGAATTTACAGCCACAAGTAAAGAGAAGGATAGTAAGAATAACTGCTGTGCTAAACTTGGGGTCCCACTGCCTGCCAGTCTTCTCATAGGCAATATGGAAATAGCAATAATAATAACAATAATAATAACAACTCATTACATTTCCAGCTAAATAGGGAGTTTGCTTCAGTTCCAATGTTTTTATCCTGTGAGAAGGCTCTCAGTGGTGAGAGGAGAGACATTTATCCATGCCTTGTAAATATCAAGAGGGGCGATGAGAGTGAATTGAGTTGGTTTTCAGCCCCACTGAGTTCTTGGCTTTTGTGAAGCTTGAAAATACAAATTCTGGGTCTGGTGGTGGTTGTGGAGGTAGACACCAGACTTGGATTTTATTTCATATATATCACCACTTGAGGGAAAACATTGCTGTGCAGTTTGGTGCAGATGTGGGAAGAGGAGAACTGACACATCTCCTGAATTTTTTTTTTCCACCAGCAAGACATACTCATTGTCTTTAGACTTAAGGATACATTGAATGGAAAGCTTCAAATTCCTTGTGCGGTACTTGGCACCTTGTGGCTCAGGCCACTTTGCTTTTATGTAGGAGCCACATGGCTCTGGGGGAATTGTCATTTCAGGGGCAAAATAAAAACTGATGAAAACTACCCAAAGAGGTTAGATTTTGTATTGTTTTCTCCAGTGAATTTGTTGCAATGCAGATTAATTTTGTGGCTGAAAATTTAGTTTATCTGCCTTGAAATGGGGACTGAAAGCTTTTTATTAATTGAATTAGTTCCCCAGTTCCCTGGAGAATCTGTAAATGGTGTGCTTCGCTGAGTGCATCACCTCCATTTGCTGAAATACTACTTCGTTTTGCCTCTCCTTTTTAGGGTCTTAATCTATGAATGTCAACTGCTGTGGCTTTCTCTCCAGAGCATCCCAGGGACACAGTTTCCCTTCTGTCTGTAAAGGAAAGGAGCAGCATGCCTGCAAAATGCAAACTTGTGATGGACAAACCCTGCATTACTTTTGTCATTTGGTGCAAAGAAGGTGAATGTCTTCCTTTTACTAAAACTGAACAGCAGATGAGGATCCAGCCCTCCCTGGTCTATATTTTGATACCAAGAACTACGTGAAAAGTAAATGAGTCCTTACAACTACTGATTCATAAATGCCCCTTGGAAGTTTTTTCTTGGAACTGGTTAGTCTTCTGGATTTGTAATTCAGTTTAAAATTAAAATTGAGTGACAGCTTCTGGGAAGGAAGCATTTTTCAGACAGTAAATCTCAGGGCAAAGCTGGAGTGGACAAGGGAAATCTGTCTGCAAGTTTAATTTCAAATAATTTTCTACATTTATTATCTGCATTGGCAGCTTTGTGTGAATCCAGAGCAACCACATCAGAGCTGGGAAAAGAAACAAGTAAGAGTCTCCTGTCAAAATAATTTTTCAGTGCTGTAGGCCACACAAATTGAATGTTGAACTCATGGATCCTGACTAGTGCCTTTTACAGGGGGGTTTCTACATGAGCCTCTGACAAAATGCCATCTTGTACATCTGAGGATCGCATTTGCTTTATCCATGGCTTAATAGCATTGACAGCTTCTGGCTGGCCCATGATCACGGACACCCAAATCTCCCATTTCCATTCTGCCAGGTCTTTGTGTGTCTACCTCAGACTTGACATCACTGAACTCCAGCATCATGCCCATCATTCCAGTTCATCCAACCTCATACACATCTTCCAGTATTGACAGTACTGTTACACTGTATTGCAGTTGAGACAGACATAACAAAACACTCCAAGGTTCATGAGGCAATAGCAAACTTTATTATTCAGCACTTGCTTTTATATGGTTGACCCCAATTGGCTAGAATCTTGGTGCCACCCAGTTCACTGACCAATAGCTGCCTGCGTACGTGCTCGTCAGGGATTGACTGGCGTCTGTTCTCTGCAGCCAAGTCCCTCCACCTCTCAGTGCCCTCTCTCACAAAGACATTTCTATCATAGGTATAGGCTGATCAAGTTAAGGTCAGGGTTACTTGTGCCTGTGAGGCTTTCAGGCCAGTTGTTTAACATCACAACACTGCTCAGTATGATCAGCAGTTTTTAGTAGAAATCTCAGTTGAAATCCTGGATGCTGAGAATTTTAGACTTTCTGTGCTTAAAGGCACAGACCCACAAGAGAACACTGCATTTGACCTGAGGCTGTGAAGAAGGCTTCCAAAATTGATTGTAGTACTGGGATTACGGGTGTGTAGTTGGTTAGAAGTGTGCAATATCACAGAGTAGAAAACTTAGAGTTTGGGATTTTAGAATATAGTAATAAATATGAAGCAAGATGGAGGTTTTAGGGTGGAGACAGGTTGTTCTTCTTTACCTTCTTCTTCCTGGGTTTGGGTGATGTTTTGTAATTGGACAGAAAAGTCCACATTGCAGGCTTCCAGGGATCAGTTATTGGGTTAAAAGGGAAAATAATTTAGGTGTCCTTTCTTAATTGGATAGTTTAGTCTTAAAAGACCTTGTAACAAGAGATAGTTAGCCATTTTGTGCCTTCTAATGAAAAGCTGCCGAACTCATGGTTGTGAGACTGTTTTACTGATAAGAAATAATAAACACTTAAGTCCGAACATGAACTACCATCTCAAGTGCCTTCAATCCAGACCCAAATAAACCAATAATCTCCAACTCTATATGCCTAAATCACAGATCACAGAATATTCTGAGTTGAAAGGGACCTACAAGGATCATCAAGTCACTCATAAAAATAGTGAATTGCCATTGCTTCCTTGGAAATGCATATTTTAGAATGTTACCACTGGAAAATTTAGCTATTTACATCCTAAAATACTCTTTATTCCCCCTCATCATTAAAACTATAGCCCTCTGGATGCCCCACTGTATGGCCACATGGACCTCGAAGAGAGGCTGCCATCTCAAATCAAGGGATATTCAAATCCTCCCTCTTAGATTGTAGATACATAGGAAATATTTATCCATGTTGTTATGAGCTGTGTTATAGATACATATTATAATATTGGCTTTTCTCAAATATTAAAATGGATTTTATATGTGTGGTGTTAAAATAACTTTGTCATAAAGATATAGTTTTTATTTCTGTTATTAATTAAGCTTAGACATAGTAGTGAAATAGCTGATATAAGTATACTTGTGTTAAAATGCCTGCTTGGATGGGATAACATCCAATGAACATATGAAGAGGAAACCTGCTACAGATATGCCAACTATCAGCACTCACCATCTGAAGACAATGTGCGCCGGGGCCCAAAACTGAAGGTGATGATAAAAAAGGACTAAAACCACAACCAAGGAATATGCATACTCTAAAAAGGTGGACCCAAGGAGGAGCCATGCTAAACAGTTCTTGGAATATGTAAACTAGTTTGGGAAAAAAGTTTACTATGCATAAGGGTCTATGAATATGCAACAGGCTGATGGAAGGAAAAAAGTATTCAAGGGGTATCTCCGAAGATAACAGTGTGCTCTTGTCTGAGTGCCAAGATGCACCCGGCCGTAATAACTTTTGCTCTATGGTCCTTATCTCCTACTGTCCTTTATTAAACTTTTTTTTAATTTTCACAGGAGAGTGAATGTGTTTTTCACAGCTGGTAGTGTTCCTGTAAATCCCAAGAGGAGCTTTCATGTTTGAGGTGGTTGAGCTGAAGTGATGCTTCTAAGATCCTAATGGGAAATGTGTCACTTGTGTTATGGATTTTTGCTCAAAAATCATCTTACCTGGCACAGAATATGATAGATTCATGACAGGGCAATTTTTTTTGCTTTTCCACATGATTACACTTCCCATTTAAGTCCATTTATCTACACTATCCCTGAACTGCATGTCACAAAACCACTGAATAAAAATACCCCTTGCAAAAGCTCTGCCAGGTTGAAATCACTGGATGAGTGCCTCAGATTTATATTCTGACATTTCACTAACACCTCCCTTCTACTAAAATTTTACGGCTCTAATGGGATCTATCATCTGTACAAAGAGCCAAGGTGAAGATCTCCGTGATGCACTGGAAACCACCTCCCTGGCTGGGCTTTCCTTCTTCTCTTGGTCAGCAGTATGTCTCCAGGTGGAGGTTACCCCCACCTCACCTCTGTATTGCTCAGTGCAGCAAGGGGGGAAGGACACCTTCAGAAAATTGTTTTGCATTTAAATAAAGGGGTGATGTGGTTTAATGAATATATTTGGACAAAGCAGTGGTTCTTCTGAGCATTCGAGGTTGGGTCTTGAAGGTGAAGGACTGTGGATGTGACAGCCTAGTCAGAGAGCAAGAAAACTAGATAAGTTTTCTCACAGCCAACTTGTGAGACTTTTAGGGAGTTGTAGAGAAACTATGATAGCTTGGTATTAGAAACAACCTGCAGGTGGTGTTTTCCTACTCTCTGTATTCCTGTTTGTCTCAAAGATTGTTTGTAAGAAAGGTGCTTTTGTTAATTAGCCAATCAGGTGAAATGTATCAGAACAGTCTATAAAAAGAGAGAGTTTTTTGTATTAAAGCTGCTGCTGTGCAAACCAGCCTTCTGGTGGATCTGTGTTGTTTCTTACTCAATAGCGACATCTGGTGACCACGCTGTTTTTTGCACGGATCAGCCCCTCATGGATCGCGGGATGGACAGAGATGCCCGGGACTCCCACCGGACCTCCGCCGGGACTCCATGGCACCCACGCGGTCCGTCCGCATCCAGACTCCCTCTGTTCCCCCGGAGAGGTAACAACCTTTCCCCGTGTCCTCCTGGAAGGTACTGGGGTCGCGGTTTTACCCTGATAGCTTAGAACAGGGAGCAGGGACAGATCACCCAGAGCAGCGGACAGTCCGTGTTTGTGCTGGGGTTGGGTGCCGGTGTTTCCACGATGGGAAGTCACGCTTCTAAGAAGACGCGATTGTTACTGTGTGGAGGGACATGAATTCCTTTATGGGACTCTCTGTGTCAGATGATTCACTCTGCGCTCTCTTAACATGGGCCAAGTCTCATGACTTTCTGGTGGATGTGGATGCTGCTTTTAGTCCAGTCCTGTAGGAGGCATTGGGCTACCGGCTCACGGAGGAGTTTTCTGGAGGGGATTTTGCTGTGCTTTGACTTATGGTTATATAGAGATACCTGTTCCATGCCATCCCGGCCCTGGACAGTGGATTGGAGATGGGGAGTTCAAAGGGCGGACATAGTGCCAGCACCCCGGGGGAAAGATTGCCGGACCGGGTGGCTGCCAGTTTTTCTCTGGCTCCACACAGGCCGGCAAGAGGCTTGGGGACTCCCCACGGAACCTATCTCTCGTCTGGAGATTATGTTCCGCCGACAAGTCCTGGTTCCTACATCTCTGGGAGGTCACCGTCTCCTCCTTCCGCAATATCAACGCCGCCAAGAGCGATAGCCACCTCTCAGCCGCACCCAGGAGACGGTGCTCCCCCGCTTGGGCAACTTTAGACCCCTCCGTCACCACTGGCGGCACTGGAACTATCGCTGCCACGGCTGACAGGTCAGTTCTCCCCTTTCCTGCAAAGACCGGCTGGCGGGCCGCTGCAGAGCCGGCCCCGCCTTCGCCCTCCCTGCACACCAGGGACCGACACTTTCACGACCAGCAGGAGCTGCAGTTCCTGGCTCAAGATCCCCCCCCCCACATCGCGGGTGAGGGCGGAGTCATCCCCACCATTGGCAGTGGCCACAACCACACTGGCTGCTCCGTCAGCTTCCTTATCATCAGCCACGGAGCCTGCACAGCGGTACCAGCCACACCCATTGTCAACACCTTCCGGCGGGTGTCTGTTCCAGCCGACATCAGGCCCCCAGCTGGCTTCCCCCTCCTTTTCCATGGCGCCTGCGCAGATGACAGTGACCTTGACCGCCGCATCAGCACCGACTCTCCGAACGGTAAATCACACAGCAGGGTCTGTGTCTCCTTTCATTCCCCCATCTATGGTTGCAGAGCAACTGCCTTCTCCTCCTCCCTGTGCTGCGGCTGACTTGGTTGACTTAATGTCTGTGAAAAATGCATATTTTATGATTGGCTTTTCGCAAATATTAAAATGAGTATTATATGTGTTGTGTTAGAAAGTAATGCTGCATTAATTCTCTAAAGTAGTGTGTTAAATATAGTTTTAGGTTATAAGAAATGTTAAAATAGAAACTATGATATGTAGGATACTTTTTTTAAAGAAAGGACTCGCAGTAAGATAGCAGCCACAGGACACCTAAATCTTCCAGAGAAAAAGAATTTATTGCCCTCTTATCAGAAGAAACTAACTTCTTCCCACCTCGAAGGCACTGTTAGGATTCAGAGGAAGAAGTTGACTGATGACCTGACAGAATGCTGTATTTGAATGGAATTTATGCATCATGTATGAGGTGTATGAATATGCATTAGGGTATTGCTTTTAAGGGTCAATCTTTTGTTAACGGGTGTCCTTTTTCGGGCCTGTGCTGCCCAGAAAAAGGTACCTGGACATCTGTAACTCTTTGTTTTTATTGTCTCATATTGTCCTAATTAAAATTGTTCAAATTATTATTACTCCAATTGTATTACTATTTTTATAACCATTTTATTACTATTAAACTTTTAAAATTTTGAAAATAAGTGATTGGCGTTTTTCACAATTATGGTAGCAGAGGATGGTTAACACCTCGCTGCTGGTGCTTCAGGAGAGTCAGAGTGGGGAGGTGCGCCCTGCCCTCTTTGGCAGCCTCACTCTGTCTCCCCTGGGGTGACCGACAGATCGGTGGACAAAAGGAGGTAATAAAACAAAGAGAAGGGAAAAAGGCTCCACGGTAATTTGCCCCCTAAGACTAGCAGTGTGCACAAAGAACCCGGGAAGGGAAAGGGATTGGTAGGTATTTCTCGGGGGGGCAGGTACAGGAGGAAGATGAATGTGTGTGAATGAGAGGCTGGTTACCCCAGACCTGCCAAGTGAGTGCTGGAGTCTCCCATTCTACGTTTCCATCTTTTCACGAGAAAAGCAGCCAGTAAAGAGATGAAGCGAGTGATATAAAAGGAGTGAAAGAATCCCCCGGGGTAACTGGGACTGGGTCTCAAGGAGGGGTTGGACCCCTCGGAGGTAGGGAACAATGTTTCCTAGCCCAATCCACTAGGAAACAGGACAGGAGGGGCCCCTAAAAACCTGCTGGACTGAGGGATTTACATTCCAAGAGCATCCAAGAGCAGGGTTGAGCAGAATTCTGTCGGAGTGAGGATATACCCAAGAACATCCAGGGTTGGACAACACAGTCAAAAAACAAATTAAATGCCCAAGAGCATCTGTAGTTGTACCACACCTCTGGGTTGAGGGACTGAAAAACACCCAAGAGCATCTGGAGTTGAACAACACAGCTGGATTGAGGGAAGAATACCCAAGAAAATCTGGAGTTGGACAACACATCAGGATTGAGGGGAAAATTGCCCAAGAGCATCTGGGGTTGGACAACACAGCTGGGTTGAGGGATATCCAATAGCACCCGGACTGTCCAGTAACACCTAAACTTGTAATGGGTGATGTGAAAGTAAAAGGTACCTTATAATTGTCTTGTTGTGTGTGTGAGAGTGAGTCACACACAAAATCAGCCTCAACTTCCTGGGTGGGTGGGAAGGGGGGGGGCAGTGGAAAGACGAGTGTGTGACCCGCAAACCAGGCTATTGTTCCCGGGTAGGTGGGGGCTGTGGCTGAAGAGTGTGAGTGACCTGCAAACCAGGCTAGTGTTCCCCAGGCATGTGAGGGGGCTGTAGCTGAACAGTGTGAGTGACACACAGACAGACTCACAGGTGAACGGGCACTGGAGGCAGCAAGAGTCAGGGCCCTTCCAGGAGGCCCGGCGAGACTGAGACACGGAGGCCAACCCCAAGGCGAGGGGGGCCACAGGGACCCGTGATTTTCTAGCGACAGGGATACACTTTGTGTCTTGAGGGTGTGAAGGAATGTGTGAAAGTGAATGAGAAATAAAATTGAGTGAATGTAGACGAATGTAAGTATAGGTAATGTGGATTGTGCATTTTAAGCCTTACCATATCTCCTTGGAGGGAGGTGTATTGTATTGAAAAGTAGTGTAAGAAAAAGGTTTTTTGGGTATAAGTAGTTGAAAGAAAAGTGGTATTTAAGCTGTTAGTGAAAGTGAGAAACAGAGGCAGAGGATGAATAGATAAGATCCTGAAGATGGAACAGAAAACCAGTAAGTTAGATACAGGAAAAAAAGGGGAAATAAAAGCATACTAGAAGACATAACCCCAAGGTTGCCCTTTGGGAGTTATGTTAGCTAACAGAAATACAACTCCTTGCAAAATACAGGGTATGCAGAAGTTGATGAGAAAAACATGCAAACTATGGAAAAAGCGAAATTAACCTTAAACTAGAAGGCTCAAACTTGTGAATTATATACTTTAAAAAGAGCACTAGAATATTTAACACAAAAGAAAGGAGTTATATATTGATTCTAAGTATGCCTTTAGAGTAGCACATACCTTAAGAAAAATTTAAAAAGAGAGATTACTTAATTCAAGAGGAAAAGGATTAGTACATAAGAAACTTATTTTAGAGGTTTTAGAGGCATTAAAATTGCCTAAGAGAGATAGCTATAGTACATATTAAGGGACGCCAGAAGGTAAAGACCCCAGAAATAAGAGGAAATAATTTGGCAGATCAGGAAGCTAAAGATGCAGCAGAAAATGGAGCTGAAAGAGTTAATATTAACTCCAAATGAGGAAAAATTGGAAATTCCAAAGTTTAGGGAAGCCAAAAAGGGGAATTAAAACAAGACAGGTGGTGAACAAGATAAATTGGGGAAATAGAAACATCTTGATAGAAGAAAATTAGATAATAAAATGCTTACTAGGGAATATTAGAAGACATGCATCAGAAAACCCAGTGGGATACTCAGGCTTTGTGTGATCTTTTTTTTTTTAAGGATCTATGGGTGCATTGAGATTTTTGGAGTAGAAAAACAAGTAACTGAAAGATGTATAATTTGCCAAAGGATAAATAAAAGGGTGATGAGAAAAACAACATTAAGAGGTCGTGAGTTAGCTCGTCGACCATTTCAAAGTATCCAAGCAGAAGTTTGGATTTGTTAAGCTCTGGATTTATTTGTAAAAAAACGTTTAATCCAGAAGTAAAAGAATATACCACATGCTGGGGGAGGGGGGAGATCGTAAGAAAATAACATCTTTAAAAATATCAAAAACCCCCAAGAAAAAGCAATAAAAGAAAAACGGTGAAAGAAAAAGGCTGGGAACAGAAGATAACCTCCTCCATTCTGTTCGTTCCCACACCCATTCGCGGCTGCACCCCCTAGCCCCTGTGCCGGCTCTGTCCCAGTCCGTCTGCCGCAGTCCCGGCCTCCTGGCCCGCGGCCGCTCCGCTGCCTGTGCCCGCGGGGGTGGGGGTCTGTACTGCCGTGTGGAAACCTGGTCACCACGCCGACCGCACGGAGGCGGAGGGAGGGGGGGGGGGGGTCCCGTCTGTCCCATCTGTCCCATCCCTGGCTGCCCTGATTCTGGTCAGCTACTGCCGCTACAGCCGGGGTGTCTCGCCTGCTTTGTCTCTGCTGGATCAGCCACCATTAGCCATGTGGGGCCTATCCACGCTCCAGCTTGGTCTGCACCGGAAGATCCCCCTCAGGCGATTCTGGCTGCAGACCCCGCCTTCGGAGGACCGAGACTCGGAGCTATGCCGAGTCCCACCCGTCCTGCCCCGAGCTCCGTTCCCTTGGTAACTACAGCTCCGGCTGTTCAGGGGAACTCTCTCTCTCTAAAGGAATCACCTTATCGAAACATTAAAAGTTCAGTTAAAAGAAAGCCCTCTCCTGATTCTTCCTAAAAACACAGGAGAAAGGCTATAGATGATAAAAATCCAAAAAGAATGTGTGACAAACGAGTTCACTGGATTTAAGGATCATACAATTACATTATTATTATTATTATTATTATTATTATTATTATTATTATTATTATTATTATTATTATTATTATTATTATGCAAGCAAGAATAAGCAAAGTTCAGCACTGGGCGGCTGGGAGTCTCCGCTCCTCTAGGCTGGCACCGTTCCTATCCCCAAAGTTCACCTTTTATTGCCTTCTTCTCCCGGGTCCAGGGATGACGTGGTCTGTCTTTTGCGCTTGCTCGTTCAGTTGCTAGGGGGTCTTTTTCTGCCTTCTGGTGGTCGTGGGATGAAGGCTCCAAGTCTTCCTCTTTAACCGCTGAGTGAACTTTTCCTTATAAGGCATACCTATACAGTGGAATTTTCAGAACACTATACGGTTCCTGCAAGCCTAAGCAATTCTTGCGAATTTAGGGATTGTTGTTACAGCCTTCCTCTGTGACCTCTGGGTGAACTTTTCCTTATAAGGTATATCTTTACCATGGAATTCCCAAAGCACTACACGATTCCTGCAAGCCAAGCAACCAGATGTGGCTGCACATTTAAGAATCAAGCGGTTTTAGCTATTTAGTTATTGCTTTTATATTGTATAATTATTTAGTTATTGATTTAATTAATGAACAAACGTATTGCTACTTATTACAGAATGGGATAAAGGGATTGGTCTATTTCCATTAAGAGAGGTTCCCATAGGAGGGGGGGACCGGGGTTTGTAAATGCTCCTTTGACTTCATCTGAGGTCAGAAATTTTAAGAAATAAATAAAAGGGATATTTGGAGGATCCCATAGGTATAGCTGAACAATTAGACCAATTTTTAGGTCCAAACATTTATACTTGAGAAGAGATGCGGTCTATAATGAAAATAATATTTTTCTCAGGAAGAAAGACAATTAATCAGAGCAGCTGTATTAAAAGCTTTGGAAAAAAATATCATCCGCAGGGACCCCCAGAGAAGACAAAATGCCAACTGTACCTCCTGAGTGGGGTCAAAGTAATGAGGAGGGGAGGAAACATATGAATAAATATCGTAATTACATAATCAAGGGAATAAATGCAAAAAAAAAAAGGTTTTTAAGGGACAGATTTTTAGAGGGAAAAGAAGAAACTCCAACTAAATAGATAAACAAACTTAAGAGAAATAGGAAAATGGTCCTAAGCAAGCAGAAGATCTGAAAATCTTTAAAGAGATGGACACAGAGGAGGAATAGGGAGGTCATAGACTCTATTTTGGTTTTTTTAGGGGACAAATACCATCTGGATCCTGTGATAACTTTAAAAGTGGGTCCCCAAGAAGAAGAATTAGAATTTGTAGTAGACACAGGGGCAGAGAGAACCTGCCTGTTAAATATTCCAAAAGGCTATAGTGTGAGCAAACATACAGTGAAAGTAACAGGGGCAAAAGGAGGAAGTTTTACAGTTCCAGTCATTAAAGATGTGGTAATTGAGAGGGAAACTAAAATTTGGATGGGAGATGTCTTATTGGTCCCAGGGGCAGGTAGCAACTTATTGGGAAGAGACATACATGTGCAATTAGGAATAGGAGTTATACCAGAAAATGGGAAAATGACAGCTAGAGTTTAAAAATTAGGCCAAGAGGATGAAGAAAAAATTAACAAGGACGTTTGGGCTGGGGAACGAAATAGGGGAGGATTAAATATCCACCCCATAAGGGTTATGATTGAGAGAGAAGATTGTCCTATACATGTACGTCAACATCCTATAGCCTTAGAAGGAAGGGAAGGTTTGAAGCCAGTAATAGAAGGACTAATAAAGGATGGGACATTAGAACCTTGTATGTCTCCTCATAATACCCCTATTGTCCCAGTAAAGAAGCCCAATGGGAGTTATGGACTAGTACAAGATTTAAGGGAGGTTAATAAAAGAACTCAGACTTGCTACCCAGTGGTACCAAACCCTTATACTCTTCTAAGTAAAGTCCCACCCCAGCATCAGTGGTTTAGTGTGGTGGATCTTAAAGATGTTTTTTGGGCCTGCCCACTAGCCAAGGAGAGCCGAGATATTTTTGCCTTCAAATGGGAGGATCCAAAAACTGGGACAAAGCAGCAACTAAGATGGACAAAATTACCACAGGGGTTTACAGAATCCCCAAACTTATTTGGGCAAGCTTTAGAAACAATACTACAAGATTTCCCTACTCCTCCTGGAATACAAATTATCCAATATGTGGATGATCTTTTACTATCTGGGGAAGCTGAAGTTGAAGTGAGAGACGCTACTATACAACTTTTATATTTTCTCGGGGAAACTGTAATTTGTAGAACCAGAGGTAAAATATCTTAGACACTTAATAAATAAAGGTATCTGGAAACTCAGCCATGAGAGAATTGCAGGAATTTTATCCCTTCTCCCTCCCTCTTCAAAGAGGGAGATCAGAAAATTACTTGGATTATTGAAATATTATAGATTATGGATTGATGGGTACACACAGGCAGTAAAATTTGTGTATGAAAATTTGACAGAGGGAAATTATATAAAACGACCAAGGAAGATACTGTTAAATTAAAAGAGTTGAAGTTAAAACGAGCCTAAGAACCAGCTTTAAGCTTACCCTTGTTAGAAAAATCCTTTATCATTTATACATAAATACAGAAAATGGAGTACCTCATAAAATTTTAATTCAGGAGTGAGGAAGAGTAAAAAAACTAGTAGCATATATATATATCACAAAGATGTTAGACCCAGTAAGCCACAGCTAGACAGTGTGCATTTAAGCTATAACAGCTACTGCAATCCTAGTAAAAGACAGTTGTAAGCTTACTTTTGGAAGTAAACTAGTTGTGTACACCTTGTACCATCTGAGGTGTGTTGAATCAAAGAAAAAAAAAAGTAAGTAAAGAAGAAAGAGACAAGTTGAAGTAGGGGGGTGTTTAGCAAACTCTGGGATGTTGGAATGTGGAGTGATGACATCTTGGTGCTAGAAGAGAGCAGAAGTGTGAATGCCGGGGTTTTTTTAGATGAAAGGCAGGCAAGTGTCTTAACACATGGTTGTTAAGAGCCGAACTGGGGTCCGGAAAAGGGTTTAGCAGAACGGGCCCTCCTTGAAGGGAAAAGAGGATAAGTTGACTATAGAAAGAAAAAGAATGTCAGGAGCACCTGAAGACACCAAGTTTTGGGGTTGTCAAGGTTGGGAGGTGCCTGACCGCTCCCTACGAGCGGCAGGGTCTCGGGGGCTGTGGCAGGGACCGGTTCATGGAGGTGACCCATCGGCGGTCCTAGGAGCAGATTACACAGGTTTGCCGGCCAGGAGCGGGCTAACTCAGTGGCAGAACTGTCGGGGTGGGTCCCAGACTGTCGGGGTCCCGAGTCCAGGATGGCAGCGTCAGCCCTGGTAAGTGGGTCAAGAGAGAGAGAGAAGGAAAGAGAAAGAGAGACAAGAAGAGAGAGAGAAGGGGGCAAAAGAGACCCAAGGCATGCCCCCAGGGTCCCCATGCCCATGGCTGTTCTCCCCTGCTCCAGCTCTGCAGCAAAGTGGCAGCAGCGGGGGAAGGGCAAAGAACAGCATTGACAGCAAGGCTGTGAAAAGAGGGGGAGGGGGTTAGCACTAAAAGATAAAATCAAAGCAGAGATTGCTGACTCTCAAAACTTCACAAAGTGGTTTGTTTTTCTTAAGTAAGAAGTTTTTTGTTTTGTTTACTGTTTAAAAGAAGAAATTTTTTTCCTGAAGAATGGGCGTGTAAGGCTAAAACAATTAAATGTTGCCCAAAAAGTAAAAAGGAATAGATGTGATACATCTTGTGTTAAAATCGACCTGGCCTTTCTTATTTAACTAACTGAAACTCACAGAAAGAAGAATTTGCCTCTGCAGCTATTAGCACAGCTGGATATTAGAAGAAGAGGCTGCTGTGGAGAAAGCTTTTAGCTAAACCCAGAAAGTTTGGAAGAAAAGCAAATGGTAAAAGTTAATGCAGTATTATCTTTCTTTTATTATTATGCTATTAGGAAGTCCTTTCTGGGTACTACTGAAGCAACAGTCTGAATCATGGAAAGAGGATGAATTCATGCCAGCAGAATCAAAGGACTTGTAAAAGAATCTGAAGAATGGACTATCACATTTAAACCGAGTGATACCGAACTGACTTCCCAATAGGGATTGAGTGGTAATAGTTTGGGAAAACCCCAATGATCCAAGAAATGTACAAGGAATAACACCTAATTAAGAAATAAGGCAACGCTTATATCACTGGTTTCAAGCACTGCCTGAATAAAACATCGCCTGGGTGAGGAATACTTCAGACAGAGGGGTCAAGACTGTTTTTGTATTCTGACCTTAGCCTGTGAATTGTACAGGGGAGAGGCCGAATTACCATCTCCATTAGTACCATACGGTAAACTTTATTTGATTCATCCCGATATTGGACATGCTAGCTGGGTTATAAGTAAATGCTTGAATTGTGGGAATAATTAGTATTGTGGTTCACAAAATTTATGCTCTTGTTGCAAGAAGTGTTAAAGTAGAAACTATGTTTTGTGGACGGGAATTATTAGTGCCTGTTGAATGAGAGATACCTGAGGAATGGTGGGAAACCACAGTTAAGGGGTGTCAAAAATGATTTGCCAGGAAATTAGCTAAGACAAAGTGACAAGGAAATACAGAGCAAGACCAGATTGGCCTGTGTATTCGCCACCAAGAAGATCAAATACACCTGCTGTGGGTTGCAACCTCACAGGCATGGGAGGTGGGAGTATAAGCCATACTGGACCTCTGTTATTCCTGTTTCTGCCACTCATTTGTTGTCTTTTCCCTTTCGGGACACCAGCAAGATCATGTCACAAATGCTATAGAAAGCATCGCATAGAGAGAAACCAAAGTTCCTCTTTTATTACACACACTTATTGAGACAGAGTAAAAATTTTCCAGAGTAGAAATCCATTTTGATTTAGGTGAAATGTACATCTTTGAGTTAAGTCTGTAGTTTGAAAACATAGCTGTTTGGTCTGACTGCCTGTTCTCGTAAAAAGCCTAGGCTCAGAGAAACTGCTTCAGTGAAGGACAGAGATAAGGCGGGGGAGACAGAGAGACAGAGAAACTGCTATGGGAGCAGGTCAACCTGACCTAGGAATTCTTTCTGATAAAGAAGAACTAGGGGCAAATGTCACGTGAAATTTGTGAAAATGAATATGTATGAACCTATTGTGAAATTGCATGCATATGTATTTGAGAGGGGGATAAAAAGGGATCTGGAGTTCCCAGAGGTATGCATGTCTTTTAAGGAGAGTAATCTCCACATGCATCCAGCGCTGTAATAAACATCCCGGCTTTACAACTTTCACAAAGTTGTGGAGTTTTGTTTATCTCGGCAAAACACTAGGTCAACAGCCACTGTTATAACCCATCCAAATTAAGAACCTGTATGCAAAATGGAGAAAATTATTGGATTACAGGAAACTTAGGAAAAAGCGGTAATAGATTTGGAATTGAATGTCCAAAAGGAGAGAGATGGATTTGTTTTACATTTAACCTTAAAGATACGGTTCAAGATTCGGTTAAAAAAAAACAAATAGTAAACAAAAAGGTAAAGCCAGTACAGCAATTTAACTCTGTATTGACCCCAAATTATATGTTGAGTCGTATTACAAAACTCCAAGCAGTTATAGAAATGATAACAAATAAAGCCGCCCAGGCATTAGAGTTAAAATCAAGTCATCAAAGCCCAACAAAAACTGTAGTGTATCAGAATAGATTGGCTTTGGACTATTTATTGGCTAAAGAAGGGGGTGTTTGTGGAAAGTTTAATATATCAGATTGTTGAAAATTGATGACCACAGAAAAGTCATTCTAGAAAAAGCAAAAGAAATCAAAGAAAAAAAAATATATATAATAACCCTGGTACCAGTCCAAAAATTAGAAAACACTGTTAAAACCTAGCTAGTGGGGTAATGTATTAGAAGAAATTAAGATTTTTTTATTTTATGTGTTACAACTGTTTTGATATTTCTTCCTTGTGTAATCCCCTGTTTTATTTTGCCAGCATAGTCCAGAAGATGCAAGTAGACAAGAAATATTGCTCAAGCCAAATGATTTACAAAGAATAAGAGTGGGGATTGTGAAAAATGCATATTTTATGATTGGCTTTTTGCAAATATTAACATGAATATAATATGTGTTGTGTTAGAAAGTAATGCTGCAATCATTTTCTTAAGTAGTGTGTTTAATATAGTTTTAAGTTGTAAGAAATGTTAAAATAGCAACTATGCTCTGTAGGATACTTTTTTTAAAGAATGGACTCTCAGTAAGATAGCAGCCACAGGACACCTAAATCTTTGAGAGAAAAAGAATTTATTGCCCTCTTATCAGAAGAAACGAACTTCTTCCCGCCTCGAAGGTGCTGTTAGGATTCAGAGGAAGAAGTTGACGATGACCAGACCGAATCCTGTTGCATCATGTATGAAGTGTACGAATATGCATTGGGGTATTGTTTATAAGGGTTAATCCTTTGTTAATGTGTGTCCTTTGCCGGGCTTGTGCTGCCCAGAAAAAGGTACCCGGACGTCCATAACTCTTTGTTTTTATTGTCTCATATTGTCCTAATTAAAATTGTTCAAATTATCATTACTCCAATTGTATTACTATTTTTATAACCATTTTATTACTATTAAACTTTTAAAATTTTAAAAACAAGTGATTGGCATTTTCACAATGTCTTTTGCACCTTTGCCATTGCAGCCCGCAGCAGCGGCGGTAGTGCTGCCAGCCATGGCCGCGCCATCCGCATCTGGGCCCCTGGCAGCAGCACAGCTGGCGGCCAGCCTTCGTGTGTCTAGGCTTGCAACCAGCCCTTTGGCTTTGCAGTCCACGGCCGGCCCCTTGACTTCAGAGCCTTTGGCCAACCCACCACTCCCTGCTGCTTGCAGGCTGTCCTCCCCATCCCTGGATGGGGACAGCAACAGCGATGAATGCCAGTGGCCAGCCCCCTAGCAGTGGCAGGCCCTGGTGGTGGAATGCCGGCACTGACAGGCGGAATCATCATTCGTGCATAATCTCTGGACTTTGCCTCCCTGTGCGCCCCAAGAACCCTTGCAGCTTTTGTGACGCAGTTAAGATGTGAGTTTCAGAAGCTGGGGATGGGGACCTGTCAGACAGGGCAGGTAGGCCACAGTGTACAGCTGACACCACACTTGATCTGGGGGAAGGGACCACAGATGTTGGTCAGACAGCTTGTCTAGCATCTGTGAGGGGGACACAGGTGGTTTGGGAGGACCATGTTCTGACACAAGGCGAGGTTCAAGCTCTTCCCATGTATAAACCTGTCCCAAATTCAGGACATGCCAACAAGCATGATGTGATTGCCTGGTGGGTGATCCAGGATTTGCAAGAGAAGGTTGCAAAATATGGCCTAGGCTCCCGTGCAAGTTATGCAGACTCCCAGAGTGATAAACTCGGACCTGCTTGCTCCATTTGATATTAAACATATTGCTCAGGCACTGTTCCAGCCTGTGCAATGTGTGGGTTTTTTTGGACAGCTGGAGGCAGACTGCTGAAAAGGTTGCAGCAAGCAAAAGGCTTCTGCCTCCAGAAGACCCTAGGTATTGCGTGGGGGTGGACTGTCTCCTTGGAGAGCAGGCCTTATCCAATCCTGATTTTCAGGCTATCTGGGACTCTACCGTTCTTGAGCAGTGTCAAAGGGTAGGATTTATTGCATTGTTGAAAACTATTGAGACGGCCTCCCCCAGGCCGCAGTTTACATCGATTATTCAAGGAGCAGGTGAGCCTTTTTTGCCATTTGCCAAGAACCTTGCAGCTGCCCTGGAGAAACAGGATGAGGATGATACTTGAAGGTGGATGTTATGCAAGCAGTTAGCTGGGGGCAACTCAAACAGTGAGTGCCAGAAGATCATAGATGCTCTTCCAGGCAACCTGATGCTAGCAGACATGGTCAATGCATGTGCCAAGACAGGTTCTGTAGAACACAGGGTGTCTGCTCTGGCCGCTGCTTTGCAGCCAGGCCAGACACCATTGGGGGATGGACAACAGAAGAAGAGCAAAAATAAGGGCAAGACAAAGCAAGGAAGATGCAAACCGACAGGGCCAGGTGCCACCTTCTTGTGCTCTAGATGCCTAAGGGCAGGTCATTGTTCAAATCAATGCAAGGCTAAATTTCATGCCAATGGCCAGTCTTTAGCAGGCCCAAGAAACGGGAAGACGAGCACAGAGAGGAATTGCGCCCTGACACAAGTGATTCCTTAGAGCATGGTGCCGGCTCAGGTCTGCCCAGCCAGCTCGGAGGCATCACCCATAGCTCTGCGGGTGTGAATGTATGTTCCACCAATGCAGTCATCTTAGAAACCTGTCGTGAACATAAGGACCTTTGGGACACGGACTAGGAGCACTGCTTGTGGGAAAATCTAGTGTCACCTACCAAGGAATCTTTGTTCACCCAGGAGTCATTTGCTCTGATTGTTCAGGTCAGATTTCTGCCACGGTTTTCATGCCCACCCCCCCCGTCACTATTCTGACAGGGACTCTGATTGCTCAACTTGTGCTTTTTCAGCCATGTGTCCCCAGGACTGACCAGCAGATTCGTGGGAGTGGTGGCTTCGGATCCACGGGACTGTCACAAGCCCTCTAGTCTGCGGACATTTCTGGTCAGTGACCTGAGATGGTGTGTACCCTGACCCTACTGGGTGCCCACCCGCCAAAGATCGGGCTTCAAGGTTTGATCGACACAGGGGCAGATGCGATAGTCATCTCCTTCTCTGCATGGCCTCCTACGTGGCCTTTGGCCCCCATGAGGTCACCTGTCGTAGGGGTGGGAGGTGCGGCACGTACCCATATGAGCCAATGGTTCGTGCTGATCAGTAACGTGAATGGGCAGACAGCAGCAGTTTGGCCCTATGTCATTCCAACTCCGATCAGTCTTTGGGGGCAGGATGTATTGGCTGCCTGGGGAGTGCAAATTGGGAAGGATTTTTAATTGGGGCCACTGTGTTGAAGGGTGAAAATATCCTATGCTGCTTTACGGTGGCTGGTGGACAAACCCATTTGGGTTTACCAGTGGTCCCTGACAAAAGAAAAATTGGTCGCCCTTTGTGAATTGGTTCAGAAGCAACTTCAACGGGGACACACTGAGCCTCCTACTAGTCCCTGGAATACTCCTGTCTTTGTGATAAAGAAAAACTCTGGGAAATGGAGGTTGTTACAGGACCTCTGGAAAATTATTGCAGTGATGGAAAGCATGGGGGCGTTGCAGCCTGGTATGTCCTCACCCACCATGATCCCTGCGGGATGGGAGATCTTGATCATTGATTTGAAGGATTGTTTTTTCACGATTCCTTTGCATCCTGATGACAAAACAAAGAAACAAAGTTTGCCTTCACAGTGCCTTCAGTCAACAATGCTGAACCTGTGCAGAGATAACAATCGAAAGTTTTGCCACAGGGCGGCTCAATAGCCCAACTATTTGTCAGTGGTATGTGGCTCAGGCCTTGTCCGGAGTTCACAAGCAGTTTCCTGACGCATGTTATCATTGCATGGATGACATCCTGGCAGCAGCACGCACCCAGGATGAGTTGCTGAGGATACAGCCTCAGCTGTTCGCTGCTCTGCATGCTTATGGGCTGCAAGTAGCCCCGGAGAAAGTTCAACAGCACCCTCCTTGGAAGTATCTGGGGGGCAAAATTCTGGACCAAACTATTCAGCATCAGGAGGTGCAATTCTCAGATTCTATTAAGACCTCGAATGATGCCCAGAAATTGATGGGTGTCATCAGCTGGTTGTGTTCCTACTTGGGACTAACCGGAAAACAATTGTCCCTCTTGTATGATACCCTTAAAAGGGGACCCTGACCTGAGATCACCTCGGGAATTGACTCCTGCGGCGTGACAAACACTGGAGGAGGTCCAAAAGGCTGTTTCTGCTTGTTAGGCTCATAGAATAGATATTTCGATTGATATCACTGTTTTCATTACCAATCCAGATTTTTGTCCTATGGGTATCATTGGCCAATGGAGTGCCAAGTGGTCTGATCCCTTGCACGTTTTGGAATGGTTCTTCTTGCCCCATCAGCCAAAAAAGTCGGCACCCTCATTGTTTGAGCTGAATGCTCGTTTGATAATCAAATGCCGTCAACGGTGTTTGCAATTGATGGCAGCTGATCCAACGACAATCATTCTTACAGTAGAATGGGAAGACTTTGAATGGAGCTTTGCTAACAGCGCTCCTTTATAAAGTGCACTGCAGAACTTTTCAGGGCAGATTGCCTATCACATGCCCAGTCATAAGTTACTGCAGTTGGCAAAAACAACCAATTTGTCATTGCAGCCAAAAAGCAGCCGGGTGCCAGTGCAAGGACCCACTGTCTTCATTGACTGTTCTGGAAAAACGGGGAAAGCCATTGTTATTTGGAAGGATGAATCTGGATGGCAAATGTTGGAGGGCCATGAGTCAGGCTCGGCCCAACTGGTTGAGTTAAAGGCCATTGCCATGGCATTTCAGGAATTTTCTCAGGTGCCTCTGAACTTGGTTACTGATTCTGCCTATATTGCAGACATAACCAAACGTTTGGATTGTTCACTTCTGAAGGGAGTCAATAACGCAGTTTTGTTTTGGTTATTGAAAGTCTTGTGGAGTGCAATTCAAGCCTGAGTCCATCCGTATTACATCTTGCGCATTCGGAGTCACACCAATTTACCAGGTTTCATAGGAGAAGGCAATGCCAGGGCTGACAGGCTGACAGGTTGGCTAACGCTGCGTGGGTAGCGCCTCAGCCTGATGAGATTGCGCAAGCCACGGCGTCTCATGAGTTTTTCCATCAAAGTGCACCATACCCTGCAGAAACAGTTTCATTTGACGCCAACTGAGGCGCATGACATTGTCAATTCTTGCACTGACTGTCATGGACTTGCTGCACCTTTACCAGCGGGGGTGAACCCCAGAGGCCTAAAGGCCTTGCAGCTTTGGCAAACAGATGTCACTCACATCGCTGAATTTGGCCGACTTAAGAATGTGCATGTGTCTATTGACACCTTCTCGTCCGCCATGTGGGCCACTGCTCACACTATAGAAAAGGGTCCCGATGTGATTGCCCATTGGAGGATGGCTTTTGCAGTCTTGGGAATACCTTATTCTGTGAAAACTGACAATGGCCCCGCCTATGTCTCACAGAAGACATGGTAGTTTCTGCACCTATGGGGAGTGTCACACAAGCTTGGTATCTTGCACTCTCCAATGGGCCAGGCCCTTGTTGAACGTGCTCATGGTACCTTGAAGTGTGTTCTGGACAAACAAAAAAGGGGAATGCCTGGAAAAACACCACACAGTCAACTAGACAAAGCTCTATATACAATCAACCATCTTACAGTGCCACAGAATTCAGAGAATCCTGTCATTCTAAATAATTTTTTCTCATTGCATTCTTCAGGTGAGACGCACTTGCTTCGAGCAAAGGTCCGAATATGGGACCTAACCACTAATAAGTGGGAGGGCCCATACAACCTTATCACTTGAGGCCACTAGTATGCATGTGTTTCCACAGATACTGGAGTGCTATGGGTACCTGCAATGCGTGTCCGCCCTGATTTGTGACACCAAAAAGAGAATGTGGCCAACAGGCAACCTCTGAACGATGATCAAGATGATGACCATCAATCAGATGGCCCCTCCACGAGTGGGGAATGAACATTCCATCCTTTCTTTGCTTCTGAAAAAGGACTGTTGACAGGCTAAGACTGTCAGTTCTTTGAACAAAATGATAAGTTGTTATTATATTAGACTTAGTATTGAGATTCTATTAGAAGAAGTAAATGATTTTATGATTAAGAGTGCATTTCTTGTAAGAGAGAATCACAAGATCCAGTCTCTCTGACCATTTTAAATTGGTGTCCAATTGAGGTTCTGATTGATAACTAGCAACTGTTAGAGGAAACTCTGGAGCTGTGTTTGTTCCCCTTTATGCAAGGGGCCTCGCAGAGGATTACAAACACCACCTCCTCCTTTAAACAAAAAGGGTGACCTGTGGATGTGACAGCCTGGTCAGAGAGTGAGAAAACCAGGTAAGTTTTCTCACGGCCGACTTGTGAGACTTTTAGGGAGTTGTAGAGAAACAATGATAGCTTGTTATTATAAACAACCTGCAGGTGGTGTTTTCCTACTGTCTGTTTTCCTGTTTTTCTCAAAGATTGTTTATAAGAAAGGTGTTTTTTGGTAATTAGCCAATCAGGTGAAATGTATTGTAATAGTCTATAAAAAGTGAGAATTTTTTGTATTAAAGCTGCTGCTGTGCAAACCAGCCTTCTGGTGGGTCTGTGTTGTTTCTTACTCAATAGCGACAAAGCTTGCTCAGCTTCCTATCTTGGTTGCATGGGACTTGGGAATAATGAAGGCGTCCTCACAACCCAGGGTACCAATAAGGATGAGACCCACCAGAGTGGGATGTCATCAAGGGTAGCTGCTGAGTGACTCCTTAACAGCTCCTCCAGCTTTGCCTCTTGCTTCAGGAGAAAATTCCCAATCTCTGGACAGAAAAGTCATCTCCAGCACGATGGAAAGATGTGACCAAAACTTCAGCTTCTAAACACATCCCTGGTGGTGATACAAGGGAGTTAGGGGTTAAAGAGTGATTGATTAGGGGTAGCTAACTAGACAATGCTTAACATTTACTGTGCTTGCAAAAGCAGGATGAAAGAATGCAAGGCTACTTTGATAAGAAAGACTGTTTGAACCCCTAAACTGGCCAAAACCAGTCTTGCAGTTTGAACTGCGACCAAGAGACCGGAGAACATGCGCAAGGAGATGAGGTGAAAAGTTCACCCCTGAGGAAGATGTTGGAAAGCTTGTTTACTTCCTCCCTATGACTACCAGACAACCACCAGAGAGCGGTGCGCAAGCGCAGAAGGATGGCCCCTTAGTGGAGATAGCCCCTGGAGGGAGTTATCAGGGCTAAGTCATGGAGAATATAAAGAACACTGCCCCGCATATCTTAACAGCTTATGTAGATGGTAACAGAATGCATACTTTAGTTACAACTTACATTGTAACCTAAGACAGAGGCATAAAAGGTAAAGATCATGGGTTGAGATAAAAATTATTTACTGTAAACAGCAATGAAATATGAAAATTAATAGTAACAGCAACAATATTAATAACAGAAGTCTACAAGAAGAGAAATATTATTGCTCTCCCCTCTAAGGAAACTCCTGACAATAGCCAACCATTCACTTTAACATGCTACCCCAACCTGGAAGTGAGCCATTCTCCCCTTCCTGGAAAATGACACGAGGTGGTTTAGAATAACCTATGGGTCCTAGCCTTGCTCCCTTCTGGCTACTGCGAAAAATAACCCTGTCCTGGACAGAACCAGGATGTTATCCACTGTGGTTGTGACAGCCTGGTCAGAGAGAGAAAGCCAGATAAACTTTCCCTGGAATTGTTCTGGGGAGTTTCAGAAGGCTGCGACAAAGAATTAAAAACAATCTTGCAGCTGGTGTTTTGAACAGTTTTCTGGTAAGGTGTTTACCAAAGGGTGGTTTCTTAATTAGCCACTGGTGACGGTGTGTTGATTAAAGGACCAATCAGGTCCACCTGTATTGGAATAGTGTATAAAAAGGAATGGGTTTCTAATAAACTGGATTATTAGCCTTCTGGAGACCTAGAGTCTATGTGTCACTTCTTCACCCGTTCCTGACTCAACAGTGACAATCCCCCCCGTCTTAGGTTGCAAATGGGAGTGTGTATTCTATTGCCATCTATTAGAGGTAGGACAGTTATTTTCTATTAATCGGGCCACGTCTTAAAACCAGATGAGGCAGTTTTCTTTATCTCTTCTACAACCAATACTCCCTCTGGGAAATATCTTTTTGTAATGGGCCATTGAGTCTCACTGCATGACTGATAAAATTACATCATCCCATTGTGAGATGCTCCACCTGGAGGAGAAGGCAAGCATTCCTACCTGGCTATAATTTGAGATTTAGAACACCACTGGCAGCCTTTTCCACTGAATTCTCAGATGAGCAGCTTTCTTTCCCACTGGATTACTAGAGCAAGAACAGGCCCATCTACACCACTACTAGACCTTCAGAGGACAACTACACCCTTCTACAGGATCACTGCTTCAACAGAACCACATCTGTCACTCCAGGAAGACTGCAGCCACTATTTAATAGGACTGCTACCAACACCCTGACCAACAGGGTGTCAAGTATATTCTGATTCTGTCAGTGTTGTTTTGTATTACAGCATTTTTATTTTATTTTTATTTTTTCCCTAATAAAGAACTGTTATTCCTACTCCCATATCTTTGCCTGAGAGCCCCTTAATTTCAAAATTATAAAAATTCAGAGGGGAGAGGGTTTACATTCTCCATTTCAAGGGAGGCTCCTACCTTCCTTAGCAGACACCTGTCTTTTCAAACCAAGACAACCCCTTATACTATACCATCCATGTCATGCCCAAATCTTACACCTCCCAACTATATATATATAAAAACTATATATATATAAAAGCATATGTATCATTCCCATAGTCAGTGACCATCCCTCCAAGATGTCCGTTGCGTTTATTTAGACCATTACTGTGGATTCTATCCAACCTAGATGTCTTCAAGACCAGGAGGGCTGGTGTGCTGTCAGGTTTCAATGAGCTTCTTAACAGTTCATTGTACCATTCAATTTTCTCAGAGGCTGGTACATAATAGGGAATATGATATATCCACTCAATACCATGCTCTCTGCCTCAGGTGTCTATGAGGCTATTTCTGAAATGAGTCTCGTTGTCTGACTCAAATTTTTCTGGGGTGCCATGAAGCCACGGGAACTTTGCAAGGTTTGCAAGAGTGTGATGTAATGAATCGGAAAGGCCTCCCCATATTTATATTTGAACCATTGTTCCCCATACCACAATGGCTTTACCCGCTTGGCCTGCTTGATTGCAGCACATTTCACAGTTATGAATAACCTGGGAGATGATGTCCATGGTAAAGTCCACCCTTCGGTAATGAGCCAATCAGTATGTTACATTTCTTCCCCAATGACCTGAGGCGTCATGGGCCCACTGAGCTAGAAATAACTCACCTTTATGTTGCCAGTCCAGATCTACCTGAGACACTTTATTCTTGGCAACTTGATCAATCTGTCTGTTGTTGTGATGCTCCTTTTTAGCCCAACTCTTAGGTATGTGTGCATCTACATGATGTACTTTCACAGTCAACTTCTCTACCCAGGCAGCAACCTCTTGCCACAATTCAGAAGTCGAGATGGGTTTTCCTCTGTGCTGCCAATTGGCCTTCTTCCATTGGTCCACCCATCCCCACAAGGTGCTTGCTATTATCCAGGAGTCAGTGTAGAAGTAGACTGTTGGCCATCTCTCTCTTTCAGCCATATATAAAGCCAGCTGGATGTCTTTCATCTCTGCAACCTGACTTGATCCACCTTGTCCCTCAATAGTTTCTGTGACTCATTGTGTGGGACTGTGTAGAGCAGCTTTCCATTTTTGATGAATCCTTGTGATACGTCAGGACCCATCAGTGAAAAGAGCATATTGCTTTTCACTTTTGGGTAGCTGATTATATGCTGGGGCCTCTTTAGCCCCTCTCACCTTGTCCTCCTCCTCTTCTGATGTTAATTTGAAATTATCATCTTTGGGACAGTTTGTGATGACTTCCAAAACTCCTCAGTGATTGGTGTTTCCTATTCAAGCTCGCTGTGTGATCAGAGTGATCCACTTAATCCACAAAGCACCAGTGGCATGATGTGTGGAAGGGACTTTCCCTTTGAACATCCAGCCCAGCACTGGCAGTCAGAGTGCCAGGAGGAACTGTGCTTCAGTGCCAATCACTTTTGAAGCAGCTTGAAAACCTTCATCAGCTGCTAGGATCTCCTTCTCAGTTGGGGTGTAGCTGGCCTCAGATCCTCTGCACCCCCAAGTCCAGAATCCCAAGGGTTGTCCTTGAGTCTTCCCAAGTACTTTATGCTAGAGGATTCAGGAAGGACCATTCCCCCCAGCTGTGGAGTAAAGCATGTGCCTCACATCCTGTCCTGACTGGCCCAAGGGCCTATGCGTGAACAATTTCCTGTTTAATTTGTCCAAAATCTTGTTGCTGTTCGGGATCCCACTTGCAATCATTCTTATTCTGGGTCACATGATAGACAGGTCTGTTCTTACTGAAGTTCCAGCATGTCCAGCACAGTGGCACTCAGTGATGGTGTGACTTTGTTCAGGCCACGATAGTCCACTGTCAGCCTCCACTCTCCATTGTACTTATGCGCTGGCCATATAGAACTATTAAAGGGTGAATGAGTCTTGCTGACCAATCCCTGGCTCTCCAGTTCACAAATCATCTCATGGATGAGAGTCCAAGTTAGTGTGGTGTTGTCAACAGTGTAGTGTTGTGGTAGTGATTGGTACCTGTTGTTTTTGGAGCCTCAGCAGTCCCACAGCAGAAGGGTCCTCTGAGAGACCAGGCAAGGTATTAAGCTCTCTAATTTCCACTGCCTCCACAGCAGCTATCCCAAAAGCCGCACAATACCCTTTTGCGTCTTTGAAATACACTCTCCTGAGGTAATCTATGCCAAGGATGCATGAGCCAGTCACAATGGGGTGGTTTTGCCATTCGTTCCCTGGTCAGGCTTACTTCAGTTCCAGTACAGTCAGCTGTTGGGATCCCCCTGTCACCTCAGAAATGGAGATGGATTCTGTCCCTACATATCTCAATGATATCAGCGTACACTGTGCACCAGTGTCAACTGAAGCCTTATACTCCTGCTGCTCTGATGTGCCAAGCCATCAGATCCACACAGTCCAATAGATCTGACTGTCCCTTTTGTCCACCTGGCCAGAGGCAGGGCCCCTCTAGTTCTGGTCATCGTACTCGTTGCTCACTTCATGTAACTATGCACTGAAGGTCCCTTCAAGAGTGTCTGAAGTAACATCAGCCCTTTTTTCTGTCTGAGGACTTGCCCACTGGAAACTGGAATAGCATTTGTCCTTGAAGAATTTCCTGTGGTGGTTGTTATTCCTCTCATTTCACATCCCTGTGCTGCTAGGCCAGAGGTGGGTTTTCTATCTCACTTCTTCATGTCCTCTCCATGGCCATGCCAGTAAAACCACAGGTTACCTCGTGGTGTGTACCTTCTTTCTCAAGCAGGGGGCAGTTGCCCCCGATAGCAGAGACTCTGGTCTGTACTGGCAGGGCATGGGACATTTCCTCTCTAACTTGTCTGAGTCTTTCAAGTCTGTCTGCAGTCTTGGACAGTTGGTACAGAGCTGAAGTGCAGATCGGTAGGGATGAAAAACAGTGATATTGCCAGAGTCAAGTAGTCAGCTGAAACACTGATTGTTCTCTTTCTTTCATTGACATCAATGCTAATGAGTTGGCATACAATGATGACACACTGCGTACAAACTTCCATCACATGGATTGTGTATACTAGACCTCATCTGGATCTAGAGGGGACTGCTCTTTGCTCGAATCCTGTTATGAACAGAGACGAGATCTTAGACAAGTCTTGACTTTGACTCAGATTTCTGGCAGTAGCTCTGTTTGAGGTGGCCTGCACCCCAAATGTCTCTCATTCACAAGTTCTTAAGAATGGCCAATTAGGTCTATTACAAAATGAATTATTTATTGAATAGACGCAAGATTAACAGACATAAGACTTTAAACAGACTACTTACTACACAGGAATAAAACAAAAAAACTACTAGTAGATAAAATACAGTGCACAATAAATGTACCTATGTTACAGCTAGCAAATAAATAGTATAGATTAGAATTCAATGTAACTTAGCACCAAATTAATGATGGAGTACTCATAGAATTCTTTCACTCAATTCCCAGGAAAGTATCTGTGGAATTTGCATCCAAACTCTGTGGGAGAAGTTCTACATGTTTCCAAGGTGGATGTAGGAGGCTTCTGCCCCCATGAAAGCTTGTATAGCTTTTATAGTTTGTAAAGTAGTGTCTCAGTCAAGAATTCCAGCTTATGTCCCCCCATCCTGTTCTCATGTCTAGTTGTTTATTGGGAATTCTACCCCTGGTGCCAGAGAGAGAAATAACTCACTTGCCAGTGAGGACTTACTAGTCAGACAAACTGGCCTGGGTTATCTCATCAATTCATGTGAGGGGGAGAACATCTGGAGCTATACACCAGCTGATGGACAAAGCAGATAAGCTCTTCTGTGATAGGGGTGTGAGAGATGCAACTCACTTCCAAATATTTAGAAAAGTTTATTAAACCTTATCAAAAATACAACAGAAGACTGAATAGAGAAAATATTACGTCGCCGGGAGCAAAGGATTTTTCCTACCGTATGCTCATCTACATAATGGAGGTTTTGCCTTTTAACCCTTTTGCCCCTCTTAAAGTTCTGTCCATCGACTCCTTCTCTGTCCAGTGGTGGAGTTTACTTCCTTAAATCTTGATTGGAGGTCAGGTGTTGCCATAGTGACAAGCTGACCCGCTCTAATGTCCTAAACCCAGGCCATCCCCTGATAAAAATGCAAGGGGGTAAAACATAACTATTAATCTATTAAACTTCTCTTAACATATATACATGATATTTGCCTTTTAATTGTGAGAGTCAATCATCGCATTACTCATCTATCACAAGGGGAATGTCCTGCCACAGTAGGGGGATCGTAGGGGTGGTTGGGTATTGTCAGGCTCTATTGGTGGTACAGTGGTGAACATTTGCATGTGAATCACTCACCTCTCTTGAACACTTTTGTTATTAATATTGTTGCTGCTACTGTTCATTTTCTTATCTCATTGCTGTTTCCAGGAAATTCTTCTTATCTCAACCTGTGATCTTTACCTTTTATGCCTCCAATTCTCTTCTCCTGACTGCAGCAGGGAAGGGGGAGGGGGAGTGAGCAGCACATGGCTTGGAGTGATTTCAGTGGGAACTGGAGAATACCATTCCTAAACCATAACAACCTTATTTAGTGCCCAAAGCGTAGCACAAAGGGTTGAGATAACAGATATGCCCAGAGTGGATTGGAAACAAATTTGATCTAAGTGTTTGTTGTAGTAGGTATGTGTTGCCTTCTTGTGAAGGTCGCGGTGACCTGGTTTCGGAGTCCAGCACGGCGATCCCCTCCTTGGGATCCCTCGGGGCCAATAACGGACGCTGACACCAATGTGGTGGACGGTTAAAGGCATTTATTGAGGGGTCTCGAGGGTATTTATGGACTAAGGGGCTTCTCTACGTCAGACAGGGGTTTGGCTATACTTTCTAGGGTTAGTATGGAGTGGAAAGTTACTGGCATGCATAGGTTAGGGGGGCTACACATCTGGCTACATTCCAAGGGTGATCTTTATCTATGGGGAGAGGGGTAGAAGGATTCCTGTAATTTTCCGTCACAGCCCGAAATCTTCCGAACGCCTGTCCCTATGCCTACTACACTTCCCCCCCCTCTTTCACAAATGAACGAGGTAGTCTTATACATAGGTACTGAAATGAGGTAGGAGGTTGAGATCTGGCTAGGGAAAAGGGTCTTGGGAAACCTGAGTAAGTTTCTGCCAGGCAAGTCTCTCGTGACTGGCAGTGTTCCCTGTTGAGTTCACAGTAATTGTTGCTGTCCCACGAACAGGATGTTAGTCCATTCTAGGCGGGCCTGAACGAATGAGACTAGCTTGTTCAGCAGGCATGGCCCGAAGGTAATAGCTAAAAGCAGCATTGCCAATGGACCTATTAGGGTAGAAATCAGGGTGGTTAACCATGGCGATTGATTGAACCAGGATTCGAACCAGCCCTGTTGGGCTTCCCTGTCTTTCTGTCTCTGAGCCAGTCTGTTTCGGAGTTCTGCCATGGAGTCTCTAACGACTCCTGTGTGGTCAGCGTAGAAACAACATTCTTCTTTCAAGGCGGCACACAGGCCCCCTTGCTGCATGAACAGGAGATCCAGTCCTCGCCTGTTCTGCAGGACCACTTCCGAGAGCGAGGAGACTGACTTTTCTAGAAAGGAAATGGATTTTTCGATCCTCTGCAGGTCCTCATCGATGGTCATCTGCAGCTGAGACAGTCCTTGGTGTTGAGTTGCTAGGGCTGAGACACCTGTTGCCGTTCCAGCCGCTCCTAGGCCGAGCAGCATTGCGATAGTTATACCTGTTAATATCTCTCTCTTGTGGAGCCGGCTGTTTTCCTCGAGAAGGTGGTACACCTCCTCGTCTGAGTGGTACAGGATCCTAGGGATGATCAGAACTTGAACACAAAAGTCGTTAGAGTTATCGAATTTGGCAAGAGACACGCAGGGACTCACTCCAGATCTCTGGCAAACCCACATTCCGGATGCGGATGGGACTACCCACTTATTATTCTTCCTGTCAGGCTCAACTACTTCGGTGCAGACGTCGCCTTTCCGCTTAGCTAGGGTTGCATTGCCAAAGCATCTGCCCTGACCTGTGACTTGACTCAGGGTAATTCCTTTGCGGGGTGTGTCCCATCTGCACTGGCGAGGGGCATCGGCTGTGGAATAGCTGAAGGGGGTATCTAAAGTGATTCCTTCGTAAAAGGGGGGTTTAACATCGTAACAAAGCCAGCAGGAGTCGGTTAGGTTAGGGTTAGATTCATTCAGGGATAGAAAGGTAGCTTCTAACATGCGAAGGATTGGGTCCGGGTCCGACCTGGCTGAGCGGCCTATCTGGAAGGCTTCCTCATCGCCAGTCGGGACCTCGGTGACCCTTGTGGGCAAGGGTTTGGGGTAGGTCATGTTTCTCCCTTTCTGTGTGCTTTTGATCACTTTGTTGGGTCCAACTGCTCTGGGTGCTGACGGTTGGAGTCTGATAATTCGCACATTCACCCATTTTCCTGACCCTTGAAGGACTACTGTCCACGTTTTGCCTACGGCCCAGCTAGGGTGATTTGGCTGCAAGACTGTCATGTTATAGTGAGTGCATTTCCGGAATTTGGGGATTTTATGGTGGTTTCGATAGAAACTGCCTTGAAGGAAGACGGGTGTTTTGCAACCTGAGGGTGTCCAGGTGAACTGTAAGAATCTGTCGGGCTCTTGTGGGTCCCACCCAGGTCCTGATGGCCTGGCATCTGTAACTATTGTTTCGCAGCCCCAGTGCCCACAGTATCCCCACCCTGGGCGATTGCAATAACTTTTTCCTGGGTTTGATGCTGGGCACCAGTAAGTTAGGTACATGTGTGTGGCGTGTGAAGAATGGGGGTCTACCTTTGGCTGTTCCGGAAACAGACTGGTGATGCTAAGCACGAAGGACGGGGCGTTTGGCGTGGTGATGTCTCTGAGCATCTTGTCACCATCAAGATGCTGCATGACCCACCTGAAGGGCTGGTGAGGGTAGTGGTCTGGGCTGGCTTGTCCTCTGGCAACAGGCCCCAATAGCATAATCACACAGAAACACCGTTGTAGCTTGGGTCTCGCCCATGTGGGTCTCTCGGGTGCTGTCCGGCGGCTCGGTGGACTGTCACTTTCCTCTGGGAGGGGAACATACGCATCCCGGGGACGACCCATAAGCATGTCCTGTAAATAGAAACTCATAATTCTCATCAATCTTGTCCCGCCCAGTGTGAAGGTCGGGCTTGATTGACCTAAGCGGACACCACCTAATTTCGCCGTCCTTTTTGACAGCTGCGTACCCTCGTCCCGTGAGCATCAACCTCCAGCCCTGTTCCCATTCGCCTAGCTCATTTCTAATTGCAACCTGTGGGCCTTCCTCTAACGCCTTGGTGGCCCAGTGTTTCTGGATGGGGCTGTTTGTTTCATCCCCCCTAGGGAATTGATTCAGTGCTAGCAAGGCGGTTGCTAGTATGTGTGCCTGATCTCCCGGGGGAATAGAATTGGCAAAACCCTCTGCTTTTGCCAACACCTCCAGCCTGGTTTTCAGGGTTTGATTCGCCCGCTCGACTATGGCCTGCCCGGTACTGTTGTACGGGATACCCTGTACTAATGTGATGCCCCATTTCGAGGCGAATTCTTGTACTGGTTTGGAGGTGAAATTGGAACCGTTGTCAGTTTTGATCTGTTTGGGGATGCCAAGCCACGCCATGGCCGTCAGCCAGTGCTGAATTGTGGCTTTAGAGTTAGTTTTGGGGTGCTGTGTGGCCACGATCATTCCGCTGAAAGTGTCCACCGTCACGGCAAGCCACGCTCGGGGCTTCAGCAGTTGACACAAGGTGAAGTCTGACTGCCAGATTTGTGAAGGCTTGAGACCTCTCGGGTTGACTCCACTGGTCCACAGGGGTGATTTCTGGCAGTAAGGACAGGTCGCCACCACATGTCTTGCGTCTGCTGTAGAAATCCCACACCTCTTCGCCAGGGCCTTGGCCCCGATATGGAGTGATTCATGCAGCTGACGAGCTTCCTGCAACGTCCATACGCCTTTTGCTGCGGCGTCCGCCTTGTCGTTGCCTATCTGGAAGTAACCTTTGATTGGGTCGTGGCTGTTGGCGTGAATGATGGACACAGTGCCCTGTCGTGAGGAGAGCGCTTCTTCCAGCATTAGGGCTGCTGTAGATGTTGACACACCTGGTCCTGCCATGGCTAGGCAAAGCCTCGCCACGAATATAGAGTCCGTTACTATATTGAGGTGTTCATCTTTGAAAAGTCCGCACGCTAAGACCACTGCTGTCGCTTCCAGTTGCTGCACTGACAGTGTGGGGTCACACGCTTTAATGCAATGCCATCGTTCCCCTGCCTGCCACACTGCCGTCGCAGTAGAAGTCGTGGAGGAAGCGTCCGTGAAGACCGTTGGTCCTGGCTGCGGTCGGTCCTTGACCTTTAGTGGTATGTCTATGTCGACGATGCTCAGCAGCCGAGTCCAGGGTGGTTTTGCAGAGTAGGAGATTTCTCCTCCGAAGCCGGTGAGAGCAAGGGCTAGGTGTTCCGAAATTGCGGGTGACTCCACAGACGGTTGCTTGCGAAAGGGAAGGTGTATTCTCGTTGGCTCAGTTCCTAGGTGTCTCAAGGCCAGTTTCCTGCCTTTTCTGATGAGGTTGGCGACGCATTCGATTCCCGGGGAGAATGCACGAGCAGGTCTCCCGAGAACTACCCATTGGATCGGTCGGGATTTTTCGGAAGGTCCTTGTGCTAGTGCTCCCACTCCGCCCTTTGGTGTGAAGTGAACGTATAAGTCCAGGGGCATGGCCGGGTTCCACCTGGCTAGCGTGCTAGTGGACATCTGCTGGTCGATGAAATCGAGGGAGCTCGCCGCTTGTGGTGTCAGTTCCTTGGGTTCCCAGGGGTGTTGTCCCTTCAGGAGGTCATATAAAGGGTCCATGACCTCGGGGGGGATCAGGACGACGTTGCGGACCCACTGCAGCGATCCCACCAGGCGTTGCACATCGTGAAGTGTCTTGATATCCCGGTTGATCTTTACCTTGGGAGGAGTCACGTAGGAACTCGTGATTCCCACTCCTAGGAAGGTCACGCAGGGTCCTCTCTTGACCTTTGCGCTTGCGATCTCGAAGCCGTTGGCCCGGAGGGTTTCTGTGATTGTAGACACCAGGTGGTCCACCTGGCTTGTCGATGGTGCAGCGACTAGGATGTCGTCCATGTATTGGATGATGGTTGCGGCAGGGTAGGAATGTCGGACCGGCATCAGTGCTCTGTCCACGGTGATCTGGCAGATAACAGGACTGTCCACTAGGCCCTGTGGAAGCACCCTCCATTGGAAACGGAGGTTAGGCCGATTACTGTTCGGAAATGCCACGGAAAAGGCAAAGAGTTCTCTGTCGTCCGGATGCAGGGGTATCGAGAAGAAACAGTCTTTGATGTCCAGCACTGCGCACGGCTGTCCTTCAGGGATAGCTGAATTCATGGGTAGCAGTGTCTGGACTGGACCCATGGGTCGAATCGTCTTGTTCACTTCTCTCAGGTCGTGGACGAGACGATAACCCTCTCCGGACCTTTTGGGGATTACAAACACAGGGGTGTTCCACGGACTGGTGGAGGGTTCTATGTGACCCTTTTGTAGTTTGCGGTTGACCAGTTCCAGCAAAGCTGCCACTCGAGGCTCTGACAAAGGCCACTGCTCCCTCCAAATAGGATCTGACGATTTCCAAGTCAATTTGATTGGCAGCTGAGGGTGTACAGCAGTGGCCCCTATGATAAATTTGTAATCTCGACTCCTAGCATAGCAAGGACGTCCCTCCCTATTAGTGGCGGAGAGTTTTGCAAAATGTAGGGGTAAATTGCTACTGTCTGTTCTGGTCCCTTGTTCGTGTGAAGTGTTATAGCCACCAGCTGGGTGCTTTTCCACGCCCGGGTTTGTCCCCCCACCCCGTTCACTGGAGGGACTTCCTTAAACTGCCAATGTCTGGGCCAATGCGATTGGGGGAGAATCGTGCAGTCTGATCCCGTGTCTACCCAAAACTGAAGTCCTATGATGTGGGGGTCCCGACTGCCATAGAGGCGGCATGTCCCCCACACCCTCGGGGGTTCCTTCCCTATTTTCATGGCCAGGGCCACCCAGGGGTCCCGGTTTGGGGCGTCCCCTGCTGGTCCTGTAGCGCTTGCTTGGCTTGTGATGATGGGTGGTGTGAGGGCACGGTTGGTGGTACTGCATAGCTCTGCCATTGTATCGTTGGCGGGGGTGTGATACTGACTGCCTCCTGTGGGAGCATAGGGTATGAAGGTCCCCTGCTCCACTGTGGGTTGGCATAGATGGGCCGCCTCGCATCCATAGCGGGAGGGGGCCAAATATGGCCCGCACGCCCCCCCCTCTCCCGTTTCCCCGGGGCCGGGATCTACAGTCCCTAGCGAGGTGACCTCTCTTCCCACAGTTCCAGCAGGTCCCTTTGGGGCGCTGCTGGGGCGAGGGTGTCGCCTGAGGAAGCTGTGCTGGCTGGGGGCAGCTGGCCGCGACATGACCTGACTGGCCACATCTGAAGCAGGCCATCACACTGGTTAGGGTGTGGACGGCTGCTTGGAGTGGGGTCAGCTGTTCTTCCCTCACAACATGCTTAATCATGTCAGCCAGGCTGGCCCCGGCTGGCAGGGAACGCAATATATCTTTGGTTACGGTGTTACATTGCTGCCGAAGGCAGTCGGTTATCACCGGACCTTTAGCAACAGCGGGTAAGTTAGAAGAGTCCACCGCAGCCTGAAGGCGGTCAACAAATTGTGTAAAGCCTTCACCCTCCCCCTGTTTGATGGTCGACCATGGTGTCGGTCTGTCCACAACCCTGGATGAGGCGCGTATAGCTTCTCTGGCCGCCCGGGAAGTCGCCCTGACTTCCTCAGTCCGAAGCTGCGCAGCTTGCTGCTGGAGTGTGGCTACTTCGTCATGCTTCCCCAACAACCTAGATAAACTCGACCCGTGGAGTGGCTGCCCTTCCCCTGCTGCCTGAGCGAGCATGGCCGTACATCGGTCTGTCCATTCCTGTTTAAATATTATCAAACCCGCCCCATCAAAAAGCATACGGCTTATTTGCACTATATCAAAAGGGAGTAAATCATCATTGCTAAAAAGACCGTCCACGAGAGTGGAAACTACTCCTGAGTTAATTCCCTTTTCCGAAATAGCTTTTACTATTGTTTGAACGTCTTTGGAATTAATGGGAGTATATGTTCTTTGCTGGTTCCCCTGGGGTCCTGTAATTCTCACCGGGAAGGCATGCACCGATGCTGCGGGTGCCCATCCCGCGCATTCGATTTTGATTTTACCCCAGTCGGTGAGTTCGTATTGGGGCTGGTTCTCGATTGTGTTAAAAGTTTCGTTTGGTTTCGTCCGAAACCGCGTTGATTCAGTTTTCTCTGCTTCCGAGTCGCTGCTGGACTCGGTGGGCTCTGTAGAGCAATCCGAGGAGCTGTGGCTCCCTTCAGAGTCGGAAGTCGACTGCCAGTGAACTTCCGGTCTCTGCTGCCGTTTTGTTCAGCTTCGGCCCCGCTCCTCCCCTCGGGGGCGGTGCCGGTGCCGGTGCCGCCCCCTGGGCTCGCCCCGCCTCCCACAGGGAGGGATCTCTCCCATATATGGTGGCATCAGTGGGCGCAGCTCCCGAGTGAGTGTCCACCCTCTGCCGCACCCCCACGCATGTGCGTCTGCTGGGATCCACAGCTCCCGGCTGGGCATGGGCTCAGCGCTGGTTTCCCGCGCATGCGTGTTCGCGGCTGGCCGTGCCTCCGGGTTCTTCCCGCCGCGGGCCGGCGGGCTCCGCCCCTCCTCCCAGCCACCCGCGCCATATTCAAACGGGTAGGGCGGCGGATCCCCTCCGCCGTTCGCCCGCTCGCCAGCCCTCTCGATATTTCGGGCTTCTGCCGCCAATCCCTCCCAAAAGGACCGTGCGAGTCCCTCCGCTTCTTGCGCTAAGTCGGCTATCGGCGGGGAAGGGATGGGCGAGGGGTCCGCGGGCACCCCGGGGGGCTCCGGAGGTGGTCTGGGCCCCGGCGAGTCCCCCGAAGGGGTTCGCGGGTCCCCCGGGGGCTCCGGGGGCTCTGGGCTCGGGGAGGGATGGGATGCGCCCGGCCCCCGCGTTTTCCCGTTTTCAATCGGGTCGCCACCGGGGGGGGTTCGCGTTATCGCCCCCTCCCCCCGCTGTGGCGTGATTAACAGACAGGAGCGCGCAGTGTTCCACGCCTCCTGTTCTTCTAATGCTTTGCGTAGGGCGGCTTCTGCCTTCCCCCACGCTTTCAGGCTTTTGCTGCTGCCTGTGGCTTTTGTGTCCTCTGCTAGCGCGACAGTACATTTCTGCCACACCTCAGAGTGTAATATATCTATGGGTCGCGCAATGACCCGAAGCTCTAAGAGTCTCGTCAATGCGAGATTAAAATTCTTGAGCTCACATTTGATTCCCCATTGCATATGTATCAGACTTACGACCTTCGCTATTGCTTCCATACGAATCGCGATTCTTTGGGGCGTCCCCCTGTTTCGCCACAGTCGTTCCCGCGCTGTGGACGCTGTCCCCTGGCCAGGAGTTCCCCCGTCGCCCGGACTCGTCGCTCCCGGGATTCGACACCACTATGTTGCCTTCTTGTGAAGGTCGCGGTGACCTGGTTTCGGAGTCCAGCACGGCGATCCCCTCCTTGGGATCCCTCGGGGCCAATAACAGACGCTGACACCAATGTGGTGGACGGTTAAAGGCGTTTATTGAGGGGTCTCGAGGGTATTTATGGACTAAGGGGCTTCTCTACGTCAGACAGGGGTTTGGCTATACTTTCTAGGGTTAGTATGGAGTGGAAAGTTACTGGCATGCATAGGTTAGGGGGGCTACACGTCTGGCTACATTCCAAGGGTGATCTTTATCTATGGGGAGAGGGGTAGAAGGATTCCTGTAATTTTCCGTCACAGCCCGAAATCTTCCGAACGCCTGTCCCTATGCCTACTACAGGTATGGACCCACTGGTCATAATGTTGTTTGGTCTGTTTATATGGGTGTGGCATCTATCCCTGTATATGTTTCTGTACATGCACTATGTGCCCATCATGGTAGTCTTTTTCAGAGCAGGGAGAAGGGATCAGGATTGCTTTGTTGCTGTACTGTGTGACATCCCTTTATGACATAATAACATCAAAGGCAATGAAGGTCATTTGGGATGTGTATTCAGTGCTGCTCTCCTACTCCTGCCTCAGGTGCTGCTTTTGGGAGTGCATCAATAACCATACCCAATATATGGAGGGAACAGGGAAGGATGAATTTTCCCTGCTTTTCACACTTTTTTTCCTCCTTCAGGCCTGTTAGAACAGGTTCTGAGAATTTTGAATTTCCTTTAGATATTATGGAAACCACGTTCTTGTTGCTATGCCTCCTCGGCACAGTCTTCACCATGTTAAGAGCCAAAACAGATTTCTAGAAAGGTCATTCAGAGCTCTGCCCCGAGGGTGGATAGTCATGAGTGACATGGAATGTGGGAGGACATGGACTAGTATTTGGAGGATTTCTCTCCTCCAATAATCTGGAAGCTCAGTCCTGAACAGCTACAAGACCCTGTTAAAGGGATTAAAAATGCAAAAGAAAAATCAGTTTCCTTAGTGAGGGATGAAGAGTAAGCAGAGCCCTCACAACAGGAGGAAGAGGTGTAACTGCGCGGCTGCGGTCACAGGGAATATGTTCTCTGGCCAGGTCACTCCCTGAGATCGATGGGCAGTCACAAGAGAGGCCGTCCCCGTATCTCTACGGAGACCTTCCCGGGTGGTGCTGTGTACAGGGGCTCGCAGCTCCCTGCAGCAGACGGTTGTGGTGCAGATGACATAGCAGCAACCCAATATGAGGGACCGAGGCAAAGGAATCAAGAGGGATCACTTGTTTCAGTTCTAAGGAAGGTTTATTTCCCCAGAGGAGTCAGGGACAAGTGACAATAACTGAGGGCAAAAAACTGCTTTTTAAGGAGGGGAGGGAATAAGGGAAGGACACAACTTTTTACCAATAGGAAGGCATTAGGGAAGGAGTGCAGGGTAAGGGCTATCCAATAGAAGGCAACAAGGGGAAGGAGCAAATCTTGCAATCCAATCTTGCTTCGAGGAAGGGATGAAGGACAGGGAACACTCCAGAACAAAAGGCTGTGCTATCTTTGATAGACAGGGGGATTGACATACACTTGGCAGGAAAATCTTTGAGTAAACAACTCAGGACTGAACCATCAGGGAAGCCAAATGGGGAACATGGAATGAACCATTACAAACTTATAACAAGGAATATTTAAAACCTACTACAGAAGAACAAACTGTAAAATAACAGACTACCACAAAGAGGTAGGGCCAGAAAATCACCTGATCCCTATCCCCAGGTGGGCTGTGAGAATATGCAAAAATATTTCAGCTGCCAGTCAAGAGAGCCTCTGGGGAACTGGTTACTCCAATGCTGGGATATCACAGCCCACAATACAAAACTAGATAGTAGTAAAGCCAAGCAACTGAGATCCCTGTCCTGGGATGTGGGCATTGACAAGGGGATTGGGAAGAGAACAGATATTCCCAGTCTCTGAAGGCAACACCTGTCAAGTGTGAGGGAAAGGTATTCTCTCAAGGATAATGTAGTAGTATGCGCAAGCAGGTGGAATGCCATGGAGCAAGGTGCCCAGTACCTGAGATAATTAGCTGTGCTGGAGGCAATCTATAGGGATTTGTGGCTGGATGTTCCCCCTACCACAGAAGAGCTTATCTGTTCTGTCCATCAGCTGGTGCAATGGCTCCGGACATTCTCCCCCCTCACATGAATTGATGAGATAACCCAGGCCAGCCTGTCCGGCTAATGAGTTATCTCTTGCTAGTGAGTGTCTCAGTTTTGAGACAAATTTCAGGAGATAACACCCTGGAATGAATGTTTCCTTTAAGGAAAAAGGGCTTCAATAACTCCCTTTCCTTCTGCCAATGAGAGAAATGGATACCAGGGGGTATAAGTGAAAAAGAAATGTTTATTCGCAAAAACAAACAAACAAACAAACAAAAAAACCCTAGATATTGAAATTGTCTGACCTCTGACCTTACCCCCCAGAAACCCAATAATAGCCTTCTCTTGGCTGCAGGTACTTTCCCCTTTGGTGTAGTTACGGTTGCAGCTGCCAGGGGCACTGGTGGCTCCCCAGCCGGGCAGGGCAGGTGCAATGATTCTCCCGTGGCTGCAGGGGCTGCTGTGGTGAGAGTTTGGCCGTCTTTCTCCACGTGGACAATGGTGGATGTAGCTGGCGGAGAGGGATGGAGAAGGGGCTTCCTTTACATCTCACAGAGGCAGCCAATCCTGGTGCCCCCTCTGGACAGCGAAAGGGACTGTAGCAGGAAACCTCAGAAGCAGCTAAGCCGGAACAGCAGGGCGGGTTCCCCCGGGGCAGCAAGCAAGAGGCATCAGAAACTGCAGCTGTAGCTGGACCAGCAGGCAGGGGTGAAACAGATACAGTGTAGTAAAAAAACCTGGAGCAGCAGTAGAGGCACGGCAGGGGACTGGCAGGCAGCAGCCTGGATCCCAAACACAGCAGAGAGAGAGAGAGAGACTCGCCAGGATTTCTCACTGGCGCTGGCTGGTCCCTGGGGCCAGGCTATGCAGAGGGTGGAGGGACAGCCCCTCGGCGGGGAATGAGGGCGGTCCCAGGATTTGATGGGACATGCTCTGGCTCTGGGCTTCCCTACAGCAGAGCAACAACAGAAGCCAAGCCGGTAAGCTCAGTCACAGTGACAAAGGAAAAAGAAAAAAAGAATCGGGCAAAACCCACAGAAACAACAGGATCCCTGGTCAGACATACTGGCCGCGTGCGTCCAGTTGAGCAGCCTGTGCCAAAAAGAGGAAGGGCTGCCTCTTGCCCTGCCCCCGACTCCCTCTGGATACTCCAGCTTGGCTCCCATTCATCACGATAGCCCCAGAGCCAGGGAGAATGGGGAGTGTGGGGGGTGGGGCAGGGACAGTAGCCACTCTGGGCACAAACAAAACAAAGAAAAAACCCCAAAAATAGTATGGGATAATAAGCCATACTCAAGACAGTGAGTTATCGCTCTCTGGTGCCAGAGGTGCAACTCCCAGTTGACAGTAAACATTTTGTCTTGAGAACAAGATGTAGGGAGATAAGCTGCTGGAATTTCGGATTGACAAACACTTCACTTTACGAACTGTTATAGATGAGTAATGCGATGGTTGACTCTGACAATTAAGGGGTGGATATTAAGTATATGTTAAGAGAAGTTTTGTAGATGTATGGTTATGTTTCCCCTCCCCTTTGCATTGTTATCACGGGATGGCCTTCGTAGTCAGGGCATTTGGGTGGGTTGGCTTGTTACTATGGCAACACCTGACCTCCAATCAAGATGTAAGAAAGTGATCTTCACAATTGGACAGCGAAAAAGGAGTCGATTGACAAGACTTTGGGAGGGTCAAGAGGTAGAAAAGGCAGAACATCCATTTTGTAGATGAGCACATGGTGACTGAATCCTTTGCTCCCAGTGCTGTATTTTTCCTTATTCAGTCTTCTGTTATATTTTGATAAGGGTTTAATAAACATTCTAAATTTTTAAAAGTGAGTATCATTTCTCACAAATGGGGACTTGTCCGGGATATACACCTTGCCTCCGTGACCCAAGGAGTTTTCGATAGAGAGGCGCACCCTGCTAAAAGTTCAGCAGTTTGATCGGACTCTCCCAGGACCACCGATGGTCATAGGTTGAAACCCTGAGGACACCAAGAGACTGAATAATAAAAAAGAAGAAGGGGAAGGTGAGTACCATCCTCATAACTATTTTGGCCAGATTGTTATTCTGTAATCTGGATGTACAAACGTCAGCTTCAGACAAGTGGTTCATGGGACCAGTCCTAGTCTGTTGAAGCTTCAGGATAGTGGATGGTCGGAAATAATGGGCGGGACACGTGGGAGAGAAAAGGGGGGACCCCGTGGCCAAGAGGAAAGTGGGGATCCTGTGGCCAACGGGACGCATGAGATTGAAGGATTTGAGGGGACTTGGGAGCATCAGGGGGTGCTGTGTTGAGAGTCCCCAGGTTTGTGGCGGGGGTCACCCATCAGTGGAGACCGTGCTCATGTTGGGGCAAGGAGTCGCTGCAATTTTTCCAGCCCATTGGCACAAAGGAAGTCAGAGAGCTGCTCCACGTGGAGGAGTGGCATGCACGGCACGCAGAGCTGGAGGGCTTTTAGTGCATGGTCACCGCGATAATTTCCAGAACCCACCAAGCCAGGAGTGAGGTGGAGACAACGCCCACTGAGCCAGGAGCAGGGCAGGGCCGTCACTTGCTGGGTGGGGACTGGGGCAGATGCTGGGCTGTACTGGCTCCCCTGTAATACACACTAGCATAATGCCATGAGACCAAAGCATTGAGCCAATGAGGAGAGGAATGGCAGGGACCAATCTGGTGATACGGGAGTCCCTGGATTGTAGAAGAGTTCTTTTTTTTTACTTTTTGGAAGAAAGGTAAAGGTTTATTTTCTTTTCTTTCTTTCTTACTCTTTCCTCCTTTCCTTGTTTCCTTCCTTTCCTTTCCCCTCTTGGGAAGGTGGGCCTTGTTAGGAGGGCCTGTGGTTATCTGTCGGGATGGGACTGGGAACAAGTAGGGAATCCCCTGGGGAAGAAGGAGGAAGTGAAGAGGTACCAACAGGTATACCCCCAGATAGCCCACTGAGAAGGAAACTAGCCCGGTGGAAATATGACCCCAATACCAGAAATAAGGACGAACTCAAAATGATTTAGTACTGCATGGTAGAATGGACTAAAAGAGAAATTGGGACCAATCATGTATACTGGCCTAGATATGGATCAGACAAAAGATTAATATGTCGGGCATGACACATCTATGTAAGAGCTAAGAAACCATTCAATCAAGAAGACAGTAACTATGCTGCCTGCTGGGAAGGGAAGACTTCAGCCTTGAAGGTGAGCATGTTTAAAGTATCAGAAAATAAAGAATGGGACCTGTTAGACCATTTGCCCCCTCCACCTCCATTAGCATCAACTGCACCTCCCTTGCTCGCTGATAGGCCTAGTCAAAACACTAGAAACAGAGTAGCACAGCAAGAGGAAATCAGATCAGGAGATGGGAGCCAAGCAGTAGGATTATATCCTATGAGAAAAGTACCACTGGGTGGGGTGCAGGGAGGAATTGAATTTGTAACCATACCGCTCAATTCCTCTGACGTGAGGATGTTCAAAAAATAATAAAAAATATTACTAGAGGACCCCATTGGATTAGCAGAACAGTTAGACCAGTTTCTGGGGCCTGTCTTAGATTGCAAGGCAATGTGTATTCTATTTGCCATCTGTTAGAGGGGTGGCAGTTATCTTCTGTTAATTGGGCAGTTTTCTTTATCTCTTCCACAAACCAATCCTCCCTCCAGAGAGACATCTGCTGTTAATGGGCCATTAAATGTCACTTCGTGACTGATAAAAATTACATCATCCCACTGTGAGATGCTTCTCCCAGGGGGAGGAGCCAAGCATTCCTAACTGGATATAATTTGAGATTTTTGGGACACCAGCACAGCCTTTCCACTGGATTCCCAGAGGAACAGCTGCCTTTTCCACTGGATCTTCAGAGGAAGACTACACCCTTCTACAGGATCACTGCTTCAACAGAACCACATCTGCCACTCCAAGAGGACTGCAGCCACCATTCCAATTAGACTGCTACCAACACCCTGACCCACAGGGTGTCAGGTTGTGTTCTGACTCTGTCAGTGTTGTTTTGTTTTACTGCATTGCTTATTTTATTTTTATTTTCTTCCCTAATAAAGAACTGTTATTCCTGGTCCCATATCTTTGCATAAGAGCCCCCCTTAATTTCAAATTTATAACAATTCAGAGAGAGAGAGTTTACATTTTCCATTTTAGGGGAGGCTCCTGCCTTCCTTAGTAGAAACCTGTCTTTTCAAACCAAAACAGGGCCCAATATTTACACATGGGAAAAGATGCAATCAGTAATGACCATATTTACACTGGAGGAAAGACAGATGATCCGGGTGGCTGGAATACAGATAGGGGAAAGAGAACATATGCAGGGACCTCCTGGGGACCTGAAAATGCCCACAGTGCACCCCAATTGGGACCACAAAAGCACCGGGGTAAGGCAAGACATGGAGGAGTATAGAATAATAATTATAAGAGGTATCAAGGAAGCAGCTCCATGAAATCAGAATGCTCATAAGGCTTTTGATGAGCAGCAAAAGAGGGAAGAAACCCCAACAGAGTGGCTAGAAAGATTAAGGAAAAATATGAGGCAATATTCAGAGGTTGACCCTGATACAGTGGCCAGACAGACCTTGCTAAAGATAAATTTCGTCACTCACACTTAGCCGGATATATGGAAAAAGTTAGAAAAGTTAGATGGTTGGCAAGAAAGGAGATTAGAAGATCTTTAAAGAGAAGCACAGAAAGTATATGTGAAGAAAGATAAAGAGAAGGCCAATGTGAAGGCCAGAGTAATGGTAACTGCCATTAGGGAAGGAAACCAACACGTAAAGAACAACCCATGTAAGGGAAGGGGACCCCAAATGCGAGAAGATAGACGTAGGAGGGATGCAGCTCCTTAGCACTAAACACAAAAAGGAGAATTTGGGAAACAAGGGAACCTAGGACCAGTTTGCTTTTACTGTAAAGAGAATGGACATATCAGGAAAAATTGCCCCCCCTAAAAAAAGGACCTGAGGGTCTATGAGACTGAAAAAAGGAGAAGTGGAAGACTAAGGGTGTCAGGGGCTCTACTTCCTGGAGACAGAATACCATCAGAAGCCCTTGATAACTTTAAAAATAGGTCCCCAGGAGAAAGAATTTAAATTCTTAGTAGACATGGGGGCTGAAAGAACTTGTGTTTGTAAAATTCCAAAGGGGTATTAAAAGGGTCAAGATACTGTGCAAGTAGGAGGTGCAAAAGGGGAAGGGTTCAAAGCCTCATTTATAAAGCAAGTAAAGTTTGAAAGGACAAATAAAATAGGAATTGGGGATGTTTTATTAGTTCCAGAAGCAGGGTGCAATTTATTAGGACGTTATTCACAGGTACAGTTGAACACTGGAATACTCCCAGAGGAAGGGAAAATAGTAGTTAAGCTTCTCCAATTAAGGGAAGAAGATGAGGAAGAAATTCATTAAAAAAACCAAGGTAAATTAAAAATGAAACCTATAGTAATAAAAAATAGTTAAATGAGAACCATCCAGTTCAGGTATGACAATACCCACTCTCCCCTGCTTGGGATTGAAGGTACTTGAGACAATAGTTCACGTTCGAACTCAGGTGTTTATTGTTTCTTATCAATGTTACAGACTCACAGCTGTGAGTTCTGCAGCCCTTCATGAACAAGGCGCAAAATGGCTATCTCTTGTTACAAGGTCTTTTAAGGCTAAACTATCCAATTAAGAAAGGACACCTAAATTATTTTCCCTTTTAACCCAATAACTAATCCCTCGAAGTCCGCACTGTGGACTTTTCTGTCCAATTACAAAATACCACCCAAACCCATGAAGAAGAAGGAAGAAGAACGTAAAGAAGAACAACCTGCCTCCACCCTAAAACCTCCATCTTGCTTCATATTTATTACAATAGTCTAAAATCCCAAACTCTATGTTTTTCACCCTGTGATATTACACACTTCTAACCAACTACACACCTGCAGTCCCAGTGCTATTAATCCATTTTGGAAGCCTGTTCCATGGCCTCAGGTCAAATGCAGTGCTCTCCTGGGGGTCAGTGCCCATCAGCACAGAAAGTCTAAAATTCTCAGCATCCAGGATTCCAACAGGAGATGAGGACTGCAGCCAGTGATCCAGGACCTACTTGAAGAGGGGACCTTAGAACCATGTATGTCCCCCCATAATACACCCATGTTGTATTGCACTAAATAATTTCGTTAGCTATTATTTTGCACTGGGTGGTCTTGTTGTTTTGCACCAAATAGTTGATGTTGTACCACATGGTTTGTTCCATTCTCCCCTCTCCCCCAAAGCCCCGTGGTGGTGGTGTCTCCCCAGGTTACTCCTCCCCTCACCCCTCCCATCAGTTGTATCCCATTGGCTGTGGTGCCTCTCCTCTGCCCCCCTCCCCTGGGTTTAAAATCTCCCATGATCAGACACTCGACCTTTTTTTCCCCCTCCTGGACCCCCTGGAGTAGTTCCACAATGAACCGTGGGACATTTCGCCTGAGGAGAAAGAGCGCCTCCCATCTTTTGCTTTTGTCCTTGTTGAATTGAAGCCAGTGGTCCAGAGCTAGCTGAAACGGACTCAAAAAGCCCCTTCAAACTGACACATCCATATTACCAGTCAAGAAGTCAGATGGGACTTACAGGCTTGTCCAAGACTTGAGAGAAGTGAATATAAGAACAGTGAATCGATACCCAGTAGTGCCTAACCCCTATACACTATTGAGTAATATTCCCCCATCACACTTGTGGTTTAGTGTGATAGACCTAAAAGATGCTTTTTGGGCTTGCCCACTGTAGCAGGCCCAGGGCCTGCAAGGCCTCTCTGGAGGTCAGCAGCCTAAGATAGAAAATACCTAGTCGTGATGACTGGACCTTAGAAGCCCTTTTTTCCACCTTCGGAAAGGGCTTATGTCTCTGTAAGACTATAGGTCACATTCCCCTCGACCCCTAATATTGGACAATTTCTAAAACTCCTTGTCCTGGTTCAGGGCAAATTTTGGAGAGAACCCCCCAAAGGGGCTCCTCTAGGAAAGCAGATTCAATCGACCCCTCCCCCCAACCGGTCCGGAAGAAAATACCTCCTTGGAGAAAAGTGGAAAAAAACTGTTTATTAAACAATAAAACCTAAATAACATTAAACAATAAAACCCCTCGCTGCTCCAAAGGAGATGACAAACTCAGAAATTTCCCTCCCCGGGCTGCAGTTCAGCTCAGTCTCTTGTCAGTCCCTCCGGTGCTGGAAATGCTGCGGCCCAGGCCCGGCCTGGTGGGCCACAGATGCGAGCTGCTGGTGCTCTTCTGGGTGTTCAGTCCAGAGCAGGTTTAAACAGGTCCAAAGAAAAGGAAAAAAACCCACAGTCCAGGGAACTTCTTTGCCTCAGCTAGCTAAAGTAACTAAAAACAAAGGAGAGCTGTCCTGCTGCCTGTCCATCCACAGACAACACAGTCCAGGAGCAGGAATGTGGAGGAGTGAGTGCAGTGTCTGAAAACAAACTGCGTGCTTCTTCTCTCTCCCCTTCACTCTCTGGAACAAGTCTTAAAGGTGCAAAACTTATTATTCAGCATAAACAGAACAAGATGATTGGGGATAAAAGCATCATATAGTCAACCTAGGACACTCCTGTATCCTATAAAAACCCCTACTTTTGCCCAGCTTGGCAGAAGAGCTGTCCCTGAGAACCTTCGCAGAAGATTCAATAAAGACACTCCTGTGGAACCTCACACAGTGCTTCTCCTCTCTCTCCCCGCATCTGCCTAAGGCACTTAGCAAGCAAAGAGCTGAAATCACAAAATGAGCTGATAATCACTAAGAGCTGATATCACCTGAGCTTGCTAAGATAGCCTGCAGCGGGGAGCTGCTTGGGAACTCGGACAGGCTGTGCTGAACAAGACTGCACTATCCAGACCCGTTGCAGCCCGCCGGGGATACCCCAAAACCCGGCAGAGGACCCATTACTTGGCGCACCGAACAGAAAGAACTCTGGAGCAGCATTTCTCCTTGAAATTGTTACTGCCCTCACTCACCAAGACCCCCTGAACAAAAGTCCTCCGTTATAGAAGAACAACTCTGAAGGGCATCAGTCGACCCTCACAGCTGACATCTGGACGAGTGTCCGAGGAGACTGACAAGGCAGACCACCTACCGGCAGACCACCTACCAGCAGACCCTTGACCCACATCTTGCTGAAGAACTGTAAGTTTTAAAACAGCCTTTATTGCGTGCATTTACCTTGGGTCCTTGTTTTGCCTTTTTTTCTTTTTTTTCTCTTTTTTACTGCTGGCAGGGAATGGGAAATATGGGATTGAAACAGTACACTAAAGCGATCCCAGAACGAGAGAGACTTATATTTACTAATCCTAGAAATCCTATCTTCTAAGAACTTTTCTTTCTCTAAAGGTAATCTTTTAAAAACTAACCTGAAAAAATTTATAAAATGGATTTTTTTTCCAGTTTCCAGATACTAATACACACACTATCACTCTTAGACTCTTTTTGGGACACAGTTGGGACCAGGATATATACCTTCCAAACTAATCAAGATTTTTCTGTAACTCAGTTTATCCCTATATTTGATTCTATTACCAAAGCTGTAGGGAAAAAAAAATAGAAAATTCAGCCCCTCTGCAATCACCCCCCTGCAGAGAACATTCCAACCTTATCTGTCTCACCAGACACCCTCCCTTCAAATGCTAATCACACTGATAATAATCTTCCCCTCTCAACCCTGGAACCCAGTCCTCCGCTTTCCCTAGGTCCTAATGCCGCCTCTGGTGCTGTCCCACCCCCAACCCCTCTCCCTGTAACGGGGAACACGAAATTCGCGCCCCTCCCACCCACCCCCTCCGAGCCCGTGGGGTTCACGCGGTCCGCCTATTCCCCCCCCACCCAGCCGCGGCAAGCACAAATTCCATTCCACCGATTGCGCAACCTGTGGCATCCTGTGTGTACCCTTCTCCTGCATTAGCCGCCAATGTAACTGCGCCGGTTTCTGTCGGGTCCATGACACCCCCCCACCCCCACCGCTACTCCCTCCCCCCTGTCGTGACCCCCCCCAGTCCCTGCTGCGGTCCCTCCCACCCCTGCCACCGGTCCATCAATCCCAGCTACCACTCCTACTTCTGCCTCCCCCCTCCTCACGTGTCTCCCTACCCCCACTACCATCCCTGCCGCAGTAGGAGGTCTCCCTGTCTGCCCGTTGCAGCCCCAGCAAACCACGCTGTACCCATGGCAACCCATGCCAATCCCAACGCCTCCTCTCCCCTGCTTCTCCCTTGCCCCCATCCCCAGGCTTTCCAGCCGCCCACTCACCCTCAGTGTCCTCCCACGCTAGCACCCCACTTCCCCATGTGCCTCAGTCCTGCGCATGCTGTGCCTCTTGTGGCACTGCCATTCCAGCTCCACTGCTGCCTCCCTCTAGCCAAGCCTTGCCATGTGCCTCCTCACATTCTCTCCAGTCCCATATACCCCTGCAAAATCTCACTCCAAAATGCCATAAAAGGCATAGGGCACAGCCTGCTCGCTCTCACTCCTCCTCTAAGGACAGCAATGACAGTGACTCTAATTTTGATACAGACAACATTGATCCATGGGCTCTAATAAAAATGGAAGCAACTTAGGCAGGGGACTGGGAACTGGCTCAGAAAATCAGTGCCTTCCCAGTAACTTACATAAAGGAAAAAAGAGGTGGGGCTGCTACTAGAAAGATGTGGGAACCTAACACAAATAAAGAACTTATACAACTACGAAATATAGACAAAGAACATGGTAGAAGTTCACATATTTTTAGAAATTTCCTAGAAGCTACGTTCTTAGCACATGTTTTAGTAACCCAAGATATTAAAAATATTGCCCACTTCCTTCTTTCCCCAGCAGAATATATGTTATGGGAAAGGCATTGGAAAAGACAATTAAAAACAGTATCAGACACCTATGCTACAGATGCTTATAAGACAGATTTTACAGTTGAACAGTTGGCTGGGGAGGGGGATTTACAAAAACCCCCTGACCAAGCTGACACCTTACCTAAAGCAGCACTACAAGACTTGGCTATTGCAGCAAAAACCTCCTTACTTCTTACCCCAGATGACTCTATTCCTACCCAACACTTTTCTAATATAAAACAAGGAGTAGATGAAAGCTTTATCAAATTTGTGGACAGAATTAAAGGTGCTCTGGAAAAACAGATAGAGAGCAAAGAGGCAAGAAAAGAACTGTTGTGCAAGCTTGCCATGAGTAACACTAATGAACAGTGTAAAACAATTCTGAGGGCTCTACCCTTGGATACAGAACCTACCATAGAGCAAATGCTGGAAAGCTGTACACATCATTTGTCCACTGAAAATACGGTGGCCCAAGCAGTTGCTAAGGGTATTGCTGAAGGAGTTTCTGGTGCATATGCAGTAATGGCTTCTAAAGACCAGGCCCGCTGCTTTCACTGTGGAGACTGGACATTTTATAAAGGACTGTCCAGACAGGTCACCTACCCAAAACCCCCATAACACCTACCAAAGACCCCAGAATCAACAGCGCTACCAGCAGCATTCGGGAAACCGTCCAGCGGAGCGCGGTGGAGCCCCGCACAAAGACAACAAATCAAAAGCTGTCCAGACCCAACCACGTATCATCCCAGGAGATTCCGGACCACAAGAAGAGGATCCAACACACGGAGCGGTACAGATGGGAACCCGGTGCCAGCTGGTAATTGCTCTGTCCATTGACTTTAATAATGAGAATGTTTATTGTGTTCCCACAGGCAAGCATGATCTAAAAGGTGGTCCTTTTGACATCTTAATTATAGGTGACACTCTCCATGGCCCAGAGGAAATCTTTGTTGTTCTAGAAGTACAAACAGTGCACTCAGGACAAGAAATCTCTGTCCCGGTGTACTGCACAGACTTACCATTTTACCTTTCACAGGGAACTTCGATGGCACAAGCCTTTCTACTCCCAAAGAATCACAGGGAAAAGCTTCCTCTCAACCCTACAGCAATGTGGGCACGAGTTGTGGGACCAAGTAAGCCTACCATCGAGTGTGGTCTTACCTGCAGAGAAGAGAAGATCCACTGACCAGGGATGCTGGACACTGGTGCTGACATGACCATCATCGCTCCCTCAAAATGGCCAGCACACTGGGAACTACAACCAGTAGCAGGCATGATTTCAGGGATTGGTGGAGCCACAGTTTCTATGCAAAGCAAGAACAACATCCTCGTCGAAGGGCCTGAAGGCAAATTGGCAACCATCCACCCATTTGTGGTAAGGGCCCCCATCACCCTTTGGGGCAGGGATGTTCTATCCCAATGGGAGGCTTCCCTACATATTCCCAGTTGGGATTTCTAATTGGGGCCACTGAGGAGCGCACACTGCCAGATACCCCTCAGCTCATTTGGAAATGCCATGACCCGATCTGGATCGAACAGTGGAACCTCTCTAAAGTCAAATTGCACACACTACAAGCCCTTGTGGAAGAACAGCTTGCCAAAGGCCACATCGTCGAGACCACCAGCCCTTGGAACTCTCCAGTCTTCATACTGAAAAAGCATGGAACAGACAGGTGGAGGCCCTCCACGACCTTTGCAAAATCAACGAGGTCATCGAGAACATGGGCCCCCTCCAGCCTGGCCTGCCCTCCCCATTGATGCTGCTTAGAGACTGGACACTTGCTATCACAGATATTAAGGACTGTTTCTTCAGCATTCCCCTGCATCCCCAGGACGCTCCACAGTTTGCTTTCTCTGTTCCCTCTCTTAACAGAGAGGCCCCACTCAAAAGATATAATTCGTGTTTTCTACCTCAAGGACTAAAGAACAGTCACACTAGATGCCAGTGGTATGTTGCTCACATCCTGTCTCCCATTCTGAACCTATTCCCAGATCCAATCATCCACCACTATATGGATGATATCCTGGTTTGTGCATCAAAAAAAGCTTACTTAGACAAAGCAGTTAAAAAGACCATCGAAGCCATATAAAAGGAAGGATTCGAGATCTGTGAGGACAAAATACAGTACACCAACCCATGGACTTACCTTGGAGTCCAGATCTGGGAAAGGACCATCGTACCCCAGCAGCTCACCATCCGAGATGACCCAAAAACCCTGAGAGACACAGTTTGTGCCGATCCATTAACTGGGTACATCCACTGCTAGGAATTACAACAGAGGGCCTTGCTCCCCTGTTCAATCTTCTTTGTGGCAATGAGGACCTGGACTCTCCACGTACTCTCACAACAGAAGCCCGAGATGCCATCAGCAAGGTCCAAGAAGCCCTGTCTTCACGCAAAGCCCATTGCTTCGAGCCTAGCCTGCCTTTCCAGTTCATCATTCTGGGAAAAGCACCCCATGTGACTGTGGTCACAAGGGTTTTCAGGATGAAGAAGAGACGAGAATGTTGACTCCATGATCAGAAGGCTTGATTTATTATTTTATGATATATGTTACATTAAGACTATACTAAAAAGCAATAGAAAGGAAAAGTTTCTTCAGATGCTAGCTAAGCTAAGAATAGAAAAGAATGAATAACAAGGATCTGTGTCTCAGACAGAGCAAGAGCCAGCTCTGCCATGAGTGGTCAAGAAATCCAAACACCCACAGGAGACCAATCACCTGTTGCATTCCACAGCAGCAGATAACCATTGTTTACTTTGGTTGCTGAACTGCAGCTTGTCACAAGGAAAAATCCTAAGAAAGGATTTTTCATGAAAGATGTCTGCGACATGTCACCTTTTTTTATTTAGTTAAATTAAAAGGAAAAAGTGTTTGTAATTTTCTCTGCTGTACTCATGCCGAAGAAAAAGACAAACACTTGACAGGTTATCTGTTGCCAATCAAACTCCACTCAAGTGCTCCTGTGGAATGCACTGGGAATTTCTTCACCTGTAGAACATAAAATTCTATCATATTACTAAAACAATTCTATAATATAAGAAAATGCAAAAACAATGCAAAGAAAATTCAAGTCCAAGCAGCTGAGTTTCAGGAAAAGTCCATGGCTTGAAGATGTTCCTCTTTGCCATATCTGAAAGTTTCTTTTGGTCCTGAAACAGGCTTGCTACAGAAAGGTCCATCAATATTTATCAAAAGTCCATTGACAGTCTTCAAACAATTTTGAGAAAATTAGAAAATTTCTGAAATGTCTTGCCACAGCCCTTCATTGAACAACTTGGGCTGAAGCCAATCCCTGGCTCCTCAATGCCTCTGAGCTGCTGCCAGCTCTTTCACCCTTTTTTATTCAATTTAAATTTTTTTTTTGTTTGTTTTTTTTTTTTTTTTTTTTTTTTTGTTTGTCTTGTCGGAAAGAGCAGCAGCAGCAGCAGAGGAGCCAGAGAGAGGCCCTTGGGGGCCCTGGCCCATGTGGAAGGATCAGGAACCCCAGACCTGGCCCACAGAAAGGTGGCCCAGGACCTGAAGGGGGAAGCAAAGCCCCCAAACCCAACAGGAGGCTGGGAGGTGGCCCTGGCCCAAGCAACCAAGCCAGACAGCCCAGGCCCAGCCCCCGAGGCAGGCTCTGCATTGGCACAGACCCGCACCCTGCTGCCAGTACAACCAAACGCTTCCTTTCCCCAAAATCACCGAGGCATGCCGGCAATGGGAAGACAGAAGCTGTCCCGAGAAACTTCGTCTCGGGTCTGGGGATGTCCTTTCCCCACAGCAGACAAGCGATGCTCGCTTCCTGCTGTGCCCTCTGCCTCTGCAATGCAAATGCACCAGGTGTTCCTCCCATCTGCCTCACGGCACCACCGCCACCCGCTCTGGGCTGGGGACCAGGGGCAGAACTTTCGGGACCCACCTCCCCCTCGCCGCTGGGGCGCGCGAGGGGCGGCAGAGAGATTCGCATCCCCCAGGGGGAAACCCCGGACCAAACACCCCCCAACCCGCCAAGTATGCTGATCTTGAAAACAGGCAGTCGCGCTGCGCCCACAGCCAGCTGTCGGGCCATGCCTCCTCCACGGAAGGACAGGCTGACGCCCTCTTCCCCTGTCCCAGCTCCCCCCGTAGGGGCAGCCCCGGGACAACCCGAAAAACTCGGGGAGGAAGTCACGCTGGATGCAGGAGGCGCCTCTGCTGCTGCCGCCGGCTCCAAGGCAGCCTCTGACGCAGACATGGAGAACGGAGTCCCCGCAGGGGCGGGCAGCGGGGCCGCCTGGGGAGGCGGCGGGGGCGGCGGGGGCGGCACGGGGTCGGCAGCTTCTTCTGCGCCGGACTCTGACATCGGCCGCGGAACCGCAGTCGCAGAAGGCGGCGGGACGGCCGGGGGGAGCGGTGGATCGCCGTTGCCCAGCAACATCGGCGCAGCCGCGGGAAGCGGTGTCTCTGAGATAGATGCAGGCAGGGAAGCCGGCGGAACCGCGGCCGGAGCCCCCACAGGCTCTGCCGGAGGGACGGCCGCGGGACGGGCCGCGCGGGGAACCGCCCGCACCCGCGGGGCGGGTTGGGGCGGCGCCCGCGGCGCTGGCCGGGGCGGTGCCCGTGGCGCTGGCCGGGGCGGCGCCGCCCACTCCCATCCCCCCTGAGAGCAACGGGAGGGGGGAACAAACGGCTCCGTCTGAGCATGCTCCGAAGACGCAGTAAAAAAAACTTCGGCTGCGGGTGAAACTTCGCCCCCCCACTGTGGTTCAGGGGGGCTGGAAAGCAGCAGAGCGTCCCCCTCCAAAGGGTCTTCCCCCGGAATTGGGGGGAACGGGGCTTTGCCCTTGCAGTTAGCAATCCAGGGAAAAACAGCTGCTCTCCGTTTCAAGACTAGAAAGAGCTTCAAAAAGGTTGGATAAATTGAGGGGCATCCGAACCCCCGGTATAAAAAGAATTGGAAAATGGAGCCCATACACTCCCAGACAAACATATCGAGGGCATATAGCACATTCGTAAAAAAACCAAAGAGCTTTGCCCATCGAAAAAACTCATAGAGATCTGCCTCCAACAGGAGAATTCTGTCCTCTTCACCCCATTTTTGCCAGAGGGCAATAAGTTTCTCCTCTGAAGGGGAGAATGGAACTTCATCCTCTAGGGGAGGAGTCCTCCAGATGAGCAGCCACAAACTGCGAATGGCCTCATCTTTAGGAGGGGAAAAACCAACAGTACCTTGTGACAGTGTCCAGGACTCTCTGGCTATCTGCATGGTTCTGCTGAGCTTTCCGAACATCTTCCTGGAGGCTTTTCAGAAGGTTCCCTTTGTGGTCAGCCTTGCTGTGAACTCTGTCCAAATCCGGATCTTCAGTTCTTCAGCTCCTGGCTAGAATCCACTTCTGTGGTCACTTGTGAAGCAACCATCAATGCCACACATTTGAGATTTACCCAGTGCAGCAATGCTCCTCTGGTGGTCTCACCAAGTGATGATTGTCCTCCTCAGTCGGGGGTCACCAATTGTGACTGTGGTCACAAGGGTTTTCAGGATGAAGAAGAGACGAGAATGTTGACTCCATGATCAGAAGGCTTGATTTATTATTTTATGATATATGTTACATTAAGACTATACTAAAAAGCAATAGAAAGGAAAAGTTTCTTCAGATGCTAGCTAAGCTAAGAATAGAAAAGAATGAATAACAAGGATCTGTGTCTCAGACAGAGCAAGAGCCAGCTCTGCCATGAGTGGTCAAGAAATCCAAACACCCACAGGAGACCAATCACCTGTTGCATTCCACAGCAGCAGATAACCATTGTTTACTTTGGTTGCTGAACTGCAGCTTGTCACAAGGAAAAATCCTAAGAAAGGATTTTTCATGAAAGATGTCTGCGACACACCCCAGTTCTATGGACTGATTTTCCAATGGGACACTCAACTTCAAGACCCTTTACTAATACTGGAATGGATCTCTACAAAAAAACAACCTACAAAGACAATTACTACCTTCCAAGAAATCATGGCACATCTAATAAAAAAGGCTAGAACTCGCCTCCACTCTCTTGCAGGGTGTGAGTTAGCATGCATGTACTTGCCACTGACCACTGGGGACCTGGAGCATTTGCTCCAGACCAATGAAAATCTTCAGTTTGCCCTAGATAGTTACACAGGCTAAATTTCAGTTCATATCCCAAAACACAAACTTTTTAATCGTGATGTAACCTTTCATCTGACCCCAAAATTAGTCCAAAGTAAAACACCTCTCAAAGCTCTAACCATTTATACAGACGGCTCAGGGTCATCCCACAAGTCTGTAATGACCTAGAAGGACCCTAAGACCCAAAAATGGGAATCTGACATCCAAATAGTGGAAGGATCTCCACAGATTGCAGAGTTAGCAGCTGTTGTCAGAGCCTTTGAGAAATTCAAAGACAAACCCTTTAATCTGGTCACAGATTCAGCTTATGTTGCTGGTATAGCTATGAGAGCAGAACACGCTCTTCTCAAAGAGGTTTCCAATCCAAAGTTACACCAATTGATTTCTACATTAACACACTTAATCTCCTACAGAAAGCAACCTTACCATATCATGCATGTGAGGTCACACACAGACCTCCCAGGTATTATCACAGAAGGGAACAAGAAAGCGGATGCATTAGCCATGGCATTAGAGACTGCTAATGTCCCTAACATCTTTGCCCAGGCAAAGTTGTCACATGCATTTTTTTGTCAAAATGTGCCTGCCCTTATCAGAATGTTCAAGCTCTCAAAAGATCAAGCAAAAGCTATTGTTGCCACATGTCCAAACTGTCAAAACTACCAGATACCATCTATGGGGACGGGAGTCAATCCCCAAGGTTTGAACTGCTGCCAGCTGTGGCAGACAGATGTGACTCACTTCCCACCTTTTGGGAGGTCAAAATATGTGCACGTGTTGGACGACACATTTTCTGAAGCAGTATTTGCATCTGCACATCTAGGAGAAACTACACAGCACACCATAAAACATTTCCTCCTTGCCTTCGCTACCCTAGGAGTACCAAAGGAGATCAAAACAGATAATGGACCTGCCTATACCTCTTGTAAGTTAAGAGTTCTTCAGCGAGTGGGGAATAGAACAAAAGAAAGGCATACCTGCAAATCCCACAGGACAATCCATTGTAGAAAGGACACATCAAACCCTCAAAAGAGTCCTCAATCAACAGCAAAGAGAAACAAAAATCATATCTGCAGTTGAGAGACTTTGCAAGGCTCTCTATGTCATCAACTTCCTAAATTGTACAACATCAGAGCCTGACCCCCCAATACTTCACCGCTTTGCAAATACCACCCAAGCAAAGCTCACTGAGAAACCACCTGTGCTAGTGAAGGACCCAGAAACACATCAAATTTCTGGGCCTTTTACAATTAATTACTTGGGGGAGAGGGTATGCGTGTGTTCTACTACCATCTGGTCCAAGATGGTACCCAGGAAAAAACATAAAACCATACCTAAGCACTGCAAACACTACTTCCACAAACAAAGACAAGCATTCCCCTGAGTCAAACACAAGACCTCCTCAAAACCAAACCAGTTCTGCCTGGAGACTAAGATGTCGCCGAATGTCCACACACAGAAGAAAAGACCATCCCATCACGCGACAGCAGACAAAATAGAAAGCTGAACAACATAATGCTGCATCAAACCATAAGCCAGACACAGCCTAAACACAAAACTGTTTTCTGAATTATATGTTGTTACCCCTTTTTACGGTAAAAAACACTATTATTCCCTTTTCTCAATTCTTACCAAAACCCCCTAACCTTATACCCACTCCCCCATCCTTAGCTTATAGAGGAAAAAAAAAAAAAAAGGAGGGGGGGAAAGAACGGAGGAAAGGAACAAGGGAGAAAACCGTAACACTCCCCTCTCATCATAAAGATAACAAATTTTGCTTATATTCCCAATCAGAATCCCTATTCCTGTCCAAAGATGAAAAATATCTTCGTTGGTGCTGTCCTCACTGCTGCCTGGATGTTCTTCACTGTACCATATGCCTTTGGCTGGATTAGCCCACAACCTAGCCATAATGTTTGGATAACCTTAGCAAGGACATTAAAACAGGACAATATTGTAATAAAATCCCAATATTACCAGGTGGAACATGCCTGGGCTCGTCTGACCCTTGCTGCTGGGCCAAAGGTGGCAGCTGTGGTATTTCACCTCAGAGACACATTTGGCTGGCTGGAAGTTGCAGTTAGGCACTCGGAACAAGTCCAGGCATGGTAGAAACTCAGTTTACCTCTGATGGAAAGGCTCCAGGCTAGGTGAAGAGGAAAAGGAGATGGATTCTGCAGAGGGTTTAATCCAGAGTTTATTCCAGAGTCACATATGTCTGAATCTTGTAACAGCTCCACAGAATCCCAACCGCATGGCCTCCATGTCTTTTAAGCATGGGGGCAGGGGGAGGGAAGGGACAGGTGAACCACCAACCAGGTGGGAGGGGGGGAAGGCTCAGGGGACAATGACATTTGGACGAGCCAATGACCCCAGGCCTGAGGGGCATCTTTTGAACTTTTGCCAATCACACGACGCCCCTGCTGGAATGATAAGATTGACTGACAGCACTTAGCAAGGAGGCAAGGGGGAGGGGAAGGGAGAGGTTGGCACACCTGGGGGACTGGGATAGGTGAAACAGGAAATGGCATCACACTGCAACAGGAATACATGTGCTTATCTATGAGGAGCACTGTTTACCCACTTTCCACATGTCTGGTAGGAATTCCCTTCATAGCAGATGACTGGCCCGTCTATAACTCAGAGCTCCTCCGCACCACAGCTGAGACCCAACCCGGTAGATACTTGGGACAAGTGGACAAAAATGTTGCCCAATGCTCTAGAAGAACCCCAAGATCTGGACCTGTTGGGGTCCTCCTAGGACACAAACTGTGTCAAATTTTACTTTAGATGTCCGAAAAATAATTGACCAGAAATTGACCAGAAAAAAAACACATACCGAAAAGACATATCACCCATTAACAAAGCCTATAACTATCCTGACTGGTGTAATTACATGACTCGTGTGATCTCTGTGTCCTCGCTCCACCCCAAAGTATTACCCAAGGGAACGTTTCTCATCTGTGGTGACAGAGTATGGGCTGGGATCCCCTCCCAACTCCAGGGAGGTCCCTGTACCCTTGGAAAACTTTCTACCCTCGCTCCAAATATCACCTTGTTATGTAATTGGAGAAAAGAAAGTGAATTTAAACGCCACAAAGATCCTACATGAAATTTGATTAAAGTTGCGATCCCAAATTATATGATTGGAACAAACCAAAAAAGATTGCTGTCTCCCTATTCCTACCATGGGTAGCTGCAGCTAAAGCCCTTGGTGAAATAAATAATCTCGGGTGCTGGCTCAGCAAGCAAGCCAACACTACATCGACTGCCCTGAGCGATCTCTTAAAGGAAGAAGAAATCACAAGACATGCATCACTTCAAAATCGAGCAGCAATTGACTTCCTGCTGCTTGCCCACGGACACGGCTGCCAAGACTTGGAAGGGATATGCTGCTTCAATCTCTCTTCACGCTTGGAATCCATCCATGCAAACATCCAGGAACTGAAGGAACTTGTGAAGGACTTGAAAGTAGAAAACAACCCCGACTGGGTCAATGAACTTTTTGGTCAATGTGGATGAACAGGATGGGTTGCATCTTTGGTTAAGGGAATGTTGTGGATTTTCCTTGTAAATGTCATTGTATTAGCTATGTTCTCATGCCTTGTTCATTGTTTCAAAAGAACTATAGGGAATGCCTTTTTTCTAAGTACAGAAAGTGGAGTTGTAGCAGGCCTAGGGCCTGCAAGTCCACTCTGGTGGCAGCAGCCTAAGATAGGAAATGCCTAGTCATGATGACTGGACCTTAGAAGCCCCTTTTTCCACCTTCAGAAAGGGCTTATGTCTCTGTAAGACTATAGGTCACATTCCCCTCAACCCCTACTATTGGACAATTTCTAAAACTCCTGTATCCTATAAAAACCCCTACTTTTGCCCAGCTCAGCAGAAGAATTGTACTAGAGAACCTTCGCAGAAGATTCAATAAAGACGCTCCTGTGGAACCTCACACAGTGCTTCTCCTCTCTCTCCCCGCATCTGCCTAAGGCACTTAGTAAGCAAAGAGCTGAAATCACAAAATGAGCTGATAATCACTAAGAGCTGATATCACCTAAGGTTGCTAAGGTAGCCTGCAGCTGGGAGCTGCTTGGGAACTCAGGCTGTGCTGAACAGGACTGTGCTATCCAGACCCATTGCAGCCCGCCGGGGATGCCCCAAAACCCGGCAGAGGCCGTTTTAGCCCACAAGCAGGAGAAAGTAGAGATATATTTGCTTTTGAATGGGAGGACCCCGATTCAGGAAGAAAGCAACAGCTTTGGTGGACTAGGTTACCCCAGGGGTTTTCCAAATCCCCAAACCTATTTGGTCAAGCACTAGGAGAAGTACTACAACTTTTCTCCATCAAACCTGAGATAAACCTTATCCAATATGTAGATGATTTGCTTCTCTCAGGAAGGGAAGAAAACAAAGCTCGAGAATCCACCATAGTGCTGTTAGATTTTCTGGGACACCAAGGACTTTGGGTATCAAAAGGGAACCTCCAATTTGTAGAGCATGAAGTAAAATACCTAAGACGTGATTTGTCAAGGCAGACAGTGATTGAACCCTGAGAGAATTACGGGGATAGTCTCACTTCCATGATCAAAAACTAAGAGGGAGGTTAGTAGGCTTTTAGGCTTGTTAAGATATTGTAGGCTATAAATTGAAAGATAGACACAGGCCATCAGGTTCTTGTGTGAAAAACTAGTAGAAGAAGAGGTTAGGTGGGAAGAAGATGGTGAGCAAAAGTTTGAAGCTTTACAGCAAAAATTAGTCAGTGCACCAGCACTGAGTCTCCCTGCCTTAGACAAATCTTTCTATCAGTTTGTAGATATTGAAAAAGGGGTAGCTCATGAAGTACTTGCCCAGGACTGGGGAGGATCCAGTGTTGTAGTGTGTTTTTGTTTTATAATGGTTTTGTCTTTATATTCCCTTCTTTTCCCCAAATGGTTTACCCCAGATTGTATCCCCTCTCTCTACGTGTGTAATCCCTCTCCTTTGCTGAGAACATCCCCAAATCCCCACCCTGGCTCTCTGTCAGTCACTCGGCATCCCATCCCCTCCATCTAGAACTTTCGGTCTAGGACATTGAGTCATTAACCAGAGGCTAGGGGTCAACCGCCCAAGTGTTACCCCATATGCTGTCCTAAGTGTCCATTCCCCCAGTATCCATACCTTAAATTTTCTTATTGGTCAGTAAATGTTATCTACTTTTGGTTTTCACCTCCCTTTAAATGTAACCTTGGCACCTCTCCCAGGGCTGTCAGCAGGAGGCCCCCTGAGGTTGTAAGGGCTCCCCGGAGCTCCTGAAATAAACCTTCGATTAACCTCTGCTAAGAGTCGACCCCTTCATCTTCCACCGTTGTTCCAGCATCTCCTCTGCTGCAGGCGATCAGCCTAGCTGCCTTCCATACCCCCGGGGCATGGGAGAGTGCACCCCCCCCCCCCCCCCCCCCCCCCCCCGCTGTCCACCATGTCAGGGCTGGCCAGGGTTCCCTCAGTGGCATTCAGAGGGACTCTGTAGCACTCAGAGGAACCAGAACATTCCAGGAAACCGGTGGCCTATTTATCAAAACTACTAGACACTGTCAGCCAGGGGTGGCTGACCTGCATTCAGGCGGTGGCAGCGACTGCCGTACTCGTAGAGGAAAGGTAAAAAAAATTACCATTTAGGGGAAAATTGAAGATATATACCCCACACTCAATTAGAAGTATCCTAAGCCAAAAGGCTGAGAAATGGTTCACTGATTCCCGAGTGTTAAAGTATGAAGCCCTCTTAATAGATAATGATTTAGAACTAATAATGAGTAACCAACTCAACCAGCCCAGTTTTTGTAGGAGAACCAGATGAGGGACTACTACATAATTGCCTAAAGGCTATAAACTAATAAACTAAAGAAAGAGAAGACCTAACAGATCAACCACTCCAAGAAGGGAAGCAATTGTACATCGATAGATCTTCAAGGATAATCCAGGGGCACCAGGTATCAGGGTATGCTACAGTAGATGAAGAGTTAGCGGCCATAGAAAAGGGAAAGTTACCTTCCAACTGGTCAGCCCAAGCATGTGAGTTATATGCCCTAAAACAAGCTCTAAATATTAACACAGAAAAGAAGAACAATATATACAGACTCAAAATATGCTTTTGGAGTAGTGCATACCTTTGGAAAAATTTGGGAAGAGAGGGGGCTATTAGATTCAAAGGGAAAGGGACTGATTCAAGAAAAATTTATTTTAGAGGTATTAGAAACCTTACAATTACCAGAAGAAGTAGCAGTAGTATATGTTAAAGGACATTAAAAAGTGGTGACTCATGAGGGACAAGGGAACAATTTAGCAGATTTAGAAGCTAAGAATGCAGCTGAATTTGGGACAGAAAAATTAAAAATAGTATTAACCCCCATGAGAGAAATGCAAAAAGTCCCCATATTCAGTGAGACAGAAGAGAAAGAACTCCTTAAAATAGGAGCCAAGAAAGATAACGAAGGGAAGTGGAGATTAGCAGATGAGAGCCTAGTGTTGAATAAACCCCTTGCCAAGAAAATGCTGGAAGGCATGCATAGTACAACACATTAAGGTACTCAGGTGCTGAGGATCAATTTCTAAGGGACTGGGGCTGCATAGGAATTTTTGGAATAGCTAAACAAGTAACTAAACAGTGTGTATTATGTCAACAACTGAATAGGAAAATCATGAGGAAAACACCCAGAGGAGGGCAAGAACTAGCCTTAAGGCCCTTTCAAAATATCCAAGTAGACTTTACTGAACTTCCCCAGGTACAACAGTTGAAATTTTTGTTAGTGATAGTAGATCACTTGACTCATTGAGTAGAGGCGGTACCCACTGTTAAAGTCAATACCAATATTGTGAGTAAAACCTTTCTAGAATCAATAATTCCCTGATATTGGATAGTAAACAGGTTTGATTCAGATCAGGGAACTCATTTCACATTGAAGATATTGCAGAAAGTTGTTCAAGCCCTGGGAGTGAAATGGGAGTTACATACTCCATGGCATCCACAGAGTGCTGGTCATGTTGAGAGGATGAATAAAATTCTTAAAAGAACCCTAGTTAGGCTGATGATTGAAACCCAAATGTCATAGATAAAATGTCTCCCTTTAGCCTTGTTAAGAATTAGAATCCAACCCCAGTCAGATCTTGGGGTGTCACCCTATGAAATGATGTTTGGGTTACCCTTCCTGACCTCACCCCAGGGAGTTGCCTCCTATGAAGAAGAGGAAGCCAATGCCAAGAAATATGTTACGTCTATAGCACAAACCTTAGAAGGGCTAAGACATAAAGGGGCAATTCCTCAAACTACCATCCTGGATTTCAGAATCCACAATATTAATCCTGGGGATTAGATATTGATCAAATTATGGCGAGATCAGCCTCTAACTCATCAGTGGGAAGGTCCCTTTTAGGTACTGCTTACCACCTGTTGCCGTTACTGCATGGCGACCTGGTTCGGAGGGGTCCGGCACGGTGACCCAAGGCCCAGGGTCACTCGGTCCAATGCTACATACACCAATGTGGTGGACAGCAAATGGCGTTTATTGAGGGGTTTCAGGGGCATTTATGGACTGGGCAGTCTGTGTCATTTCCCTCTGCTCACGTCCGGCCGGGTGCGGCCAGGTACAGAGCAAAGGTCAGACTGCAGGGTGAGGGGGAGCTTCTTATCTACCCGTACAGCCCGAGATCTTCCGCACGCAGGTCCCTAGCTCTCCACATTTCCCCCCCCCTCATGATTAGTAAAAATCTTATAAAATGTAAAGGTTACAAAATTTCATGGGTTAGTAGAATTAGCATAAAATCGTAAGTGTGTTAGTAAGTGGCACACCTTAAAGTAATTGTCGGCGCTCGAGAAACAAAATGTTAGCCGTTTCCAAACGCCTTTTAACAAATAGCACCAGTTTGTTTAATATGCAAGGCCCGAAGATTAGGGTTAGTAAGATTATAGTGACTGGGCCTATTAGGGTAGAAATCAGGGTGGTGAGCCATGGAGACCGGTTGAACCACGACTCGAACCAGCCCTGTTGAGCTTCTCTATCTGCTTTCCTTAGGTTTAGCCGATTTCTCAGTTCGGCCATGGAGTCTCTGACGACTCCGGTGTGGTCTGCATAAAAGCAGCATTCCTCTTTCAAGGCAGCACACAGGCCTCCTTGCTGCATGAGCAAGAGGTCCAGTCCTCTCCTGTTTTGGAGGACAACCTCTGAGAGTGAGGAAAGGGATTTTTCCAGGGAAGAGATGGATTTCTCGATCCTTTGCAAGTCCTCAAGTGTCATCTGCAGTTGTGCCAGTCCCTGATGTTGTGTTGCAAGGGCCGAGATGCCTGTGGCAGCGCCGGTAGCTCCTAGACCGAGGAGCATTGCGATGGTGACGCCTGTTATCACCTCCCATTTGTAGAGCCGGTTGGGTTCCTCGACCAAGCGGTACACCTCTTCTTCTTGGCGATACAGGACTCTGGGGACAATTAGAACTTGGACACAAAAGTCAGTAGAATGGTCGAATTTGTCAAGGAGTACACATGGGCTTACCCCGGATCTGTGACAGACCCACATTCCCAATGCAGCTGGGATCACCCACTGGAACTTCCCTCCCTTAAGTTTGACGAATTCCTTGCAGACGTTGCCCATCTGCTTTGCCAAGGTTGCATTGCCAAAGCATTTGCCCTGGCCCGTAACCTGACTTAGGGTGATACCTCTCCGGGGGGTGTCCCATCTGCATTGGCGTGGATTGTTTGACTTAGAGAAGATGAATGGGAGATCGAAGGCAACACCTTCGTAAAAAGGGGGTTGTGCATCATAGCATAACCAGCATGATTCTGTGAAGTTCGGGTTGGATTGGTTTAACGATAAGAAGGTAGCATTTAACACACTTAAGAATGGACTGGAGAGGGTTGGTTTGGTTAAGAGACCGGATGGGGAGGCTAGTTTCGACCTTTGTGTTTCACGGCTAGAACTACCGTTAGCTGCGATCTCTTCCCCGGGTCTACTTACTACTAGAACCGGATTGGGTCCGACTGATTGGGATACTGAAGCTGGGAGTCTGGCAATTCGCACATTCACCCACTTTTCTGACCCTTGAAGGACTACTGTCCATGCTTTGCCCATGGCCCAGCTAGGGTGATTCGGCTGCAAAACTGTCATGTTATAGTGAGTGCATTTTCGGGATTCAGGGACTTTATGGTGGTTTCGATAGAAACTTCCCTGAAGGAAGACGGGTGTTTTGCAGCCTGCGGGTGCCCAGGTGAACTGTAGGAATCTGTCAGGCTCTTGTGGGTCCCACCCAGGTCCTGATGGCCTGGCATCTGTAACTATTGTTTCACAGCCCCAGTGCCCACAGTATCCCCACCCTGGGCGATTGCAATAACTTTTTCCTGGGTTTGATGCTGGGCACCAGTAAGTTAGGTACATGTGTGTGGCGTGTGAAGAATAGGGGTCTACCTTTGGTTGTCCCGGAAACAGGTCGGTGACGCGAAGCACGAAGGACGGGCGTTCGGCGTGGTGATGTCTCTGAGCATCTTGTCACCAGTAAGATGCTGCATGACCCACCTGAAGGGCTGATGAGGGTAGTAGTCTGGACTGGCTTGCCCTCTGGCGACAAGCCCCAACAGCAAAATCACACAGAAACACCGTTGTTGCTTTAATTTTGATAGCACGAGCTTCTCAGGAGATGTTGGGTTGCTCGTTGGCCTCTCTCTCTTTCCCAGTAGTGGGGCATATGAGTTTCGGGGACGTCCAATGATCCAGTCCTGCAAACAAAGTCTCACAATTATCATGAGTTTCCCTATGAAGGTCTGGTTTGATAGATTTGAGTGGACACCATTTAATGTCCCCGTCCTTTTTAACGGCCGCATATCCCCGCCCCGTGAGCACCAATCTCCAACCCTGTTCCCACTCCCCTAGTTCATTTTTGATCACCACCCGTGGGCCTTCCTCTAGCGCCTGAGTGGCCCAGTGTCTCTGAGCAGGACTGTTTGTTTCGTCCCCCCTAGGGAATTGATTTAACGCTAGCAGCGCAGTTGCCAGCATGCGCGCCTGGTCACCCGGAGGAATGGCATTGGTGAAGCCTTCTGCCTTTGCTAGCACTTCCAGCTTAGTTTTCAGAGTCTGGTTTGCTCTTTCGACGATGGCTTGCCCGGTGCTGTTGTATGGGATGCCATGCACCAAGGCGATGTTCCATTTCGAGGCGAATGCTTGGACTACCTTTGAGATGAAGTTTGGGCCGTTATCTGTTTTGATCTGTTTTGGAACTCCAAGCCATGCCATGGCTGTTAGCCAATGTTGGATGGTCGCTTTGGAATCAGTCTTGAGATGCTGTGTGGCCACAATCATGCCACTGTATGTATCTACGGTAACCGCGAGCCACGCTCGGGGTTTCAACAGCTGGCATTGTGTAAAGTCTGTTTGCCATATTTCTGAGGCTTTGAGGCCTCTGGGGTTGACGCCACTCAACCACAGTGGTGACTTCTGGCAGTGGGGGCACGTAGCGACGACGTGCTTTGCGTCCACGGTAGAAATCCCGCACCTTTTCGCAAGCGCTTTAGCTCCGATGTGAAGGGATTCGTGCAACTGACGAGCTTCTTTCAGTGTCCATACGCCCTTTGCGGCGGCATCAGCCTTGTCGTTGCCTATTTGATAGAATCCTTTGACCAGGTCGTGGCTGTTGATGTGGATGACTGATATGGTGCCTTTCCGTGAATAGAGTGCTTCCTCCAGCATCGTTGCCACTGTGGACACTGACACACCTGGTCCGGACATGGCTAGGCAGAGCTTGGCCACAAATATGGAATCAGTCACAATGTTAAGGTGTTCTTCTGGGAACAGTCCGCACGCTAGCACTACAGCTGCTGCTTCAAGCTGTTGGACCGAAAGCGTGGGGTCGGTTGCCTTGACACATTGCCACTGTTCTCCTGACTGCCATACTGCCGCCACGGTGGAGGTCTGTGATGATGCGTCCATGAAGATGGTTGGTCCCGCCCGCGGTCGGTCAAGTTCTTTTGGTGGGAGGTCGATATCGATGACCATGAGCAGCCGAGTCCAAGGGGGTTTTTCCGCGTAGCGAATCTCTCCTCCAAAGCCTGTAAGGGCCATGGCTAGATATTCCGATATTGTTGTTGACTGCGCAGAGAGCTGTTTGCGGAGAGGCAAGCTTATCCTGGAAGGTTCGATGCCCAGATGTCTTAGGGCAAGTTTCCTGCCTTTCATGATGAGGCTGCAGAGGCACTCTACTCCCGGGGAAAAGGCACGCGACGGTTTCCCCAAGACCACCCATAGTATTGGTTGGGCCTTGTCGGGGGGTCCTTGGGCTAAGGCTCCCACTCCCCCCTTTTTTGTAAAGTGGACATACAGATCGACTGGAGCACTTGAGTCCCATCTGGTGAGCATGCTCTCTGACATCTGACGTTCGATGAAGTCGAGCGAGCCTACCGCTTCCGGTGTCAGGGTTTTTTGCTCCCATGGGTTCTTCCCTTTCAAGAGGTCATTCAGAGGGTCCATGACCTCGGGAGGAATCAGGACGATGTTGCGGAGCCACTGTAAGGACCCTACCAGCTGTTGCATGTCGTGGAGCGTCTTGATGTCTCGGCAGATTTTCATCTGGGGAGGAGTTATGTAGGAGCTTGTGATTCCCACTCCTAGGAAGGTCACGCACGGTCCCTTTTTTATTTTTGCACTCGCTACCTCAAAGCCATTTGTCCTTAAGGTCTCGGAGATGGTAGACACCAGCTGGTCCACTTGTCTCGTGGATGGTGCGGCGATCAGGATGTCGTCCATGTACTGCACAATGGTTACAGTCGGATTGCTCTGCCGGACTGGTGCTAGCGCTCGGTCCATGGTGATCTGGCAGATAGTCGGGGAGTTGAGCATTCCTTGTGGAAGCATCCTCCATTGGAAGCGTAGGTTGGGCCGCTGGCTGTTTGGGAAGACGATGGAGAAGGCGAAACGCTCCTTGTCGTCTTCGTGCAGGGGAATAGAAAAGAAGCAGTCTTTGATGTCGAGCACTGCACAGGGTTGTCCTTTTGGTATCACAGAGTTCATGGGCAGCGAAGTTTGCACAGGGCCCATAGGCTGGATTCTCTTGTTCACTTCCCGCAAGTCGTGCAGGAGACGAAAGCCTTCACCAGACCGCTTAGGTATTACGAAGATCGGAGTGTTCCATGGACTCGTGGAGGGTTCTATATGATTCTTGTGTAATTCACGGCTAACTAACTCAATGAGGGCAGTCATTTGAGGCGTTGACAAGGGCCACTGTTCGACCCACACTGGGTCGGCTGATTTCCAAGTCAGCTTGATGGGCAATGGCGGGTACACGACAGTGGCCCTTAGAATAAATTTGTCACCCTAACATCCAGCAGGGCTAGGGCATCCCTCCCTAGCAAGGGTGGGCAGTCCGACATCACATATGCAGTGAGGGTGATAGTTCTTCCCGGTCCTCTCTCAGTGCAGAGGGTTATTGCCACTGGTTGGGTGCTCTTGTGGGCTCGGGACAGCCCTCCAACTCCGCCCACCATGGAGGCTACTTCTAGCTTCCATGGTCGAGGCCAATGTATGTCTGGGATGACGGTGACATCTGACCCTGTGTCCACCCAAAAGGGAAGGCAGATGGCCGAGTCGTCGGAGCTGTTGTGGAGACAACACATTGCCCACACGATCAGTGGGTGTTTCCCCACCTTCACGGTGAAGGCCACCCATGGGTCCCGTTCCCATGCTTTCATGGCCAAAGCCACCCAGGGGCCTCGACCCCAGGGAGCTGTTCTTGGTATTCCTGAGGTGCAGATGGGTTCGGTTGAGCCTTTGGCTGGGCGACAAAGTTGGTCATTCCCTGAGAGGGTGGAGGTGGTGGGTATGAAAGCCGTGTGCCCCATTGGGGGTTGCTGTAGCTGGGCCGCTGCATGTTCCAGGTGGGAGGAGGCTGGATACGGCCCGGCTGCCCCCTCCCTCTCCCGTTTCCCTGATGCCTGGATCTGCATTCCTTAGCTAAATGCCCTTTCTTTCCACATGCCCAGCATGGTCCCCTAGGTCTCCCCTGGCGTGGTGGAGCAGCTGCTGGTGGGCGCCCTGACTGGGGGCAGTTTGTTGCCACGTGCCCAGCTTGGCCACACTTAAAGCATGCCATGACACTCGTTATTGCAGTGTGAACTGCTGCTTGAATGGGAGCTAGGTGTTCTTCCTTTGCAACGTGTCTGATCATGGCAGCTAGATTAGACCCTTGCGGCAGTGATCTTAAAATGTCTTTGGTGGCTGAGTTGCATTGCTGGCGTAGGCACTCTGCCAGCACAGGACCCTTTGCCTCTGAGGGTAATGTTGAGGAGTCCAAGGCAGCCTGTAAACGATCCACAAACTGAGTGAAGCTTTCACTCTCACTCTGCTTTATTGTGGACCAAGGCGACGGTTTGGCTATTACTTTGGAAGCAACACGGATGGCTTCTCGGGCAGCACGGGTTGTTGTCATAACCTCATGTGCCCGCAAGCCCTCAGCCTGTGCCTGGAGGGTGATCGTTGTAGGGTCTGTGCCCATTAGCCTCTGTATGCTGGAACCGTGCAGTGGATGATCTGCCCCTGTTACCAGGGCTAGCTGCTTAATACAGTTATCCTCCCATTCCTGTTTAAAAACAATCATCCCTGCCCCATCAAAAATCATTCTGCAAGTCTGCTTAATATCAAAAGGTAACATGTCATCCCCTCCAAAAACGCTGTCAATGAGTGTGGAAACCATGGCAGAATTAATTCCCCTATCTGCAATTGCTTTAATAATTGCCTGCACGTCTTTCGGGTTTACCGGGGAATAGGTCCTTTGATTCCCGCCGGCTCCCCCCACCCGAACCGGGAACACCAGTTTCGCCGACGGAGTCCATTCAGCACACGCTATTTTTATTTTCCGCCAGTCTGTAAGCGGAGTTCGATCTTTCTCCGATATCCCCTTCACCCATGCAGGAGCGCTGTGGCTAGTGACCTTGTATGCCGCTGCTCTCCTTCTGTTAAAACCCGAATCCGAGTCGGAACTCCCCGATCCTTTCTCGAGCTCGGAGCTCGGAGCTCGAGTCCGAGTCCAAGTCCGAGTCCGAGTCCGAGTCCGAGTCCGAGTCCGAGTCCGAGTCCGAGTCCGAGTCCGAGTCCGAGCCCGAGCCCGAGCCCGAGCCCGAGCCCGAGCCGGAAGTCGACTGCCCGGACGTTTCCGGGCTGCTCTGCCTTTTTCTCGGGCTCCGATCCCGCCCCTTCTTGCGGGGGTTGGGCCGTTCCCTCCCCCTGGGGTCCCCCCGCCTCCTGCTGGGGGAGGTCCTTGCCCTATAAGGACCTAATGTGAACCGAGCGCTCTGATTGGCCTTACGCTCCTCCGCGGGGGCCGCCCCGTCCCCCCGCTCGCCCGCGCATGCGTTGTTAAGCAGGCTGACTGCATTTCCGCCCGCCGTGTTCTCCTTTCCGCCCTGAACACGCGGTTCGGCGCCATTTTCAAACGCATACGGAGGGGGTGCGCTTTTATCCACCCCTTCGGGGTCCGGCGATTTCGCCGCCTCCCGCGCTTCCTCCGTTAACCCCCGCCAAAACGCCCGCGCGCGTTCCACCCCCTCTGATGGTAAGGCGGTCTGCTCGGGGGAATCCGGCGCTCGCGGTTCCGCGGTGCCGATCTGATCGAAGCCCTCCGCAGTCTGCGTTGCCGCGCTCACCCCCAACTGCGGCGTGGCTAATAGCCAAGCCTGCGCGGCTTTCCAGGTCTCCTGCTCTTCTCTAGCTTTCTGCAGAGCCTGCACGACTCTGCCCCATGACTTTAGAGCTTTCCCTGAGCCTGAGGAAATAGTCTCCTCAGCTAAAACCTTTGTACAAGTATCCCATATCTCCGGATGGAGAATGTCCACCGGGCTGTCTATCGCCCCCAGCTTAATAAGTCTCAGTATAGCAAGACATAAATCTTTTAGCTTACAATCAATCCCCCATTGAGCATGCATCTGAGTTACGACCTTCGCTATGGCTTCCATGGTCCACGCTGGTCCGGGGGCGTCCCCCCCGCTGCACTAGGCCTGCTGTGCAGCCGCTGGTCCCCTGTCCAGGCGAAATCCCGAACTCCGGGCGCTGCGATTGTCCCGGGTCTCGGCACCAGATGTTGCCGTTACGGCGTGGCGACCTGGTTCGGGAGGTCCGGCACGGTGACCCAAGGCCCAGGGTCACTCGGTCCAATGCTACATACACCAATGTGGTGGACAGCAAATGGCGTTTATTGAGGGGTTTCAGGGGCATTTATGGACTGGGCAGTCTGTGTCACTTCCCTCTGCTCACGTCCGGCCGGGTGCGGCCAGGTACAGAGCAAAGGTCAGACTGCAGGGTGAGGGGGAGCTTCTTATCTACCCGTACAGCCCGAGATCTTCCGCACGCAGGTCCCTAGCTCTCCACAACCACCAAATCAGCTATGCGAAATGCAGAGTGGAGATGGACTCATGCTAACAGAGTTAAAAGCCCAGTAGGAGAACCCAAAGAATAGACTATAAAATCCAGACCGGGTGAGATGAGATTGACTCTCAAGCAGAGACTGAGAGACAACCAGAGAAACAACAAGCTGTCCAAAAAGTAGAGTCAAGCTTCTTCCAGCCAGCTCGAGGACTGTCTTCCTGTTTTAATAGATAATTACAAGCATCTGCTGAGGCAAAGTATACAAAGAACCGTAAGAGGTATTCGGGCAGTTTCCTTAAGAACCACAAGCAAAGTAAGACAAGGAATGGAAAGCAAGACTGGGTTGGCCCCTTTGTTCACTATCAAGAAGATTCTATAGCCCTGCTGTGGGTAGCAACCCAGTAGGCATGGCAAGGTAGGAGCAAAAAGGCTGTTTTATTCCTCGATTACCATTTAATACAACAGGGACTAGAGGGCAAGACCGAGTTGGCCTCTGTACTCACCATTAAGATATACCTACTATGGGTAGCAACCCCATAGGCATGGTAGATGGGAGTCAAATGCATACTGGACCTCTGTAATGCCCTTTTGTCCAAATAAGTGTGTCTGGGAAAAACCTAAGATTTTTTTCTTCTCTTCCCACTGTCCTTGCCCACATCAACAGATGCTAGTATGGCTCATTTAAGAGAGAGAAAAAATTTTTGAGTTAATTGTTCGAGCCAAATGACTTATAGAAAAAGAAAAGGGGTTTGTTATAGATGAGTAATGCGATAGTTGAGTCTCACAGTTAAGGGGCGAATATTAAATATATGTTAAGAGAAGTTTTTTAGATGTATAGTTATGTTTCTCCTCCTCCTTGCATTGTTATCATGAGATAGCCTTAGTAATCAGGGCATTTGGAAGGGTTGGCTTGTTACTATGGCAACACCTGACCTCCAATCAAGATGTAAGAAAGTGATCTCCACCACTGGACAGTGAAAAAGGAGTCGATTTGATAGTAAAAGATTTTAAAATCATAGAAAATTCAGGGAGTTAGAAACAAAGTTAGGCTTAGTAGGCCCTGGGAAATGTTAGGCCTTGTATTTGCTAGATCATGTGAAACTGCGCCTGTGTTGTCAGTATATGATAAATGATATAATTGTTAGATGTGATTAGATATAATTATTGTTTAAAGAATAATGAGAAACTATGTTAGGGGTGTGAGGAGGATCACAAGGAATCCATGCTTGGATGAAATCAATGTATACAATAGAACAATATAAGTTTAATAGTTAATATGTAAGTTACATAATGATAGAATATAAAACATGTTCGGCTCGAAACCATGTCGGGTCAGATCTGGGTCTGTGCACCCCTGACACCCAGAGCTCTTCAATAAAAGCACCTGCATATAATCATTCTGTGATTATGTGTTCCTGAATGCTAACAGATTTACAAGACTTTGGGAGGGTCTAGAGGTATAAAAGGCAGAACAGCCATTTTGTAGAAGAGCACATGGTGACTGAATCCTTTGCTCCTGGCCCTGTATTCTTTTTTTTATTCAGTCTTCTGTTGTATTTTTGATAAGGTTTTAATAAACCTTTTAAATATTTTGAAAGTGAGTATAATTTCTCACACTACCAACTCCTGGGTTCCAGCAATGTTCAGCTAATATAAATTCCAAGAGGAGATAGGGTCAAGATGTCTGATTGCCTCATGTCTCTTCGGCCTTAAATACCCCTGGGCCTTCCTGGGCCCTTCCCCCAGGTGGGACTTCTTGTCATCTGGACACTCAGGAGCTGGATTAGGGGCTCCAGAGGTGGGGTGTGGAGCATTGCCTTTGCTGTGCCCATAATTGGCTGCCACTGTTGGGCTGTGATACTGGCTCTACGGCATGGGGATGTACAAGGCAGTGCATTGTCTAGCCAGGGCATGGCCTTACCTGCCCCTTCCCCCACACACATGCACCCCACAATGTCTTGAGACATCAGTCTTTCCAGTCTCTCACGCTGCCGTACAGGAAACACAAAACTGTTGCAGTATCTTGAAGTCTGGCAGAGATTTGTCTCATATGGATATTAAGCAGTTTGCACATGGCTGTGTGTCTTGGTTTGAAAGACAGGTTTCTGGTAAGGAAGGTGGGAACCTGCCTTGGAATGAAAAATGTGACCCTCTTCCCTCTGAATTATTATAACTTTGAAATTATGGGACTTTCAGGCAAAGATATGGGAAGAGGAAGAACATTTCTTTACTAGTATGTACATGGATAACAAGGCAAACAAACAACAACAATGGCAGCAACAACAAACAAAAACAGAAACCCAACAACAGCCTTCTCTCAGCTGTCAAGCACTTTCCTCTTTGGTGTAGTTATGGTCACGGCTGGCGGGGGCACTGCTGGCTCCCGGCCAGGCAGGGCAGGTGCGATGATTCCCTGGGGCTGCAGGGGGCACTGTGGCACAAGCTCAGCCATCCCGCCATGTGGTAATGGCCAGTGACCTGGCAGGAGAGATAGAAAAGGGGCTTCCTTTACAAACCCACAGGGGCAGTCAGTCCCTGTGACCCTCTGGATGGGGAGATGGACTATGGCAGGAACCTTGGAGCAACAGCTGGAACAGCAGAGGTAGGCACACCCAGGGTAGCAAACAAAATGTAGCAGAAACTCCACAACTGCAGCAGGAGCTGCTGGGGCAGGGGAGGAAGAGGGGTCCCGTCCAGCACAGAGTGCCTTGTTAGATTGTAGCGAAAAAAGCCTGAGGCAGAGGCAGAAAACAGCAGGGCTGGGCAGCAACAGCCAGGCTCCCACAAACAGCCCAGAGATGCTCCCTCAGAGGGGAGAGAGGGGAGGGGTCACAGGTTTTCCCCATAGGCACTGGAGTAGATGGTGAGGGTCTTTTCCAGTGAGATTGGGTGTTTGATAAGGTCCCAGTTTACCAGCTGCTCCTACAAGCAAAGCCTCACTCACAGTAGAAGCAGTAAAAGACGGAGCTCTGCAGTGGCAGCGAATTCTTCCCACAGCAACCACAGACCATCTGTCTCCCCTCCGATCCAAGAGTGAGAGAGAGCGAGGAGCTGCGCCCAACCCCTCACCCCTCAGCCAAAAATCTCGCAGTATCTCTGCCCTTCTCAAGAGAAAAGCCCCTGGCTAAGAGGCTGCAAACCCCCACCTTGACCACTTATTTTGTCTCTCTTAAGAACAGGTAGTTATCATCTCTTAGGTAACAGATGGGAGGAAATTCCCAGAGAGAAAGGAAAAAAAAGGAAAAAAATTCAAATCTCCAATACTATGGAAGATAGATAAGCCTTATGTGATGGTGTTCACAGGGGTTTTCAGATGAGGGAAGAGACGAGGATATTGACTCTATATTTCAGAAGGCTTGATTTATTATTTTATTATATATATATTACATTAAAACTATACTAAAAGAATAGAAGAAAAAGTTCTCATCAGAAGGCTAGGCTAAGAATAGAAAGAAAAGAATGATAACAAAAGTCAGCTGTCTCGGACTCTGTCCGAGACAGCTGAGCCTTGATTGGCCATTAATTATTAACATGTAAGATGGGCCAATCAAAAATCCACCTGATGCATTCCACAGCAGCAGACAATCATTGTTTACATTTTGTCTCTGAGGCCTCTCAGCTTCTCAGGAAGAAAAAATCCTAAGGGAAGGATTTTACATGAAAAGATGTCTGCGACAGACTTAATTTACAGTCATTTGATTTAACCTACACTCATTCAATGCAAAATATAACTTGCATATTCAAACTTAGTATTTTATCTGATTAACACTTTAAATTGTTGCCACTCCGACTTTCCAGGATAAACTTGAGCTGTTCTACATACAAAATCAATTTGCCTTGTTATAGATAAAGCTAAAGAACGAGTCATTTCTCCTCCAGCATTTATTCACTCATCCTTGATAGATACTGTGCCTGTTACACATCTACCCACCATAACTTTTAAAAATTTGCTAGTTCAACCACCCTTTCTGAAGCTCAGCTTGAAAACAGTTTAGAGAAAGAATTGGTTTGTGTAAAACCTTTGTCTGGCTTCCTGTCATATCCCCTGCATACCTGCTAGGTCTATTTCTTTGAACTGCTCCTTATTCCAACCTGCCTCCAAGGATGGACTGTGACTAATGCTTTGAAGAATGGTGCCTTTAACTCAGCTGTAGACACCATCAGTTTACAGTCAGGAGAAAGCTCTTCCTGATATTTCATGTTTCACATGAAATCTCAGCCATTCATAAAATAGTCCATATCATCTGTAATTTCACCTTCTTTTATGGAGACGAGAAAAAATTTCATTCCCTCCAAAGCAACAGAACATCAGCAATCTTCCTGACTTTGAAGAGGTTTCCATCTGTTCTAAGTTTGCTTGCAGGTGCCAAGAAGTTGACAGTAACCAGTACTGTGGAGTCTGTCCCTCTTCTGCCACAGCCCATCCCTTCCTGTCAATCAGAAGAGTGCAGCTCTGGGTGAACACAGACAAGCCGCAGCATTGAGCCAAAGTAGTGATGTACTAGTCTGAAAGCAAACCAGTGAGAGATTCCAAGTCAGAACTACGATGTAATAGTAAAATTAAAATAAATGCAATAGTACAGAAACACCGACAGAGTCAGAGTTCAACCTGACACCCTCTCAGTCAGCGTGGTGGTAGCAGTCCAGTTAAATGGCATCTACAATCCTTGTTGGAGTGATGGATGTGGTGCTGTCAAAGTGGTGATCCTGTAGAAAGATCTGGTCTTTCTTCAGTGGTGGTTGGCAAGTTCATATCCTCTGGGAATCCAGTGGTAGATGCTGCCTGTGGTGTTACAAATCTCAGATTATATCCAGGTAGGATTGCTTGGTTCCTCCCCTTGGGCAGAGCATCTCACAATGGGATGATGTAATTTTATGAGTCATGCAGTGAAAGAAGATAGCTCCCGGCAGGAGTTATCAGGGATGAGTCATGGAAGAGATAAAGAACACTGTCCCACCTGTTTTTAACAGATTATGAAAATGGTAATAGAATACATACTTTTGGTTACATCATACATTGTAACCTAAGACAGTGGTGAATGCAGCTGAGATGCAGGCATCAAGCTGAAGCAGTGAACACAGTGAAGCTGAGCAGAGTGGGACCAAGCGGGGTTGAACCCGAATGAAGCCAGGCAGAGAGGTCTGGGAAAGGATGGAGCATCATAATGCAGGCAATACAGCTTTTTGGGGGTTTGTCCATAATTGTTTTTTTTGTCTCAGGCTTGGGGAAAGGAAACACTGGCTGCAGAGACTGTCCGCCATCTTTGTCTCAGCAGCCATGTGGAACTGAGTTGAGGTGGAGAAACCAGGTGCTGGTAATTAACACATATTAATTAAAATATTGACATGACTATGACTTAACAAAATAAAGACTTTCAATTCAGTATACCAGAATAGCTAACAATGGGTAGGAAATTTAGTGAGCAGAATGGGTAAAACAGGAAGAGAAACAGCTGAATGTAATACCTATACCCCTGTGCAGGAAACAGATAAGGAGGACTGGCTGGTTTTGCATGAACAATAGGTTAAACATATAGTAGCTTGATGCAATGTATACCTAACCGCTTGTTTATTTAATATTAACCAAAAAAGGAAATAAGGAATATATCAAAAATGCTATATAAACCCACTGAAATCTATATGGAACAGAGAAGCATTTTGTAGAGCATGGGCCCTAATTCTTTCTCTCATACGGCTTAATAAACACATTCTTAACAGACAAAAATTCTTTGTCTGTCGACCTTTGTTTCAGTGGTGAGCATCTTTTGTGTGTAAATCACCCTCTCTTTTTGATATGTTTGTTCTTAATATTGTTGCTGTTACCGTTAATTTCTTATTCCATTGCTGTTTGTTTTCGGTAAATTGTTACCTCAACCAATAGTCTCCACCTTTTTGTCCCTCTCTCACTGGAGGGGAGGGGGAAGGGAAGTGGTTTGTTTGGAGTTTAATTCCCAGATGGTTTTAAACCACCACATTTACTAGGCACCCAAGTGGGGCCTGAGAGTATTGAGATAACAGATTTGCTGGGAGGGGGTTTGAAACAATTTTGATCTAAGCATTTGTATATTAGGCATGAAACTCCCTGGTTACAATGTTGATCAGTCTGTTCACATGGTTGTATGTTGGGGTTTTAGTTCTTCTCCTTTGGTTTTTTGGGTTCTTTTCTTAAGAAATTTCTCCCATACGTGTTGCTAGGAGAATATAGCAACCAGATACTTAAGAGAGACAAAAGAAGTGGCCACAGCTCAGCGGAGGGGTCCAGCTGGCAACTCTCACTTACCTGGGGGTTTCTCGTGGAGGGCAGATGTGGAAACCCAGGGCAGTGGGAATATTTCTCTGTCTGCTCTGGGGTGCCCTGACCCTCAGGGGAGCACTGACTTTGACCCTCATTCATGGAGAAAGTTTCCTAGACTTCAAGATAGACTAGAATCCACAAAAGTGTGAAATAGATTATAGAGAGTAGTGTAGGTGTATCACTTGGTGAAAAATTTAGGTTTTGGGATTTTTATTATGTTGTGGATGGAAGCAAGATGGAGGGCACAGGGTGTCTTCCTGGGTTTCTTCTTCATGCTTCTTCTTCCTTCTTCTTCATGGGTTTGGGTGGCATTTTGTAATTGGGCAGAAAAGTCTGAATCGCGGGCTCTTTGGGATCAGTTATTGGGTTAAAAGGGAAAATAATCTAGGTGTCAGTTCTTAATTGGATAGTTTAGTCTTAAAAGACCTTGTAACAAGAGATTGTTAGGCATTTTGTGCCTTCTAATGAAAAGCTGCCAAACTCACAGTAATGAGACTGTTTTACTGATAAGAAATAATAAACACTTAAGTCTAAACATGAATTACTGTCTCAAGTGCCTTCAATCCAGACCCAGAGAAACTGACAACTGATACCCCCACTGGCAGAGATACCGCGAGATTTGGGCTGGGGGAAGGGGTTGGGTGCAGCCCCTAACTCTCTCTTGTTCTTGGTTCTGGAGGAGGACAGTCGGAGCTGCTGCCTGGGGGAGGGAATTCGCTGCCACTGCTGGAGCCCAGCCCGGTCCTGCTTCTTCTGCTGTGGGATGAGCCTTTGCTCATGAGAGCAGTCATTGAACTGGGACCTTATTAACACCCTACCTCACTAAAAAGGAATTTCACCATCTGCTCAGGGGGGCCTTTCCCTTGCCCTGCTCGGGGGCCCCCACCATTCTTTTGCCACTGCTCTGAGTTCTGCTACTGTTATAGTTAAATAATGAGATTATTTGTTCTCACAATTAAGGGATGAATATTGTGTAAATATTAAGATAAGCTTTATTGATGTATAGTTATGTTATTGTAGTTTGTTGTTTAAATATCCTCTATTCTCCCCATAGTCCCCTTTCCCCCCCTCTGTATTGATGCCATCAGACAGCCTGGGTTATCTAGGACAAGTAGAAAAGAGGCGTGTACATATACTCCTTGCATGGAGCAGTTGAGAACAGAAAAGCTGGTTGCTAGGGGGGTGCAGCATGACAACACCTGACCCTCCAATCAAGTTGCAAGAAAGTAGTCTCCACCAATAAACAACAAAGAAGAGTTGACTGACAGACTTTAGGAGGGGCCAGGGTTGGCTGATGCAACCCCCCCAGGGGTATAAAAGGCAAAGCATCCATCCTAAAAATGCACATGGCAGGCAGCTACGGGGGGGGGGGGGGGGGTGGTGTCTCAGCACTGTTTTTTCTTATTTAGTCCTTTTGTTGTATTTTTGTTAAGATTTAATAAGCCTTTAAAATTTTAAAAAGTAAGTGGTCATTTCTCACAGCTACATTGTAGCCCTGCACCCCCTGCCTGCCGAGATATCCCATGGTTCCAGCTACAGCTGCAGAGTTTCTGATACATTACTCCACCACCTCGGGATTTTTCCTCATTCCTGCCATTCCAGCTTGCTGCTTCCGAGAATCGTGCTGGGGCACCAGAATCGACTGCCCCATGGGGGTTTGTGAAGCAAGCTCCTTTCCCATCCCTTCCTGTCTTGGTCAAGCTGCCATTAACCGCATAGTCTCCAAACTCGCACCGAAGCGCCTCCTGCAGCCGCAGGGGAGTCACCACACCTGCCCTGCTCTGCCAGGAGCTTGCCAGCATCCCTGCCGGCTGTGGTTGTAACTACACCAAAGGGGAAATTGCTTAAAAAGTAGGATAAGACTGTTTATTGGGTTTTCTGTTCTTGTTTGCTGTTGTTACCATTGTTGTTTGTTTGCCTTGCTATTGAAAGGAATGAGGGACTTGGTTTTACAAACAGTGGGTCTGCTGGTAAATAAAGCTAGATACTGAGAGATAAAAGAAACAATGAGAAGGATTCCACTGACTGATGAATGGAATGAGAGATTTGTCTTTACAAACAAACTTTAGGTCTGCTGATCATTAAAATTGAATACTGAGAGATGAAAGAAACAATGGGAAGAACCATAAATTCCATAAGGAATTCCACTGAGTGACACAAGGAAAAGACAAAGAGGGGGGATATACATTAGAAGGGAGTCTTAGGTATTAGGCGTTTCAGGAAGTCTGTACCTCTCGAGTACTTCAGCCAATGGGGAAAGAGAGAGGGATGTGCAGTCAGAAAATTAGGATAAAAATGAGGCTGTGTCCTACAAAAATTTGAGAGACCTCAGGGAACATTCCCCATGGCCTCTTCCTTTATTCAAATAAAGTTACAGGACTCCTCTGTCTCCTTTTAGGACATAAGCCTCTGATGTTTGGGGATTAATTTTCCTGACACTATACATACACACACTAATAAAAAACTGTTATTCCTTTTCTCAAATCTTTGTCTAAAAGCCCCTTAATTTCAAAATTATGATAATTCGCAGGAGGGGGTCATATTTTCCATTCCAAGAGAGGCTCCTGCCTTCCTTACCAGACACTTGTCTTTCAAACCAACACATTGTGGTACCTAATCCTGTATATACTCCTGTATATGCAATATATGCTCCTCACTATGCTCTTTTTCAGAGCAGAGAGAGGGATCAGAATTGCTTTGTTGCTGTACTGTGGGATATCATTTTATGACATCATAACATCAAGGACAATGAGGGTCATTTGGGATGTGTATTCAGTGATGCTCTCCTTCCCTGGCCTCGGCTGCTATGTCTGGGAATTCATTAATAATTATACCTGGCCTTTGGGGGGAACAGGAGAGGATGATTTTCTCCAGCTTTTCATCCCCTTCTCCTCCTTCAGGTCTGCTACAACAGCTTTTGAGAATTTTTAATTCCCTTTGGATGTTAAGGGCAGCATATCCTTGATGCTAAATCTGTTATGTCTCCTCTGTATGGTCTACGCTGTATTTAGAGGCAGGACAGAGATTTCGAGGGAAGTTGTCCAGAGACCTGCCCCAGGCATGGATAATTCTGATTGGCATGGAATGTGGGAGAAAATGGGCCAGCTTTTGAAGGAGTATTCTGCTCCAATGGTTTGGAAGTTCACCCCTGAACATGTGCAGGACCCTGATAAAGTGGCAGAATATATGAAAGGAATCTGAAGTGGTAGTTCCAGAGAGGAGTGAAGTTATGCAATGTGCTGGGCCCTGGATACTGCCTACCACACACTGTTCATCGTTGTACAACACTTTCAGGGAGCAGAAAAGGAAAACAGATCAAGTCAGGTTGCAGAGATGAAAGCCATACAGCTGGCTTTAGATATCACTTAACAAGAGAAATGGCCAGTGCTCTATCTCCACACTGAGTCTTGGATGGTAGCAAATGCTCTGTGAGGGTGGCTTGATCAATGGAAAAATACCAATTGGCAGCACACAGGTAAACTTATCTGGGCTGCTAAATCATGGTAAAACATCACTGCCCAGGTAGAGAAGTTGGCTGTAAAAGTACGTGATGTAGATGCACAGGTAATCAACAGTCAGGCTACTGAAGAACATTGCAACAATGGCCAGGTGGATCAGACTGCCAAGATTAAAGTGTCTCAGGTGGATCTGGACTGGTGTTGGAACCCAGGACATCCCTCAGGCTGTCCTGGATGGCTCGAGCCCCTGCCAGGGGGCTCAAAGACCTTGGAACAGAGCCCAAGACACCTGTGACTTTGATTTTGACCCATGGACCAAATTACCAGCTTTGTACGAAGAATTACAATCCAGGACAGTTTAAGTAGAATAATAATTAGTTGTCACAGGGTGAAAAAGTAGAATTTTGGGGTTTTTAGAATGGGGGCTTGGGGTCCCAAGATGGAGGAATTTGGGCATGTTTTGTCCTTCTTTCTCCTTCTTCCTTGCCTCCATCTTCTGGGTGATGGTGGCACTTTTGGATTGGTTTAAAGTAGAAACACACTGTCTAACATAGGTGATAGGTATTGGAAAATTATGGTAAATAATGTACATGTAGTTTTTAGTATAAAAGATAACACCACCTCTGAAGGTGGTCAGTGTGCCTCGGACTGACCTGCTGAACGGACCTCAGCAGGCCAGGGAAAGAATGCTATAGATAACAGAAAAATAAACAACCTTGAAAAACACAGCCGAGGAATCCTGACTCCTTCCTCGACTGCCGGGCTGGGAAAAGACTTTTTCTAACGCATCTCGGGGTCATTCTGAACAGCAGAGATTCTGAGAGACTGGCAGCATAAGGGTGAATTATTTCTGTTTGACTGTGTGAATTGAATATATGCAGGTAATACCAAGACAACCATGACTCACAGCTGAAGTGCAAAGAGTAGATTTATTTCATCATCTCGCTGGCTGGAGGATTCCAAAAACAGAGACACTGTGAGAGACTGGAGGAGATTGTTCAATGTTGAGATTGTTAGGAGGTTGTTCAATGTCGAACTGGGGTCTGGAAAAGGTTTAGCCGAACAGGCCCTCCTTAAAGGGAAAAGAGGATATGTTGACTAAGGAAAGAAAAAGAATGTCAGGAGCAGCTGGGGATGCCAAGTTTGGGGTTGTCAAGGTTGGGAGGTGTTTGGCCACTCCCTTATGAGCAGTGGGGTCTCAGGGACTGCGTCAGGGACCGATTCATGGAGGTGACCTGGCAGTGGTGCAGGGGACAGATTACATGGGTTTGCTGGCCAGGAGCGGGCAGGCTCAGTGGCGGAACTGCCAGGTGGCTCCCAGACTGTCAGGGTCCTGAGTCTAAGATGGCAGCATCAGCCCCGGCAAGTGGGTCAAGAGAGAGAGAGAGAGAGAAAGAAAGAGAGAGAAGGAAAGAGAGAGAGAGAAGAAAAGAGAGAGGGGGTGAAAGGGACCCAAGGCATGCCCCCAGGGTCCCCATGCCCATGGCTGTGAGTAAGGGTTTTTTTTTTGTTTTGTTTGCTGTTAAAAAGAAGAAGTTTTTGTTCTGAAGAATGGGTCTGTAAGGCTAAAACAATTAAATGTTGCCCAAAAAGTAAAAAGCAATAGATGTGATTTATCTCGTGTTAAAATTAGCCTGGCCTTTCTTGTTTAACTAACTTTAGCTCACAGAAAGAAGAATTTGCCTCTGCAGCTATTAACACAGCTGGATACAAGAAGAAGAGGCTGCTGTGGAGAAAGCTTTTAGCGAAACCCAGAAAGTTTTGAAGAAAGCTAATGGTAAAAGTTACTGCAGTATTGTCTTTCTTTTATCACTATGCTATTAAGAAGTCCTTTCCAGGTACTACTGAAACAGCAATCCGAAGCATGGAAAGAGGGTGAATTCATGCCAGCAAAATCAAAGGACTTGTGAAGGAATCTCAGGAATGGACTATCACATCTAAACCGGGTGATACCAAATTGACTTTCAAATGGGGACTGAGTGGTAATGGTTCCGGAAAACCTAAATGATCCAAGAAATGTACAAAGAATAACACCTAATTAAGAAATAAGGCAAAGCTTACATCACTGGTTTCAAGCACTGTCTGAATAAAACATCTCCTGGGTGAGGAATACTTCAGACAGAAGGATCAGAACTGTTTTGGTCAAAGAGTTCTTATATTCTGACCTTAGCCTGTGAATTGTACAGGGGAGAGGCCGAATTACCATCTCCATTAGTACCATACGGTAAACTTTATTTGATTCATCCCGATATTGGACATGCTAGCTGGGTTATAAGTAAATGCTTGAATTGTGGGAATAATTAGTATTGTATTTCACAAAATTTATGCTCTTGTTGCAAGAAGTGTTAAAGTAGAAACTATGTTTTGTGGACGGGAATTATTAGTGCCTGTTGAATGAGAGATACCTGAGGAATGGTGGGAAACCACAGTTAAGGGGTGTCAAAAATGATTTGCCAGGAAATTAGCTAAGACAAAGTGACAAGGAAATACAGAGCAAGACCAGATTGGCCTGTGTATTCGCCACCAAGAAGATCAAATACACCTGCTGTGGGTTGCAACCTCACAGGCATGGGAGGTGGGAGTATAAGCCATACTGGACCTCTGTTATTCCTGTTTCTGCCACTCATTTGTTGTCTTTTCCCTTTCAGGATACCAGCAAGATCATGTCACAAATGCTACAGAAAGCATCACATGTAAAGAAACCAAAGTTCCTCTTTTATTACACACACCTATGTCAACAGCCACTGTATAACCCATCCAAATTAAGAACCTGTAGGCAAAACGGAGAAAATTGTTGGATTGCAAGAAACGTAGGAAAAAGTGGTAATAGATTTGGAATTGAATGTCCAAAAGGAGAAAAATTGATTTGTTTTACATTTAATCTTAAAGGTACAGTTCAGGATTCGGTAAAAAACAAATAGTAAACAAAAAGGTAAAACCAGCACAGCAATCTAACACTGTATTGACCCCAAAAATTATATGTTGAATCGTATTACAAGACTCCAAGCAGTTATAGAAATGATAGCAAATAAAACTGCTCAGGCATTGGAATTAATATCCAATCAGCAAAGTCCAACAAAAACTGTAGTGTATCAGAATAGGTTGGCATTGGAATATTTATTGGCTAAAGAAGGGGGTGTTTGTGGAAAGTTTAATATATCAGATTGTTGAAAATTGATGACCACAGAAAAGTCATTCTAGAAAACGCAAACAAAATCAAAGAAAAAAAAAATATAATAGCCCAAGTACCAGTCCAAAAATTAGAAAACAATGTTAAAACCTAGCTGGTGGGGTAATGTATTAGAAGAAATTAAGATTTTTTTATTTTATGTGTTACAACTGTTTTGATATTTCTTCCTTGTGTAATCCCCTGTTTTATTTTGCCAGCATAGTCCAGAAGATGCAAGTAGACAAGAAATATTGCTCAAGCCAAATGATTTACAAAGAATAAGAGTGGGGTTTGTGAAAAATGCATATTTTATTATTGGCTTTTTGCAAATATTAAAATTAATATTATATGTGTTGTGTTAGAAAGTTATGCTGTATTAATTTTCTTAAGTGGTGTGTTAAATATAGTTTTAGGTTATAACATAATGTTAAAATAGAAACTGCTATGTAAGATACTTTTTTTAAAGAAAGGACTCGCACCGAGATAGCAGCCACAGGACACCTAAATTTTTGAGAGAAAAAGAATTTATTGCTCTCTGATCAGAAGAAACTAACTTCCTCCCTCCTCTCTCAGCCCTGAATGAAATAAATAGGGCAGGAGATCTTTCTCCTTTTTAATGCCTTTATTAAAAATCAGCTTGGGTGGGGAGAACCAACGAATCACGCTCACGCCGCCACTGCTCCCAGGGATGGCATGGAGGAGGAGGAAGAGTGCAGCTGTGTCCGCTGGTATGCAGGCAGAGGTGGGGCTTCCATCCTCACGAGAGCACCAGGAGATTCCCAGATTTTCAGTTTGACATTTGAGGTCCTCTTTCTAGCCAACATCTTTTTAGGTTAGGGTGAGGAGTAAAAAGAGTCTTAGCAGACACTGGATTCTGTTCCTCACGTCTAGACATCACTTCAATCTCTTCTTAATTCCATGGTGGCTCGTTGTTTTAAGGTTTTTTTTCTGCTAGATTTGGTGAGGGGTTTCCTCATTTGCATGCCAACCCCGATGTCACCTCCTCCTCACAGTCCTAGGTGCCACCTTCCAAGAAGCAGCAGGGTGATACTCGACAAAGGGGGATTTCTAACCATCAAGAACAAGTAATTAAAGAAAAACTATTAACAACAGGGGATTAAAACATGAAATTATTAACAAAGAATAGTTAGAACTCCAACTTGGCAGCAATTGGTTTAACTTGTGAACTCTGCAACCTTTAAAAAAAATGAAACTCTTTCCTACTCATAACACTGAAGATGCCATCAGGATTAAGAGGAAGAAGATGACACTGACCAGACAGAATCCTTTGTTTGAATAGAATTTATGCATCATGTATGAGGTGTATGAATATGCGACAGGCTATTGTTTTTAAGGGTTAATCCTCTGTTAACGTGTGTCCTTTTTCGGGCTTATTTTGCCCAGAAAGAGGTACCTGGACTGTCGGTAACTCTTTGTTTTTATTGTCTCATATTGTCCTAATCCCAATTGTTCAAATTTTTATTACTGTGATTATATTACTATTTTTATAACCATTTTATTACTATTAAACTTTTAAAATTTTAAAAACAAGTGATTGGCATTTTTCACAGAGTGAACTCTGTTTTTCACTATTTCACAAATAGCCTTATTGACACCTTGTCCAGAGAGCAAGGGATTGAGTGGGTGTATCATATTCCGAGTCATGCATCAGCCTCTGAGAAAATTGAATAGTACAATGGACTGTTAAACAACACATTGAAAGCAATGGGTGGTGGGAACTTCAAACATTGGGATCTACATTTAGAGAAGGCCACCTGGTTAGTTAACTCTAGAGGCTCTACTAGTCCAGCAGGCCCTGCTGTTACAAATGGAGTGAGAGCTTTAGATGAGTCTTGCCTTAGGCTCAGATTTCTGGCAGTAGTTCTATTTGAGATGACCTGCACCACAAATTGATCTCGCTCGCAAGTTCTTAAGAATGTCCAATTAGGTCTATTATAAAATTTATTGAACAGACACAAGATTAACAGACAAGACTTTAAACAGACTACTTACAACACAGGATAAACAAAAGAAATACTAGTAGATACAAATACAGTGCACGATAAGGTACCTATATTGCAGCTAGCAAAGAAATAGTATAGATTAGGAGTCAATGTAACTTACCACCAAATTGACAATGAAGTACACATAGAGCCCTTTCACTCAACTTCCAGAAGAGTAACCATGGAGTTTGCATCCAAACTTGGGGGAAAGCCCTACACATTAGTGTGCAGAAGACTTCTGCTTTGTCAAAGTTTCGTGTAGCTTTTATAGTTTGCAAAGTGAAGTCTGTCAGTCAGAAATTCCATCTTATCTTCCTACATCTTGCTCTCAAGGTGAGATATTATCAGCTGGGGATCCCACCTCCCTGGCACCAGAAATAACTCACTACCAGACAGATGTCTGGCCTGGGTCATCTCACCAATTCATGTGAGGGGAAAAATGCCCTGAGCTATGCACCAGCTGATACGCAGAAGAGATAAGCTCTTCCATGGTGCCTCAGTTTGAGACAAATTTCGGAGGAAAGTTCCAAATGGGTGTCTCTTTTAAAGAGTTTTAGCAACCCTTTCTCCATGGGTATTCACAGGTCTGGAAGAATTTTCTTGGATAAAGTGAAAAAAAGCAAATTGTTTATTTAACAAGCAGGTTGCTCACAGGCATGAAAAAAGAATGAACAGCGTTAAATAATAAAACTTCTTGCTGTGAAGAAGAGATGGTAGATTCAGAGTCTTTCTGTAGGTGTGGCTCAGTCCTTCCAAGTCTGAAGCCGGCCTTCAGGCCGTGGGGGGCCCCCAGGCAATGTTCTGGTGTCTCAGATGGGAGAAAAGCTGAAGAGTTCCAGAAGAAGTCACAGTCCCAGGAAAAACTTCTTGGCTAAGCTAACCAAGAGAAGCTAGCTTAAAAAGAAAAGAAGAAAATTTCTTCCTCTGTCTGTGCTAGACAACACAGCCGAGAGAGAACCCGGGGGAGGAGGTGAGCTTTGCATACAAACTGTGCATCGAAAGAATGCCACCATTTCCCTCCCTTCAATCTTAAAGGCACAGGGCTCATATCTGGCAAAAAGCAGACAATAGGGGATACACAGCATCATAAAGTCACCCTAGGACATTCCACACCTTATCCCATTGTCCTAGGTTACAATATAAAGATGTATTCTATTCCCATCCTCAAGAGCTGTTGAAACCAGGAGGGGCATTGTTTTTTCCTTATCTCCTGTTAATAGGCCCATCAATGCCTTTCCAAATGACTCAGAGATAACTCCCTCCAGGAGCCATTTCTGTTTAATGGACCCACTGCATGACTCATAAAATGATAACAGCACATTGTGAGATGCTCTGCCCAAGGAGGAGGAGCTAAGCATCCCCACCTGGATTTGTAAGGCTGATTTCTGAGGCCGTTTGGGTCCGATACGGCTATAGCTTTGGACCCTGGCCCCTTGCAGCCTTACAAGGACAAAAGTAAAAGACTAGATGTGCTCTCTAATCTTGGGATCAGAGTCCCACTTTATTCGTGGATAGGAGCCACCTGGGAAATCAAGGCGGCATCCCTGGGGGCAAAGAGCAGGAATGCCTGATGGAGGGAGATTTTAAACCCAGGGAAATGGGGGGTGGAGGAAAAGGACCACAGCCAATGGGATACAAGTGATGGGAGGGGCGAGGGGAGGGAGTAACCTGGGGAGACACCACCCCTGGGGCTTTGGGGAGAGGGGTGTGTGTGGAACAAATCATGTGAACTATTCATTGCAAAATAACAAGACCACCCAGTGCAAAACAATAACTAAAGAAACCACTTAGTGCAATACAACAGATATAATCTGGGGTTTGGAACAGAACAAGCAGTCTTTCCACTGGATTCCCAGAGGCATGGCCGCCTTTTCCGCTGGATCTTCAGAAGAAGACTACACCCTTCTACAGGATCACTGCTCCAACAGAACCACATCTGCCACTTCAGGAGGACTGCAGCCACCAATCCAACTGGACTCCTACCAACACCCTGACCAACAGGGTGTCAGGTTGTATTCTGACTCTGTCAGTGGTTTTTCTTTTGTATTATTGCATGTGTTTTTGTTTTTGTTTTCCTTTTCCTAATAAATTGTATTTCTGACTTGGAGTCTCTCACTGGTTTTGCTTTAAAACCAGAACACCCATATTGTTATTGTCCAAAGTAATATATTCTAACTCTATACACAGACATTTATATACATATATATATACACACATATACATATATATATATATATATATATATATATAGCTATATATATATACATATATATAGCTATATACAGATAGTGGCAGTGGCATTCAGTAAGTAGTGGTATTTATACATGGCCAAGGCCCATCTGGAATTAAATCTGGCCAAGGATGTCAAGGCCAACAAGAAGGGCTTTTTTAAATACATCAATAACAAAAGGAGAAAAAAGAATAATGTGAGGCCATTACTAAATGGAGGGGAACCCTGGTAACCGAGTATGCAGAGAAAGCAGAGTTATTGAATACCTTCTTTCCATTGGTGTTCACTGACAAGATCAGCCCTCAGGAATCTCTGACCCAGGAGACCAGGGCAAAGGAATACTGGAAGGAAGACTTTCAATTGGTCAGGGAGGATTGGGTTAGAGAACACCTAGGTAAATTTGACATCCGCAAGTCCATGGGCTCCAACAGGCTGCATTCATGAGTGCTGAGAGAGTTGGCAGACATCATAGCAAGGCTGTTCACAATCATCTTTGAAAGGTTGTGGGAATCAGGAGAGGTGCCTGAGGACTGGAAGAATGCAAATGTCAGCCCAGTCTTCAAAAAGGGCAAGAAGGAGGACCCAGGGAAGTACCAGTGTCCTAGGGTGATGTTATGATGCTTGTATCCCCAGTCATCTGTTCTGTTTATGCTGGATATTATGTTCTGTGCCGTCAAGAATGGCTCTGAAGAACAAAGTTTTGTTTTGCCTTGTTATCAGCCTGCTCACTCCCCCACAGTTGTCGGGACACAGAGTTGGGGCAGTACATAGGGCTGCTTTTGGTTTTTTTTTTTTTTGCACTTGCTTTTGCTTTGTTCTTGCTCCTGCTTCGCTCTTGCTTTTGCTTCTGCTTGTTAGTTAGTTTAGCTAGGCAGTCCAAATTTTCCCTGGACTGTTTTTCTTTCCCTTTTCTTGGAACCACTCAAACCGGCTCTGGACTGGGACCTGGGAAATACCAAGAGTTTGCACCTTGTGGCCTGCAGCAGCTATCCTGAGCACCGGAGCGACTGATAACAGAACGACCACTCCCAGAAGAGACTTTCTGAATTTGTCATCTTTTTCATAGCGGTGAAAGAGTTTTGTCATCCAGTATTGTTCATTTTGTGTGCTAGGGGGTGCTTTGCCTGTTAAATAAACAGGTTCTTTCCACTTCTCTCTGAGGAATCCTTCCTGGACCGGTTATGGGGAGGGGCTGTGTGGGTTTGCTTTCTGGAGGGGGCCCCTTTGGAGGTTTTCTCCCAAATATGCCCTAAACTGGGACAGTCAACCAGTCAGCCTCACCTCAATCCCTGGAAAGGTGATGGAGTACCTCATTCTGGAGGCCATCTCTACCCATGTGGAGGACAAGAAGGTGATCAGGAGTAGCGAGCATGGATTCACTAAAGGTAAATTGTGCTTGACCAACCTGATTGCCTTCTACGATGAAACAACTACTTGGATAGATGAGGAGAGAGCAGTGGATATTGTCTACCTTGATTTCAGCAAAGCTTTTGACACTGTCTCTGAAAACATGCTCCTAGGCAAACTCAGGAAGTGTGAGTTGGATGAGTAGACAGTGATGTGGACTGAGAACTGGCTGAACAGCAGATCCTAGAGGGTTGTAATCAGTGGCACAATGTCCAGTTAGAGGCCTGTCACTAGTCGTGTCCCCCAAGGTTCAATACTGGGCCCAGTATTAACTTGTTCATCAATGACTTGGATGTAGGGGTAAATGCCTTCTCAGCAAGTTCACTGATAACACAAAGCTGGAAGGAGTGGCTGAGACCCCAGAGTGCTGTGCTGCCATTTAGAAGGACCTCAACAGGTTGGAGAGATGGTGTAAGAGACGGTCTGAAGTTTCCCTCATTTGCCTCACAACCGTCGCAAGGACAGAGACCAGGACCCTGAGGACCCTGACTGGAGTTCTGGCCTGGTTGAGGTGGATGCTCACCAAGTGATTGTTCACAGCTGTGTTTACAGTGCTGCCATGGTATACTGCTTCAAGCAGGGGCCTGGCAAAGGAGCGACTCACCCTATAAACTTACACCTGCTTCATGACAATAGCCCATGAATTTCCCCACCTCTTGGCCAAATGAACTTTCTGGGGTAACTTTAGTGGTCCCCCACAGAAAAACCTTCATCTGTTTCACAACCACCGTGATTAATGGAGATTGAAGCCCCCTCCCAAGGACTGAGAATGAGACCCCTATAATTCTGACACAGGGGCGCTGGCCTGACTGAAGCGAGCCAAGTGTCACCTGCAGATGTGTTCGCTGGACCAAGACTGGTTTCCCATAGAAACCAGTCCTGAAACAATGGGTCTTGCTCACTGCTGAGAACATGTACTGTCTGTACCCGTTTTCAATACCTGTTCCCCCCTTGGCGGTTTCAATAGACTTACCTGCTCCCCCCTCGAAGGAGGACTATAATAGACCCCTGCGTTAACCAAGACTTTGAGATTCTCCCCGACGTGACAAGATGGCTCTATTGGCTGGACCACATGAGGATTTAGTCTTTTCATTTGGTAGCTATACCCCATCCCCTCTTTCTCTTTCTCTCTCTGTCCTTTATCTCCTTTTCTAATCCCTCTATCGCATTTGCTGTGGGCGCTCAATAATGGTGCATTTGTTTTGATTAATACTGAAATCCCCTCTGTGTTGTTTTTGCACTCTGAGATCAGTTAACGAATCATCACGACCCCCGCTTATACAAGCAGATCGTGACAGATGGACAGAGAAGAACCTTCTGAAATTCAGGAGAGACAAATGCAGGGTCCTGCACCTAGGGAAGAATAACCCCAGGCACCAGTCCAGGCTGCGGGCTGACCTTCTGGAAAGCAGCTGGGAGTCCTGGTGGACTGTCCTGGTTTTGGAAAAATTAGGAGGAAACGTCCTGAAATGAATGTGTCCTCTAATAGAAGGCAGGTTCCAGCAGCCCCACCCCCCCCCCTTCCCCCCAAGTTCAAAAAATTTTCTTGGAGGAAAGTAAAACAAAAACCGTATATTTAACAAGCAGGGTGCACGCAGGCAAAGGAAAAAAAAAAAGAATAATGTTAGATAATAAACCTTCTCGCTGTGGAGAAAACCTGGTAGATTCAGATCTCTTTCTGTAGGTGTGGCTCAGCTCCCTCCGTGATCTGGAGCTGGCCTCCGGGCTGCGGCGTGGGGGGGTGTCCAGTGATGTTCTGGTGTTTCGGACCAGAGCAAAGCTGAACAGTTCCAGGAGAAGAAGCCACAGTCCTGGGAAAATTTCTTGCCTTAGCTAACAAATGAGAAGCTAGCTAAAAACAAAGCATTTTAACTCTCTGTCTCTGTCCTGAGAAAAAAAGACCCAAAAGGTAGGGAGCTTGAGGCTGAGGCTGGCCCTTCCTTCTGATGGGGGATCGAGGCAGCAGCTGTATGGTTGGCATGGTGAGTGGATCTGATCTGAGATCCTATTGACCTGTAGGGTTTTTTTTTTTTTTTTTTGGTAAAGAACTGTTATTCCTTTTCCCATATCTTTGCCTGAAAGCCCCATAATTTCAATGTTCTAATAATTTGGAGGGAGGGGGTCACCTTTTACATTCCAGGAAGTTTCCTGCCTTCCTTGGCAGACACCAGCCTTGTAAACCAGGACATTACTTCAAAGACCCAAAAGGACTCAGGTGGGCTTTTGGGATAGCTGCTGTGGAGACAGAAGGCATTAGACAGTTGAACACCTTGCCTGGTTTCTCAGAAGACCCCTGTGCAGTAGGAGTCTTGAGGGTACCAATTGCCTCAACAAAAATGCATTGTCGGCAATATCCCACAAACCGAGACGATGATTCCCATCCATAAGATGATTCGTGAACTTGAAAGCCAGGGAGTGATCAGCAAGACTCGCTCCCCCTTTCAATAGCCCTATATGGCCAGTGTGTATGTCTAGTGGGGAATGGAGACTTACAGTGGACTATCATGTGTCATCACAGACCCCCAGCTGGGTAATAATTAGCATTGATTCCATGATTCCAGAAGGCTGATCCATCGCTTTATTTTACTATCCTATACTATTAAGAAACTCATCTCCTCACAGATAGTCTGATACAGCTTTGACCTAATTGGTCAGTCAATCAAAGCACCATCACCAGTGTACAATTAAGAAATCACCCTTTGGTAAACAAATCTCCATAACACATTCCACATGTGCACAACAACAGGTGCAGCAAGTGGAGATAAAACTTGTTTTTCATTCTTTTCTCTGATCTTCTCACAGCCTTCCCCAGGAAAATGCCTGGGAAAGTCATGCCTGCTGCTCTCTATGGAGAGAGCTGTGGCTACAATCATGGCCTGAATGAAATCACAGCATTGAGTGCTGCCCTGCCAGACATGCTTGAAGTTCAGTATGAACACAAGTCCAAGGCAGCAAAATGATACCACCAATGACATTGCTATCGTGTTTTTCTCCATGCCTCTAGCCACACAATTTACTCTCACCTGGAAGGGCATGCAGTATACCTGGAACCAACTGCCCCAGGGGTGGAAGCACAGTCCCACCATTTGCCATGGACTGATCCAGACTGCACTGGAAAAGGAAGAGGCTCCATAACATATGCAATACAGCAGTGACATCATCGTATGAGGGAGCATGGCAGAGGAAGTTTTTGAGAAAGGGGAGAAAATAATCTGGATTTTCCTGAAAGTGAGTTTTGCCATCAAAGTCAAGGGACCGGCCCAGGAAATTCAGTTCTTAGCAGTCAAGTGGCAAGATGGATGTAAACAGATTCCAACAGAGGTAATTAACAAGATAACTGCTATGTCCCCCACCAACCAGCAAGAAGGAAACACAGGCTTTCCTAGGCACCATGGGCTTTTGGAGACCTTATATCCTGGCATATAGCCAGGTTGTAAGTCCTCTTTACTTCACGATGCAAAGGAAAAACAACTTCAAGTGGGGCCCTGAACAACAGCAAGCCTTCAGGCAGCTCAAGCAAGAGATTGCCCACACAGTAGCCCTTAGGCCATTCAGGAAAGGACAGGATGTGAAGAATGTGCTCTACACTGCAACCAAGGAGAATGTTCCTTCCTGGAGCCTCAGGCAGAAGGTACCTGAAGAGACTCAAGGACAATATCTCAGGGTTTTGAGTCAGGCATAGAGAGGATCTGAGGCCAGTTACACCCCAACTGAAAAAGAGTCTTGCAGCCTGTGAAGGGGTTCAAGCTGCCTCAGAAGTGATTGGCACCAAAGCACAGCTTCTCCTGGCACTCCAACTACCAGTGCTGAGTTGGGTGTTTAAAGGAAAAGTTGTCTGCAACATATCATGCCACCAACGCTATCTGGAGTAAGTAGCTCACTCATCACACAGTGAGCTCGAATAGGAAATCCAAATCGCCCTGGGATCTTGGAAGTCATCAATTAATTGGCCTGAAGATGAAAATTTTGGACTGTCATCTGTAGAGGAATGTCGCAGTTGAGACAGACATGACATGACACTCCAAGGTTCATGCGGCAATAGCAAAATTTATTGTTAACAGCTTTCTTTTATATGGTTTTCAAAAACCTTGCATTTGGTCCAGATTGACTATAAATTTGTTACCACCCAGCTCACTGGCAAATAGCTGTCTGCGTACATGTTCGTCAGGGATTGTCTGGCATCCGTTGTTTGCATTTGAATCTTTCGGCCTCTCAGTGTCTTCTTCATAAAGATGTTTACTTCTTTTCCTTTACCAGTATAGGTGATCAAGTTATGGTCAGGGTTACTTATGATTGTGAGGCCTCCAGCCCAGCTGTTAGCCATCACAGAGGAAGAAGAGCAGGTGACACGTGCTGAGGAGGCTCCACCATATAACCAGCTACCAAAGAGTGAGATGCGATACGCTCCATTCACTGAGATCCTGCCGTATCATAGGGACCAGTAGGAAATGGAAAGCAGCTGTGTGGAGCCCTACATGGTGAGTTGCAGAAGCTACTTAAGGACAAGGTGGATCAAGTCAGATCACAGAGTTGAAAGCCATCCAGCTGGCTTTGGACATTGCCAAATGAGAGAAGTGGCCAACACTACCTCTACACTGACTCATGCATGGTAGCAAATGCTCTGTGGAGGTGGCTGGAAAGGTGGAAAAGGGCCAACAGGCAGCATAGAGGAAAACTGATTTCAGCTGCTGAAGAGTGGCAAGACATTGCTACTGAGATAAACTGACTGTGCGCATGTGCCTAAGAGTCGGGCTGATGAGGAGCACTGCAACAACAAACAGGTGGGTTGGGCTGCCAAAATCAAGGTGTCACAGGTATATCTGGACTGACAACATAAGAGTGAGTTATTTTTAGCTTGGTGGGCCCACGATGCCTCAGGTCATCAGGGAAGATACAACAAACTGATGGGCTCATGAAGGAGGGGTGGACTTAACCACAGACACTATATCCCAGGTAATCTGTGATTGTGAAAGGTGTGCTTGTGATCAAGCAGGCCGTTTTGCACAGTCTAGTTTTTGTTAGAGGGAGGAGCCCAGAGGTGGCTTCTGTGAGAAGCTGCTGGAAGCTTCCACCATGTCCAGCAGAGCCAATCCCTGATGGCTCTGAAGATGGACATGCTGCTGGCTAAAAGTGGGCTAATTAGAGAGGTTGGTACCATCTCTGTGATAACATATTTAAGATGAAAATCAAAACAAAGTGCACACAGTTTTTCTTCTAGTCAGAGATGAGAAGGAAGTGAGAACATGTGAGAGAAACAACATGGAAACAACAAGGTCAGTGGAAAAGGAGGGGGAGTAGGTACTCCAGGCGCTGGAGGCAAGATTACTCTGTGTTCTGGTTTAGGGCAAATTTTGGGAGGAAACTTCTGAAGTGGTCTACTCTAAAAAGCAGATTTCAGTGGCCCCTTCCCCAACCGGTTCAGGAGAATAATCTCCTTGGAGAAAAGTGGAAAAAACTGTTTATTTAACAAGCAAAGTATTCACAAACATGAGAAAATGAGTAATATTAAACAATGGAACCTCTCATTGTTTTGAAGAGATGGCAAATTCAGAGAGAGTCCTTTTGTAGTTGAGTCCTTTTCGTGGCTGTGTCCTCGGCTTTCTCTTAGTCTCTCCGGGGCTCAGGTCTGGTGTCCCAGCTGCAGTGCAGCTTGGGGGGACCCTGGATGATAGTCCTGGTGTTCTTGGACCGAAGAATAGCTGAACAGTTCCAAAAAACTGGCCTCAGCTAACTAAAAAAACCCCAACTAACTAAAAGCAAAGGAGACCCCTATCCCACTGTCTGTGCTGCAGACAACACAGTCCATGAGAAGGAATGCTGGGGAGCAAGTGAAGTTTCTACAAACTGCGCACTTCTTCTCCCCCCTTCACTCTCAGAACCAGTCTTAAAGGTGCAAAACTTAATATCCAGCATAAAGGTATACAAGCATCATAAACTCACCCTAGGACATTCTGTAGGCTGTGGTGATGACTATGGTGAAACAGGCTGTCCCCCTGCAGCCCATGGGGATCCACGGGGGATGCAGAGATCCACCTGCAGTCCATAGGGGAGGTGCGAATGCCATAGCAGGTGTATGCCTGGAGGAGGCTATTGTTAGCGTTCAGAAACACATAATCACGAAAATGATTATATGTCGGTGCTTTTATTAAGAGCTCTGGGTGTCAGGGGTATTCAACCCAAATCTGACTCCGACCATACATTCGGGATGAACTTGTTTTTATATTCTATTGTTATATAACTTTCATGTTAATTATTAAACTTATATTGTTCTATTGTATACATAGATTTCAGTCAAGCATGGCTTCTCGTGGCTCCCTCTTAAATTTCTAACATAGTTTCTCATGATTCTTCTTATGATTATACAATTATATTTAATTACTAAACAATCATCACATCTAACAATTATATCTTTTATCATACTGCTTACGCAGGTGCAATGATCTGGCAAAACACAAAGCCTAACATTTTCAGAGTCTATCTTTAACGTTTTCCATGGCTCCACTATCACTATGATGCAGTAGGGAGACCCAGCGGAGAGAGAGGGCACCTGCTTCCAGGCTGGAGCAACCTGTCCTTGGAGGACTGCACCCTGTGGAAAGAGAGACCCATGTCACAGTAGTTTTGGGAGGACTGTTTGCCTGTGGAGGGAATTCACATTGCAGCAGGAGCAGGTATGATAGGACTGCTGCTCATGAGAGTGGACCCACGCTGAAGAAGTTCACAGAGAACTGTCTCCCGTGGAAGGGACCCCATGCTTTAGCAGTGTTAGGAAGGATGAAAGTTTGACAAGAAAGTCTCACAGATATGTATGCTTAGCAGAAAGATTTTTAAATGTAGAGTCTGATGAACGAATAGAGATGGAAGCAAGTTTTGATATAGAAGAAAAGAATTGCTGAGCTAGTTTTACTGGCTAACTAAGGAGGCAAATGGTATGTTGGTTGGAAGGGGTTTTTATGACTTAGAGCAAAGGATAAACTCACCTCAAACAAGATGTTTTTACCAAGCAGAAAGATAGCACAGGCAAACAAGTCAGCAAAGTTGCAAGCAGAAAAAAGATCTCAGAATTTTCCACTGCAAGAAAACCGAAAAACAGCTTCTAGCTTAAACTGTAATGTACTAACTTTTAGTGATTGGAGAATAGTAACATGAATATGGTAATTATAGTAGTTATGATAGACTATAGATAATAGTTAAGGTATAGATTGGTTCTACTGTATTAAGATGCTAAGCAAAGAAAAGTATATAATGCAATGTAACCAAAACCAAAGGGTCTCCAGGCCTGCCTGCAGCTGGAGCTGACAGCTGTAGGCACAGGCTCTGTCGCCCACGACCCTGGACTGCTGTAACCTCTTGGATGGAATAAACTGCATTTTGCATCCCTCATTTCGGCTCTTACATAGCAGGAATGGACTCCTCTCCCGGAGCAGCAGAAGAAAATCTTGGGTGATAAACTGACCAAAATCCCCATGTCCCGTCTCCCTGCATTGTTGGTGGGAAGGAGGGAGGGGTTTGGGGGAAAAAAAGTGTTTTAAGGGCTTCTTTTGCTTCTCATTATCCTCCTCTGACTTTGTTAGCAATAAATTCACTTGTAACTTTAAGTTGAGCCTGTTTTGCCCTTGAAGTGTTTTCTCCTGGTCCATATCTCAACTCATGAACCCTTCATTAATTTTTTTTTTTCTTTCCTCTGCCCAGCTGTGGCAGGGGAGGGTGAGCAAGTGACTCTCGTGGGTGCCTGGCATAGGGCCAGCGTCAAACCACGACACAGTCCAAGTGAGTAAAGCAAAGCCCCTGTGGTATGGGGGTAGATGGTCCAAATATCATTATAGGGAGGCTAAAAATGCGGGTGTTAAAGTGGTAGGTGCTGCTGCCTATCCCTTGTCCCCAGCAAGCCTCTCCTGTCAAAAAGCAAACTGAGTGAACATTCAGGCAACACAGTCAAACCTCCACTCAACATTCACCACAACTGGCTCAGCAATAGAGGCAAGAAAGGCTCTTTTGCAATATTTTATTCCAGCAGAGTAACACAGTCGCTGAAGGACAAACCTGGGGAAAGAAAATGAACCACATGGAGCAGTCAGCTTATAAAGGGGAAGGGGTGGGGGGCAGAGCTAAGGGCTGGGCAGAGGGGACTGGCCTCCAGGGATGCCAAGCCAGTGACAGGGGAAGTAGAAACCAGAGGAAGTTGCGACACTAAGTCCATGGGGGAGTCTGTTTTTCCCTTTGGGAAGGCTAACTCTATGGTAAGTAGTTAATGTTTCCAGGGCTGAGGGATTGGGGATTGACCAAAGGGAGAGAGTTTATAGGATGCTACAGGAGGCCTGGAAGATTGATTACATCACACTTCCATAAATCCACCAAGGCAAGCGTTACATGCACACAGTGGTAGAAGCAAACCACTGGATGGCTGGATATGCACCCCATGCCTCATGCCACTGCCCAGAACACCATCTTGGACCTGGAAAAGCAAGTCCTATAGAGACATGGCACCCTTGAGAGAATTTAGTCAGACAATGGGACTAATTTTAAAAATAGCCTTATAAACACCTGGGCTAGAAAACATGGTATTGAGTGTGTATATCATATTCTATCATGCACCAACCACTGGGAAAATTGAATGGTGCAATGGACTGGTAAAAACCACACTGAAGGCAATGGGGGCGGGGGGGGTAGAACCTTGAACCTTCAAGCAGTGGGATCTGCATTTAGCAAAGGCTGTGTGGTTAGTTAACACCAGAGGTTCTACTTAATGAGCTGGCCCTGCCCAATCCAAACCCCTGAGTACAGCAGACAGGGATAAAATCCCTTTGGTGCATATGAGAGGTATGTTAGACATATGTTAGATGTTTGTTAGACACCCATGCAGTGAAAAAACCTTTCTTCTTATGTTTAAATGGAATTTCAGTTTGAGCCCATTGCCTCTTGTCCTGTCACCAGGCCCTGGTGAGAAGAGTTTGGTTTCAGCTCTCCTAGCATCTCCTCATACAACAGATGCTCCAATTCCTTAATCAACTTTGTGGCCCTTCACTGTAGTCTTTCCAGTGTCCTTGTCTCTCTTGAACTGGAAGGACTGTGTCACGTGCCAATGGCAAGACCTGTGCAAATTCCACAGGTGAAGCAGCCAGGCAGGGGAGTTGGATGCACAACCCAAACATGCAAGATCTCCTCAAGGCTGCAGCAGCAGGACAAAGGTAGTAAGTTGGGCTTTGGGGTTGGGCTGGCATACACAGATCCTCACCAGTTTACTGACTCCTGGGCAGACATTAGCAAGGGCTGGAGCACCTCTCTTATGGCGACAGGCTGAGACAGTTGGGATTGTTCAGTCTGGAAAAGAGAAGGCTCCAGAGAGACCTTAGAGCACCTTCCAGTGTCTAAATGGACTACAAGAGAGTTGGAGAATGACTTTTCACAAGGGCATGTAGTAATAGGAAAAGGGAGAATGGCTTTATACTGAAGGAGGGTAGGTTTAGATTAGATATAAGGAAGAAATTCTTTACTGTGAGGGTACTGAGGCACTGGAATGTGGTAATCACATATCCTTTGAACAGAGAGAGACACAGATTTTCCCAGGATTTTCCTGGGGAAGGCTGTGAAAAAGCTCAGAAAAAGAATTAAAACAGTTCTTATCTTTATTTGCTGCATCTGATGTTGTGCACATGTGGAATGTGTTATGGAGATTGTTTACCAAAGAGGGATTTCCTAATTGGACTCTGGTGATGGTGTTTTGATTGATTGACCAATTAGGTCAAAGCTGTGTTGTGACTGTCTGGCAAGGGCGATGGGTTTTTCTTAATAGTAGTATGTAGTATAGTATAGTAACAATAAAGCATTGATCAGCCTTCTGCAATCACGGAGTCAATGCTCATCATTCCCCACTCAGGGGGCTTGTTGCCACAATACTGGAACAGGTTGCTCAGAGGATTTGTGGATGCCTCATCCCTGGCAGTGTTCAAGGCCAGGTTGGATGGTGCTCTGAGTAACCTGGTCAAGTGGAAGGTGTCCCTGCCCACAGCAGGGGAGTTGGAACAAGATAGTCTTTCAGGTCTCTTCTAACCCAAACCATTCTAGGATTCTATGAAGTTCCCCAGGACTCCCACTGTGCTCTAACTGGAGCAACTTGCTCTTTGGGGCTGTTTGGAAATTGATTCTAAACACGTTGGCAGGATCAGCCATTGATCTTTTGGCAGGCTGATATCCATTATAGTTCAATGATCATCTCTGCAGCATATTCAGGAGGCTGTTCTGCTTCCATCAAAACTTCAGTTTAAACAGTACAGGATGAAAGAAATAAAGCATCCCATCCTTCCCCAGAGAGAGACATCAATGACTGCAGATCAGGATAGAATAAATTGGTGGTCTCAGTGAACAGGATGATGGGAACAGGATCAGTGCTAAGTAACGGCACCAGAAAATAGACGGAATGAGATGCATATATCCTTCTCCCTCTTCTCCAGCCTGGTCCCAGCAGCTGCTCACTGGGAGAGCTGTAACAAAATATTGCACTTTTATCACAGGGAGAGATGGGCCAGAGCTGACTTTCCAACACATGTTAGAATTGATGGCATGTGAAAATATTAAACCCCAATTAAAAGCTGATAAGGAAATTGAGGAGTTGGTTTGGGGCTGAAGAAGATATTCTGCTTTTGTCCAAGTGGACACCATTCCTGACTCTTCTTGACAAGAGTGATGACCACCAACTGAGCTGTTTGAGCTGCAGCACCTCAGTACCTTCCTGCTCACCCTGCCTGCGCCATCTGATGCACCACACTCTGTTCACCGCACTCCCTAGGGGCCCCTCATGAGAGTGGAGGCAGCCGCCGTCCTTGCTGGCCCCGCTCATGCTGAGTCAGCTGCTCAAGAGCATGCTGCCAGCTTCACGTCGATCTTGACACTCTCCTACCTTTGCCCTGGCACTAGAAATTTGCCCTGCTCATTATGATCTCCTGCTCTGCTACAGGACAAGCCTGCACTGGAGCTGTTCATAATAAAGGAAACCACAAGTGCTAAAGGTACAGGCTTTCACTGGACTTAACATTTTGTTTTCTGTTCCTTTCCTAACAGTTACTAAAACTTGATTTCTCCCTTTGCTTCTGAACTAACACTTCTCTACTGCTTACTGTGAAAAACACATTCACTCTCCTGTGAAAATTTAAAAAGTTTAATAAAGGACAATAGGAGACAAAGACAGTAAAGCAAAGATTATGGCCGGGTGCATCTTGGCACTCAGCCAAGAGCACACCTTCACCTTTGGGGATACCCCTTAAATACCTTTTCCATTACATCAGCCTGTTGCATATTCCTAGACCCTTATGCATATCCATACACTAGTTTACATTTTCCAGGAACTATTTTACATGGCCCCTCCTTGGGTCCGCCTTTTTAGAGCATGTGGGTTTCTTGGCTGTGGTTTTGGCTCCTTCTCCTTATCACTTCCAGTTTAGGCCTTGGTCCATACTTTCTTCATATGTTGAGTGCTGATAGTTGGCATATCAATAGCAGGGTCCTCATTACATGTTCATTGGATGTTATCCCGACCAAAGAGACCACTCATAACTATCAGCTACCACTACTACCATGTCTAAGTTTTTGTTAATAGCAGAAATAAAAGCAAAGTTATTTTAACATTATACATATAACATTCATCCTAATATTTACAAAAAGCCAACAACATAATATGTATTTATACCAAACCCTCCTCTTCCCTTTTTACAAATCATTTGACTTGAGCAGTATTTCTTGTTTTCCATCCTCCATTATTTGCTTATTTTTTTCATAAATCAGTTTTACTTCCTCCAAGGGGTCTTCCATATTATTTTGTTTCTTTAACACCATAATCTTTTGTGCAGTCACAGATGTAGTCAATTTTGGGTCTATAGGCATTGTTACCACTTGCATGCCCTGGACTATGCTGGTGATTAGCCGAATAAAGCAGGGGATCAAACAGGGAAGAAATATCGAACCAGCTGTAGCGCATAAAAGGAAGAAGCCTAGTTTGTTCCACCATTCTATTCCCAACACATTATCCCACCAGCTAGTTTTTAGCATTGATTCCCACTTTTGGACCAGTACATGGGCTATTTTTCTATCATTGACTATATCTAGGATGGTATCTCCGTTGTCATCTATTTTCAAACAATCTGATGTATTAAATTTTCCACAAACACCCCCTTCTTCAGCTAATAAATAGTCTAAAGGCAACCTATTTTGATACACTGCAGCTCTTGTTTGAGTTTGTTGCCTTGATATTAATTCTATTGCCCAACCGGTTCTGTTTGTTATCTCTACCACTGCTTGGAGTCTTATTATACAATTCAGCATATAAATTGGGGTTTGATATCCCCAACTCCCATCTTGTGCCCAGGTGGCTGGTCGATATGTTTCCACTCTGCGTTCTGGGGGCCACTCCTCATCTCCCCATTTTTGGGATCCTCCAATCAAGTCCCTTCTATTTCTTTTTAGGTCCTCATAAACTGGTATTCCTAATTCATCTCCATTTGGTCCTGGTAGAAGAAAGAATCCTGGCGGTATAATTCCCAAAGTGCAACTCCCTCTCCAACTAGAGGGGAGTCTTGGGTATGCTCTCTTTCCACATATCCAAAATAAGCCATCTGGTGCCTTCCATTAATAATTTTTCTGTTTATTTATATTTTCCCAAAATTTGGATATTTCTAGGATCCCAGAATAAGGATTTTTGCCTGTATCATTACATTGAAAAAGTCCAATTTTGATATTATATTTACAATTCCTCTTTTTCATTTCTCCTCGAGTCCAACAATGAGTTGGTTCCTCTGGGATCCACCATGTAAAAGTTCCATTGCTAACTTTATATCTCTTACAGGGAGTATTTCCTACTCCATTATGAAAATTTTTCCCAGTGTGCCAGAGACATTCCTCTGCTATCACTGTTGAGCTTAAAATCCACCCTTCTGGTCAGTTTTCCCCCCTTGTATTTGCCTGGTTCCACTTAAGGAGTTCAACTGGGCCTAAGCTACTGCCTTTCCATGGCCATTCCTCTGACATCAAAGCTCCCCCACAGACCCAACAGTTGGTTATGTTAAGTTCCTTATTTATTCTTTCCCCTAAATCCACAAACTGATTTTTACCCAGTCTTGAGATATCTATTTCCTTTTCTAATTGCTGTTCAAATTTTGTATATAAATCTTGTAGTGAAATTGTCACAGATTTTGATTGCTGTACTGGTTTTGCCTTTCTGCTTACCAGTTGTTCTTTAACCAAATCTTGGACTTTACTCCCAGTAACAAAAGTGAAACAAACCCATCTCTCTCCTTCAGGACATTCACTTCCCAACCTGTTACCACTTTTTCCTAAATTTTCCACAATCCAGTATTTTTCCCATTTTGTATACAACTGCCTAATTTGGATGGGTTATAACAATGACTGTTGATATGGGTGTGAGTAATAAAAAAGGAACCTCGGTGTTTTTCCATATACAGCTTTCGGTAACACCTGTGACATGACTTTGCCAGTATCCCAAAAGGGAAAAGACAAAAGATGAGTGACAGAAAAAGGAATAACAGAGGTCTCGTATGCCTTATACCCCCACCTCCCATGCCTATGGGGTTGCTACCCATAGCAGGTGTATATTAGCTTCTTGGTGGCGAGTACAGCTGCCAATCCAGTCTTGCCCTCTTTTTCCTTGTCACTTCCTTTTTGCTAATTTCCAGGCAAATAGTTTTTGACACTCCTTAACTGTAGTTTCCCACCATTCCTCAGGTATTTCCCATTCAACAGGCACTAATAATTTCCATCCACTAAACAAAGTTATTATTTCAGTTGCTTTGAGTTCTACCTGGATAGAGGATAGATTTGGCACTCAACACTTTCTGCAATGAGGGCGTTGATTGTCTGAACTGCAATACCAATTTTCCCCACAATTTAAACACTTACATTTAACCCAGCTAGCATGTCTGGTATTTGGGTGAATCAAACAGGGTATACTATATGGCACTGATGGAAGTTGTAATTCCTCCTCTTCTGTGTACAAGTCACAGGCTAAGGTCAGAATATGAGAACTCTCTGACCAAAACTGTTCTGATCCTCCTGTCTGAAGTGGAAGTATTCCTCACCAAGGGGGGTATCGGAGGTGTCTCAGGACTTGTCCAGGAGGTACTTGAAACCACTGATATAAGCTCGGCCTTATTTCCCAATTAGGTGTAATTCTTTGCACATTCCTTGGATCATTTGGGTCCTCCCAGTTCATTACCACCCGGTCGCTGCTTAAGAGTCAATTTGGTATCACCCCGTTTAGACATTATGGTCCAAGTCCACTCCTTAAAGTTCTTCCACAGGTCCTTTGATTCTACTGGTGTGGATCCATCTTCATTCGCTGGTCTGGATCACTGCCTCAGTCGTCAGTAGTACCTGAAAAGAACCTTTCCATTATGTAGTTTAGGATTGTTCTTTCCACATTTTCACTAGTACCCATTCCCCTGGATGGATATTATGAATTTTAAATTCTAAAGGTGTGGTTTGAGGGATTATCCCTTTCAACCACAAATTTTCAAGAGTTTTTTCAGTTGTGGTGACATATTTTCTAACACTCATTTCCCTTACTTCATAAGTAGCAGTTTCATGTTGGGTGGTCAGAAAAGGAAACCCGAACATCATCTCACAGGGTAACACTCCCAGGTCTGACCTGGGTTGTGTTCGGACCCTCAATAGAGCCAAAGGTAGCCATTTTAGCTTAGCTAGCTTCTGAAGAAACCTTTTCCTTTCTATTTCTTTTTAGTATAGTCTTAATGTAACATATAAAATAATAAATCAAGCCTTCTGATCATGGAGTCAACATTCTCGTCTCTTCTTCATCCTGAAAACCCTTGTGACCATGGTCACAATTGGTGACCCCTCGACTGAGGAGGACAATCATCACTTGGTGAGACCACCAGAGGAGCATTGCTGCACTGGGTAAACCCCGAATGTGTGGCATTGATGGTTGCTTCACAAGTGACCACAGAAGTGGATTCTAGCCAGGAGCTGAAGAACTGAAGATCCGGATTTGGACAGAGTTCACAGCAAGGCTGACCACAAAGAGAACCTTCTGAAAAGCCTCCAGGAAGATGTTCAGAAAGCTCAGCAGCACCATGCAGATAGCCAGAGAGTCCTGGACACTGTCACAAGGTACTGTTGGTTTTTCCCCTCCTAAAGATGAGGCCATTCGCAGTTTGTGGCTGCTCATCTGGAGGACTTCTCCCCTAGAGGATGAGGTTCCATTCTCCCTTTCAGAGGAGAAACTTATTGCCCTCTGGCAAAAATGGGGTGAAGAGGATGGAATTCTCCTGTTGGAGACAGATTTCTATGAGTTTTTTCGATGGGCAAAGCTCTTTGGGTTTTTTACGAATGTGCTATATGCCCTCGATATGTTCGTCTGGGAGTGTATGGGCTCCATTTTCCAATTCTTTTTATACCGTGGGTTCGGATGCCCCTCGATTTATCCAACCTTTTTAAAGCTCTTTCTAGTCTTGAAACGGAGAGCAGCTGTTTTTCCCTGGATTGCTAACTGCAAGGGGAAAGCCCCGTTCCCCCCAATTCCGGGGGAAGACCCTTTGGAGGGGGACGATCTGCTGCTTTCCAGCCCCCCTGAACCACAGCGGGGGGGCGAAGTTTCGCCCGCAGCCGAAGTTTTTTTTACCGCGTCTTCGGAGCATGCTCAGACTGAGCCGTTTTTTCCCCCCTCCCATTGCTCTCAGGGGGGATGGGAGTGGGCGGCGCCGCCCTGGCCAGCACCGCGAGCACCGCCCCGGCCAGCGCCGCGAGCACCGCCCCAACCCGCCCCGCGCGTGCGGGCGCTTCCCCGCGCGGCCCCTCCCGCGGCCGTCCCTCCGGCAGAGCCTGTGGGCGCTCCAGCCGTGGTTCCGCCGGCTTCCCCTCCTGCATCTGAGACCTCAGAAATACTGCTTCCCGTGGCTGCGCCGATGTTGCTAGGCAACAGCAATCCACCGCTCCCCCTGGCCGTCCCGCTGCCTCCTGTGTGGACTCCGCCGCCTTCTGCGACTGCGCTTCTGCGGCCAATGTCAGAGCCCGGCGCAGAAGATGCTGCCGACCCCGTGCCGCCCCCACCGCCCCCGCCGCCTCCCCAGGCGGCCCCGCTGCCCGCCCCGGCAGTTCTGCTGCCTGCGGGGACTCCGTCCTCCGTGTCTGCGTCAGAGGCTGCCCTGGAGCCGGCGGCAGCTGCAGCGGCGCCTCCTGCATCCAGCGTGACTTCCTCCCCGAGTTTTTCGGGTTGTCCCGGGGCTGCCCCTACGGGGGGAGCTGGGACAGGGGAAGAGGGCGTCAGCCTCTCCTTCCGTGGAGGACGCATGGCCTGACAGCTGGCTGTGGGCGCAGCCCGGCTGCCTGTTTTCAAGATCAGCATTTTTGGCGGGTTGGGGGGTGTTTGGTCCGGGGTTTCCCCCTGGGGGATGCGAATCTCTCTGCCGCCCCTCGCGCACCCCAGCGGCGAGGGGGAGGTGGGTCCCGAAAGTTCTGCCTCTGGTCCCCAGCCCAGAGGGGGTGGAGGTGGTGCCGTGAGGCAGATGGGAGGAACACCTGTTGCATTTGCATTGCAGAGGCAGAGGGCACAGCAGGAAGCGAGCATCGCTTGTCTGCTGTGGAGAAAGGACATCCCCAGACCCGAGACGAAGATTCTCGGGACAGCTTCTGTCTTCCCATTGCTGGCATGCCTCAGTGATTTTGGGGAAAGGAAGCGTTTGGTCACCCCTTCTGCCATTGTACTGGCAGCAGGGTGCGGGTCTGTGCCAATGCAGAGCCTGCCTCGGGGGCTGGGCCTGGGCTGTCTGGCTTGGTTGCTTGGGCCAGGGCCACCTCCCGGCCTCCTGTTGGGTTTGGGGGCTTTGCTTCCCCCTTCAGGTCCTGGGCCACCTTTCTGTGGGCCAGGTCTGGGGTTCCTGATCCTTCCACATGGGCCAGGGCCCCCAAGGGCCTCTCTCTGGCTCTGCTGCTGCTGCTGCTCTTTCTGGAAAAAAAAAAAAAAAATTAAATTAAGTAAAAAAGGGTGAAAGAGCTGGCAGCAGCTCGGAGGCATTGAGGAGACAGGGATTTGCTTCAGCCCAAGTTGTTCAATGAAGGGATGTGGCAAGACATTTCAGAAATTTTCTCAAAATTGTTTGAATTGAAGACTGTTAATGGACTTTTGATAACTATTGATGGACTTTTCTGTAGCAAGCCTGTTTCAGGACCAAAAGAAACTTTCAGATATGGCAAAGAGGAACATCTTCAGACCATGGACTTTTCCTGAAGCTCAGCTGCTTGGACTTGAATTTTCTTTGCATTGTTTTTGCATTTTCTTATATTGTAAAATTGTTTTAGTGATATGATAGAATTTTATGTTCTACAGGTGAAGAAATTCCCAGTTCATTCCACAGGAGCACTTGAGTGGAGTTTGATTGGCAACAGATAACCTGTCAAGTGTTTGTCTTTTCCTCGGCATGAGTACAGCAGAGAAAATTACAAACACTTTTTCCTTTTAATTTAACTAAATAAAAAAAGGTGACATGTCGCAGACATCTTTCATGAAAAATCCTTTCTTAGGATTTTTCCTTGTGACAAGCTGCAGTTTCAGCAACCAAAAGTAAACAATGGTTATCTGCTGCTGTGGAATGCAACAGGTAGACCCGTGATTGGTCTCCTGTGGATGTTTGGATTTACTGACCACTCATGGCAGAGCTGGCTCTTGCTCTGTCTGAGACACAGATCTTTGTTATTGATTCTTTTCTACTCTTAGCTTAGCTAGCTTCTAAAGAAACCTTTTCCTTTCTATTTCTTTTTAGTATAGTCTTAATATAACATATATAATAAAATAATAAATCAAGCCTTCTGATCATGGAGTCAACATTCTCGTCTCTTCTTCATCCTGAAAACCCTTGTGACCATGGTGACAACACAATATTGTGAAACCCCAGATGGCAGCAAGGGAAGACCTAATTAGCAAGTGAAAGGACGTAGCCCGTGCAGAGATGGGCCCTTTCCCAGCACTATCCATGAAACATCCAAAAGCGATGAATACTCAATAAGTATCTACAATCAAGATAGCCAGAGTTGTCAGGAACATGCATCCAAATGCCAGGTTCCCATAATGCGACATCAGCATTCATCGTTTCCCAGAAACGGCATTGTCCAGCCCTTCACAGAGAAAGGAGACTGCATGAATATGCAAAGCAATGAAAAGAATAGAGGAACCTCTGCCTCAGGCGGAAAAAACTGTATAAAACCAACCCAACGGAGACGGCATTTGTGAATGGTGGGGATCCAATGCAATAGAGGTTGGATCAGGGTTCACCCAGCGCCGATCCCAGGCTCGACACTGTCCTTTTGATTATGGCTATCGGAGACCGTATTTCAGTCGTGAAAATAAAAATTTATCAATATTATCATTAATTTGGCTTTTTCATTTATTACCTATAACAATCCTGGTGACCCTGATGTGATCTGATTTAGGGGTCCAGGGACCCCCTCTCCACTCAGGAGGTGCCCCACTGATTTCAGCAGCCTGACAGGGTTGGGAAACCTTGTGGAACCAATCAGATCTCGAACCGAAAAGCCAGGTCCACAATCAAAGAGGGAATAAAAACGGGCCCAGAGCTCTCGGGTAATTCGAACAGATCCGGAGAAAGGATCTCCAAAACCTCGATGCAGCTTTTCACTCTTAAAATTCTACGTGCACGAAGAACCCATGTGGGAAAAGGAACCATAAGTATCGCGTGGTTGAGTGAGGTGTGATCGAGTGCGTGTGTGAGACGTGATATTATCAGGAAGTGAGTGTGGACCCCAAGATCGCAGCTCCACTCTCCTGCGAGGGAAGTGGTTGGTCAAGGGGGAAGCGGACGCAAGTGATAAAAGACTCATTTCACGCATAAAGCCTGAAACTCGGGGAGTTCAGGGGGTCGATCATGGGGAGGATCAAAAAGGGAAGGGATGTTCTCAGGTGTTTGGGAACTGGTAAACCTTTTTGATCCAGGACTCAGGTAAATCCAGGAAGGGAAGGAAAAGAGAGCTCATTACCAGCCAAAAAACTCACTGATCAGTTCACTGTGTGGCTGGTAGACTGGTAATCCTGAACAAATACTAGGCATAAATACGGTACCGGTTAAAGACATAGGATATTTTTGGGATCCCAGCGCAGAGTTATGGTAAGGAAACACCAGGAAAGTTGTTTTTCTAAGAAGGATGGGACAGAGGAAAAGTAAGGCTCAGGGAAAAACCCAGGAGAAGCCTGTAAAGGCACAAGGAAAAGGTTTACCCAAGGTTCCAAGGGATAGCCCGTTGGGGTGGATGTTAGAACATTGGGAAGATTGTCCCGAAAGGAGGGGGAAGTCTAAGGAGATGATTCACTATTGCATAGAAATATGGGGAGATAAGAAAATTAGAAAACATTTGGTCTGGCCTGTGTTTGGCACCTTCGAAAGATGGACTTGCCAAGCTTTATACGATCATGTGGCTGGTAAATATCCGCAGGATAGAGAAGAAAGGAACTATGCCGGATTATGGGGAAATGCTAGCACAGGGTTATTCCCGATCAGAACTCGCAAGGGTGCTGCGACCCAGAGTGAGGCATGGGAACCTTTAGATAATCTCCTGCCTCCTTATCTAACTCCCCCACTCCAACCTATGCAAGCTCAGGTCCCTTTGCCTGTACCCACGGGACCTCTGCACCAACCCTTACAAGCCCAGGCACCCCCGTTGCTCGTACAGCCTCCAGAAGCCCTTCTCTTACAAGAGCAGGCTTCGACATCACAGTACCCACAGGATTATTCCCAGCCCCCACCCGCACCACAAACAGCAGAAAAGCAAACCCTCCTCACCGGGGAAACCGGTTCTCCCCCAGCCAGCAGGACATGGTGCAAAACAAGGAAGGTAAATAATGACGATAGTGAGGATGAGGAAGATAAGCATAATCTCCTCCCTTTAAGAGAAGTACCAACTGCTCCAGGAGTTATCAGATTCGTAAACGTGCTGATTAACACTGGGGGCGTAAGAGCTTTTAAGAAAGAGATGGGAAGGCTGAAGGATGATCTGTTGGGGGTAGCAGATAGACTAGATGAATTCCTAGGAACTAGCATCTACACAGACGATGATATGAATGCTATACTAAGGTCACTGTTCAATAACAAGGAGCTGGAAATGATAAGGCAAGCCGTGATTCAAGATTGGGAACACAGAAACCCCCAGGGAGGGCGAGGTGACCACAGATGGCCCGACCAGAGACCATCATGGAATGCCCAGACGGAAGAAGGCAGGCAGAAAATGATAGAACTAAGGAATATGGTAATACAAGGCATATGGAAGGCAGTACCAAAGGGGCAGAACATGAGCAAAGTACCCGGGGAATGCCAGGTGAAAGACGAAACACCCACCAAGTGGTTAGAAAGGATGAGAAAAAGTCTCCGGATGTATTCAGGAATGGATCCTGATTCCCCAATCGGGGATATCCTATTAAAACCACAATTTGTCGCGAAGTCATGGGAGGACATACAGAAGAAACTGGAGAAAATAGAAGGTTGGCAGGAGAAAGGATTACAGGATCTACTTAGCGAGGCGCAGAGGGTTTATATGAGGAGGGATGAAGAAAAGCAGAAAGTACAAGCGAAGGTGTTGGTAGCAGCGGTGAGGGAAGCACAAAAGCAGGAACAGGTCTGAGACCCTGTAAAGCCAGAGCAGAACCATCAACCTCGGAAGAAGCAGAACCCCTCCCAAAATAAGTACTCAAACAGCCAGAGGAATATCCCGGAGTGCTTTTACTGTAAACAGAGAGGCCACTTTAAGAGAGAATGTAAGAAGAGAATGAAAGATGAGAAAATCTTCCAGGAGGATTAGAGGTGTCAGGGGCTTTTTAATTTAGGGTCCAGAACATCTAAAGAGCCCTTGATAAAGCTGAAGGTAGGACATCTAAAGAGCCCTTGATAAAGCTGAAGGTAGGACCCCAAAAACAGGAACTAATATTCCTACTGGATTCCAGAGCTGAGCGAAGTACTGTTCAGTGATTGACACCAGGATGCACTAAAAGCAAAGACACTGTGGTGGTAATCGGCGCAAAAGGGGAACCCTTTAAAGTTCCGATTATTAAAGACGTAGAAATAGAATCAGAAACTAGGTTTTGCTTAGGGAATATGCTGCTGGTTGAAGAAGCGGACTATAATCTGCTTGGGGAGAGACTTGATGGTAGCTCTGGAAATAAGCTGGATTGTGCAAGAATCCCAGCTCAGGGTAAGTCTATACTGATTAACCACAGAGGACGAGGATAAAATAGATCCAAAGTCTGGCACACCCAAGGGGAAGCTGGAAGGCTGGAAATAGGGCCGATCCATATCAATATAGAGAAACCAGAAGATCCAATTAGGGTTAAGCAATACCCCATTCCTATGGAAGGAAGGAGGGGTTTGAAACCTATAATAGAAGAACTAATAAGAAAGGGGACTCCGTAACCTTGCATGTCTAGGCATGTGGAAGGGGCTAACAGCGGGCCTGTTAGCTAAAGGAGTGAGAAGAAGCTGAGAAGCAAGAAGAAGCTGATAAGGAGCTCTCTCCAAGGAGACCAAGAGAAGTGAGGAACTGAAGAAAGATGAGAACTTTGCAGCTGGACGAAGTATTTTTAGAAAGTTAGTTGAAGTCACTGTAACTTTTCACCAATAGTGTTATGTTGATTTATTGTGGCCAATAGTTAGGGTAGAAGAATAAACAATTAGAAAGTGTATAAAAGGTCAGCCATGTTTGATAATAAAGAGTTGCCATCTGAGACTGCTTGTGGTCTCTGCTTTGTGTTGTGATCACCTCGACAGCGACATCTGGTGATCGCCGAGTGACACTACACCCTTAACAACATACTCGGTCTGGACCCATACGGGGTCCTAGCAACTGGCAACCGTGACCCACTGGGACGTAGTGGGGGAGGCGGCATTGGTGCAGCTGAGAATGATGGGTCGAAGCCACAGGGAGGTCCGGACCTGATTTTCTCCTATCAAGACACCTGGAAGTAGGTGAGCCACCAACTAGTAATAATGGAAAATAATTTATCTAAAGAGGAAGAGACTGTTTTGGCTACATGGAAAGTTTTGTTAAGAAATAAGGGAATTAATACTTCAGACTATGCCCTTCATAGTATATTGCTGTGAGCTAAATCACAGGATTTTGGTACTGATCCTGACACAGCATTTAGTGTTAAAGCATGGAAAAAAGTTGGGGACAGTCTGTGGTAAGTCATCCGAGTGGGAGATAAAACTGTTGTCGATCTAGCTGTTACTTGGGGATCGCTTTTTGAGGCATTAAAGGAATGGAAAACAGAGCGAGAACAAGCAGAGCGGGACACAGACGAAGAATCGGGGCTGATAACAGAAACTGACAGGGATGATGAGGCAGAGGGGCCCTCTGATGGGGAACTTGGTGAATCTATCCTTGAAGAAGGTGCAGGTGCCACACAAGTTACCAGGCAGGCTGCCAAAGCTTCCGGGAAAGCTGCCAGAGCTTCTGGGCTGGATGCTGAAGCTTCTGGGGAAGCTGCCAAGGCTTCTGGGGAAGCTGCCAAGGCTTCTGGGAAAGCTGCCAAAGCTTCTAGGCAAACTGCCATCGTATCTCCTTATCAGACCCCTAAACCTCTCTATCTCACACCTGCGCAGCAGCTCACAATGGTGCCTGTATATACTACACCACTACGCCAGTTAGCTGAAATGTCTTTAGCAGAGAGAGAAACCCAGCCATCTGCCCCCCTGCTTCCCTCCGCTCTAGTCCAGACGTCTGCCCCCCTGCTCCCCTCTGAGCTGCTTGAACAATCTGCAAGGCCGTATCCTCCGTTACCTGACAGTGACAGCAACAGCGAATCAAGTGAAGAGTCGCCCACAGTAACACCTGAGTTGGGGCAAGGAATTGTTGACAGTTCACCTTCTAAGAGCTCTAGCCCTACTGACCCATGGACTTTGCCCCCATGTCAAGTAACTGTGCTTCCTCAGCAGCCTCAGGAGTTTTGGGAATTTGTTAGGAAGAAAGCAGCTGAAGAAAAGAATTGGGACATGATAGAAAGATTAGGTGCTCCAAGAGTACCTCAGGAGAAGAGTGCTAATGCAAATGTTGCCTGTGATAACCCTATGGCTTTTCCAGTTTTTAAAGCAGCTCCTGGAAGAGGGCAGGATGACAGTCATCACGTC